>NC_135575.1:133794860-134419860 GCF_965152235.1 Eretmochelys imbricata | reverse complement strand
GGTGCATGACGCATGCATCTTTAAGAACACAGGACTGTTCAGAAAGCTACAGCCAGGTATTTTCTTTCCCAACAGATGGATTACCATTGGCAATGTTGAAATGCCAGCAGCAATGCTGGCAAACCCAGGCTACCACTCACTCCCCTGGCTCAGAAAGCCATATATTGACCAACTCAACAGCACCAAGGAAAAATTCAACTACCGGCTCAGCTGGGGTAGCATGACAGTTGAATGTGATTCTGGTAGAGTGAAGGGCTGCTGGCATCATTTATACACGAGATTGGATCTCAGTGAGAAAAATATCCAAATGGCTATAGCTGCCTGCTGTGTGTGTTATTTGTGAAACAAAGGGGGTTACAAGAAAAGGAGGACTTGTGACACCTTGGAGACTAACAAATTTATTTGAGCATAAGCTTTCGTAAGGAAAGGGGGTTAAGTTGCCAGTGGGGAGGAGGTGCTGTTTGCTGAGTTTGAACAGCCAGACACAAAAGCTATCAGAAGATCTCAATGTGGAGCCATATGGCTCAGGGAGGCTTTGAAAGAGCACTTTGACAGCAAGCCACAGTACTGTGTTGTGGCATATTGTGTTTTACCTGGCCCTGCAGTTTGGGGGCCTGTTAGGAACTGTGTGGTGCTTGGTGCACATATATGACTATAACACTGTCAATGCACCTGTTAATTTTGTGGTACTTGCTGCACGTTTACGTCGATTACAAAATGTTTGTCACTAATCCTGTCACGGTGTACAATAATAAGGGAGTGCTTTCACGACCATTAGGCATTCTGCAGCATATGTTGGGAACAAATAAAGATGGATTATTTTCCAAAGAATTGAGTTTTATTGAGTAACAAAAACACTTCTAAAAAATGCTGTGTAAGTTAAAAGCAAATACATAAAACCCTTAATAAATGTATGGAAGAGAGCTTAAAGAAGGGAATGGAACATTCATGTCCCTTTCGGCTACACAAATATCAATGATGGCCTTTACATGTCAGTCTGTGTGATGCTCTAGTTGTCCTTACTGTCCCCCAGCATGGATTGGTAGAGGTAGAGATGCCACATATAATATTGAGGGGGGTGTAGGGAGGTGGAGTTCTCCATGGACTGAAAAGGGATGTGAGCCCATATCTGTTACACCTGTAGGTCCACAGGAGGCTGGTGAATCTCCCTCTCTTTTTCCTGCTGGGGCTCCTGGGTCTTTCTCCTGACTACTCTTTCCTTGTCCATACACTCCAAAATATTCATCCTCCAGTGCCCCTGTTCACAGTCTCATGCAGTACTGGCTTGCAGGATCTCACTGAACATGTCGCTTAAGCTTTCCAGAGGTGAGGAGGGAGAACCCCTCAAGTCTGCATCAGCAGCACCTATCAATAAAACACACAGAGGTACCCTTGTCAGTATAGTTACAATGGAAAGCAAAAGTTCACATCCAGAACTCCCTCCCTTGCTCTCCTAAAGTTTTGAACAAGACACACTTATTGCCACTTCTACTTCAGAGGGCTTGTGTACGACACCATTCACAGCACCAGCCTTGGTGAGTATGCCCCCCCGGGGTGAGGGAAATGAGGAGGGAATTGCTCCCTTGCATGAAACTATGAGTATAGGGCAATGAAACTGCATGCTGGTAGCATTTCCTACAGGCAGTGGTGATTCTAGCTGATATCTCACTCCTGAGGGTAACAGGCATAGAGAGCACAGCTGCTGCTGGCATCCTGAAGCCATCCGGGCCCATATGCTGCTACCCTGTGTATTGCAGTGGTGCCTGCCAAAGTTATTACCAGCTGGCGTTGGTAAGTGTCCTACTGTGGAGGAAGAAATAAGGCTGCCCGCCCTAGAAACATTTGGAAGAGGTTTGCAGAGTACCCCCATGAACATTTTATGGAGATCTCTCAGGAGGATTCAAGGAACATCCCTGTGTACATTGACAAACTTCTTCGAGTGCCCCCCCACCTAACCTTATGAAATGAAAAGCAGATAAAAATTCTACCTCTTTTTGTTGTATCATTTCCTCTTTTAGAGCAACTACATTAATGAAAGGTCAGCAACTGTTTCCTGCTAAATTGGGGGTGCCATCACTGAAATGGGAAATACATTTACAGTGACTCAAGGCTCCTTCCCCTGCATCGGGCTCCCCCAGGCTTGACTGCCAGAACTGACCGGACTGGGGTGGAGTCTCAAATAGGTCTTTTCTGGCCACATAGCTGGACACTGCCCCCACCTTTGCAGTCGTATGCCCCCCCATCCTTCTCTGCTTTTTGTTCCATCTCTCATCCATACTGTTCACCCTAGAGGTCTATACCTTGGGTGCCTTGGTGGTATCAACAGTGAAATAATGAAATAGTGTTTCCTGATATCCAACCTAGACCTCCCTCACTGCAACTTGAGAACATTGCTTCTTGTTCTGTCATCTGCCACCACTGAGAACAGCCTAGCTCCAAACTCTTTGGAACCCCGCTTCAGGTAGTTGAAGGCTGCTATCAAATCCCCCCTCACTCTTCTCTTCTGCAGACTAAATAACCCCAGTTCCCTTAGCCTCTCCTCATAAGTCATGTGCCCCTGCACCCTAATCATTTTTGTTGCCCTCCGCTGGAATCTCTCCAACTTTTCCAGGTCCCTTCTGTAGTGGAGGAACCAGTGGTGTGAAGGATGTTGGTGATGTCTCCACCATGTATGCCATGCAGCTCTTTGTAAATGTGGCAGGTCTGCGGCACAGCAACAGAATGACTCTTCGCCTCCCTGGCCTTCTGGTATGTCTGCCGCAGCTCCTTAACTTTCTCATGGCGCTGCTGCTGACCCCTGTTGTATTTCTCCTGCATCCCCCTGTGCAATCTGTTTGTTGATGTCGCCGTTTCTGCAGCTGGTCCGCAGCTGTACTTCCACAGCCTATTCTCACCACAGGCCCAGGAGCTCCGATATCTCCTGTCTACTCCAGGCCAGAGAGCTTTCAGGAATATTTGGATCCTGGTTCTTGTGAAACCAGTCCACTCTGCAATGGACTGAATTTTTGGGGGGGAGGGAGGAGCCTACTTTATTAGATAGGAAAGGAAACGTAACCACTGGGAAGCATAGATCCACATTCATATTTTATGATTTTGTTTTGTGTTGTAACCAGTTGTTTCCATCCCTCCCTCTCACACCTAGTTAAATCTATATTCTTTCTTAAATAAGCTTATGTTTGTTCGGTTGTAAGTGCTCACAAGCATTGTGTGGTTTACAGGAGTGTGAGTTTAAGGCAAAACTGTCAAATTGGGATATGCTGCATCTTTTGGGTGCCGACAACCTGGAATTTCTCTGAGTAGCCAGTGTCTGCGGCTGAATATTGCAGGGAAATGGTTCAAAGGAATTCAGGGAATGGAGTGTGCCTGTTGTTAACCTGAAAGATGAACTTAGGGCTGGCAGAGCCCAGAGTAGAGCGCTTGATTGGCTGTCAGGCTGGTGGTCTCACAGAGCTGACACCCAGCCCCCACAAGATGGACTCTCTCCTGCTGGAGGAAGGGGTTAACAAGGTGACAGACAGTCCGAGGTGCCCCAAGAACCATCATGATACTTTCTGATGTTAATTTTTCATATAAACGATTTTAGACTTATGAGGAAAGGACTAAGGCCAGAGTGTGAAAGGTATTCAGGTATCTGAATGGATGGGAGTGAGGCGAGGAGCTGAGCCTAGATATTCTCAACCTGGCTAAGCACCACCAAGAGGTGAAAACAGTCTGTAAATATTTGAAAAGGAATTGAGTGTGGTACAGGGTAGATTTCATTACATGTAACGGGATGAATTAAGAAAGGGGCAAATTTAGTGATTAGCAGGAAAAATCTGACAGTAAAATATATTCAGCTGTGGACTAGATTTCCCAGGGAAGTGGAGGAACCCGCATCACCAGGGACACTTTAAACTAGACTAGACATAGCACAGGAAAATATATTGTGGGGAACCATCCTGCACTTTGAAGGGTAATGGGCAGGATGATTCAATTGGTCTTTTTCACCTCGTAACTTCTACGATCCTTTGAGAAATGTTTCCCCCTAGATGCTATCCTAAATCAGTACCAGAATACTGTTATAGGATATACCAGTGCAGGTTTTTCTGTCTTGTATGTATGAGTGCATACCTTTTCTCTCATGATAACAAACTACTGCAGCATCGAGGGATTTTGTACGCTTCATTGGCAGACCTGAGAATACACGGGGCGGGAACTGAAAAGAAAGAAAACATATTGGAAGACAGAGACTGCCGCTCATTACTTAGCAACACAGCTTGCCTGGGTGATGGGCCAGGATTGATGCAATTATCAGGAGCAGTGGTGCTGAGATTCACAGTCATGAAGAGGGATATTTGCATTAAGTAAGAGGAAAAATGCCTGCAGCAGTAGGAAAAGAAAGAGCCTGCCAGGGAGTTCATGGTTTTAGGAAATGGTGGAACTCAATGTTTATAACTCACTAGTCAAGCACAAGAGAGGGGACTGGAGGGTTTCTTCTGAGCAGATGGGAGGGTGCGGGCAGGGGTCATTTTGTTGATACACACAGGAGTAATAATGCAGGTGTGTGGTTAATGATAGAAAATAGCGGTGTGGGGATACAGTCACTAAAAGTACAGCTGAACTAGGTGCATGAATACAAATGGGAAACCCAGAGGAAGTGTTTTGTTCATGAAGTGACCGTGTGAATACTAAAGTCTCTACACTGAACTACAACTTTCTGTGGAGGGGGGGGGGGTCTTTGTTATAACGGTCATCTGTTTACACTTGGGGCCCAAATTCTGCTCTGAGTGCACTAATATGCTAACAGAGGGCCTGCTCCAAAGCCCGCTGCAGTCAATGGAAAGACTTGCAATGGCTTCAGTGGGCTTTTGATCATAGACTCATAGAGACCTCAGGAGGTCATCTAGTCCAACCCTCTGCTCAAAGCAGGACCAACACCAACTAAATCATCCCAGCCAGGGCTTTGTCAAGCCAGGCCTTAAAAACCTCTAAAGATGGAGATTCCACCACCTCCCTACGTAATTCATTCCAGTGATTCATCACCCTCCTAGTGAAATAGTGTTTCCTGATATCCAACCTAGACCTCCCTCACTGCAACTTGAGAACACTACTCCTTGTCCTGTCCTCTTCTACCACTGAGAACAGCCTAGCTCCATCCTCTTTGGAACCCCACTTCAGGTAGTTGAAGGCTGCTATCAAATCCCCCCTCACTCTTCTCTTCTGCAGACTAAATAACCCCAATTCCCTTAGTCTCTCCTCATAAGTCATGTGCCCCAGCCCCCTAATCATTTTTGTTGCCCTCCGCTGGAGTCTCTCCAATTTGTCCAGGTCCTTCTGTAGTGGGGGAACCAAAACCGGACACAGTACTCCAGGTGTGGCCTCACCAGTGCTGAATAGAGGGGAATAATCTCTTCCCTCGATCTGCTGGCAATGCTCCTACTAATACAGCCCAATATGCTATTGGCCTTCTTGGCAACAAGGGCACACTGCTGACTCACATCCAGCTTCTCATCCACTGTAATTCCCAGGTCCTTTTCTGAAGAACGGCTGCTTAGCCAGTCAGTCCCCAGCCTGTAGCGGTGCATGGGATTCTTCCTTCTGAAGTGCAGGATTCTGCACTTGAACCTCATCAGATTTCTTTTGGCCAATCCTCCAATTTGTCTAAGTCACTCTGGACCCTATCCCTACCCTCCAGCATATTTACCTCTCTTAGGTAGGCTCTTAGAGCAGGATCTTAGAGCAGAATTTGTCCACAAAGTTGTCCATATAAAATTCAAGAGTAGATCCTATGTAACAGAACTCCTCAAAAATAGGTCAAGCTCATTTAATAATGGAGAGAACAGAGATATCTAGCAGTCCCATTGTAATCTTCTACAGGGCACATCCTGGTACAATTCAGTATCATCCTTCTTCCAGACCTAATATACTTCACCACTGTGGATTAAGCAATCTAACAGTAAGAGCTTGTCTACATGGGAACAGTCAGGGAAATCCAAATTAACTAAAGGCATGCATTTAAAGTGGATTAGTTAAAACTCATTAATCCTCTGTGGACATTGTTAGTTATTCAGAAGTAAAGTGCCTTAATTTGATTTTCTTTAATTCACTTCCAAAATTTTAATTCTGAATAATAGCATTCACATTGAGATTTAATTCAGTTGAACTAATCCACTTTAAATTCACTTTAGTTATTTCACATGAACTTCTCTGGGGCCATGTCTACATCACAAAGACTATAGCATCATAACTATGCTGGCATAACCCCATAGGATAGGCAAAGTTCACAGTGCTGGAAGGTTTTTTCCCCATCATTGTAGGAACTGCATCTCCCTGAATGACAGTAGCTAGGTCAACAGAAGCTTTCTTTACTCCCCTGAGCACCATAGCAACATTGGCCAGTTTTAATTGTATGCCAGCCTGAGTGTTCCCATTTAGATAAGCCTTAAGACAGTGGCATTTTCCTCTGGTCAGCTTTTGCTGACCTGAATCTTTGGATTTTTAATGAGCAAAATTGACGTCCCCAGACTAACACCATGTTCCATATCTGCTGGCTATCTTAGAGCCTACTGGTTTATTTTTATTTCCCATTGAGTTCTCTTTTATATTACCTAATATTACACTGAAAGCATCTGTGTGAATTACCATCCTATGCACCTTGCTGGAGAACACTATAAAGGAACTTATGCATTGGCTCAGAGTTCCACTGAATACCCTCTGTTTATGTTGCTAGATAACTTATTGAGAAGAAACCCTTGAGTAAGACTTTTATAGCCCTCTTTTGGAGACCTGCCACTAATCAGCTCTAGCATTACAGTCTTTTGCCAGCAATCTCCCCGCTTCTTGTATTTGTCTTTCTAATTTGATCCTTACCAAAGAATAGAACACAAACAATGGAAAATCTTGAGAAATTGGGAAAAGGTTTAATTATCATTATTCACAGTGTAATTTCACAGCAATTGTATTAACTATGCTTAATTTTTTTAATGCTGCTAATCCACTGTAATAAAATGTTGATACTACATATGTGTGTGTGTAGAGGGGTGTTATGTTGTTGTTGTTTGTTTGATATGTTGATGGAAAATGTGCTCCTGCAAATAATTGTTTAATTACTTCAGGGGTTTGTGTAGAGCCAAGCTGATGTGCCTCTCCATCTGTTTTTGTTAATTTATTGAATCAGTGCCATTGGACAGAACAATAAATAAAGAAATAAATAAAAATAGTCGTACACACTCAAGAAGTGGCTAAAGAAACATAATCAGCTCAGAACCTGAAAGTGCCCTGGAAGCTACAGCCTCCAATGGATCATAGTGAGGAAGGGTAGTTGTGTTGGTAAAGCACTACCTACACTAATCTATTTAGGGACTCTCAGGAAATTTAATCTGAATTATCTAAAGGAGTGCATTTAAAATGGATTAGTTAAACTGCATTAAACCCCTGTGTGGACATTCTCATTCAGAATTAAAGTGGCCTGAAGTAAATCAAATTAAGCCATTTTGGTTCTGAACAAGAGTGTCCACACAGGGGTTTAATGCAATTTAACTAATCCACTTTAAATGCACACTGATCGTTAATTTGGACTAACTTTCCTGAGTCTTTGTGTACAAGCCCAAAGATTCAGGAGATACTGCAGGGTTCCTGTGTGACTTTGGGCAAGTCACGTGATTTCTCGATGCCTCAGTTCCTCATCTGTAATAAATGCTGCTTCTCTCTTTTCCTTCATCTGTTTAGATTCATTCTTAGAGGCAAGGACTTTTACTTACTATATGTATAGGTACAACACCTAGCCCCAACTAGTTGGGGACCGATCTTGATTAGGACCTGCCTCTAGGTGCTTCTGTAATATAAATAATGGAGACCCTTTGCAATGTATGCAACACTTACGTGTCACTGCTAGGGCCACTAGTTTAATCTCACATAATTATAAGTAGGTTCTGAAGGGTCTTTGCTACTTATGTAAAAGCTTCTCCTGGCTTCAGAAGATCCTCACTGTCTATCATGTTCTGTCTGTAAAAATTGTGATTATTGCACAAAGTATTTCCCAGCAGGTTGAACCTATGTTCTGTGGCACTTTGAGATATAATTAAAAGCAAATTGTTCACTTCAATTAAATATATAGACAAATAATGCAATCGGTACTTCAGCCCCTGTGTTTAGTTTGATGAGGAATTCTATTTAGTTTAGGCTCTCCCCACATTTGTCAGGTTTCAAATGGCCACACATTTTTCTGTCAATCAATATCTAACTGCATGAGAAATGGTGTCATGTTTGAAGCTGGAGGTTTTGGTAGTTGGGGAGGGTATAACTTTTGGCATCTGAGGAGTAATGGAAAACAGTTTGGGATTATGGGGTAAGCATATTAGCTGCATGTTTTTGCTACAGTGAAATCGTTAACAGTGGTGATATTGATAAGGCCATCTTTAGATAGCAGAGTTAATATCCTATTTAGATGAATAGGGCTGTTTATCCATAAATCTCAAGGAACTTTACATGGGAAGTAAATATAATTATCTCCATTTTACAGATGGTGAAACTGAAACATGAAGAGGTTCAATGACTTCCTGTGGTCATTGGTCATCCAGAAATCCAGTGGCAGGGCTGAGGATAAAACCCAACTGCAGTCCTGGTCTGGTAATATAGCCACTATACTAACTACAATGTGTCCCATGAAGAACTGAGGGAAATGGTGTGTTTAGTGTCCATACATGTCTTACTCTGTTTATTACCAGTGCATGCAATATTAGAAATGTTGCTTAATAGTTTGCTCAATTGGCCCTTGTGGAATACTACCATGGTTAATGATCCCAATCAAGATATTTAATAATGTGCCAATGACAGAGGTAGAGCAGCAAGCCAAAATCTACCTGCACTTCAAAACCATCTACTGCACATAAAAGGCTAGTTAGCTGCATATAAAGTTAGCGACTATAGGATTGATGGCAAATTCTCAATTGTATTAAAAATTGGCTTAGTAACTGAGGCCAGAAAGTTAAGCAAATGGATGCACAAGGGAGGCAGCAAATGGAGTGCCATAGGGACTTGTGAAAGTCAAATCTTAATCACACTATATATTGATGAGATGACCTAGAGAGGAATATACATAAAGAACTATGTGCAAATGTGAAGGTGACACAAGACTGGGAGGGCTCATCAGTACTAAAGAGGAAAGAATCTGGATTCGAAAGGGACCTTGAAAATGGGAATGTGGGTTGTGAAATGGATAGAGTAACCTTGCATGGTGGAAAAATAAATATAAACTACTGAGAACTGGTGGCTCCAAAAATGATAAAATAAAATTATGGTTTTTAAAGACTAGATTGCAAGCTCTAAAATACCCATCTCAACAAAAAACAAAACAAAACTGGATGATGGTGCATCATAGCTTAAAAATTGTTGTCATAAATATCTGGCAGCAGAGAGGAAAACAAACAGGACATTGAGATATATGGGGAGACGGAACATGAATTTGATGAGGTTGAGTGGGCTGAATGCTGGACCAGGAGGCAGAAACTTGAATTGTATTCTGGGCTGTAATGTTTATTCTCTTAGTATCCTTTGGCTACCTTCCTCAGTTTCCCCAGCTATGAAATGATAGTATTTTTCTCAAGCGGGTGTCTTGTGGGGCTTAATTAGTATTTGTAAGGAGCCTGAAAAGGAAAAATCCTAAATGCTGCTGTTAGCAAGTAGAGATTGAATTACAGAGCACTCTTAGTTTACCCTTTTGTTCTGTGTTTTTGTAACTGGCCTCCTCTGGGTCATCAGTGAGGTTTGAATAAGACACCTTTGGTGATAAAAGAATGTGCCTTTATTAATTGAACTAAAGAGCTAATTAGAGCTAAGTCCCCTAACTGGCAGCTATATAATTATTTATTACTGATATTCTAGTAGCACGTAAAGGCCCCAATGTGCTAGGTGCTGTACATGCACATAATAAAATACGGTCTTTGTTCCAATGATTAGACAACACAGAAAAGAAGTATTATTATCCCCTTTTACAACTGGAGAACTGAAGCACAGAGAGATTGACTTGGGCAAGGTTATATGGGAAGCCTGTGGCAAAGCTGTGTTTCAACTACAACAATCCTTCTGGAGTTTTAATAGGTTAATTAGGCTCTACATGGACAATTCATGAGAGGGAAACTAAGCCCCATACTGCCCAAGTTTGAGTTACAGTTTCCCCTTTCCTCACACCATTGTTTCATCTGTGAATCAGCTGGAAGGAAGAATTTAATCAGAAAAATGTGAAAGATAATTGGGAAAGAAAACTTTACTAGCTGTTTAAAAAGCCACAATCAAGGAAGAAAAATAGTACAGGTTAAGGGAAGGTAAGGAACACAAGGAGAAATCCATGGGCAGCAGAAGTAAGAAGACTAAAAAGGAGTTTTAAAAATATATTAGGAACAAAAAAGTATCCTAACAATTTATATTGGTCTGTTATTAGATGTAAATGGCAGAATGATCATTAATAAGGCAGAGAAGACAGAAGAATTCAATAAATATTTCTGTTCTCTATTTGGGGAAAAAAAACAGACAATGTAATTATATCATATGATAACATTCTTTCCACTAGTATCTCAAGAGATGTTAAACAGCAGCTATTAAAGTGAAACATTTATAAATCATCAGGTTCAGATAACTTATATCCAAGAGTGCAAAACAAGCTGGCTGAGGAGCTCTCTGGACAATTAATGTTGATTTTCAATTAATCTGGGAACACCAGGGAAATTCCAGAAGGCAGGAAGAAACTAATGTTGCACGAATATTAAAAATGTGTTAATGGGATGACCTGGGTAATTATAGGCCTGTCAGCCTGTCATCGATCCTAGGCAAGAGAATGGAATCACTGATACAGGAATTGAAAGGACGGTAATAAAATTAATGCCAATCACTATAGGTTTATGGAAAATAGATCATGTCAAACTAACTTGATATCATTTTTGCTGTGATTATATGTTTGGTTAATAAAGGCAGCCATGTTGATGTAATATGCTAGACTTCTGTAAAGCTTTAGACTTGTTATTGGGTGTGCCTCTCCTGGAGCTCTTGACCTGGCACTATTTAACATTTTTATCAGTGACCTGGAAGAAAACATTAAATCATCACTGATAAAGTTTGCAGATGTCACAACAACTGAGGGAGCGGTAAATAATGAGGAGGACATGTCGTTAATATAGAGCAATCTGAATGGCTTGGTAAACTGGGTGCAAGCAAACAATATGCACTTTACAATGGCTAAACGTGTACATCTAGGAACAAACAATGTAGGCCACACTTACAAGATGGGGGACTCTATTTTGGGAAGCAGTGGATCTGAAAAAGATTTGTGGTGTTGTGATGGCTAATCAGCTGAACATGAGCTCCTAGTGTAACACTTTGACCAAAAGGGCTAATGTGATCTTTGGATGCATAAAACAGGAGACTCTCGAGTAGAAGTAGAGAGATTGTTTTGCCTCTATATGTGGAACTGAGTCCAGTTCTGGCATCCACAATTCAAGAAGTATATTGAAAAATTGGAGAGATTTAGAGAAGAGCCGCAAGAATGATTAAGGATTAGAATCACAGACTCAAAGACCTCAATATATTTAATTTACCAAAGAGAAGGTTAAGGGGTGACTTGATTACAGTCTATATGTATCTATATGAGGAACAAATATTTAATAATTGGCTCTTCAATCTAGCAGAGAAAGGTTCCAAAGGTTGGAAGATGAAGCTAGACAAATTCAGAGTGGAAATAAGACAAGTTTTAATAGTGAATGTAATTAACTATTGGAACACCTTATCAAGGGTTGTTTCTCCATTCGTAACAAATTTTTAAATCAATATTCTGGCCTTGGAATATATTAATTTACTTCAGATACACTCGGCAGACATTTTCAACAGAGAAGTTCGACAACCCCCCTTATTCACCTCATGTAGTTCTCAGACACAACAGCACACACACAAATATATCAGAGAGAGAAAGAACGTTTTTCAATTAAACTGTTCTAAGAATTTTAAGATGGACAAAAAAATGTATTTTTCCCTAGACTTGTTCATGGAAATTGCTAAACTGTTTTAGCAGAAATGTTTAAAACAAACAAACAAACAAATAAACAAACAAACAAACAAACAAACACTGTCCCACAGCAGGTCTAAGCACTGAGACCTGATTATCAGTGATTTCAGCTCTAGTGGTCACTTAACAAACCAAAAGACTCTCTATGGAGTCTAATCAGCTCTATTTCTAAACAGGAGAGAGGGGCAGGTCAAATAGTACCCATGACTCTTATGCAGAGTCCACACCACCAAGCAAAACACCTGTGCCCCACCCTCTCTCTCTATCTGCACTAGGATATGGCACCCAAACCTCCTACTTAGGGAGTGCAGTTCAGTTGCGGGTGACCAGTGCTTAATTTGTAATGAAAGAGGTGCTGGGGCTCAAGCAAGTTTGTTACTTTCATAACTGATGTGGCAAGCCCAGAGGTCCCAGGCTATGAACTGCCAAGCCTAGAGGTGCCAGGGCTCAGCCCTGGCAAGCCCTAGCCCAAATTAAGCAAAGTGTGTATTAATGTTTCAATTTCAATTCAAATTTCCAACCAATTATTAAATTGGCAATACTGCATATAACGTTCGGGGGAGAGGGGTGTTGGGGAAATTCAGGGAGGGTGTAGGGAAATCCCTGCCTGGGAAGCTTGGAAAATCATGAACCTTCTATCCCCCCATAAATCTCAAGAAAAAATAGCTTAGGTGGGTTTCTTTGTTATTTTTGTTTTAAATAAAGAGAGAAATCAAACTGCATATGAAAAACATTGAGGTCAAGTGTTCATTACCCAGATCTGTTCAGGTAATTAGAATCAAATCACTCATTACCAAGGCAACTCATATATGACAGACACCTTACACAGCTAAAGTTAAAATGAGGGTGGTTTATGGTTATTATTATTATTTTATTTTATTATTATTTTTAAATGACAAAAGTTCAAACAAAGAGGTCTCTTTAAACATGATAAAATGCATTCCAGTGCAAACACAAGTTACAGGACATTAATTATTCAGCTTCCTGTACTTCATTATTTTGACTGCTTTAAGCCAGCTTTATTTAGGCATTACTAATAGAGAGTGGCTGATATTGAATATGGTAAAGCATGGCTATTTCAGGGAATTCAGCAAACTTAATTAATTCACATGTTATCTAAAGCTGGGAAACTTACTCATATTTATAATTGTTTTTGTGTTTAATCTTGCCCCCATAGCCCCTGTTCTACAACATCTTGTACATAGCCATGCAGTGGAAAAAAATTACCAAGTCATTTGTTTGGTATTAATGAAGTAATTCCTTTATCTTGACAACAACAACACCCCTCTCCCCCCCACCCCCACGAAAAATAGCAGCAAACAATCGAGAATAAAGTTGGACTATTTGAAGTCTAAATACTGTATTTTATTCTTAGAGGTAAGAATCTGCCTCAAACATCAAATTCTGCCCAGGTTCCTAACAATCTTGGTGGGACTATTTACATCAATAGGACAAAAAGGATTTGATCCCAAATCTCTGGATTTATTATATATTTTCATATGCCGGCCTCAGAGAATTGCCAAGGCTCTGATCCTGCAAAGGCTCATGCTTATTAATAACATCATTGGTATCCACAGCAGTAGCGCACTTACCTCCAGAGGGTAACATGTGGGCTAACGGTCAGAATGCCAAATGCTGTGCTGACTAACACCCTGTGTAATTCTGTTGGAATCAGTAGCCCCGTGTGGTGTGTAAGACAACCCATGATCAGGTTTCCTGGGGGAAAAAACTGACAGACCAGCAGCTGTGGATGAAAGGTTCACAGAGTGAGAACTGGGGTTTATATATACTGGGGTCTATGTCACTGCAGTACTGTGCCGATTGTGTCTACATTCTAATGTTTTAAATAATTATGTTGATGAAAAGAAACCGGCTGTTCTTGAACATGTTTTTCTAGTTTGCGTTTCCCTGCAAAGCAAATGCAATAGGTTTCATCAGATGCACAGATCTGACTTTGCCTTATAATCAAACGTTTAGGGAGAAAAATGTTTTCATCTTTAAATAATAGGTCATAGGGATTGGTACAATCATTTCATGATGAAAACAAATCTAATACGCTGTATAGAGCAAGCTTCGGGTGAACAGTCCAGAAGGAGCCATGTTGGATGGATTTTTCACTGCATCAGCTGGAAATGTGTTAAAAACTGCATAATTAAAATCCTCCATCTTGTGAATATCACAATCACAGTCGGAGCACTTCTGGATGAAAGCCTCATCGTGACATGTCCCCTAGCATTGCTGTCCTGAGTTAAGCATGACCAAATACTTCATACAAAAGCTACTAGCTCATATCTCCTTCTCTTTTGCTGTTAGCCCTAGCTTATCATGAGTTGTGCTTATTATTCATTGGTCTGTCTAGCATTGAAATCCACGTATTCTTGCAACATGGCCAGCTGTTTATCCTTTTAGCTTTTTCCAGATGTTACCAGTAAAACCCTTGCAATTTCAGTTACAGCTATTTAAACATCAGTAATAGCTTCAAAACATTGTAGTTATGTAATTGTCTATGCAAAGGTAATTTCCAAAATCATGGAGAAGTGGTGACAAAACAAAGTGAAAGTCCAAAGATATTTCAACTTATAGTGCTGAATGTCTTTCATCTGCAGATCTCAAATCATTTATATTGGTTCCTGTAAGCCTCATATCATGCTGGTGCAGTGCTGGAGGTAAGTATTATTATACCCACTTTATACGTGGCTTAGCCAAGGTACAAATGTCGAGTGACTTTCCCAAAGTCGGTGCTAGAGCAAGAATACAACCCATGAACCGTTACTTCCAATCCATTGGACTATACCACTTACAGAATGTGACCTCTCCAATGAAGTACTTCTTCACACAATACACAGTCATTGGAACTCATTGTCAGGGGATGTTGTGAAGGCCAAAAGTATAACTGGGTTAAAAAAAGAATTAGCTAAGTGCATGGAGGATAGGTCCATCAACAGCTATTAGTCAAGATGGTCAGGGATGAAACCGCATGCTCTGGGTAATCCTACCCTCTGATTGCCAGAAGCTGGGACTGGACAACAGGGGATGGATCACTCAATAATTGCTCTGATCTGTTCATTCCCTCTGAAGCTCTGGCACTGGCCATGGTCAGAAGACAGGTTACTGGACTAGATGGACCATTGGTCTGACTCAGTATGGCCATTCTTATGTTCCTATGTAATATATCACACTGTGTTAATGTACTCAGATGAATATGTTATTGCGAACTAGGTACAATTCAGGAAGTTTTTGGAAAATGTAGGGGACAATTTCCTGGTGCAAGTGCTGGAGGAACCAACTAGGGGCAGAGCTCTTCTTGACCTGCTGCTCACAAACCTGGAAGAATTAGTAGGGGAAGCAAAAGTGGATGGGAACCTGGCAGGCAGTGACCATGAGATGGTCAAGTTCAGGATCCTGACACAAGGAAGAAAGGAAAGCAGCAGAATACGGACCCTGGACTTCAGAAAAGCAGACTTTGACTCCCTCAGGGAACTGATGGGCAAGATCCCCTGGGAGAATAACATGAGGGAGAAGGGAGTCCAGGAGAGCTGGCTGTATTTTAAAGAATCCTTAGTGAGGTTACAGGGACCAACCATCCCAATGTGTAGAAAGAATAGTAAATATGGCAGGCGACCAGCTTGGCTTCACAGTGAAATCCTTGCTGATCTTAAATACAAAAAAGAAGCTTACAAGAAGTGGAAGATTGGACATATGACCAGGGATGACTATAAAGATATTCCTCAGGCATGCAGGAGTGAAATCAGGAAGGCCAAATCACACCTGGAGTTGCAGCTAGCAAGAGATGTTACGAGTAACAAGAAGGGTTTCTTCAGGTATGTTAGCAACAAGAAGAAAGTCAAGGAAAGTGTGGGCCCCTTACTGAATGAGGGAAGCAACCTAGTGACAGAGGATGTGGAAAAAGCTAATGTACTCAATGCTTTTTTTGCCTCTGTCTTCACGAACAAGGTCAGTTCCCAGACTACTGCACTGGGCAGCACAGTATGGGGAGGAGGTGACCAGCCCTCTGTGGAGAAAAAAGTGGTTCGGGACTATTTAGAAAAGCTGGACCTGCACAAGTCCCTGGGGCCAGATGCGTTGCATCTGAGAGTGCTGAAGGAGTTGGCGGATGTAATTGCAGAGCCATTGGCCATTATCTATGAAAACTCATGGCGATCGGGGGAAGTCCCGGATGACTGGAAAAAGGCTAATGTAGTGCCCATCTTTAAAAAAGGGAAGAAGGAGGATCCTGGGAACTACAGGCCAGTCAGCCTCACCTCAGTCCCTGGAAAAATCATGGAGCAGGTCCTCAAGGAATCCATTCCGAAGCACTTAGAAGAGAGGAAAGTGATCAGGAACAGTCAGCATGGATTCACCAAGGGCAAGTCATGCCTGACTCATCTAATTGCCTTCTATGACAAGATAACTGGCTCTGTGGATGAAGGGAAAGCAGTGGACGTGTTGTTCCTTGACTTTAGCAAAGCTTTTTACACTGTCTCCCACAGTATTCTTGCCAGCAAGTTAAAAAAGTATGGGCTGGATGAATGGCCTATAAGGTGGATAGAAAGCTGGCTAGATTGTTGGGCTCCACGGGTAGTAATCAATGGCTCCATGTCTAGTTGGCAGCCAGTATCAAGTGGAGTGCCCCAAGGGTCGGTCCTGGGGCCAGTTTTGTTCAATATCTTCATAAATGATCTGGAGGATGGTATGCATTGCACCCTCAGCAAATTTGCAGATGACTCTAAACTGGGAGGAGAGATAGATACACTGGAGGGTAGGGATAGGATACAGAAGGACCTAGACAAATTGGAGGATTGGGCCAAAAGAAATCTGATGAGTTTCAACAAGGACAAGTGCAGAGTCCTGCACTTAGGACGGAAGAATCCAGTGCATTGCTACAGACTAGGGACCGAATGGCTCGGCAGCAGTTCTGCAGAAAAGGACCTAGGGGTTACAGTGGATGAGAAGCTGGATATGAGTCAACAGTGTGCCCTTGTTGCCAAGAAGGCCAACGGCATTTTGGGATGTATAAGTAGGGGCATTGCAAACAGATCGAGGGACATGATCGTTCCCCTCTATTCGACACTGGTGAGGCCTCATCTGGCATACTGTGTCCAGTTTTGGGCCCCACACTACCAGAAGGATGTGGAAAAATTGGAAAACATCCAGCGGAGGGCAACAAAAATGATTAGGGGACTGGAAGACATGACTTATGAGAAGACGCTGAGGGAACTGGGGATGTTTAGTCTACGGAAGAGAAGAATGAGGGGGGATTTGATAGCTGCTTTCAACTACCTGAAAGGGGGTTCCAAAGAGGATGGATCTAGGTTGTTCTCAGTGGTAGCAGATGACAGAACAAGGAGTAATGGTCTCAAGTTGCAGTGGGGGAGGTTTAGGTTGGATATTAGGAAAAACTTTTTCACTAGGAGTGTGGTGAAACACTGGAATGTGTTACCTATGGAGGTGGTGGAATCTCCTTCTTTAGAAGTTTTTAAGGTCAGGCTTGAGAAAGCCCTGGTTGGGATGATTTAATTGGGGATCGGTCCTGCTTTGAGCAGGGGGTTGGACTAGATGACCTCCTGAGGTCCCTTCCAACCCTGATATTCTATGATTCTATTTCTTTTGGTTTGCACCAGGAAGATCTGCCTGGGGCAGTTAGAGCACAAGACTTTAGCATGCTCTACACTTCACACCCCTATAGTCTGGGCTGCGACATGGTGTAGACAAGCCCTATCCCACAGAGTGTGTAGATTTTCCAAGGTCATTAACCAAGTCTAAATTAAAGGACAAAGTTATCATAACCCATTTCCTTACTGCTGTTTGATCTAGTGCACTTCCATCCCAGAAAGTGCATCCTGGAAAACTGTACAGAGCTGGAGCATGCTGTCATAACACTGGGCAACAACATGGGTGAAATCCTCGTCCTGTTGAAGTCAATGGGACTTTTGCTATTGACTTCAACAGGGGCAGGTTTTCACTGCATGAGTCTACTGTTCCTTCCTTTTTCTTCTTCACTCAACTATTAAAAGACAAAAGACCAGCAGCTGTTGCAGAGCTAATAAGAACTGATGAACTTGTAATAGGTGATGCCACCTGTCCCTGTCTAACTTAATCACAACCCAAACAATCTGCCACCCGTCTGCAGTGTGGATAAGGCTGGAGGGAATGTGAAAGTGATTCTGAGCTTGGAGGTTGTAGGAGAAAGGAACGCTGGGTTTGGCTCAGCATTCAGCCCGTTATGGAGGAGGATTATAATAATTATTGCCAGTGAATACCCAGGACTGGTCACTGAGGAGCAGAGGTGAGGTGTAAGGACAGACAAGGCTCAAACACATTCAGAACAGGGGCAAAGACAGGAGTAAGGCAGGAGCCAGGAGCAGAGCAAGAATCAGGAACAGCGTTGGGTGCGAGAGGCAGGTACAAGCAGGGTCCAACATAGCCACAACAGGAAACCACCTGGTTGCTCAGACAAACTTCCTGTGCCTCCTCCTGGCTTCACTAGAGTATTGGACCAATCGGTGGGTGAGCCTCCAGTTAGAGCTCCTGTGGGTGAGGCCTTGGCTGCAGCTATAGTGCTAGCAGCTTCCCACCCCATATGGCTTCAGTAGTCACTGGGTGGAGTTCAGGATATGGCAGCTGTCTAGTGACTCCCCAGCTTGGGAGCAAAACCTGGGACATCAAGCAGGAACAGGTGCTGCATGAATCCATCCTATAATACTCTGGGTAACCTTGTTACCCTATGATGGAAATAACAGCACTTCCCCATCTCACAGGGGTGTGGTGAGGAGAAAGTAACTGGGAAGCTCCCATCATCTCATTTTACTGAGGTAAGCAGAGTCTGAATGAACTCTTCCTTGACATCTAGTGGTGAGCTGTGAGCTGATCTTGTTTGCATGGGCACACCCACCCTGCCTAGGTGCTAAGCATGATGGGATTGCATGCTCAAATGGTCACGTTTGGCTGGTGTAGGATCCCCAGTCTCCTTGTTATTGGGGCAGGAGTAATAAAGGGTTGTTATCCTTGTTGTGTGAATCAAGGACAGCAGAACTGTACTTGGCATTTCCCAATTGAGGACCTCACCCTCAACTAACAGCACTTGCTAGGAAGGGGACATGGGTTCCAAAGCCCAGTGCGGTAGAATCATAGAATATCAGGGTTGGAAGGGACCTCAGGAGGTCATCTGGTTCAACCCCCTGCTCAAAGCAGGACCAATCCCCAACTAAATCATCCCAGCCAGGGCTTCGTCAAGCCTGACCTTTCACCAACCTCCTAGTGAAAAAGTTTTTCCTAATATCCAAACTAAACCTCCCCCACTGCAACTTGAGACCATTACTCCTTGTTCTGTCACCTGCTACCACTGAGAACAACCTAGATCCATCCGCTTTAGAACCTCCTTTCACGTAGTTGAAAGCAGCTATCAAATTCCCCCTCATTCTTCTCTTCCGCAGACTAAACAATCACAGTTCCCTCAGCCTCTCCTCATAAGTCATGTGTTCCAGTCCCCTAATCATTTTTGTTGCCCTCCACTGGATGTTTTCCAATTTTTCCACATCCTTCTTGTAGTGTGGGGCCCAAAACTGGACACAGTACTCCAGATGAGGCCTCACCAATGTTGAATAGAGGGGAACGATCACGTCCCTCGGTCTGCTGGCAATGTCCCTACCTATATATCCCAAAATGCCATTGGCCTTCTTGGCAACAAGGGCATACTGTTGACTCATATCTAGCTTCTCATCCACTGTAACCCCTAAGTCCTTTTCTGCAGAACTGCTGCCGAGCCATTCGGTCCCTAGTCTGTAGCGGTGCATGGGATTCTTCCATCCTAAGTGCAGGACTCTGCACTTGTCCTTCTTGAACCTCATCAGATTTCTTTTGGCCCAATCATCTAATTGTCTAGGGCCCTCTCTACCCTATCCCTACCTTCCAGCGTATCTACCTCTCCTCCCAGTTTAGTGTCATCTGCAAACTTGCTGAGGGTGCAATCCACACCATCCTCCAGATCATTTATGAAGATATTGAACAAAACCGGCCCCAGGACCGACCCTTGGGGCACTCCACTTGATACCAGCTGCCAACTAGACATGGAGCCATTGATTACTACCCGTTGAGCCTGACAATCTAGCCAGTTTTCTATCCACCTTATAGTCCATTCATCCAGCCCATACTTCTTTAACTTGCTGGCAAGAATACTGTGGGAGACCGTGTCAAAAGCTTTGCTAAAGTCAAGGAACAACACGTCCACTGCTTTCCCCTCATCCACAGAGCCAGTTATCTCGTCATAGCCAGAGTTGGGGCAAGGCAAGGCAAGGATTTGTACTTGGTGGTGTGGGCCTTGCCTAAGGGTCCTCTGGCACCACTTGACCCTTCCTCTTGCCACTGTGTAATAACAGAGCTAATTTAGACACAATTTAGTGTCTTGTTACATGCTGCAGAGCTGAAATCACTGGTACCTAGATCTAAGTATTAGTCCTGCTTTGGGACAGTGTATCTTGTGCAAGAGACTACCCAGTGTGCACCAGAAGTGAGGCACCCTCACTAACAGCTGAAATTGCTGAGAGCTGTGTGAAGTGGGGGGTCCTGAAGATAGTGTGGGAAGTGGGTGGCTGGTAGAGAGGTGTGGCCAGCAGGGTGACTGGCAGAGAGTGCCAGAGCAGAGCCCTGCAGAGATGGATGGTGACTGAGTGCCTGAGCAGTGGAGCAAGTAAGGTGCCTCCTTACCCCTCCACCCAGGGTGGGAGGTGAACTCTGTGCCTTCACTGTCCAAGACAGCAACTGTGAGTGAGGTGTGGAGAAGGGACGGGCACATTAAAGAGACTTTTGGGTGGCTGGACTTAAGAGTCTGAGGGGAAAAGGACACTGCCCAACTTACTTGGTGGTGGGTCTTTTGCTCATGGTTTATGTTTATAAACCCTGTTTGCAGTGTTTCCCCAAATTAATGCCACATTATTTCCCTCCTTTTATTAAAAGTTTTTTGCTACACTCAGACTCTGTGTTTGAGAAAGGGGAAGTATTGCCTCTTAGAGGCACCCAGGGGGTGGTGTGTAATTGTCCCAGGTCACTGGGTGGGGGCTCGAGCCGGTTTTGTGTTGTATTGTTGAAAGGGAAACCCTAGATACTGAACCCGACCCTTGTTGCTGTGAACTGTGACTGGCAGAAGGGTTACACTATAGTAAATCTAGGTCATCATCTTCATCAAATAGAGCTATTTCCTTTAGGCACAGTTGGCAAATATTTAAGGATGTGCATGTTAGATAAATAGGGTTTTACATGTGGTCAAGTAGGGTCCTTACTCCCCGGGATCACTGTGCTAAACAGCCACTAACTGGAGAATTTTGTAAGTTGCTGAGCACTACCTGAAACGTACCAACCTCACTTGTCACCCACAATGTTGAGATTACTTGTGTAGCACTCATAAAGGAATGTCAGGGTTAGATTTACCTGGGACCTGTCCCTTTAAGGACTGAATTTGTGGGGCAAAGGGACTAGCTCTGTTGCAGCAGCAGATCTGTGTGTGCTCTAAAAGGACTGAGCATCATGGGGGCTTGTGCAAGCTGTATTTGTTTCTTTGTTTGTTTTATACTAAGTTTAATAAAATTCCAGTTTTAAAACTATCACTGGTCTGGAAGTGTAACATTCAGAGGCTTTCAGGATCAGGTCCTTTGAGATTCATCAGATATACCCCATGGCTGAATTCACCGCTGGCACATGCAGGATATGATCTGTCTATACTATATTCTTCTATAGCTCCCTGTTACTGTGACATCTGAGTGCCTCCCAGTCTGCAATCTATTCCTCCTCATCCCACCGTCTGAGGTAGGGAAGTGCTATTAGCCCCATTTTCTAGATGGGGAACAGAGGCCCAGAAAGATTGAGCTGCCCCATACTCACATAAAAATTCTTAGTGCAGCAGGAAATTGAACCTAGTCTTCTGAGTTCCAGGCTACCACCTAACCACTGGACCAGCCTTCCTCTCTAATTGATCCTGATGGAAATCAGTGGAGTTGCACCTGGTGATGCCAGTGGTGAATTTGATTATTCATGTATTCATAGAGTCTAATCTTGACCAGCAAAAAATAATTTTCAACCAGCATACCACCTGTGGTGGGGAATCCCTTTGGTTTCCCACCAGGTCAAGATTTGGGGTTGCGTCTCTTCCCTGGTACTTGCAGAGTCCTCCCCCTGCTTGTGGTATATAAGAGTGTCTCCAAACCAACAAAGAAAAAAGGTTCTGTCCCTCTCCCTCAGTGGGGACAGGGGGAATCAAAGTTTTAAAAAATGGTTTTCAGTCTCTTAGGCATGCTTTCAGCCACCCCTTTGGGCTCAGCTTATCTGTAGGCTTTAGTGTCCTTGACCAGGGTTAGGGTCCATCTTAGCCCTCTTCTTTTGGTAACCCTGCTCTGTATCTGGTCCCTAAACAGTCTCAGGGCAGGGTCCAGGACTGTCTTCTTCTTTGCTGATATGTTCCTATATATCCAGTCTTGTCCTAGTTGCCATACCTTCCTGTGAAAGTTTTCTCTTTTTAAACTTCCTCCCCCCAGGCAATGCAAGCCTTGCAGATGTCTCTGGTTACTGCTGGCTGAGCCCCAAAGAGGTTACTGACCCCTGCTCTACGCCATGCTCTCCTCTGACACTGAATTGCACAGCATCTTTTAAGAGTCAAAATCTATATTCTGGAAGCCATGGAAAGATGGGTGGTTTTATGGCCTTTGTGCTGTTCACTTCTGGATAGTCGATTATTACTTGGTTAGATGCCGCCACTATTTGGAAAATGTTTACTTGTTTTTCATTTGTTAGTTTATTTAAATATACAACATTTTGACAAAAACAAAAGAAAAATCATTGTGTTAAAATTTTCAGTTGAAAATTTCAACTTTTCATCTGAAAACTGAAGATTTTCAGGTTTGGTTTTCTGAGAAAGTGAAAATGTTTAAGGAAAGCAGACGCTTCCTGTGAAAAGTTTCAATATTCCACAGAAAAACAGTTGTGATGGAAAATCTCCAGCTAGCCCTAGTTGCCACTCTTACTTATGTTGAGTAGTATCTTTCTCCTCAAGCACAGGGCATAGATTCCAAACCTCAGTGAATACTCTCTCACCACAGATCGAAACAGCCGGATTGATCTTTCTTCCATAAAGAAAATGCTTATTCTTTCTTGAAACCTCTTATCAATGTACTCGACATAGAAAAAAGAAACCAAGTGAAACAAATCTCTCAACTCTTATTGCTCTTGTGAGTTAGGATCGGTCTAAATCTGCTCCTAATGAGAGCTTTATCATTGATTTAATTGGGAATAGAGTTAGGCCAATGTCAAAAGCTTTCAAAAAATCTCACCTTTCATATTCATTTTATTTTGAACCAATAGGAATGAGATTGAATAAGATTTAAAAATCAAATAAGAAACTTCACTTTCCTCTAAACCTTTGCTCATTTCCTGACTTCGTACTTCATATTACATGTTACAAACAAGCTCATACCATCATTTGACTACAGATCTTTGCTTTCCCTAAAGGCAAAAAAGTATGGGAAAATGCATAAAATATATCACCTGGGACTAAATATTTCCCAAAGTTTCCAAAACAGTACTATTTTGAGGATGTAGTTGCATTATCAATTATAGTTAGATGCTTTCTGCCAATTTTGGTCAACATTAGACTATGTTTTTTTGAGTTATGGCTCTTTTTATGATTTTATGATTTTTTTCAGATTTTGTTCCTGATAACATTTAAATGTTATGAGATATAGCTGATCACCAGATATGTTCCCTAACATGGTAGCAATGAATTTTTTTCTAGTTGATGGATTACCTTAGATCATTAACAAGACCCCTTTTAAAATCTGGCAGGTAGGCTATGGCTAAAAATTGAGTTTATTTTCAGCTGTTATCAGAGCTCTCTCCAGTGGATTTATGCAACAGACAACAGGAGGCTTGCATATCTCTATGCCAGGGATTGACAACCTTTGGCACGCAGCCCATCAGGGAAATCCGCTGGCAGGCCAGGACGGTTTGTTTACCTGCAGCGTCCGCAGGTTCGGCTGATCACAGTTCCCACTGGCCACAGTTCTCCGTTCCAAGCCAATTGGGGCTGCGGGAAGTGGCGTGGGCTGAGGGATGTGCTAATTGAATCAACTCTCTTAATTCTTTCCAGAGTTTATTTCTTTAAGGGATTGGATTGTAAATGAACAGAATTCACTCCAAGAAAAAGTTAGACTTCAAAGGCAATTTGCATACCCACGTGTATTTTTATGAAAAATAGTCTTTTTGCAATCATAAGCTGCAACGTTTTGGTTAAAAAAAAAACTAGCTGCAAGCACAAAATGTGATCATTTTGGGGAAAGGGGGCTGTCAACAACCCCCTCCAAACTTTTGAAGAAAAATTTCTACAACAATGAACACTTTTCCATTTGCATCAAAATTGTTCAGGGGAACAAAAAACATTTCCTGACCAGCTATAGTAACAGGCAGTAAACATGTGGATCATTCACAGAGGGAATCACAAATGCACTTGGCCCAGTGTGTTACATTGTGCAAGTCCTACAGGACAAGACACTGCACACAAGAAAGGCTCACCAACTCAAGAGGAACGACGTGGCGTGGCTATAAAAAGAGCCCTGTGTATTTCACATTTACAAAATACCAGAAAACAAAATGAAAAAGAACCCACAAAACAACATAAAATGAAAAACTCACCCTGCAGTAGCAACTCCTGCTGCTCCTGCCCTATGGGCCTGGCTAGGCTTGGATCCCTGCTCCAAGCATTGTGGCCTGGTATACAGAATGGCAGCACTTATCAGGTTTGTTTCCACTCACCTCCATCATGATGGCAGTTGGGAGGGCAGGTCAAGCGACAAATAGCACTCCAGTGCTATTGGCTTTGCTAGAGAAGCTTGATTCTGGTAATTCAGGCAGCAGGCCTTGTTGGATCCAGAGATTTGAGCTATTCCGGGTGGCTTCTGGTATAACAGAGAAAGCACAAGAATCCCAGGTAAATGCCCTGATATTTGCCATGGGTGATGCTGCAGATAAAATCCTTTGTGCCCTACCCCTCCTTGATGAGGAAAAGAAAGATCACACCAAAGTGAAAGAGGCTTTTGGTATTTCATAGCAGACAGAATATCATATATGAAAAGTCCTCAGTTTACCTCTGAAACACAGGGCTTGCACAGGACTTTGATTCTGAACATCCTACTAGTAGTCCACATTACCCCCAGAGCAATGGGGAGGTGAGGAGAAGAGTGCAGACTTTATAAAGACTTCTGTAAAAATTAGTTGATCCATATAGAGTGCTCGGTCAACCTTGCTTGTATCTGGACTCTCTCCAGCAGAATTTTTGATGGGAAGATGACTTAGGAAACCTTTACTTGTGGCTCCAATACTGCTTAATGCTAAGTTGCCCTACCTGAAGGAATTTCAGAAATGGATTGCTGAAATAAAAATTCAGCCTCAACAAAATAGCAGTGTTTGGCATGGAACAAAAGCACTCCCTGAACTGAGACCAAGGAACAAAGTTTGGCTTACAAGCTCCTAGACGTTTGGAACTGTTTGGAACCAGGCATAAACTCGAGATCCTACCACGTGGAGACTCCAGAAGGACTTCTTGAGAGGAACTGGACTCATCTTCCTTATTTCCAACACAACAAAGAGAGGACCTGGGACCTGCAGGAACTCTGTCAGGAAGTGAGCCCTTTCCCAGGGAACTCCACACACAAACTCAACAGAAATGAGAGCACGGTCTGGAAGATTGATCACACTCCCTCAAAGAATTGGAATACTGCTCAGGACTATTTAAATGGAATCGATATGGGGGTCATAGTAGTATACATAATTTTAAGGAATTTGAAGTTTATTTTGAATGATGTAAATATACATTGGTTTACAATTTAAGGTTTATTTTTTTTTATTATGAAGAAAGGGAGATGTGAAGTGGTTATGGAGACCCCCACAGTTAACAGATAGGACCAGGCTTTGTTGCAGCAGGGAGCTTAATAAACATGGGAACTTCGTGGTCAGGGAGTTCTCTAATTCCTCCTTAAGGCATGGCTTTTTGTGTTTTTGTCCTCACACTACAGATAGGGGAGGTGGGTGGGAATGAATCACTCTTTTAGATTACTAATAAAAAGCAAGGTCCTGATCACTTGTGGTCATTACAATCCTATGGCACTTTTTAGATCACTTTCTAGATCACTTTCTGATCACTTGTGGTCATTACAATCTTATGGCACTTTCTAGATCAGTAGTGGTGGTAACGAGATCTGGACAAATAGTTCACAACTAATAATGTATTTCAGCACTATAACCTCTTTTTATGATCACAGCATGGCTGAGAGGAGATTGCAGTTTTCTTGTATTAACTTGTCACTCAGCACATTACTTTTGCTTTCACTCTGTGGTGTGGTTGGGGTGAGCAGCTTCTGACACCCTAATGCTCACACTTACACCGTACTTCCTCAGATTGTTCTGTTGTGTGTTGTGAGTGCCACGAATGAAGTGAGAGAAGGCATCAGAATCCAACCCTTGGTGTCCTTCTCATTATTTTGGTCTAGAAGATTACAGAGCGCATGATGTGGTGTTATAAAAGGAGAGAGATTTCCTACGAGCGTTCCAGATGGTATTGGTTTTAATTTAATACACTGTTGAAGATTAATTGAAAAGGGGATTTATTTTAAACTTCCACTGAGTAACGTCATCATAAGCTACGTGAGCCTCCCTGATTAAGTCTAGTGACAAGCTATGTGCAGAAACCTTTCTTCCCTCTTAGAGGCACATTACACAGGCTAATGAGGCCAATAAGAGGAACACCACAATGGTCTGTCACCAACTCATATTCTGACTAGTGGCAGAGAGTTCACTGCCATTGTTTCTCTGGGATAACTGCTAGAGCTTAATGTTAGGATATAGATATTCAGGCCTGTCTGTAAAGGCCTAAACTTTAATTTAGGTGTATTCTTATCGCTTGGCTAGTTATAGAGGTATAAAAGAGAATCAAAATCACTGTCTTCCGGTGTAAGGGCCTTCTCTTACTGTGACAGCCTGAGGCCCTGTTCTTAGGCTAAGACCTTTGGCTAAGCAGCAGAGGCAGCCATAAGCTGGGAAGCGACCGGTCACATCCTCACATTCCAAACTAGTCACATTGAAATAAGGTGCTATTGGGCGGTTAGGAATACAATCCTGTCCTGATAATGCCTATCACCTCCAGAGAAAGGGAAGTGCCTAGAAAATGTAAAAGGAAGCTTAGTTTGATAGCATCCTGTCTGGCAAGAACTCATTTATCAATAGCTGGGATGTGAAATCCTCATTTCTGTGTTTTGTTCTATCACTGCAGTCCCCATTTCCCTATTGTTTGTCTGTATAATCTCTGTCTGGTTCTGTGATTGTTTCCGTCTGCTATATAATTAACTTTGCTGGGTGTAAGCTAATTAAGGTGGTGGGATATAATTGGTTAAATAATCATGTTACAATATGTTAGGATTGGTTAGTTAAATTTCAGGAAAATGATTGGTTAAGGTATAGCTGAGCAAAACTCAAGTTTTACTATATAGTCTGCAGTCAATCAGGAAGTAAGGGGGGGAATGGGAACAGGGAATGGGGGTGGGGAAATTGGAATCATGTTTTCCTATGTGGGGGAATGGGAACAGGGACACAGGTAAGGCTCTGTGGTGTCAGAGCTGGGGCGGGGGGGGGGCATTAAGGAAGGAAACTGGAATCATGCTTACTGGAAGTTTACCCCAATAAACATTGAATTGTTTGTACCTTTGGACTTCAGGTATTGTTGCTCTCTGTTCATGTGAGAAGGACCAGGGAAGTAATTGGGTGAAGGAACTAAGCCCCCTAACATGTAACTATGGACTGCAGTTGCTGTTCTTTGTGATAATGGAAGAGTGAACAAGTATCAGAGCATATATAATATTGTATGTATCTGGTGTTTATCACCATTTTGTTTAGTTTCTACCTATGCATGTTAATCTCATTTTCTCAAGCTTACAGGCATGTTTTGTTTCCCAAGTGTATAGTTGCTAAACATTTAGTGATTCATACTGCTGGAATGAGGCCTTTCCACCCTTGATTATTACTTTATTATTACTTTATTATTAATTGGTTTGCACTTTTAACTGCGTTGAATTCTGTGTCTTATGTTATGCAGGAGGTCAGACTAAATGGTCCTAATGACCCGCTCGGGTGGGGAGTCGGCAGATACTGGACACAGTGTTGGTATATAATACTTTAAATGCTTTTTATTGATTACAAAAAACTTTTTAACTTTATATTTACACCCCAAACATACTGTACCAGAGTCCAAAGGTCAGAATGGTTCCGATGGCCATTCGAGATTGTTAGAGAGCTTACTCCTTCACTCTCCCACTTCCCTGGTCCTTCCTGCATGAACAGAGAGCAACAATACCCGAAGTTCGAAGGTGCAAACAATTCTATGTTTATTAGGGTGAACTTCCAGCAAGCTTAAATGCAAGTTCCTTTTTCCTTATTTTCAAATCCCAACTTACTTCCTGTTTGCCCCAAATTTATATAGTAATATTCTTAGCTATACCTTAACCAATCATTCTACTGAAATGTACCTAACCAATCCTAACATATTGTAACATGATTAGCTAACCAATTATATCCCACTGCCTTAATTAGTTTACACCCAGCAAAATTAATTATATAGCAGACAGAAACAGTCACAGAACCAGACAGAGACCATGCAAATAAACAATAGCAAAGGGGAAACTATAATGACAAAACAATACAGAAGTGAGGATTTCACAACTACATCTATAAAGGCATAAGGGTTTCCCAGCTGTGTCTGTTGATAAGTGAGTTCTTACCAGACTGAAAACTATCAAACTAAATTTCATTTTACATCTTCTAGGTTCTTCCCTTTCTCTGGAGGTGATAGATCGGATCACCTTTCCAACAGCTCCAGATTGCCTTATTTCAATGTGAGTAGTTTGGAATGTGAGGATGTGACCGTTCGCTTCCCAGCTTATGGCTGCCTCTGCTGCTTAGCCAAAGGCTTTAGCCTAAGAACAGGGCCTCAGACTGTCACAGTGAGAGAAGGCCCTTACACAGATTCTTTCTTTTATACCTCTACAACTAGATAAATGATAAACATATACCTAAATTCTTAAAGTATAGGCCTTTACAGACAGGAATGAATATTTATATCCTAACAGAGATTAAATTAGATCATAAGATCATAAGATGCAGGGAGCTGGCGAAAACCACATCTATATCCACATGTGACTCTGGATCAATAAACGACTCAGATTTGCAGAAGTCCATTTAGTTGTGTCATTGGTTCTTTGCCTTTGTTTCTAGGCCTTCTACCCACACAATTCCAAAGAGACAATCTTGGGCGGGCCACCATGATCCAAGGCATGCCATTTCCTCCAATTCTTATACGTTTTTATATCAGTTCATCTGGTTGTTTCTTTTTCTGCTGATTTTCCATATTTTTCTGAGAACATAACAAGATTGTTTTTGCACAAATAGTTCTAATAGTCCTTGACCTTAAGTTCTTGCTATGGTTGCCAACTTGCAGAGTATGTATTCGTGTCAATCACGTGTCATTCATACCAGGCCTCAATGACCTATGACATATTACATGGATATATGATTCACAATATACCTCTCTCCCAACAATGGCATTATGCATGTTTTGTAGTATTGTCTCCATCAAGGAAAGTTTCCAGGGTTTTCAGAACTAGATGTTTCATGTCAGGATCTTAAGTCCATTGTTAGGTGCCCAAAAAAAGAGGTCTGTTTTTCAGAAAAGCTGAGCTCCCTGCAGCTCCCCTTGATTTGGCTGTACAGTACTTCTGGAATTCAGATAACTGACTGTCTCAGAGTTTCTTGCACCTTCATCTCAAGCATCTGGTAGTGATCATTGTCAGGGACACGATTTTAGGACAGGGTGGGCCACTGATCTGTTCCAGTTTGGCAGTTCCTCTGTTCCTGTGTAGATAGAATGCAGTGAGCTGCAGTATATATAGGATGATGGAGTTAAGACCCTTACAAAAAGTACTGTAGGATTTTATTTACCTCAGGTAACCAGGACCTTAATATATTTCCTATCAAAAAGATAGATACCTTGCTTGCACATTGTCCTGCAATGACTCTGGGGAGGGCGGGTTACCTGGAGTGTCCCTTAGAGAAAGGGATTTCTGGAGCTATATCCTTGCACTAGCAAGGAAAGAGGAGAAGTGTTTGTTAAAATTGCTTTCCTTTTGATAGTTAATATGGAACATACATGTAAGAAAGATTCTCCAGCGCTCAATCAAGTACACTCTGGTGGACTGCAAAAGCTCCTTGACCTTGACCATAGCACCCTGTCACTCAGCGTTGCCTGCTGGCCATCAAATAAGCAACGAATGAGTCAGGCAGTAGTCAGTGCATGTGCCATGGGAAGAAATAGTTCTAGAGCAGGTAAAACAAAGGGAAGGAGCATATTTGCTATTCCACAAAATGTGATCATTTGCACATGGTCTTCTCATCAATGACAAATGAAAGCAGTCCTATGGTACAGCTGTGGTATATTATTCTGAAGGGCTGTGATATATTTTTCTGATAAAACCATTACAGGTTATATGCTAGGGGTTTTTTTTTTGTTTTTTTTGTTTTTTGGGGGGAGCGGGGGGGCTTCCAATATAACATCTGTAGCGGAGCTGTTTCGGTCTGTAGACTCTCTGGATTATCCACGCACGATCAGAGAACTGAGTTTATCTCATAGTGAGAAATGCTGTAACTATCTAAGGTGCTCTGAATTGTCTTGTTACTGTCCAGTGAAATTAGATTAGATCTGGACTGAGTTGTCTGTGTCTCTGTCTCAATGGGATGATTGCTATATCTTCTCTGTGTATATTTTTCCTTGTTGAGGTTCTGAACTGGAAATAAACAACTCCCCCTTGCTCCATGTGTGACACCAGGACAGTTTGGAGGCACTCAAGCTAACAGGCCTCTGGTTTAAAAGGGAGGCATGTTGTGATGGGGACCCTGGAGTTGGGTACTCAATTGCCCACTTGCGCTCTGCACCAGAAAAGCAGTTAAGCATATGCTTAATTTATACACAGTAATATTTTATTTCAAGTAATATTCTAGCCTTGTCAGTAATGTGAAAGCATAGCTTTCCAAATATTCCTTTTACACATCTGCCAAAGTGGTTAGAAATCAGTACCCTAGATCCCATTTATACTTTGGGTTAGAGGGAATCATTAAAATAATGATTTTCAGGTGCCAACACAGAAGACTTTCTGAAAACTTTGCCATCCTTTTTGCCTATTTTTCCTAATTCTCTGATCTGCATTCATTGTACATTAGTCCCATGAAACATGTTGTTTTCCAATGAGTAAATTCTTCAGATCTTTCAGTAACCCTAGGGGATGCTGTTCCTTTCATTATTTTCATGATCCATTTGATTAAGTTCTTGACTGGCTTTATTTTCAGCAGGTTTTTTTTCTTTTCATTCCCTCCATTTGCCTCAGAAAATATTTTGATGGAATTACATTAAGAAATAAAATATTTTTTATTCAAAACACTGCCCACATTTTGTTCTGCTTTTCTATTAATTTCCAGCCTTACCGCAGTTTGAAATACTGCAAACGTGTAAATATTGATATTCTTAACACTCGTAGATGGTTCCACACCATAGAGGAAATAACATTTTTGATCGTGAAGGATGGTTAATGCTAGAGGTGATAATAATGGCACTTCACATTTCTATAGCATTATTCATCCACAGATCTAAACGTGTTTTATATAGGTGTGTGAGCATTTGTAAAACAGGGCATAGAAAGCAAAAGTGATTTGGCAAAAATCATACCAGGAGTGACTAGCAGTTGAATATAATATCCGGGTTTCCTGTTTTGTGCTTAATCCATGCAGCTGCCTCCTCTAATGCACTTCTGTTCTGTATAATGTAGCTAAATATCTTGGGGCAGATCCGGAGCCTGGTGAAAATTGTCATAGTTCCACTGAGGTCAGTGTCCATTTGGATCAGTGTCTCAGTCTGGTGTATATGGCCCTATCGTTCTGTCATGTCACTTGTGTAATACACCTCTTTGTTTGGAAAATAAAGGCAAGTACTTTCTGTTTCTAGTTCTGGGGCCAAAATCATCCCTGGTCAGACTTTTGATCTGAGGGAGTTTAGATCCTGATCCAGTTCCAAACTTTGTGCCTTTCCCCTATATCTATCATAGACTGAACAAAAAAAAACATGGGTCTACACAACCCCTTGTCTTGGGGGAACTTCAGATCGAGTTATCTTAGACATATGTCCCAGTGACCGGGCAACAAAATGGCAGATGAAATTCAATGTTGAAAAATACAAAGTAATGCGCATTGTAAAACATAATTCCAACTATACATATAAAATGATGGGGTCTAAATTAGCTGTTGCCACTCAAGAAAGAGATCTTGGAGTCATTGAGGATAGTTCTCTGAAAACATCCACTCAGTGTGCAGTGGCAGTCAAAAAAACTAACAGAATGTTGGAAACCATTAGGAAAGGGATAGATATTAAGACAGAAAATATCATATTCCACATATATAAATCCATGGTATACCCACATCTGTGTGCAGATCTGGTCACCCCATCTCAAAAAAGATGTATTGGAACTGCAAAATGTACGGAATATGGCAACGAAAATGATTAGGGGTATGGAACAGCTTCTATAGTAGGAGAGATTAATAAGACTGTGACTTTTCAGCTAGGAAAAGAGATGATTAAAGGGGGATACGATAGAGGTCTATAAAATCATGACTGGTGTGGAGAAAGTAAAAAAGGAAGTGTTATTTACTCCTTCTCCTAACACAAGAACTAGGAGTCACCAAATAAAAATTAATAGGCAGCAGATTTAAAACACACAAAAGGAAGTATTTTTTCACACCACGCATAGTCAACTTATGGAACTCCTTGCCAGAGGATATTGTGAAGGCCAAGAATATATTAGGGTTCAAAAAAGAACTAGATAAATTCATGCAGGATAGGTCCATCAATGGCTATATTGGCCAGGCTGAGCAGGGATGGTGTCCCTAGTCTCTGTTTGCCTGAAGCTGGGAATGGGCAAAAGAGGATGGATAACTTGATGATTACCTGCTCTGTTCATGCTCCCTGAAGAACCTGACATTGGCCACTGTCGGACAACAGGATACTAGGCTAGATGGGCCTTTGGTCTGACCCAGTATGGCCATTCTTATGTTCCTATGTTCTTATGTTCAGGATGGCTTCTGCAATGGATGATACAGAGGACAAATAGAAGGCTCACAAATGGTTTTAAGTGATACTACCCAGTATACATTACTGCCTACATCCCCTTTCAGATCCCATTTGAAGATTCATGAGTGCCTTCTCCACTCTACCATTGGAATGGGTTGAGTGGTGGTGAAAAGGTGGAAAAAGAGTGGGATAGAAAGAGCTAGCATCTTTCCCTAGGTCTTCTAGTGCATCTGGTCTTCTTTCTCTGTCTATCTTTTATATTGTAAATCTCCTGGGCCAAGAGTTATCTACGTGTTATGTACATGGCTGGACACATTGCTGGCAATTTAATGAATAATCGCTAAGGCACAATGCCTCCTAGGTCTAATTGTGGCAAGGGGCAACCAAGTAATAATAATCCTTACATAGATTTTTTCATGAATAGATCCCAAGTCTCTTATTAAAGATGGGTGGGCAAACTGAGGCACACCGAAGATAAATGACTTGCCCAGACCCAAACACAGACTTAGAAATAGCAGCACGTCTTCCTGAATCTCAGTCAAATGCTCTTTCCTATCCCTCACTTATGGAGCATTGGCTACAAATCATAACAGAGCCATATGCTTTTCCTCAGTGGAACTCCCATTGAGGTCAGTCAGAGCATAGGCAGAGTAAAACTGACTAAGGACCCCAAGATTTGGCCCTAACTGTTCAGTATGATAATTCAATTGTATGCAGTTGTGGCACTTGCTTCTGCTAATAGAAGGTGCGGGGTACAAATAGAGTGACCAGATAGCTAGTGTGAAAAGTCAGGACAATTTTTCTTTTTTGGGGTGGGGGAGCGGGGATGTGGTTTCATATTTAAGACAAAGCCCCTAATATCGGGGTGGTCCCAATAGTATCAGGATGTCTGGTCACCCTATGCTCAAATGTTATTTGAATGGTACTAATGCTAGCATGTTTGTGATCCGTGACTAAATATAATCAATATTATGATTCAGTGATGCTGCTTCCATGCAGCAGAGACTTCTGAAAATAGGAAATCTGATTTTAAAATAGGAGGTACAATATCCTACACTTTTATAGCTGGGAATGGTGTCTTGGGGAGTGGGTGGGATGAATTGCTGACACACTGGCTTACCTGCTATTGCATCTGTGTAACTTGTAAATGAATATCAGTTGTAATTAAGGCTACATTCATATGAATATGAGCTATTACACCATCAAACAAATGATTCTTGACCATTCTCTTTGAAAACAGCAACTGACTAATTCTCATAGCAGACATAGTACTCATAATTTATAACAGCTAATGCGTAATTATCTGTGAGCTGTGCCTTTTTTAAATCTTGGCTTTTGGTACAGTGAACCTTTTAAAAATAGTTCACTCTATGAGTTTCCACCTGACATGTTCCAATTTAAATTCAATTATTTGGGGTGAATGAGTTGCAAATTATTATGGGTTATAGCTGGACATACCCTGTAATCAAAGTAATATGAATCTTACAAGCATAGAGGCCGTTGCAGCTGGACATCCATGTACAGATTAAGCTAATCTTATTGACAGTTATTTAACACTTTGGGAGGTGGGGAGAGAACATATGAATTGGCATATTGTAACAGACTCAAGGTCCACCTAGCTGAGCATCCTGTCTCCAACTGTGATCAGCACCAGAGCTTCAGAGGAAGGTGTAAGAACCAGACAGTAGGCAGATGTGGGATAACTTGTTCCCAGTGAAGGTCTCCTCGTAATCCCTGATAGCTGGAGGTTGGCTTTTACTGTTATTACAGATATTCTTGGTCTCCATATAAATAGTAAAGTACTACTATTGTCAATTGTAGTGTCTTCGTCCATTAGTCTAGTGGAATTGTCTTGTGCGTAAGACAATGTGTAAGGCCGACAGACCTCAGTCACCGGCCAGCAGGATTGAACCAGGAACCTCTGGAGCTTAGTACATGAGCCTCTATCACATGAGCTAAAAGCCAACCAACTGTTAGGTAAGGCTGTAGAACAGACTCATTTCATCTCTCTCTTTAAGTGGTCTTGGTGCTACTAGATGAGACAGAACACCACACCCAGAAGATGTGTGGGTTACAAATGCACCGGGATTCTGGAGTAAAGGTGATTAGAAATTTTTTGACAACATATTTTTTCTACAGAAAATACGGAGTCACTGAAACTGAAAACTTTCTTTGCAAAAGGCCTGACTTTGACTAAACTTTCTCAGGTTCAGTATGGAATGTCTGGTGAGGCCGAGAACCAGCTCAAGAGTAGCCAATAGCTTGGTGATTAGGGCACACCCAGATGCTGTGGTAGAGTGAGGTTCAAATCCCTCTGTATTCCAGACAAACACCCTAATCACCAGGCTGTAGAGTCAGCCTTTCTCTCAGCACTATTTAATATGGAAGTTATACAAAGTGGACCATCTACAACAGAAGAGATTGAGAGAGCCCTATTTCAGAGGAGCCAATGGTTAGAGCACTTGGGGGAAGACCCAGGTTTAAGTGCCTACTCTGAATCAGACAGATCCCAGACTTGAACCTGATTTTCCAGCTGGCTTCTGGGGTGGTCTTTCTCCACCTTGCCACAAAAATTTGTGACAGGTGTCCGTTTCGTCCTCGTTCAGAGGGGGAACATTGTTGAAATCTCAATTATTCGCGGGATAGGAAAGCCATTTCCCATCGAGCTGTACTCAAGACATCTGTGTTCAATGCCTAGCACTCTTTACTATTCTGAGCCTCCCTCCCTGTTTGTGGTCTTTACTCCCTCTCTTATGTCTTGTCATGTGTTTAAACTGTAAGCTGTGTGCGGGAGGAACTATCATTTTATTGTGCATGTATGCTGCCAAGCACAGTGGGGCCCCGATCCCTTACTAGGGCTGTATGTGCAACAACAATACAAATAATAATTAATATTGATATTCTGTTCAATTCAGTTCCCAAGAACTGCATCAAGCAATTCCTCAGCTTTGCATCTGTCAAATGTGCAGTATTCTCTGCAGTCCCGTGCAAGGGGTTTATAAGCACTCTGCATCATAACCATATTTCATGTTGCTTTCAGGATATGCAGCCTTCAAGACTCTGCAAAGCGATCTTATTTGGCAGAAATGCTATGCAGGAAATTAAGCAAAGTGGCAGAGCATTCTGGTTCATGAAAGGGCATTTTGTTTGTGGACTATGACTCCTATAGAAACTGAAACTTCAGCAAATATGTTTTAATTCATTTATATTCTCTTCTGTTTCCAGGAGCATCCTGCAGATATAGAGATCAATATTTTATAACTCCAGACTTACCCCAAATGCAAAAGCATTACTGGAATGCTGTGCTTTGAAGCAACAAAACAAACCGAAAAACCCCCAACAGATAAAACAATGCTACCATAAAACTTTTAAAGGTCCAGATCCACAGGTGGTGTAAATCAGCCCTTTATATTTTAAAATGTAGGCTTTTTTGTTTTTGCTTTTTTAACTACATTCTATCTGCAACATGCAGCAAGCTGAAAAGATATCAGAAAAACTAAGTAAGTGATAAAATGGAATAAAATTAAATTTCTAATTACAAGGTATGCAAACTGATTGCTTTTCCATAAGAAAGCATACAGATTAACATTTCCAAAGGGAATGTCTTTAAAAGGATTAGAAATTCATACGTACTGGTGGATTAACTTCCGTGAACAGAAAATGTCAGCTGCGTTCCTGGTCTGTAATACCATGTACACTGCACAACTCATCCTCTCTCTTAGTACAGAAAGAAACATGAAAGTGTCAGTTGTAATGACAGCTTAAAAAGCAAACACAGCTTGGAGTGTAATGAATTTAAGGCACTGGAAAGGGGCTCACCCAAGCATGCTGTGTTTGTGTGTGTGTATGTGTAAAGGAGAGATGAGAGATTAGGCTCCAAAGGCAAAATCCTGAAGCTTTTGCTCAGGCAAAACTCCCACTGAAGTGAAACCTAAGGACTTACGTTGTGGTTTTACAATCTGCCCCCCAAAAAGGGCTAGTGAATCTGGAGGCTGCCCCTGGAGTCAGGGCCATCCCTAGAGGAGTGTGGGGCCCAGGACATAGGTACTGAATTTCTAATCTACCAGGGGGTGCTCCCCCCTGGCTCTGCCATGCCCCACCCCCACTCCATCCTTTCCCCCAAGGCCCCACCCTGCTTCTTCCCACACCCGCTATGCCCCCACCACACCTCTTCCCAGCCCTGCCCTGCCTCTTCTCTGCCAGTTCCGCCCTGTCCCCCTGAGCGTGCTGCACCCTCTCTCCTCTCCCCTCCTCCCCAGGACCTCCTGACACCGCGAAACATCTGATCTGCGGCAGGCGGTAGGCACTGAGAGGGAGGGGCCCACTGGCAGGCAGGAGGCGGAGGTTCTGGTAGAGGGGCTCCTCCTTAAACCCCCCGCTCACCTACCCGCCTGCTGCTTGCCTTCCCGTGCACCTCCTCACCCAAAGCGTAAGACCCCCCGCAAAGCTCGGGTCCTGAGGTGGTAACCCCTATTCTCTGTATCCAAGTGATGGCTCTGCCTGGAGTTCACCAGGGAAGGAATTCTACCTCAGAGAACCCCGTTACTCCAGTGGGCTGTTAATTTGCTCCTCGCCCTCACTGACTCAATAGGGAGAGAGCAGGTGTGCAACACCCACTTTCCTGAGTGTGCCCAGATCTAGAGTCCAGGGAAGGCCTTCAGAGGCCTCACAGAGTTTGTGTGAGGAATAGGGGGGCTGTCAACTCTCCTCTATGACCCTGTGCAGCTGTGTGTATTGTAAAAGATTGTAAAAGCCACATGACTATTGAAGTGAACTTATTGGGTGCATTCTTTGCCCCCCTCCTCTGACTGTTTCAAGTGCAGGTCTCGCGGAGATGAATAGTGGCCCGGGGAACAATGAGGCTGGTGAATGATGTATGAAACTAAAATTCCCAGTGCACAAAAAGTACTAACTATGCTGTGTTATGGTAATTGCAGTGTATCACGGTGCTATAACATATTTAATTCAGCCACACAGCCAATCGGTTATGTAAGACAGTCGACAAAGAGATGAGTGTGGTGTTGATGCCACTTATGGCAAATTAGCAATTGCATCACTATATTGGCATGTCTGCTGCTCTGGGGATATGGAAATTCAGTTCTGGGTTTGTTTGAGGGTTTTTTAGATGTCACATTACTAGTCCCTCCAACAGTTCACATACCTGAATCATTAGAAGCCCTCAGATATCTCTGTGCCAGGGGCTATTTAAGTGCATCATTCAAATAATAATCAGTGGACCAGCTCCTTCAAGTGCCTTCTCAGTCGTTAATCAGGAGAAGTCCCATTGACTCCATGAAAGTATGGACTTAGAAAAGACTTCAGGATTTGGCTGATTAAGACTACTTTGCTTCTGGCCCTCTCAAGACTCTTTACACAAGACAGGCAGTTACTTCTCCCATTTTAGAGATGGAGAAATGGAGCCACAGAGAAGATAGGGACCAACTATGCTCTCACTTCCACCTCATCTGTATCAGAGAGCTTTCAAGATAACTGAAGTTGTCCTAGTGGAATGGAAGTTGTCCCCTTTCAGGATTGTAATTTTCTGGGAACAATGGGCTTCCCCCCTTTTTAAAAGATGGTTATCCCACAGCTGGCATTCAGCCAAGAAATCTGTATTTGACTGGGGTAGGAATTTTTTAAAATACATTTTGTGTGACTATAAATTTGTCCAATTATTATTAATTTGTTTACTTAGTGCTGACAAAGTGCTCAGTACTATGCAAAAAATGAAGACAATTGATTTAGTTGGGGTTGATCCTGCTTTGAGCAGGAGGTTGGACTAGATGACCTCCTGAGGTCCCTTCCAACCCTGATATTCTATGATTCTATGATTCCATCAGTGGAGCTAATCCTGATTTACCCAGAAGTAACTGAGAGTGGAATTTGGCTCCAAGTGGCCTGACCAATGATGCACAGCAAGTTAGTGACAGACCTGGGAAGGTGAGGATGGAAAAGAGACTGGGGAGAATGTAGACGTCTCTCTTCCCACGGCCCAGCAAACCAGTGGAAGTGGTGATTAAGGGAAATGAGGACAACTGCAAAAGCACAGTGGGATTAAAAGGCTTGCTCTTGTCTGACTGCACTAATAGGTGCTGGTTGCTCTTAGTCTGAGACTGGACTAGCAAAAGAGGACAGCAGTGCAGTCTAGAGTAGCTCATTCTTAGCTGCCTAATGTTCTCAATTCCCATGGCCATCATGCAACAGAGAGGGGGGAAAGAGAAGATGTCTCCATGGTTCTTGAGCAGAGGTGAGATAGTGAGTAAAGGAAAAAAAAATTGAGTGCATTGATGGTGTGGGAAAGATGAAACTGAAGGGAAGCGAATCCATTCCAGGAATGACACCAAAATCTTAGCGTCTGAGATCCACAGGGAGTTTTTCCTGGCAAGAAACAGCCCTAAATATGCTCTGTGTGTAAAACAAATGGTTGCTATTTCAAAAGATAATCAGTAATTGGTATTATTGTGCAGTGTTTTGTCAAAAAGCACAGCCCACTTTGAGTCATGTGATAGACAAGATATATTGGTAAAATGTATCCTATAAGAGTACCTAAACTAAATTAAGATCCAGATGGTCACTAGTGAAGAGAAACTTGTAAATATAGCTTGTAAAAGCCCAACCATCCCCATCAAAATGTGGGTGGAATGGCTGATTTCTGAACCTTTGCAGAGAAATAGATCTATCACATGGAAGGCCCGGATAGCACTCTATCTCTTGCCCTCTGTCGGCACTAGCAAGGAGCTGATAATTGCTACCCACAATATTTCCTAAAGTGATTTTAACTTTGGCAGCATGACTCATCAGCTCAAAGAATTGTTGCCTTTTGGAGGCATTTGATCAAAAATGTGCTGATAACCCGAAATGGTAATCCCAATGGCCATTTATCATCAGGTACCAAGAAAGCTCCATGATGAATGGACAATGCTAAACTAGAAAGGGAAAATGAAAGACTAAAGATAACATATTACAACTCAGAAAACTAACATTCCAGCATGCTCACTAGCCTTTACTGTGCATGTTGGCTTTTAGGAATTACCATTTATATTTTGCTGTTACATGGAATCCTATAGAAGATAAACAGCTAGTTAGAAAACCAATCTGGACACATTTTAAGCATTTATAATTCCAACTAACTATTGTTTCTATTAATGCCACATGTTAATATAATCTAGTGCTTTCTACTGGGGAATAGATCTTTGAGGTAAGAGCCTTATTACAGATTAGATGAGTTACACCTAAGAACACAATTGCCTTTGATCTTACAGCAGCTCGAATCACAAAAGCATTTTGTATTTTTTTCTTGTGAAATCCAAAGGCACATGAGTATTAAAATGTGATATGAAAGCTTCAGCCCTGCCCAAAATCATTGTTTTCACCATGTCTGACAATGCTATTCACATAAATCAAGTAAGAAATGTGCTATGATTATGTTAAAACTGAAAACCACAGCTCTAACAGCTATTATAACAAATGACTCCATGATGGAAAATATTTTATGGGTGCTTGCAGGACAGGGACGTATATGCAGTCAGCTACTAATGGGGAAAATTAAAACTGCATCCAGTGGTGAATATTGCACAGAACTAGCTCTGTAAACAGCCAGCTATAACAGTGCATTTGCTGGCTGTGCATGGTCTAACATGGTCTTTGATTTGATTTCCCACTAAATCTTTTCTAGTTCATAAGACAGTTTGCTCAAGTTTTTATTTACAGACTGGAATATTTTCAGCAGTAATTGGAAAAGTACAAGGGCTTACTTGTCCACCAGTGTTCAGTCTTCTGTTTCTTTTTAGCAGCAAAGGCTATAGGATATTAAGTTGTCACAGAAAGTACAGTACATGCTCCAATAAAAATGAAGATTGATTTAGAGGTTTGTTAAGAGTGCAGTATGTACCGTTATACCATATACAGTGAGTATTGCTGCATCTCTGCAGATACCATGCCATTTGCAAAGATATTCCATGCAACATCTCAGTGCAGTACTGAGACCATGATATCTTGAATGCTGGGATATAGCTATATAAAATCAATGGGACTTAAAAAAACATGCTTAAGTACTTTGTTTGTGGATTGGGAAGCATGGAGGAGGCCAGTTGGCTTCAATTCCTGATGGAAAGAAAACCTTCAGATGATTGTCTGGATGGTGTACCATAGCAATAGCACATGTAGGTTCTGAAGTGAGTCTCATCAAACCCCTGTATCCTCCCATATATTCACAGATGTGACCATTGTGATCATCTAGTACAACCTCTTGTATAACAAGACCATAGAATTCCCCCCAAATAATTTCTGATTGAACTAGACCTTATCTTTAAAAGAAAACCAATCTTGATTTAAAAATCACAAGTGATGGAGAATCTACCACAAGCCTTGCAGAGTGGTTAAGTGACTTGTCCAAAGGTGGAGCTAGGAATTGAACCTCATCTCATGGAAATGTAGGGCTGGGAGGGAGCTTAAGAAATCATTAACTTCAGCCCCCTGCATTGTGGCAGTACCAAGTAGATCTAGACCATCCCTGACAGGTGTTTGTCCATCCTGGTCTTAAAAAAACCTCCAGTGAGGGAGATTCCACTACCTCTCTTGAAAGCCTATTCCAGGGTTTAACAACCTTATGGTTAAAACATTCTTCCTAATATCTAACCTAAATCTCTCATGCTGAAGATTAAGCCCTTTACATCTTATATTGCATTCAGTTGATAGGGAGAACAATTAACCATAGTCCTCTTTATAACAGCCCTTATCATATCAGGTCACTCTTCAGTCTTCTTTACTCAACACCAAACATGCCCTATGTTTTTAACCTTTCCTCATAGATCAGGTTTATCAGTTTTGTTACTTAGCATTTTCCACTAAGCCTCATGAAATGAATATGGTGCTGGTGAACAAGGGGAGGAGAGACTGGGTGTGTACAGATGATCTTTGACACCTCAAGCTGTTAATGAGGATCTCCACCCAAAAAAAAACCCCATAGTCATTTCTGAAATTTCTATAACGTGCACCAACCAATTAAAAGTAAAACAGCAAACAAGAAAGCAATCTAATTAAAGCAACCAAGAGAGGCAAAAAAGGAATATAGCCTCAGTGAGAAGAGTTCAAAGACTGCAAATGTAAAAAAAAAAGGTACAAACTATACAGCTAAACATACCTATTAAGAATTTAATTAAAGTTGATGGAGCATGGTGTGATGGTGCACCCCATAAGGCTTTATGGAAATATGCTTATGAATATATATGACATAACTGGAATATGTTTTATGCTGCATATGCCATGTAACATATCTCTGTAAAGATTATGATCTACTGAATCTATTAATCCTATTTGTATGCATGTATCATTTTTTTATTTGAAGTTATGAATATTGGCTGTGTACTTGCTTGATTTTTAAGTAGCTTTAGTAAAGCATTTGGTCAGCTTCTTTAGAAAGGAATTTGCAAGTTAACTGCCCAATCAAGAAGCACTTAATGCACAATGGATCTTGGAAGGCTCCAATCCACATAAGAAGTCTACATGAGGACGTTCAAGGTAGCATGTGGACAATGGCTGCTGTCTGCAAAAACTGAGTCATGCATGGACGAGTGACTTGCCCATGTGACTCCAAAATTCCATCTTGGAGCTGGACTTTGCATAGGATAGAGGAGGGGGTCTCCACCCACAAAAGAAAGGCTATTTAATCCCTGGGAGACCCCCTCCATTTGGGCTTCAGCTGGCTCAAGAGATAGCCTCTCCACCCCCAAGGATACCTGAAAGAAACTGGAACAAAGGACAGTAACTACAGGGGCTGTGGGTGATTGCTGGACCCAGACTAGAAGGAAACTAGTCTGTAAAAGGAAGCTTACTAGAATCACTCTGAGGGTGAGGTTTTTATCTGTATTCAGTTTTCTTACTGTATTAGACATAGACTTGCGTGTTCTATTTTATTTTGCTTATTAATTCACTTTGTTCTGTCTGTTACTACTTGGAACCACTTAAATCCTACTTTCTGTATTTAATAAAATCACTTTTTACTTATTAATTAACCCAGAGTATGTATTAATAGTTGGGGTGGCAAACAGCTGTGCATATCTCTCTGTCAGTGTTATAGAGGGCAAACAATTGATGAGCTTACTGTGTATAAGCTTTATACAGGGTAAAACTGATTTATTTGGGGTTTGGACCCCATTGGGAGTTGAGCATCTGAGTGTTAAAATAGGAACACTTCTAAAGCTGCCTTCCGTTTAAGCCTACAGCTGTTAGGGGATGTGGTTCAGACCTGGGTCTGGATTTGCAGCAGGCTAGAGGGTCTGGCTTAAAGCAGGCATGGCACTGCAGTCCCGAGCTGAGTTGTTACCTGGAGTTCTTTCAACCCAAAGCTCTTGGTAACTTTTACTCTGTGTGAGGTGGTGTCAGGAAATAAATCAGGGGAGACACAGCCATCTGACCGATAGATGGCTGGCACAAACAGGACAACAGAAGAGTGCTTTCACTTAAAGCTAAACTTTAAATAGTCTCAAGCACTTATACACACATCCGCAACAGGTTAGTAAAACACCCCCAACCCCTGATAATTATCGAAGCTGAAAGTGGCTCTCGAGTGATACAGCAGCAGGCTTCCGGTGGCCAAATCTTCCATCTGCTGGTGGGGACTGCAAGATGTATCCAGAGGGAGAGTCCAAAAAGAGTCCAACTACCTCAAACTTTTCCCCCTTATTTATACATTAGTAATAGAATGATATGTCCCTTAAAGAAAACTTGTTAAGTAAGCAGTTTCAATAGTCAAGCAAGTGGTTCCTTCTGATTATTGATTAACAGGTGTGGGTTTTTCCAGAGTTTGCAGCCTTGAGGCCCCCAATAGACATTCCTGGGGCATATCCTGCTCTTCTAAAATGCATGCATCAGCCACTTCAACACAATTCTTATCAGGAAGGACGCGGGGACAAGCTGCCCTCTCTGTGGCATCCAACCCCCCCTATCCCGCCTTGGTTAAAATGGGACTGCTGAATGGCCAATTTACAGCCTGCTGACTTGGCTGCTTTTAGCAATAAGCCATAGAGGTTTAAGGCACTTTACTGGTTTGCCAAAGTCTCCCCATACAGAGTGGGCAGGGAAAGCAGGGGCAGAAGAAGTCTTGACACATCAGTTGGCAGCCTCAAGGGGTTACCAAAAGCAACTACACCATCTGCTCAAGAAACTCCCTGAAAAAGCACAAGAACAAATCTGCACAAACACACTCCTAGAACCCCGACCAGGGGTATTCTATCTGCTACCAAAAATTCATAAACCTGGCATCATCTCAGGCATTGGCACCCTGACAGCAGGATTGTCTAGCTATGTAGACTCCATCCTCAGGCCCTATGCTACCAGCACTCCTAGCTATCTTCGAGACACCACTGACTTCCTGAGGAAACTACAATCGATTGGTGATCTTCTAGAAAACACCAACCTGGCTACTATGGATGTAGAAGCCCTCTACACCAACATTCCACACAAAGATGGACTACAAGCCGTCAGGAACAATATCCCCAATAATGTCATGGCAAACGTGCTGGCTGAACTTTGTGACTTTGTCCTCACCCATAACTATTTCACATTTGGGGACAATGTATACCTTCAAGTCAGCGGCACTGCTATGGGTACCCGCATGGCCCCACAGTATGCCAACATTTCTATAGCTGACTTGGAACAACGCTCCCTCAGCTCTCGTCCCCTAATGCCCCTACTCTACTTGCGCTACATTGATGACATCTTCATCATCTGGACCCCTGGAAAAGAAGCCCTTGAGGAATTCCACCATGATTTCAACAATTTCCATCCCACCATCAACCTCAGCCTGGACCAGTCCACACAAGAGATCCACTTCCTGGACACTACAGTGCTAATAAGCGATGGTCACATAAACACCACCCTATATCGGAAACCTACTAACCGCTGTAGTTATTTACATGCCTCCAGCTTTCATCCAGACCACATCACATGATCCATTGTCTACAGCCAAGCTCTAAGATACAACCACATTTGCTCCAACCCCTCAGACAGAGACAAACACCTACAAGATCTCTATCAAGCGTTCTTACAACTGCAATACCCAACTGCTGAAATGAAGAAACAGATTGACAGAGCCAGAAGAGTACCCAGAAGTCACCTGCTACAGGACAGGCCCAACAAAGAAAGTAACAGAACTCCAGTAGCCGTCACCTTCAGCCCCCAACTAAAACCTCTCCAGCTCATCATCAAGGATCTACAACCTATCCTGAAGGATGATCCCTCACTCTCACAGATCTTGGGAGACAGGCCAGTCCTTGCTTACAGACATCCGCTCAGCCCCCTGAAGCAAATACTCACCAGCAACCACACACCACACAACAAAAACACTAACCCAAGAACCTATCCTTGCAACAAAGCCCGTTGCCAACTCTGCCCACATATCTTTTCAGGGGACACCATCATAGGACCTAATCACATTAGTCACACTATTAGAGGTTTGTTCACCTGCACATCTACCAATGTGATATATGCCACCATGTGCCAGCAATGCCCCTCTGCCATGTACATTGGCCAAACTGGACAGTCTCTATGTAAAAGAATAAATGGACACAAATCAGACGTCAAGAATTATAACATTCAAAAACCAGTTGGAGAACACTTCAGTCTCCCTGATTACTCGATTACAGACTTAAAAGTCGCAATACTACAACAAAAAAACTTCAAAAACAGACTCCAATGAGAAACTGCTGAATTGTAATTAATTTGCAAACTGGACACCATTAAATTAGGCTTGAATAAAGACTGGGAGTGGATGGGTCATTCCACAAAGTAAAACTATTTCCCCATGCTAATTTTTCCCCTACTGTTACTCACACCTTCTTGTCAACTGTTGGAAATGGGCCATCCTGATTATCACTACAAAAGGTTTTTTTTTCTCCTGCTGATAATAGCTCACCTTAACTGACCACTCTCATTATAGTGGGTATGGCAACACCCATTTTTTCATGTTCTCTGTGTATCTTCCTACTGTATTTTCCACTGCATGCATCTGATGAAGTGGGTTTTAGCCCACGAAAGCTTATGCTCAAATAAATTTTTTAGTCTCTAAGGTGCCACAAGTACTTCTCAATCTTTTTGCTGGTACAGACTAACACGGCTATCACTCTGAAAGGGGGTTTCTGTGATCCAACCCGTCACACATGGACTGTAAAAGTTAAGGAAAATTAGGACTGCAAGAAATATTAAACTTAAAATAAGAACTTGAGATTGATGCAGAAGAATAGCTAGATGAGCCCTGTATTCAGTGACTGTAACATAACTGGGTGAAGTCCTGCATCCATAGAAGGGCCAAACCCCAGAACTTCTGTAGGTGTGCAAGATTGAAGTGGGCTGTACAGAAAGACTCCATAGGTCTAGGCAGGTGATTCTTTCACTCTGGGTAAGTCCACACTAGAAGTTTCATTTGTGTTTTAATATGTATTAATTAAAACAACAGTAAATTCCAGTGTGAACATGTAACCTGTAGCATGGCACTCTGTCACCCTCTAGTGGTGGTTGAGACACAGACAGAGGTTTCTACAGCCTTTGCTAATAGATCTGAGTCTTTTAGCTCAGGCAGGACAAGCTCGTGCATTTAGATTCAGAGATGCCAGGTTCACTCCCCACTGCCACTGACCCACCCTGGGGCACGGCATTACAAGTGATGTCCCACAGTACCATACTAAGTGGGTTAAAACAGGACATGAACATTTCTTCTAGCTGTGTCTAACACTATCAGAGGGCTAAATGCTGCTGGGAAGAAAAGCTTGTGTCCCAGAAGAGCTGTTTGTGTAGCATTCTACTTCAGAATTTACAACCATGTGAGTGAACGTGTTTTAGAATATGACTGGAAAATCAAGTGAAGACATACCCCGCATGGAGCAGGACAATTGGCAGACCAGGACTGGTAGATTTTGACTGGTGTCCTCCTAATACGCCTAGGGAGGCATAGACATAACCTATTCCTATCGTAAAAATAATACCTGCTGTAAAATCACTGGACGCTAATGATTTCTATATATTGTTTGTATTCTACTGAGCACATTGTTGTTCATTACTAGACTCTTATCTGTTTCAGTTTTTTAATTAGTGTAGCTTGATTCCATTCAATGCCTCTCCATAGCAATAGAAAAGTACAGGTATCAGATTATAAAGAAATGAATGATAGGCAGATTGATAGTTGGTGTAAATTGATCTAATGCTATTGATTTCAATGGGGCTGTGCTGATTTACACCAGATAAAGGTCTAGCTTGATATTTTATATATCAAGCTAGATATATATATATAGTGACGGGGCAAGGCCAGATGGCTATAGTAAAGTAGTGAGGAACAGGTATGTTAGCCCCAGGCTACACAAATCCCTGGTACCATGGTAACCAAATGGCAGTTGCTCCAGATTAATCAAGACATCTGGGGCCAATTAAGATCCTTCTAAAAAGCAGTGGAGATAGCTAAGTTGATTGGGACACCTGAAGCCAATCAAGGGCTGGCTGGAACTAGTTAAAAGCCTCCCAGTTAGTCAGTGAGGCATGCATGTCAGGAGCTGTAGAAGGAAGCTGTGCTGTTGGAGGAACTAAGCAGTACAAATCCATATCAGGCGCAAGGAAGGAGGCCCTGAGGTAACGATGAAGGAGATATTGAGTGGGGGCTGCTGTGGGGAAATGGCCCAGAGAATTGTACACATCCTATTTCCAAAAAGTCAGCTACCACAGCTGCTACTATTAGGGTCCCTGGGCTGGAGCCTGGAATAGAGGGCAGGCCTGGGCTCCCCATCCCTTCCCTGATTAATCACTGAGACTGGGAAATAACAGAGACTGTACGAGGGAGGATAGCTTCTCCTCACCTCCCTTGCTGGCTTATGATGAAAATGGCTCAGTAAACTGTGACCCTTGCCTCTAGAGCGAGAAGGCCTATGTGGAGGGTCACAGTGAACTCTGAGGGTAGTGAAATCTGCCAGGAAACGTGGGACCCACGGAGACAAGGACAGAGCTTTGTCACTATATATATATATATATATATAAAGAATGGGAAAATATTGATATAGGAACACACTGAGTATTTTAGCAGTTACTACTGTTAATAGTAACGTACTGGACTTCAAGAAAGAAGTGACTCTAAAGGATTTTAATAAGGAGTTGGTGGTGGCTCAGTGAATAAAGAACCTGCATTTATGTATGCTAATAACCACACTTCAGGGAGACTGATCATGAGATTCAAGTTAAACATGTGGTTAATTGCTTGGATGGATAGGGACCCACCTGGATTTAGTGCAGATGACAATCATGATTGAATTTCTTTATTTCTCCACACAACAGATGCAGTCTCAGAAGTAGCACATCAATTTTCTTCCCCACACAGTCCACCGATGCGCCTCAAACCCTCACCTGGAAAGACTATGGAATAGGATGTCAGATTTCATCTATGTTGAGTAAACCCTACCAGCATGTCTTAGAACCTTGAAATGAAAATGCTGAAGTTCACTGTGGCAAATTCTCATAATGTTTTCTGTATTGCTTAAAGGCCCATCTCTTGGAGTCATGGAGAACCTCAGCTTTTATTTTGGAAAAAAAAAAAAAAAAAAAAAGTTCCTAACCGCCCTGGCTGCAGAGAAAAGCTTGAAAATGTGAAATGCTCAACAACATGATTTGCAAGACAATCTTATTATTTTGGGGAGATTAGGAGTTCAATATTTGATTTTGAATGCTTGGGGATGACAATCCTGAAATTCCACTGACTCACTGGGACAATGTAGCTCATTAGATCCACACTGGGTACAAGGATGGATGGGATTGACTATTGAGGAGAAGGAATTAGGATAGAGAGTGTCTTTTAGGGAAAGAACTTGGGAGCAACAAAGCTCTGGGAGAAACTCTAATTTGAAGGTTATGTTACTGAGCCACCAGTAAAGCCAAGCCACAGAAAATGAGTGAGTTTAGACACTAACTCATAGTGTTTGAGCTCTGGGGAAGACACTCAATCCATTCAGAGGATTGCAGTTCATTCTCCCTGGACAATCAGTTCTTGGTCTCTCTATTGCAAATACAAACAAGGGTAATAGCTGGTGCTGATTGTGGTCGGAGATCCAGTCAAGTAGCTATCTGACCACTGGAAAATTTCCTGATATTGTGGTACCCTTTTATCTGTGGTTTCAGAGTAACAGCTGTGTTTGTCTGTATTCGCAAAAAGCTTATGCTCAAATAAATTGGTTAGTCTCTAAGGTGCCACAAGTACTCCTTTTCTTTTATCTGTGAACTTTCAGCAAACATACTTAGAGTCTGAGCCTCAAATTCTCAAGGGCATTTGGGCTTCTAACTTGCCTTAATTTCAAAGGTCATTAGGAGCCTAAATATTTTTGAGAATCTGGACTTAAATATGGATTTATTTTCTTCCTGTATTTTCTAAAAAATATCATACTATTATTAATTATTATTATACTAAAATCATTACTATTTTTCCCTCTGTGGATTTCTAATTTTATATGTACAAATAAAATAATCAGTTCATGCCACTGTACCATCCCCTCTGGTCCTCAGTTTAATATGAAAAATTTCCTGTTCTAGCGTAATTCAAATCAGCTCAATAGGTTCCTTTCTCTCCATTCAATTTGAAGTTCCTGCTGCTGAAAATACCTTTTCTTTCTCCGTCTCATGAATCAATCTAGGAGAACTATTTGCAATTCTTATCCAATTTTCTCTATTTTTTCCTTTCTCATACAGACTCACGCCAGAATATAGTAGCTTTCTGGGCCTTTTCATGGTTTTTTTTTTTTTGACACAATGGACCATTTAAACATGCACATTCATATTCCTCCAACAGACGTCCTCAAATAAAAGAGATGGCAATTTTCAGCTAGGATATGATGAGTGATCCGGTATGAAACCTGTAATTTCTCCCTATTATATGTGAAAGTCCACCTGCCTATTAACAGAGAGCTGTACCATCGCCTGCTTTTGATAATGGCCTTTTGTGAAATACACTAGCCTTAAATACCCATAAAGGAGAAATGATTCTGAACTCATAGCTTGAAAAGAAACTGAATGCTCACATTTTTAAAAAGTAGTGCAGTAGTTTAGTTATTTTTCTAATGTCTGCTTTTGTAGAACTATCAAACTGCTGGCACCAAAACTTTTTCTGTGAAAATTTAAAATGTGCTTTTCTGGAATAATTACTCACACAGCTTTCCACAAACGTGTGCTACACAGACTTGATCACGCAAATATTCACAGACAGTGAGCACAAAAGGCAAGCAAGCACCAACAAAGTGATTTTTATTGTACAGATCTGGTCATTTAATATTGAAAATATTTGATAGCATTAGCACATTTCTATCTAGGACAATGGTCCCTCCTAAAACTCTCTTCTGTTTAACTCTCCCTGTTTACAAGACAAGTGTTTTCCATGCAACTTGATGCAAAGCTTTCTGCTTTCTGGTGTGCACTTCCAGTACAACCCTGTGAACAAAGTTATTACTGTTATCTATTATGTGTATTAAAATAGAGCATAGAAGCCACAGCTGAGACTGGGCCCCTATTGTGTTAGGAATAGCAAAAGATAGTGACTGCCCCAAAGACCTTACAGTCTAAATTATAGTGCATTGAAACTGTTAAAATTTCAAGGGATCACTCTACATTGAAAAGGGTTTCCTGGTCCTACTTCCAGGGTAGGGGCTTTGTAGGGAAGCATGCAATCAGGAACTTCAGCAATCAATTAACAAAAGAGGTAATCTAGAGCAAGGTAAATTAGATTGTGCCTCCGTGCCTTAGGTAAGAGATTGCTATCTCTTTCTCTGTATTTGGTTGGTGTGTGTTAGGGTAAGTCTACACTGCAATTAAAAACTCACAGCTAGCCCATGCCATCCATTTTGGGTTTGTGGGACTTGGACTGCACGGCTGTTTCATTGTTGTGTAGATTTCTGGACTTAGGCTGGAGCCGAGGCTCTAGGACCCTACGAGGTGGGAGGGTCCCAGAGCTCAGGGTCCAGCCCAACCCAGAAGTTTACACAGCAATGAAACAGCCCCATAGGCCGAGTCCTGTGAGCCCAAGTTGTCTCGCATGGGCCTGCTGCAAGTGTCTAATTACTGTGCAGACATACCCTCAGAGTCTGAATCAACTGACTGACCTCACTGGGTTCAGGCTTTGGGGCTAAAAACAGCAGTGTAGACTTCAGGCTGGGGCTAGAGCCCAGACTCTGAAACCCAGCAAGTGGGGATGGGTCTTAGGGCTCGGGCCAGGGCTCCAATACACACCCACCTCACAGGGTTTCAGAGCCCTGGCTCCAGCCTGAGCCCCAGTGTCTACACTTCTATTTTTAGCCTTGCAGCCTGAGCCCTGCGATCCTGGGTCAGTTGACCCAGGCTCTGACACTCGTTGCTCTGGGTCTTTTTTTTTCTGTGAAGATATACCCGAAGTGTCTGACCCAACATCAGTTGAAATCGATGACTGTCTTTCCATCACCTTCAACAGGTGTCAGAGTGGTCCCTAGTTAGCTTGAAAGGAGTCATTCTCCTGCAAGTAGGGTCTGAATGAATGCTTCCCTGACAGCTAGCTGGGAGGGGGAAAGACTTTGGGTGTGTTTATGTAAATACAGTTTGCTGCTGCTCTGCTTAGATATTCAGTGTCAAAGTCATCAATTTTGGCTGCTGTTGTGTACAAATCACTTTAGTACTGAATGCAGGGGTAGTGAAATGCTGTTACCAAAATGTTGCAATTTTTGTAGGAATACAGGGAAGCAGGACTGTCCCAAATGAGGGGCGTCACCTTCAGCTGAAAGGACCTCACTAAGCCAGGGGCTCAAATGCCAGAGCCCTGTGAAAGTAAGAGGGGTGGGGACAAGTGTCCCATCTAGGGGGCAGCACATCCTCACGAAAGTTCCTTCCTGGACTTATTTAACCTGTTCCTCCTGACTGTTTAAAGAAAGAGCTAAATGGGCTTCATTAGGAGCCTCTTTATTATTTTAAAATGCTCAAACAGAACTAAAAATCACTGAGAGCTGAAATCACTTGAGGCAGGACCATGTTTCTGCCCAAAGCTAAAAATCACTGAGAATGACTGGCAGAGGTCACAGAGTAGAGGCAGGTGGGCAGGTGGCTGGAAAATGCAGTGAGCAGGCAGCGGCAGGAGCAGGGGGCAGGAGCGACAAGCAGAAGGCTGGCAAGAGCCCAGACAGCAGAGATAGCATGGTGGCTTTTACCCCACCACACTCATGGCAGGAGGAGAATTCACACAGATGCACCTCTGAACTCTGGGTCTGCACTGACCAGGGACAACAACTGTGAGTGGGGTGTTAAGGTGGGGGGCACACTATAGGAACTTTGGTGTTGGACTTAAGAACATGAAGCAAAGGACACTGCCCAGTGTACACTGGAGAGGATGTCTTGCTCATGCTGTTATGGTTCTGAATACTGCTAGTGCTGTTTTGTCAGATTAATGCTAGGTTACTTTCATTAAAGAAACTATTTCTGCCTCAGACTCTGCTTGCAAGAGGGGAAAAAAATTGCCTGTTAGAGATGCCCAGAGGGTAGAGTGAAGCTTTCCCAGGTTACTGGGTGGGGGGCTCGAGACAGTTCTGGTTATATTGTTGAAAAGGAACCCCCTAGATATTGAACCAGGACCTTCTTGCTGCCCACTCTAACTGGCAGAAGGGTTACACTCGTTTTACAGTGGTGTGAGTGAGATCCGAATTTAGCCCCATATTGACATTCTTACTAAGGCTTTGCCTACGTTGGGAATTTCAGGCACTGAGGGGCCAAATGCCAATATAGCCATTCCAGTGCAACCCCCTAGTGTATACTAGAAAAACAATTTGCACTAGGCAACTTAAGTCTTCTTGAAACGGGGGCAAATTGCAGCCTGGGATCAGCTTTTTCCATCTTCATTAGGGATTGGGTAGGTGACAGTAACCTGGATAAATCTCCAATGCAGACAAGGCCATAGAATGTGTAATGAGGTATTACAACATAATCAACCTGGAAACGTAACAAAAAGGCTCTGTTAATTCCTGTTGATACTATTCAATCCCACTTTGGCGAGATCATTACTTTGTATAAATTCCTTAATCTGGCAGCAAATAGATGCCTGTTAAAAGCAGAAGTTTGTCTATCCGACGTTATGTGTTTTCAAGATTTGCAATCACTGCAGCAGAGCTTACGATGCTTGTTGAACAAGAGTGTGCATTGTCTTCTCTGCATGGCTTTATTCAGTTCATAGGAGGGAGAGCAAATGGATTTGCAGATGACATGCCACCATCACTCAAAATGTTACCGACAGGAAAAGGATAAAGACAATAGTGCAATTATCCATTATTGCAGTGTGAGGACAACTGCATTCCGAAAGCCTTGTGTTGAAGTTTAATGTTAGCCTTCAATGAAATTTTTTAAAGTTTATTACTAAAAAATCCAGATGGTAGAAAGATAGTACAGGTGTGGAAAAGTATCCACCTTGTATCCTATAATAAACCCAATGTATAATTTAAAATGGTACACAAATAAGTTTCCAAAGCCAGCACTCTCATAATTTTACATAATTAAGGGGCTGATAATGTATAAAAGCTATTAAATACAACCCTGAAGTCCTTGGAGAGTCATCTTTTGACTATGATATTTGAAAATATCCATGGTATATTCTGTGTGATTTTGCAGATGATATACATTTTTCATAGCTGCTTTCATTAGCAATTTTCTTCTTCTAATGGCTATATAATTAAACCATAATGGGATATTTAGGCTTATGTATATTCATGGGGAAGTAGTTGTAACAAAACAAACTATAATTCACTACGACCCCAAAATACATTTTAGTTTATATATTTTTTTCACAACCTATTTTTTACAAACTAGCACCCAGGACAAACACTAAGTATGAACTACAAAATCCACAGTCGGTCCATGTAGCCGCAGGTTTTCTTATAAACCCAGCCCTGCATTGACTATGCATACACTCGCTCTTGAGCAACTCCTGCTGTTTGATCACAGCACTGGAAGTGGCTTCAAACCACTTTGTGTTCTACTCCAATGGTAAAAATTGGACCTGCCATGCACTTTTGGAGGTCTTGAACTCCATTTGTGGCAGGTGAGTGGCCATTTCTGGTCTCAATGCCTTTCTGCTTTTGAAATTCCGAGTGAACCACTGGCTCTGCTGAATTCAATATAACTTTTGCCATTGACTTCAAATCTCCTGTTGACTTCACAGGGGCCAGGATTCCCCCCTGTTTGTTTAGAGGTAAATATTTCCTGTATTTCTGATTTCTGGGCATAATCTTTTACTCTAATTTATTATCTCATCCTTATAGCCACAAAGAAGTGTCAAGGCGTCATGACCGCCTTGTCCTTCCCATATTGCTAAGTGGGCTAGATCAGAAAAGGGAAGGGACTTGTTTGGGGGTAGGGTGAGGGAGAGGAAGAGGAAATGTCCCAGTTTAGTAAATGTCCCAGTTGAGAACCACTGTCATACACTATACAGCGAAGTTAGTCAAACCATTGGATGCAAATAATTTATTCCTTGGATTTAGCCCTGTCTTCCATTTGCAGGTGATGACTTTTATGAATTTGTTTCTAACTGTTCCATGAATATTATTATCTTACAGAAGGTGTCATAGGTCTGTGCTACCTCAAGCATCTTCCCGGGGCAGCCTGGGGCACAACAAGTCTGCTTGCCTCAGTGTCCCTCCCTTAGAATACCCAGAAATAGTCCAAACAATCCATCGGAGTGCAAATACCCTTGTGGGGTTCATTAATTATAAAAGAAAGGCCCATGCACATAAACCATAACACAGGTCCCATAACCATAGTTTAGACAGTACATTTAGTGCCCATACATCCCACACCTTCCCACAGCTCTCCAGAGCAACTCCGGCGTCCTTCACTATCTCCCACTCCCAGCCTTCAGACTGCTCTGGCTTCCACGTTCTAACTCCGAGAGCAAGCAGGAATCTCCGTGTGCTGCTGTCAGACTTCAACCCTCTCCCACCTCCTATGCCCCAAGAAGATCAACAGGCTAGCCCCTCCATCCACAGGTTTTCTGATAATTCCTCCCTCTTTCCATGTAGGTTTCCTCATAGACCTCCTGCAGTGTCCTGATTCCCAGGCAGCTCTCACCTGCCCCTGACTGACTGTCACTCTCTAGGTCTGTCTTCAGTCATGCCCACTTTTATATGGCCAGTTGGGAAGCAGCTGATGATTCACAGTCACACTAGCCCCATTCCCTCTTAAGGGGCCAATGCCACTCTTTGACATAGGGCTTTTCATCTGTAGATCTCAATAGTTTTTACAAACTTATTTGTGTGTGATCTGCATGATAAATTTTGGATTTTTGGGATTCCCTGCTTGAGCTGTGAGATCGGACATCTCAGTGGGGTGGAATAGTTTTCTGCTCCCCAACTGAAGCACCTATCCAGCAAAGCACTTGAATGAAAATACTGAATTTTAAATCCCACTTAAGTAAAAAAAAAAAAAGTTCACGAAAAAGCAAATGAACCAATAAAAGGTATCAACATGACTGGGTCAAATCCAGATTTTGAACACACTTCCCACTATGTCCCCAGCTCTCTTTGTGTAAGGGGCATGGCTTTCCCAGCCAATATAACATCCCATGGCCAGAGCCTCAGCGGTGGTAAATTGGCGTAATGTCATTTACACCAGCTGAGGGTGTGGCTTCCCAAAGAATCAGGCTCCCTGAAGGCTGAAAAAGGGATCTGCTAATTATATTTTAATAGTCTTGGTGTGGGAGACAAATTAGCATAATGAATAAAAAGCTGTAATTGGCTCAGAGGATAGTGGGTCACCTTAGATGCACCTGATGAGATCAAATGATGAATGAAATGTATTTTGTAGGATAATAATACTACCTAGCTCTTACATAGCTTTTTTCAAAGGAGGTTAGTATCATAATCCCTATTTTACAAATAGGGAAACTTGCCTAAGGTCACCCAGCAGACCAATGGCAGAACCAGTAATAGAATCTGTGTCTCCCGAATCCCTATCTAGGCCTCTGTCTACTAGACCTCATTTCCTCTCATGGATCACAGAGCAAGAACTGTGGTACTTTTTCTGATGGAACATTGCTCTGTCTGTGCCATAAATATAAAGGGAAGGGTAATAACTTTCCTGTATACAGTACTATAAAATCCCTCCTGGCCAGAGGTACAATATCCTTTTACCTGTAAAGGGTTAAGAAGCTCAGGTAACCTGGCTGGCACCTGACCAAAAGGACGATTAAGGGGACAAGATACTTTCAAATCTGGGGTGCGGGGAAGGCTTTTGTCTGCCTGTTCTGTGTGCTTGCCGGAAAGAGATCAAGAAAGCAAGCAATCCAACTCCATTACAGTTAGTAAGTACTAGGAAGGAAATGCATTAGTTTACTTTTGTTTTGGCTTGTGATTTTCTCTGTGCTGAGAGGAAGGTGTATTCCTGGTTTTCTTTGTTGTAACTTTAAAGTTTTTGACCAGAGGGAAATCCTCTGTGTTTTAAATCTGATTGCTGTGTGAGATTAGTTTCCCTTTAATTTTACAGAGGTGCTTCTTTTACCTTTTTTCTTTCTAATAAAGTTCTGTTTCTTTTAAGAGCCTGAATGATTTCCTATGGTCCTAAGACCCAGGGGTTTGGGTCTGTGATCACTTTGTAACCAATTGGTTACGATATTACTCTCAAACCTCCCCAGGAAAGGGGGTGTAAGGGCTTGGGGGGATATTTTGGGGGAATAGGAACTCCAAGTGGTCCTCTCCCTGATTCTTTGTTAAATCACTTGGTGGTGGCAGCCTACCCTCCAAGGGCAAAGAGTTTGTGCCTGGGGAAGTTTTACCCTAAGCTGGTAGAAATAAGCTTAGGGGGTCTTTCATGTGGGTCCCCACATCTGTACCCTAGAGTTCAGAGTGGGGAAAGAACCTTGACAGTCTGATTCCACACTACCTATGAAGGAAGGGAAATGTGTAAGTAAATGTGTAGGATGCATGAGCATGAACAGCTCAGTATATAGACTTACTAGTAGAAGAAGTATGTGATTTTATCTGAAAAGGCCAGGTGAATGCTATTTCAAGTGTGTATTTGCTACAAAGGGATGGTGCTGATATGATACATTTATAGTAAGTGATGCCTTAATTGTACTTGTAAAATCTTCACATACTTGCTCAGACAGGTAAATAAGCTCACAAGAACTTGTCTCAGCTCACTACTCTGACGCTGTCTATTTATCTAAGGTCTCATTTTCAGAAGTGCTGGATATCCACAACTTCAGTTGAAGTCAGCGGGAGATGCAGGTGCTCAGCACCAAGGAAAATCAGGCCCCAAATAAGAATTTAGTGAACAATTGATGTTTTGGTTCAGTGGCTGAAGTGAAAAAGTAAAACACAAGAAAACAAAAAAGAACCAAAGCTGAAATATTTCATTTTTTTCTCTCACTGAAATGAAAAAGCAAACCAAAACAAAAAAAAATTGAGACATTTCATTTTTCCCATTTTTGTTTGTTTGTTTTGTTATGGTTTTGGGTGTGTTTTTTTAAAACTAGAAAAAAAGTTTTAAACAAACTTAGCTACATTTCTAAAACAAGTCATTTTTCAAATGACGAGTGGGTATGCTTAAAAAGTGTCAGAATGAACGAATTTGATTTGAATTTGTGAGTAGTTTTTGTTGCCCCAAAACTGCATTTGTTGGCAAATTTATTATTTGATTCAAAATATTTCACCCAGCTCTACCCCAAAGTCTCTTAAATTGGGCAAAATTTTGGCTTGAGTATTTTACCATCTCCCATTGCTTTCCATGTAAATTAGAAGTAATTTACACCAATTTCGGGCACATCTTCAGTGGCACTACTTGTGCTGAAGGGCTTTCTTGGATGCTGGTAGGGGCTAGTCAGAAATTCTATGTAAACTGTTGTTCACGGAAAAATTGGGTTTTCAACTCCATTTGTGTGTGTGAAAAGTTTAAAAAGAAAAATTGGGTCAAAAAGATGGATGCCTCAAAATGAAAATATTTCAGCCAAAAACTGAAATATTTTGATTTTTGAAATGCCACCATGGTGCCTCATGGGAGTTGTTGTTCAAGGTTCTCATGCTCCAGCTCTCCTTTTGTAGACAAGGGTGCTTGGCCAGGCTTCCTTTCTCATGATGCACCATCTTCCCAAAGCAAGGGGTAAGACAGTGGTGCACTGTGGGAGATGTAGTTCAACCAGGGCAGCCAGCCTATAGAACAGAATGGGAGCATGAGACACTCAAACTACAACTCCCAGGAGACACTGGCAGCATTACAAGTTTTTTTAGTTCAATTTAGTGCCAAGAGCTTGATATTTTCTGTGGAAATTTTTGAGAATAATGTTTTTCTCCCTTTTCATTGACATTTTAGGCAGGAAAGAAAATCAATCAGCTCCATGTGATCTCTATAACAAATTATTCTGATTGTTTGCATCATTTTTTTTTTCTTAGAGGGGGTTATTCTTTTCTTCAAAGAATAGAGATTTCCTGGACTGCCTATTACTTTCAAACCACACATGGTGATGGCATTATTATGGCTATGCCTAGTGAGGTTGATGTGACAGTTTTAGTTGAGCTGCTAGAGACAGACTCTATAATTAGTCCCTTTAACCATTTTCTTCTATTTCCAGTGGATTATTTTCTCTTCTTTCTCTTTGCACTGATTGTGTTTGAGGCTGAGCTTTATTCCAGTTGAAAAGCTATGGCAGGAGACGGCAAAAATCAAACAATACACAAAATCAAGTGAAATGAATTGCAACGACAAGGCTATGTTAGTAGCCTCTGATGCAGGGGAAATGAATTCCTGACACAGACAATGTGGATTGGGCTGTGTTTGTATTGCAGACCCCCAAAGTTAAGGAGAAGGAAGGACCTTGTCAACAAACTACACCTTCATAAAATAACACAAATGGGCTTCTTTTAAGATAGGCACCTAAAAGGCACCCACATAATATACATGTGCACAAATACATGGTGATTAAACTCACTGAACAAACTTGTATGCATGGTATTACATGAAAATGCAGGCATAATTACTTCTTTGAAGTTGCTCGAATATATGAATATATATAGGAAGCTCCAATAGCTTTGTAAACTTAGCCCAGTATGACTCTTTCTGCAGATATTGGGTGGTTTTTTTAAAGAGTGCTTGGATAAAGAATCTATGTCTATTTCTTAACATATTATCAACCCATCTGAACTCAGGAAATAGGATATTATTCAGCCAACCAATTAAACACAGGCAACATTCATAATGTTGATCTTTAATGATAATTTAAACTGACTGGTGATTCTAGATGCAATGATATGGCTAATTAAGGGGAAATTGCTCTTGACCTTACAGGCATAGTGAAAGAAACCATGTTTAAAATCAGTGATGCTATTCTCATAGAGCAAGTATTAAAGGACTGATGATATTGAGTACTGCTGAGTGATGTCCTGCATGTTGGGTGTAAAGGGCAGGACTAGATATGGACATAGTGGAGGAAGAAGTGGCTGAATTACATGGCAAGAACAGTTTTGCTCACTTCCTCACAACAATGGCGGATCTTTAAGATAGGTAGAAATGTTAGAAAATCCATACCTTCCCACCCTTTCCAGGAATGTCAGTATGCCAGATGGTACTGACAGAAAAAATTAGCAATTTCAATGGAACAGCCTTTCTCTTTTAGCTGCCAGTCTCTAGTTGATCAAATAAGCAATCCCAGTACATTTGGGACCTATTTGTTAACCTGATTAATCTGAAACTCTCATTGGCTCTGTAGATTATCCCAAAATGCAAAAGACTGGATTGTGGGCCTGGGCCACAGCCCATAATAAGGGATAAGAGATTTCTCAGGAGCCACAATGCCCTCCCTGCTCCCTTTGAAGTGACTTGCCCAAGGTCACCCAGCAGACAAGTGGCAGGGATGGAAATAGAACCAAGTCTCCTGAATCCCGGTCCAGTGCTCTATTCACTAGTACACACTGCCTCCAATAAGAAGTACTTGTCACTGGAGGTGCAGGGAGGAAGTGTTTCAGAATCGTAATGGAAGATGGATTTTACTGCCTGTTACTTTGTGTCCACGAAGGGCTAACCCCCATGCAGATCTTGCAATGATCTTTGTGTGTGTTGGGAGTGGGGTGGCAAACAGGGTTGGAGAGAAAAGGTGTGTTCTGGAAAGTGAAGCTGACAGAGCAGGGCCTGCAAAAACACATGACCTCTGCTGCCTCACGCTTAAGTTTAGCCCATTGCCGAGCAGAGTGAGCTAAGATCTTTGGATGATTCACACCTTTGAGAATTTTTCAATCTGGGCATGAAGGGTTCATGAACAGGCAAAGGTGGTGAAATCCAATGAATAAATAATTCATTTATTATTCATTCAGCTCTGCTGGAATCTCACAGGCCTGGGTATTTTGTATTTGCACTTGGTTGTAGGGGCTGGATGACTATATAACTATATCAGCATGACATTTGAGCAGGTGGTAGTAAATAAGATAGACGGTGACAGTGATGAACTCCCCAGGGGCACACACATGGTTGCTATTAATGAGTTTACATCTCATGAGAATCATTGGGGTGTAGATTGGCTCAAAATTCACGACATACATCAGCTGTGACCTTTGCAAGATTCCTGCTTTGGCAGAAAAAAAAACAACAGATGGAAATATTTCTAAGGCCAACTTGTTTATAGCCAGAAAACATTTACTTGCAACTGTAGTTCTGGGAAGCAAAGATAGAGGGTGCAACAGGTGCTGAATCCCTTGAAAATTAAAAATGGTGATACACAGCTGTGTTAAGACGTTATTCAAAGCTGTTACACCAGCCCAGGATGATGATTGGTGCCACATGTGAGTCTTTAACCTGCAACTGGTGTTGAAGGATGTGTGAGAATCATGAGAGCATGTAAGGACAGGTAATCTTTCAGATATTTAGGCCTCAGGCCATTTAGAGCTTTACAGGTCAAAATCAACTCCTTACATTTTACCCCATTCTTAATAGCCAGCCATTGCTAACCAAAACGCACTGGTGTCGTGTGCTTCCAGAAAGTTGCACCCTACAAGTAAACTGCCAAATTCTGTCCCATTTTAAATCTCTAGAGGGGTTTAAGATGTAGCCACAGGTAGAGTGTGCTGCAGTAGTGTAAACTGGAGATGACAGAGGCATGGAAAGCAGTTACAAGGACTGCATTTAAAAGATAGGCCAGTGACCTCCTGACCATTCATAAACGGAAAAAAGTTTATCTAGCCATAATTACTTTCCATTCTTCTAGTAGCCACTGGGAATCTAATCAGTGAGAGATTAAACACAAATGTTGGGCAGTGATATTATCCCCACTATCTCCTAGTTGCTTCAACCAGCCATCGTCATCTTTTTCTTCTGTGGACCAGTTTTAGCGAGCTAGCTCTCATTCATGCCCTAGGCACGTCCAAACACAGGTCTTAAGCAATTGACTGCTTTGGCTAGGTTCGATTATATGAAAAATCTAGAGCTGGAGAGATTGTTAAAACAACAAAACACCTATTTGAATCAGCCTCTTTCATACTAAAGGACTCTAAAGCATTTTATAAGCTATATTTTAGAATTCCCTGATCCACAAGTGAAATTCAGCCACCTCTGGTGTGCAGCAGGGCAACTGTTCAACAGCGCAGAGTGACAATATAAAACAGTATCAATGTGTGCCATCAATAGATATGTAAAATATGAGTTCTTTTGAAATTACTGGGGAACATTATGCTATCTTCATTAATCGAAAAAAAGCATTCTCCTCTGTGAGCAGAAATGGCCTCTGGAAATTTTTAGAAAAGTTGGCTATTTCACCAATTTGTTAACATCACAAGCCAATTCCATGATGATGTGGCTGGTCAAGTGCTCTCAGATGGTGGCCTTTCTAAACCATTTTCTATTGCTAAGAAGTTTAAACAAGGCTGTGTGCTGGCATTGCCCCCCCCCTCCCCTTTTTAATCTGTTCTTTGCAGGTGCTCTGAATTATGCAACAGACACACGTCAAAAGGCCAACTACATCAGGACAGAAATAATGGAACACTTTTCAGTCCCCAACGCCTTACTGCACAGATGCAAGTTCTTGAGAAACTCACATGTGAAGCCCTTTTTTGTGGATGATTTTGCTCTACTTAGTTATAGTGAAGGTGAGCTTATCCTTGACAGGTTCTCAGGAGCAATGTAACAGTTTGGACTCAAAATCAGCATGGAAAAAAATGAAGTCCTCTTCCAACCGGTTCCATCAACCATTACCACTGAGACAAATGTTACCACTGATGGTATAGAACTATAGAGTGTCAACTACTTACATACATTGCCAGTACCATCTCAAGTGACGGTTCCCTGAATCAAAATATATCAAATACAATACCAAAAGGCAAGCCCTACCTTCAAAAGGCTTCCCCACTGGATATGCAGTGATCATCCTATCAGTCAACAAAACTGATGATATACAATGCAGGAGTGATATCATCCCTTTTATATGTGCGTGAAACATGCACAGTTTACTGCAGACACGTTAAGCAACCTAAAAAAAAAATTCTTATGTGCTGTCTCCACTCTGTTCTGAAGTTTCACTGGCAAGACAAAGTCTCAAACATTAACATTCTTGAAAGAGCAAAAATAACCAGCATCAAGAAAATGATCATCAAAGCTCATCTTAGATGGACAGGTCATATTATTTTTGGAATGGACTTCTGAAAAAAGTGCAAGCGGAAATCATGAAAGTGCAAGAGGTATGGTCAATGAAAAAGTTTCAAAAACACCCTCAAGTAGCATCTCACCTCAAGTAGTATTGATAACTTTGAAAACATAGCCAAGAACAGATCTGAATGGAGAGCAATGACTAATAAAGATTGTAAACCCTTTGAATACAGAGATGAAAAACTGATTGAAAAAAGGGCCAACACCATGCCAAGTCTTCAGTGGGAGCCTGAACATTCCTGTGTGACATCTGTTTACAATCTTGCTCCTCATGGATTGGAATTTACAGCCAAATGAGAACACAAGTGATGCCACAGATGTTATCATCAGATTCGATGGACAACCATACAGGGGAAAGTAGGAAGGGAAGGTAGAGTGTAATTCCTTGTGGTATAATTTGCAAAGGTATTAGGATAAGTGGCTGTATTATTGCACAAACTGTCACAGGATTTTTAATAACCATGCATAGTTAGAATCTTGGTTTTACTTCCCATCTGAAAGATGTTGTTGCACTAGCCATCTTTGATTCTTAACTACATGTCAAATGAGAGACACCTAGTTAAGAATAAAAGATGGCCAGTGTAACATCTTTCAGATGAGAAGTAAATATGAGGGTCTGATGACTCATGAGAGATTTTCCAACAGCTGAAGCTATTTTATTCCAATATTAAAATAATGCAAATAGCTCGAGAGGGGAAAATATTTTCAGGAACTTTTTGAATCAGAGTAGCAATATTTGCAGATGTTTTCCCATCCACACTATTTGTAGTTTGAGAGCTATTGAAGATGTTTGTGATTGATGTAAATTGCAAATGGAGTGTCTTGGCAACAAAACAGTTTGTTCTTACTAAGAGCTAGAGACTGTAATTTATAGCAACTGGGATGAGACAGAAAATTGGTGTCCCCTCACGAATCAGCCTATCTTTTTATTAATTATTAATTATTATTATTATTATTATTATTTAAAAGCAGCTTGTTTAATTGGGTTATAATATTCTATTAATTATTAATTATTGTTATTATTCAAGATGCTGAGCACACTCCTGTTATCTTGGAGGAGGCATGCAGCACCTTGCAGGATCAGGTGCTACCCAAATATATGTTTACATGGATTCCTCTGTGTGTGTATATATGAAATATTAGCTTCACCCAGTATTTATATCATCTTAACCAATGATCCCCAAGAGGAAACAATTAAGGCTGCCATGTCCCTTCTGGTGTATGGTATTCCAAAGCCACTTAAAGAATGGTGCAAAGGGTGTTTCAATCACCCACCCTCCTCTCCTCTCTCTTTGCCACCCCATCTTCCTTCAGTTAGACTCTCTCCCTTTCCCTCTTCCTTTTTAATGCATGCCCGCTCTCAGGGTCCCACCTCCTCCATAGTAATTCCCACTGGAAAACCCCAGTCTCTCTCAAATTACTTTTTGGGATTGGGTAAGTTTCCCAAAATCAGTTTGAGGCCATAAACATTGTTTCCCCATATAACAGAAATTCATGTTCCTGTTCAAGGATGATTGCTAGTCAAACTGATGGAACAACATGTGGTTTACACAACTGCTAAGTGTAAGTAGAGATGATAGAATTTGACCTCTAATGTTTTAGATTTAGCTGCAAGCAGATGTGCACCAAGTGCTGTGAACAGAGACAGCTAACCAGAGAGTTTTGGAGAACTCTGTTGGGAGGTAGCAGGACTTGGTGAGTGGTGTGTTTGGTTGGTCTGCAGTTTGTTGGTTTGACTGTTTTCTTGGAACAGGCTGAATAACGGGGTTATGGACCCCGAATAATCAACTGAAACAGGTCTGTCTGCAAACTTGAGAGTTGCAAACAGACAGGTAGCAGGAGATTTTGAAGGCATTTGGAGCAGGACTGTGTAAGGCTTTCCTACCAAGTTCAGCTCTACTTGTTATATCACAGTGGCTCATGATGGAACACTGGTGGTGATTGCTAATGTTTGTGCCAGTTTTTCTTTCCTGCCTGAAGCAAGAAGGGACTTCCTGTGCATGACGTTCAAGGCGGTGGCTGTGCTGGAGGAAACGATTCTAGGATTGGAGGGGCAAGCAGAGATGGTACTGAGAATCAGAAAAGTTGAGGAGTTCCTAGACAGCCAGGTTTAGGAAATATCAGTATACCAGGTTCAAGGAAAAAAAGAGCTGGCCACCAGTGATTCGGAGATACAGGAAGTCAGAGAACAGATCTGGAATTTCATAACCTCCAGAGGCAAGAGATCACATCAGCATTCTTGTTTGTCTGAAGACAGACAAGGATGGGCAGACTGTGGCCACCAAAGAGAAGAGGAAATTCCACACAGCTAGACATTTGCAATCAATAACAGGCCCTCAAAGTGGGAACTCATCTCTCAAAGTCGAGTTGATCCAAGGGAGATGTACAGGACACACTTGTGTATGGCAGCTCAGCCCAACATATAAGAAAAGCAAGCTTGCCTGCAAAGAGGTCTTCAGCCATCCAAGGAAGACAGGCAATCCTTGTTGGGGATTCAGTATTCACAAGAATCGAAGGAACGTCTAGAAGAGACAGGTGGACAGGTGGCTCCAGTTTTTCTGGAGCCAAGACATGAGCTGTCACACTAAGATTGAATAGGTTTCTGAAACTGATGGGCAAATAGATCCTTTGGTGATGGTTCATATCCGCACTAATGATACTACATCAAGGATATCTCACAGATAATACATTACTTCAGGAAACTCCAACGTGTGCTGAAGAAGAATATCCAAACAATTTTCTCTGAGATCTTTCCTGTCCCATGAGTGAAGGAAGACAGAAGGTAGAAGATTCCAGAAGTGAACCATGGCTAGATAAGTGGCGTAGGGTGTAGGATTCTATGTTTTGTGGAACATTGGTCTATGGGGGAGAAGGGGCTGCATAGATTGGATTGCCTCCACTTCAACAGAAGGTTAACAAATCTCTTCGGAGACAGGCTGGCTAGAATAGTCAGGAGGATATTAAACTAATAACAAAAGGGGAGTGTGAAAAAAGGGAAGATATGAGCACTCAATTAGCATAAAATTGAGACTTTAAGAACAAAATTAATCAAAGAACCAAAGGACATGAGAGAATAAATTCTTTAATTGCCTATCCACTTATGCTAGGAGCCCATGTAACAAACAGGAGTTGGAATTACTCATTTATGAGCATAGATTCCATCTGGTTGGTATTACTGAAACCTGGTGGAATGATTCACACAATTGGAATGTTAATAGCAATAGTTATAACCCATTTAGGAAAGATCAAGCACACAAAAGGGTAGGGAGAGTGGCACTTCATGTCCAAATGGTATTACCTATTTCTGAATCACTGAAAAAATCAGAGGAAAATGATCTTGCATGCTTATGGATTACCGTCCTAACAGCTAAAGAACATGATGGGGTATTAGCTGCTGTTGGCTACAGACCACCAAATTACAATAGGGAATAGGATGCCCTGCTCCTCATGCACCTATCTATAATGCATAGGAGAAAAAGGTGTGTGATTATGGGGGACTTCAATCTGAGTGAAATGGGCTGCAACTCTCATCCTCCAGTATTAAATCAGCCTTCAAATTTCTAAACATTATAAATGAAAATTTCCTAACCCCAAAAGTGTTGCAGCCAACACAGGGGGATTATTTAATAGACCTTATCCTGACAAATAATGAGGAAGTGATCACAGAACTATACATTAATGGTAACTTTGATATGATTGATCACGACTGGATCACATTTATAATGCGCATGCAGAATAAAGTCCAGACCAGCAATATATATACTTGGTGATTTAACAGGGGCCAATTTCACAAAGCTGAAAACAATTATGAGCCAAATCATCTGGAAGGAAGAATTTAATCAGACAAATATGAGAAATAATTGGGATTTTTTAAAGGAACACTTTACTTGATGCGTAATCCCACAATCTACAAACAAGGCCATATTTGTTAAAAAAAACTGGCCAGGTTTAGAGGGGGAAGTGATAGCAGCTATAAAAATTCAAATATATAACAAATGGAAGAAAGGGGAAGTTGATGCTAATGAACATGAATCAAAAGCTAGGAATTGTAGCAGATTGATAAGGGAAGCAAAGGAACACAAGGAGAAATCTATGGCCAGCAAAGTTAAGGACAATAACAAGGAGTTTTTAAAAGTATATTAGGACCAAAAAAACCTGACAAAGGTATTGACCCATTACTTTATGGACATAGTAAAATAACCAATAATAATGAAGAAAAGCCAATAGTATTCAATAAATATTTCTGTTCTGTATTGGGGACAAAAAGATAATGTAGTCTCATCATATCATTATGATAGCTGTATTTCCATTTTACTAGTATCTCAAGAGGATATTAAACAGCAGCTATGAAAGTCAGATATTTTTAAATTAGCTGGTCCAGATAATTTACATCCAAGAGTTTTAAAAGAGCAGGCTGAGGAGCTTCCTGGGCTGTTAATGTTGATTTTCAATATGTTGTGGAACACTGAGGAATTTCCAAAAGACTGGCAGTAAGCTAATGTTGTGCCAATATTTTAAAAGAATAAATGGAATGACCAGGGTAATTGTAGGCCTTTCAGTTTGACATCAATCTGCGGCAAGATAAAGGAGCAGCTGATCTGGAACTCAATTAAGAACGACTTAAAGAAGGGTAATATAATTAATTCCAATCAACATAGGTTTATGGAAAATAGTTCTTGTCAAGCTAACCTGATAGGTTTTTTTTTATGAGATTACAATTTTGGTTGATAAAGTCAATAGTGTTAACATGATATGTTTAGATTTCTGGAAGACGTTTGACATGGTAGCACATGACATTTTGATTACAAAACTGGAACAATATAAAATTAACATGACACACATTAAATGGATTAAAAACAGGCTAATTGATAGGTCTCAAAATGTATCTGTAAATTTAGAATCCTTGTAAAGTGGGTGTGTTTCTCTTGGAGTCTTCAAGGGATTGGTTCTTGGACCTATGCTATTTCACATCTTTATCAATGACCTGGAATAAAACATAAAATCATCACTGATAAAGTTTGCAGATGACACAAAAACTGGGGGAGTGGTAAATCATTCAGAGGGTAGGTCATTAATACAGGGTAATCTGAATTGCTTGGTTGCAATTCAAGAAAACAATATGCTTTTTAATATGGTTAACTGTAAATATATACACCTAGGAACAAAGAATGTAGGCCATACTCACAGGATGGTGGACTCCATCCTAGGAAGCAGTGACTCTGAAAAAGATTTGGGGGTCGTGGTGGATATTCAGCTGAACATGACTCCTAGTGAGACACTGTGTCCAGAACGGCTAATGCAATCTTTGGATGCATAAACAGGGGAACTTCAACTAGGAGTGGAGAGATTAGTTTACCTCTATATTTGGTGCTAGTGAGACTGCTGCTGGAATATTGTGTCCAGTTCGAGAAAGATGCTGAAAATTGGAAAGGATTCAGAGAAGAGCCAAGAGAATGATTAAGTATTAGGAATCTTGCTTATAGTAACAGACTCAAGGATCTCACTCTATTTAGGTTACCAATGAGAAGGTTAAGGGGTGACTTGATTCAGTGTATAAGTATCTACATGGGGAACAAATATTTAACAACAGGCTCTTCAGTCTAGCAGAAAAAGGTCTAACGTGATCCAATGGCTGGAAGTTGAAGCTAGGCAAATGCAGAATGGAAATAAGGTGTACATTTTGAACAGTGAGAGTAATTAACCACTGGAACAATTTACTCTGAGTCCTGGTGGAGTCTCCATCACTAATATTTGTAAAATCCAGATTGGACGTTATTCTGAAAGATCTATTGTAGGAATTATTTTGGGGGAGTTCTATGGCCTGTGTAATACAGGAGCTCAGACTAGATGATCACAGTGCTTCCTTCTGGCCTAGAATTGATGAATCATCTCCAAAAGGCAGGTCAGTTCTTAAGCAACCTCTTTAAAATACCCACTAGTCCAGTTTCATTTTGGTTGACATTTAGTAAAATAGGATCCTCTATTAGGCAACCAGTTTTTGGTGGTTCCTCAGGCTATTGTTGAAGACAGGCTCAAGTCTAAATCAAATTGCTGAGGTTAAAGATGGAGGGGGTAGGGGCAGGGGCATGGGCAAGAAAGTTAGCTGTTCAAGCAAGACTGATGTTTTCATATCTTTTTTAAACCTATACTTAGCATAAAAGGTCAACATTGCTGAAGTTATTAGGTGCAGTTATTATTATTTTACCATTTGGGGATTTTTTTCTTTTATTGCCATAAAGATTCTGGAGATTTATAGTTAACCAAAGATATGTTTCAAAACTTAAGGGCTCCTTAGAGACATGGAGTGACTTTATCATAGGAGCATTAAATGAGAACACCACTGCATTGCTTAATCATAAAAACAAATTTAGAAATCAGCTTTTTTAAAAGGGCATACGCAGCTGGCATAATGAAAAAGGCCAAATATTAATCCTCAAGGAATGTCTCAATGAACTGGTGAAAATGTAGATCAACTGGTTCAGTACTACTTTCATGCTATAGAAATACACGGCAAATTGAGCATGGAGTTATAAAAATAGCACACTGCATCAAAGGCTAGTTACTAGTGTCATGTAGGTTAGTGCACCATAAATCTGATTCCGAAAGATAATGAAAGGGCAAGAGTGATATATATCACTAAACTGCTACAGCACTCTGAAGAGCTTGCAAAAAATGACTGGAAAAATGAAGGTTAGATAATATATTCAGCTGAACAATAACTAGAGACACAGTGAGTTCTTGTCAGTGGCAAAGTAGTGTGGTTGAGTAGACAGGACACCAGACGAATGAGACTCGGATTCTATTCCCAGCTCTTCCATTGATTGTGGGCTAGTCATTTCCTCTCCACTTCAGTTTCCCTTTCTGTGATATGAAGCTGGTTGAAAAAAATTTGATGGGACCATAATTCATTGGAACGTGGTTCCCTTGCAAATGAAATGCTTCAGAAAATTGAGTTGATGTTGACCTAATTTTAGTCTGAAAAAAATATTCCCACAATATCGAGATGTCCTGTTGCCTTTTTGGAATCAAGTTTTTGTTTGGAAATGACTTTTTCGAAGCCAACATGAACATTTGGTATTACAGATTTCTTTTCTTTCGGTGATTAGAAATTTATTGTTTCCCTCCACATTTCTAAATCTCAAAACCCTTTGCCAAATGGCACTTCCATCCTCTGCACAACTTTATGACCTTCTTTTGTAAACCACTTGAAGAGCCATAGCTGAGAAAAAACTATGCAAGAGTCTATGGACCATTATTACCAGAGGTTTACACGTTAATGGGAACTCACTCCTGCCATTTCCATCACCACCTTGCATTGAAAAGATGCCAAACTCCCTGCCTTTAATTTATTGGGTACACAATGAACAGCAAGCTTGCCCTCAGGAAGTACTTCTGTATTTTATTCAGCTTTTCCCTTTGGGATAAAGGAGGCTAAAGACTTTAGTTCTAATTCTTCACAGTGCTGAGTGCCCTCAGCTTCCATTATGTTGCAGGAAGCACTCAGCACCTTGCCAGATCATACCCTTTGCTTGCATAGAACCAGTAGTCTTCCTTAATAGAGAATTAAACCTCAGTTAGATGGGTAGTCTGAGATAGAAATGGAGAATACCACTTTTCCAGCTATCCTGTGGGGAGATTATATCATGATTCTGTCAACATTTCAAACTTTGAATTTCAAAATTTGAGGAAAAAGAGAAAAAATTGTGGGGGAGGGGAAAATCACTTTTTTTTTCTTTTTCAACCAGCTCTTCATAGAAATTCAGTTTTTAGTCCTACATTCCTTCCTGCTCTTTCAGTGTCTGTACTGTGTTGTGCATTCAAACTTTAAACTCACTGAAACTTGTGAATAGGTTACATTTGAAGAATGTATTTTGGGACTAAGCCATTTCACCTAACATTGTTCTTCAGAAACTTTAAAAACAAAACAAAAAACCAGCAGAAACTGAAGAATAAAGTTCAAGAGAGAATTCCATGGAGAACTGTCCTCTTTTAATACGACTGCTATCACACTTCAATGGGATTGAAGTCACACGCTGCCCTCAGGTGGCCATTTTTGACAAGGGCATCCATCTCCCATTATTCTCGGTGGGACTGAGTGTACCTCTCTACCTCCTGACAAATGGTCCACCATATTCCTTGGCTTCATTCTCATTGCAAAGAATGCATAGTGGTGCTATTTCGAAGAGAGCAATTATGCGGTCAATCTGACCATAAAGATTTTTTAGAAAATGATTTAAGACTGCTACTTCATATCTTTGGGTTATTAGAAATATTACATGGTAGCATTCTCTCTGGGTTTCTTGTTCATGTATGCAATTTTTAATTTAAAAAACACTGAGGAAATTCCTAGGCAAACTATAATACAATAAAATGAAGGCTGAGAATGCATGAGTAATTTAGGGTAAATGCATTACAGGGAAATTATAATGACCTCAAAGTGAAATGTTTAGAAACTCAGGAGATTCAAAGTTAAGGTTAAACTTAAAAAAAAATCAAATATTTTAGGGTATGGAAGGAAATGCACCCAAACAACCTTAACTCTGCCCTCTAGCACATCATGTAAGGGGGTGGGCGGGGATTTTAAAATCAGTTTAACCTAATCTGGGACCATAAACATTAAAATGAGCATGAATAAACTGAATACTAAAATCACAATTGTATGGGTATTGCATGATGTCACAGCACATTGTAGCTGGAGCCTCTGTGTGCTACTGTGATACAGACAATGAACAAGAATAAATGATGAGCACTTAGTCACATGAGTAGTCCCTATGCTGAGTAAAGTTTGCACAATCTTATCCATAGACCTATTAATATGAATTTGTAAAATATAATTTAGTTTGACAAGGGCGCTAATGAAAATTTCTTTTCAGGTTTAGCATTTGTGACATTGCACTATGATTTAAGGTAACAATTTTATGTATTTTCTACGAAGAATGGTGGAACCTCTAATTAAAAATGGATTTAACAGTCACTGCTTCATTTCAACATGACAAATCCTTAAAACAGATTAATTTAGAGGATTTGTATTTAAAAAGTCTAGAAATTAGATGAGATTATTAGGCGTGCAACATAGAATCATAGAATCATAGAATAACAGAGTTGGAAGGGACCTCTGGAGGCCATCTAGTCCAAGCCCCTGCCCAGAGAAGAACCAATCCCAACTAAATCATCCCAGCCAGTGCTTTGTCAAGCCTGACCTTAAAAACTTCTAAGGAAGGGGATTCCACCACCTCCCTAGGTAACGCATTCCAGTGTTTCACCACCCTCCTAGGGAAAAACTTTTTCCTAATATCCAACCTAAACCTCCCCCACTGCAACTTGAGACCATTACTCCTTGTTCTGTCATCTTCTATCACTGAGAATAGTCTAGATCCATCCTCTTTGGATCCACCTTTCAGGTAGTTAAAAGCAGCTATCAAATCCCCCCTCATTCTTCTCTTCTGTAGACTAAACAATCCCAGTTCCCTCAGCCTCTCCTATAACTCATGTGTTCCAGTCCCCTAATCATTTTTGTTGTCCTCCACTGGATGTTTTCCAATTTTTCCACATCCTTCTTGTAGTGTGGGGCCCAAAACTGGACACAGTACACCAGATGAGGCCTCACCGATGTCTAATAGAGGGGAACGATCACATCCCTTGATCTGCTGACAATGCCCCTACTTATACACCCCAAAATGCCATTGGCCTTCTTGGCAACAAGGGCACACTGTCGACTCATATCCAGCTTCTCATCCACTGTCACCCCTAGGTCCTTCTCTGCAGAACTGCTGCCTAGCCATTCGGTCCCTAGTCTGTAGCGGTGCATGGGATTCTTCCGTCCTAAGTGCAGGACTCTGCACTTGTCCTTGTTGAAACTCATCAGATTTCTTTTGGCCCAATCCTCCAATTTGTCTAGGTCCCTCTGTATCCTATCCCTACCCTCCAGCATATCTACCACTCCTCCCAGTTTAGTGTCATCCGCAAACTTGCTGAGAGTGCAATCCACACCATCCTCCAGATCATTAATGAAGATATTGAACAAAACCGGCCCCAGGACCGACCCTTGGGGCATTCCACTAGATACTGGCTGCCAGCTAGACATGGAACCATTGATCATTACCCGTTGAGCCCGACAATCTAGCCAACTTTCTACCCGCCTTGTAGTGCATCCATCCAGCCCATACTTCTTTAACTTGCTGGCAAGAATACTGTGGGAGACCGTGTCAAAAGCTTTGCTAAAGTCGAGGAATAACAAGTCAACTGCTTTCCCTTCATCCACAGAACCAGTTATCTCATCATAGAAGGCAATTAGATTAGTCAGGCATGACTTGCCCTTGGTGAATCCATGCTGACTGTTCCTGATCACTTTCCTCTCCAAGTGCTTCAGAATTGATTCCTTGAGGACATGCTCCATGATTTTTCCGGTGACTGATGTGAGGCTGACTGGCCTGTAGTTCCCAGGATCCTCCTCCTTCCCTTTTTTAAAGATGGGCACTACATTAGCCTTTTTCCATTCTTCTGGGACTTCCCCTAATCGCCATGAGTTTTCAAAAATAATGGCCAATGGCTCTGCAATCACATCCGCCAATTCCTTTAGCACTCTCGGATGCAACGCATCCGGCCCCTTGGACTTGTGTATGTCCAGTTTTTCTAAATAGTCCCGAACCACTTCTTCCTTCACAGAGGGCTGGCCACCTCCTCCCCATGCTGCGCTGCCCAGTGCAGTATTCTGGGAGCTGATCTTGTTCGTGAAGACAGATGGAAAAAAAGCATTGAGTACATTAGCTTTTTCCACATCCTCTGTCACTAGGTTGCCTCCCTCATTTAGTAAGGGGCCCACACTTTCCTTGTTCTTTGTTCCATGTTACAACAGATCTGCCTCTACAGCCGTAGGACAGGTATAGCACAGGAAACATATTGAAATTGAAATTGAACTGACTGGTATGCTAGATTCCCAGAGAATATATAGCACAGAAAAGTTATGTAATGCTGGAGTTATTTGCAAGATCAAGGGCCTGCTTTAATTACACACTAACTTTTGGGGAGTATTTCAAGTCAGAAATGCATAAAGTTGAGTGCTGACTGGGGTGAATATTTGGCTTTCATGAGAATTCATTGTAGAAACACTTTATCCCTCATGTTCAGATTTGTATTGGAATTGGGAAGACTGCTAGTGCTAGATGAATTGAATTATTATACTTCTACAGGAAATACAATTTTAAAAAAATATTTGAGACCTAATCAAAGATAAGCCTTTTAAAATACTATTGAACAGACTGTGGTGTGTTCTTTCCTCATGGCAGAGTTACAACTCCCAGTGGTGTTAATGGGAGCTACATACGAGCATTAAGACGACAACACAGTCTGCCGTTCAACCTAAAAGTCTGCAAATATGTGTTAGAACGGGAACTGTCGGTGGTTGTCATTGAAATGTATCTAATATTGAGCTAAGCTGTCTGCTTGTCAGTCCATTAATCAATGAGGAACTAACAAGAACACAGATATGTGAACACTTGAAGATAAATGGGTCAAAAGAAATGTCTAACAGGTATGCTTTCCTCTTGGCACACAGGGGAGTTCTGCCTATATCTTTCAGAAGCCTAACTTTGAACTCTCACACAGCAAACTTGTCACATGCATCAATAGTGCAGTGCACTGTGCAAGCATGAGGCATGTGATCGCAGAATAATGACCTATTAAGATATATAGCCTTTCCTCTTGCCATTTCAGGATTGTACCTTGCATGGCATACTCTCCAGGCCTTTATCCACTCTTAACAATACCCTGAATGGTTTTTCAATCAGTTCTTTTTGCCAAACCAACCATCAGACCGAACATCACACAGAGACTATGAGGGTCAAAAGGTGCTATGGTGATGATAAAAATGGCGTAGCTTGACCCTCCAATACGTCTCCACTGTCTTGCTGTTTTTGTGTTCTCCCCACATCTCCCTGGCTTTAGACCTCATGAGACAAACCCTAAAAAGCCACGAGATTAAAAAAAGTAATTATTGTAAGCTAATCACATGGTTTTGGGCCTGGTTTTAAACTCTTCGCAAAAAACATCATGGAATTCAACCTGAAACATCCATCCTCCCCCTCACTGGGCAGGCTCCATTGGTTTCAAAGCTGCTCACACCCTGGCATGTTTCAGCCAGTGCTAGGGTGACCAGATGCCCCAATTTTATAAGGACAGTCCTGATATTTGGGGCTTTGTCTTATCTAGGTGCCTATACCCCCGACCCTCTGTCTTGATTTTTCACGCTTGCTATCTGGTCACCCTAGCTAGCACTGCCCCACTTCTCCTTCCTAGGCACCAGTAGCCCTTCAGTTTTCAGGGGAAGCTTCTGCTCTTTGTGCAGGGAGAGAACTGCTTTGCTGGAACTCTTGCTCTCCAGATGCTTCTCATTCAAGCTCTCTCCTTCCTGCAGTATAAAATGGAGGTTGGGACTGTGGGGAAGGAGGAATGTGAGACCCCTACTGGAAAACTTGGTGATGGAAAACTCTGCTGCACCTGCTGTGGGTCTCTGTGCACAGTGCAGGTGTTCCTGTAGGCCAGTGTGTCCCAAACTTGGGATTCCATTTGTTCAGGGAAAGCCCTTGGGGGCTGCGGGAAGCAGCAGCCAGTACGTCCCTTGGCCCGCGCCACTTCCCACAGCCCCCATTGGCCGGGCACAGCGAACCGCGGCCATGGGGAGCCGCGATCTGCTGAACCTGCGGACGTAGCAGGCAAACAAACTGGCCCGCCCCGTGAGGGGCTTTCCCTGAACAAGCGGTGTCCCAAGTTTGGGAAACACTGCCCTACACCTTCACACCCATTCCCTGCCCATTTGTGCAAGTGGGGAGATGTAGTGGCACCATAGAGGCTGCCCAATGTGGGTGTTACCCGTGGCAAGGGTAATCAGTGCAGGAGAGCAAGGGGAGCCTGACCCCCTCTTTCTTCTCTGTGGGGGTGTGCAGGATAGGCCTAATTTACTCCCAAATGGCATATTTGGGTATAATGGGAAGTTTTGGCCCAATGAAATCCATCCTGCCATGATACAGGAATTCGACTCGATAATCTACACTAGGGAGTAGCTAGATATATAAAAAGAAAAGGAGTACTTGTGGCACCTTAGAGACTAACCAATTTATTTGAGCATGAGCTTTCGTGAGCTACAGCTCACTTCATCGGATGCATCGGATGCTGTAGCTCACGAAAGCTCATGCTCAAATAAATTGGTTAGTCTCTAAGGTGCCACAAGTCCTCCTTTTCTTTTTGCAAATACAGACTAACACGGCTGTTACTCTGAAACCTGTCATTATGCTAGATATATAGAAGCTCCTTTCTATCCAGAGAGTTCTGTGGTCAAAGCTGGTCAGGAATTTTTTCAATTAAATGTTTTTTTCACTGAAAAATAGATTTGTCCCTCAAAACCAAACTTTTCCTGAGAAAGGGTCAGTTTTGGCAAATTTTTCAACTTCAAAACTATTTGGGAAAAAAGTTGCAAAATTGTCCAAACAAAACTCTGACATTTTAAAAAGTAAAATTCTAGTTTTTCGGATTGAAATGACTTTGTTTTAAAATTTAAGCGGGAGTATAAAAAAAATAAAAAAATAAAAAATAATAGTTGAAATAGAAAGAACATTTTCAATTAACACAAACTGGAAATATTTTTAGGACTTTCGGTTCATGGCAAATTTTGAGATTTGGGATGGGAAAAAAAATTCAAAATCTCAAAAATATTTGCAGGTTGAAACAAACATTTCCTACCCAGCTCTGTGATGTGTTAAATTCTGTCAAATAACCTAGTTTTCAAGTTTTTTAATGCCTGCTGAAAAGAATTCCTTTAATTTACTATTTTTGGACAAGCAATATAATTTTAAGTTACTGTAAAGCACTGGTGTTGCTCATTAAATAGGAGATATGAAGGTAAAGTAGATGCAGCTAATTAGTAATGAACATATTATTTATGACTTCCTAACAAAATATTTGAGTGCCCTGTATGTTAACAAAGTTCGGGAATTCATTTTTAATTGGATATGAGCTTGTTGCTCTACATTTCAAGTGAAAAGTTTCAAATAGACATTTCTCAGTTCAGAAATCCTCATGTTCTTCTGTCCAAAGTAATAGTCTTCTCCTACAAGCTCTTGCTGCTGTGGGAGTTTTTCCTGAAGTTAACCAGAGAGCTGTAGGTAGATGACTTGCAAGAGCGAGTCCCAAGGCCCCAGGTCAGCAAATCACTTAAGCACATTCTTAACAATAAGTATGGGGTAGAATTAGAGAGGTATTTTGGTGTCTATAGGCAAGTTTACAAAGGCACCTAACTGACTTAGGTACCAAACTTTCAGTCTCCAATAGGTTAGGAAGCCTTTAATAGACTAGATTCTCAAAGAAACTTAGGTGTGGGGACATCTAACTTTTTGGCACCTGTAAAATCACTGATATTCACCAAGCTGTTGCACTGTGGATGAACAATTTTAAAAAGTCACTCGGGCGGGGGAGTGAGTCCTGGCTCTTCCGCTTTGCAGGTGAGTGCTGTAATTTCCAGACTACACAGTCATTCATGCTTATGTGCTCTCTCTCTCTTTCGTTAATTAGCTACCATAGAACAGGAGAGATGAAGGGCTAGGGCATGCACCTCAGAGATGGGTATATCCTTGTTCAATTCTGTTCTTCTCATGGGGGGGTAGAGGATTCTTGAACTGGTTGTCTCCGATATCCCAACTGAGTGCCCTAACCACTGGGCTAAAAATTATGATGGTGAACCTCTTTCCCCAGCCTTTTTGTGTAATCTCTTCTATTGGGACCCAATCCATTAGATGAGCTCTGAGCCCCACAGATGAGTTAGGCAGATAATCGCCTAGCTTCTCCCAGTTCATGCATCTCTATGGGGCTTAGGCCTCTGGACTCCTGGCTTGGGCCCATAGTGCACGTATTTAGAGATGGGAAGAGAGGTATTCAGGGAACTTTAACTGCAAAAATTCAAGCACTGAGAGAGTTTAGACACTTACAATGTTCAGGGCAGTTGAGTGGGAACTTTGTGAATCCCAGCAAGGCCTGATGCTGGGATTTAGGTGCCTAAAGTGGCCATTAGGTGTTTTAGTCCTTTTGGAAATCTAGCCCCAGATCACTGCCGTCCTCACTATGCTCAGGTGCAGATAAATGTATATCCATCCATCAAAAACAAACAAACAAAAAGCCCACCACATTATAATTTTGCCATTTCGAAACAAAAGCTGAACCTAGCCTGAAGACATGAGCTAAATTTGACCTAATTTGCCATGTTACTTACACACCCAATCACAAACAACCAAAGCAATTCAAATGAAGAATATTGAGTACTCACCACAAGCTATTCAACATAACAAGCATTATTCAGTGAAGAATTGATCACAGATAAATCTGAGAAAATAGTGCTTCTCTCAGACACTCCACAAACAGATCAAGAGGACAAATACACTGATTGCATCATTGATTATAAAGTCTTCACCCAGGTACCCAAGTGTAGAAGGGTGTACTATAGAAGGATTTATCTGCGGCTGGAGCACCTCATCATGGTAGGACATGGCTAGGCTGTCTTTCCTTGCTTAGTGCATCGCTTCAGTCCTGCACTGGTCTGCCTCTTCTTGTGACTCAGCAAGCTCATGTTTTCGTCCCACTCTGTCCAGAGTGACAGAAAGTCCAACATATAACAGCTGAATGACTTTACAAAAGATCTTTGGCTCCAACTCTTGGCCCTCACACATCCTCAGAATCTTCATGCCACATTCCCCAATGAGTGGTAGGGGAATCCACTCCCCACAACCCTTTACACTGAATTTCAGTCCAGGAACCCTAGAACAGGCAATTGAGGTTCACTCCAGGAGATTCCTTGCTACCATCTCCCTAGACTTCTTCCTACCAAGTCTGTCAGAAAACCTCTCCCACTGCCGCTCTAAGTTCTCTCTTCTTTCAGGACCAGGACTCATAGGGCTTTCCCCCTGGAATCCCCCAATAAGTCCCAAACCAAAAGTATAACTTAACCCAACTTCTGATCTCTTCATGCTTGACCTTTCCCTTACACAATTACTCAGCTGAACACCACCAAGCACTCTCTCCCTGACAGTCCAAATCCTGCCCTTTTATCAGGGCTCATCACTAGAGCTTGCTCCATCCTAGTGGCTGCTCTGTGGATCACCTGTCCTCCTATCAGACTTCTCTATTCAGGAGAGGATCCCAAAAGCCAGCTTTTCACCCTAGACTTTCTTCTTGGCCCTCCCAGTGTCTCTAGTACAGAAATTGACTGCAGTCTCTCCCTACAGCCCTTTTCTTGCTTGCTTGCTTGCTTTTTCTGTTGTTTTATGGTACAGCAGCCTCAGCATGTGAGACTATGACCACCACCTACTGCAGTTTATTTGACTCCATTTGCCTTTAATAAATTCATAAATATTAGTTATCATATTTGAAAGGCCTGCTCTTCCCTTAGCTTTAGTGTATAATTCCAAATCCACCTTTTACCCACCTTTTCACCCCATTAGTTACGCCTTGTCTACTTAATTCCCAACCGTCCCCATAGATTCTTTTAGCGCTCTCATCTTCACTATTTCCACTAACTGCAGCCCAAAAGGTTTAATCTAACAATTCCATCCTTAAATTTACAGGCATTTCTCCGGTTGCTACCTGCAGCACCCACAACAATGATGTAATACTTGCACCACCTGCGATTCGCAGAGCTTGGGTTTGGATCGACTCTAATTTTAATTGTTGATTGAGAAGCTGATAACTGGTCTTATTAGTGTTCTATTACTCTTATTATTAATCTATAACTGGTCTTATTAGTGTTCTATACAACATCTGCCCCCTTCTTTCTTTCTTTTTCTCAAAGCAGGATTGATTGCATATGCTATAGCGGTTACCAATTATAATTCCTCAATACTTAGTGGTTTATATCCACTTGCTCTGCCCTGTGTTCTTCAGGTAATGTAACAGCTCCTTTTAAATAATCCAGGTCCCTGATGTTTTTACTAAATACCATAATGTATTTTTTTTACCTTAAGGTGTTTGAATACCTCAAAAAGTTTTTTCCTTTTCTTCTCAAAGCTTATGACATATCCATAAAGTTTATCGGTGTTTTCTTCCACCTGATAGAGTGCACCTAGTCCATCGTTGTGTCTATTTATTCAAAGACGATATTTGTTTAAGCCACAATGGCCAGTCAGTATGCTAAACAAAAGCATTCCATTAGTCCCATCCAAACCCTGAAGTAGGCTGTAATCCTCAACTGTAGGGCACAATTCAAAAAGTTTTCTTCCTCTTTTTTCATAAAGCCGATTTTTTTTGCCATTCCTCTTTCAATTTTTTTCTCTACTAGGCTTTTGAATTCCTGTTTCCTAGGGTACTTCTATTTCTCTCCTTCCATTTCTTACAACACTCTTAACTGCTTTGTCTGCCATTTCATTCGCTCAGTATGTCCAGGGAGCCATGCTAATCCTACATGTATCCCTATCTGTACTAACCCTATTATAAGAAGTATAAGTTCATTGATTAAATCACTTCTGTGTACTGGGACACCCATTTTTATTGCCATAAGGCCTGAGATAGATTGAATTAAAAGAATGCTGCTGTGGCCCCCTTCTGCTTCAGACTTCCTGCCTTTAGAGCAACCATCCACCTCCTCCCCAGGTGGGCTTCATCGTTAATTGGGCCTGGTGCACCTTCCAGATTCAACCAAGTAGCATAATTGGCCTCTCTAACCCTTTTAGGGCAAGCATGTATATAAAGCATATATACCCCAACACACCGAGAGATCTTGAATTACCCCAAGTATTAGGAGAATGGTTGGACTAAAATAGACTTGAACATACTTCACCTTCCGTATGTCCCATGGCTTGCAATACTAGTGCCTGGACTTTTAAATCTGTGTGTAGCAATGCTGTATGTGAAAAGGAATGCAAGACCATTGAAAGGCTCAATAAAACATGTGCCTTGATTAAATCAATTCGGTATTGATGAAAAAAATATGTGGATGACAAGCATGATAGATATAGCAAACACATGTAATATCTTTGGGAACCATATTGTATTAAGCTTATGGGTAGTTTATGTCTGATTGTGTTCTACTCTATGGGGGATGGTTACGACAGATCCTACAGGAAGTAAAAAATGGGGGGGGGAGAGCATGTAATTAAGGTGAGTCACTGAGACTAAAGACTCCAGAGAAGTTCCACTCTTTGGGGTAGTTTGCAAATACTGGTTCAGGCTGGGGTTTCCAGAGACCAAGAAACAAAGAACAGGCTTTCGGTACAAAAGGATGACATTACACTGACTTGGGACCTTCTTTCTGATCCATCAAATAGACAGGATCTTCTGTCCAAGGTGAGGAGGTGGGGGGGGACAATTCTTGCAGAAGGGTTGGAAAGACTTTGACCTACTAGGGCCCCATAAAACTGATGGCAGGCTCTTGGTACATTTAGTGTGCATTTAAATATGTTTACTGTTTCTTATATGTTTTCTCTGTAATGCTCTTACCTTAAGAATAAATGTGTTTGCTCAGAAAGAGCTGTGCGGCAACTTGTAACTTCTAGCAGACCACTGTTCATAACTCTTGGAGAGAAAGCAATGTGGAGGCGTAGGCCGTTAGGCAGTCTGGCTTGCTGGAGAAATCATATTATAAGACAGGGATCTGTGTAGCCTTAAAACCTTTGGTCAGTAGGGAGTAGGACAAGGGCCCCTTCCCAGAAACAGGTGATGGCCGGAGACTTGAGACCTAACTGGGCACTCCTTGGAGTGGACCATGGAGGGGAAGGGTTACAGGTGCAATTACCTTGAAACTGTGAAAGCAAGTATAGTATATATTTCCTTATTGTTTTAATTCACTTACTCTTCCCCATCAATATTTTAGTCACATCATGAATATTTTAGGACGTATGTTTTCCTTTAGCATGTACAGAATAGAGTCAGAGCGATGCATAATTTAAGGAAAGGAAAACAACTATGCATATACAGATGTTTATTAAAATCATGTCGTTTCAGCTAAGGAAACTCTTCATGTGTTTTCTACAAAGGTCTTTTTAGATGAAATTTACATTTCCTGTGCTCCTTTACCTGAGTGGATCAAATAATTTAAAAAATATGAAAATATTATCTTATTTTTAAATATTTATTGGAGGGGGAGGAACTAACATCAAGAAAAGGCAAATAAGGGAAACTGATAAAAAAAAATCGCACTAGGGGACTGAATGCTTTAGGGGATTAGCACTAGAACAAGGAATCTTTCCTCTCTAGCTCATTGTTCTCATTGTAATCTGTCATGACAATGGAACCTGACCACTGACAAATTCTGCTTTCAGGAACAAGACTGCAATGGGATAAGGCCTATAGACTATGGACAATTCATGTGAAATGTTGTGAGGAATTATTACTTTGATGAGAATCATGATGAGAGAGCTGGCGTTCTCTGAGGCCTCATCTGGACTTGTTTTGAGAACTACAACTTCTGTTGATAGATGCACAGACTGTTTATAGATAAGGTATGTCTGCACTATTCAAAACTTAAACATTTTCCAGATAAGTCGAGGTCCTGATGTTCGTGAAGGTTTTGGATAAAGGACTCTTGGAACTCTCCATAGTTATCATGATGGCTATTTAATTAGTTAAAAGTGATTTAATAAGCAGGTAGTGTTGTAGGAAAAAGATTGTTGTTGAGTATATATAGCCTCCAGGTTTATATGATGGGAGACCTGTGTTTGTCTGCTAGCAACCTGGCCCAGCTTGCATAACTGAACTCCTGGTGTCACACTAAACAAGGTCACTCTTGAAACCTGACCCTCTTCCTCCAGTTCCACTCATTCTCCTACAATAGCCAGTGGTAAACTATGTGTGTGGGGAATATATAAAACCCAAAGCACTACAGAGGGGGACGGCTTTTGTCACCTTGTGTATTGATGTCTCTCTCTTTCTTTTGCTCTTCTTATTTTCTGCTCTAAGATGTGGATCTAGCAGGTATCAAACCATGATGTGTCTTGGTTTTGACAACTTACCCTAGCTATCCCATACATGGTCCCTGATGGCTTATCTGAAGTTGCCTCAGCTGATTGTGCTGTTAGGAAAGAGAAGAAGTTCACCTGTCAAACTGTCCATTTCCCCATCTTTCAGCCTGTCCTAAACATCCATGGACAAAGTGTTCTTACCTGCGAGAGAGGGTGTCAGCTTCAGCCAGTTATAACCACTCAACAATCACCCACCCACATCTGACTGAAAATGCATCTTTCTTCCTTTCCCCCTCATTTCCTTTGCCTGTGTTTGTTTGTTTGTCAGTGTTTGTTTGCGGGAAATTGATTTAATGAAATCACAGCTTTTTTTGAGGGAGCTGATAACACTTTGGTTGCCACTTATTTAGCTTTGTCATTACAACCATATTGATATTGCCATCAGAACCTATCAATATCACCACTGGAACTTAAAAGATATCTAACAGGAAAAACTGATTTTTGTAAGTTAGTAATTTCCTGGTGGCCCATAGTTAATCAACTGGAACGTGTACATCTTGTGTGTTCATTGAGAAAACAGAGCCTGAGATCATGGCAAAGAAACTTAAACCATACCACTAGCCATAGGGTGCAAGCACCATCACAATTAATGTTACAACCATGACTGGTCTGAGTTCAGGATCACCTGGGTTACTAGTGACCAAAGGTTACCCCTACTAGCTGGACTGTAAAAAATGGATAGTTGTTCTCAGTCCAAACTCTAGAGTTAACTGTGCAAAGACCTCCACTGGAAATATAGCCAACACACTTGTTGCTCATCCTATCAATGAGGACAACTGTTTAATGGATCTGCTTGATAAACATTGACAGAAGTAGCTTCACAATACCCCTGTGAGATGGGGAAATATTATTAGCCCCATTTTACTGAGGCACAGAGAGACTAAATTACTCGCTCAAGATTCCTGTCAGGAATAAGGACCTGCTGTTCTGCCTGCTCAAGAATAAAGCCCTGCCCCGCTCAGTGTCCTGACAGCCTGCTGAGCACAGCTGGGTTGCATCAGCTAGGCTGCCTGATGGAACACCTTGCGTGATTCGCTTGGGAAACTAGTAGGTTTCGTTCTGAGTAGAACAGCGGCAGCTTTCGGGCTGCTCAAAGCATTTGCCTATGGTTGTGATAACTCCTGCTTGTTCCCAGTCTTGCTCCTGCCCTAATTTGCTCCAGGTAAATTGATTCTCACCCTCAGTACTGCTTGCTGACTTTGGCTCTGATCCTTGACTCTGGCCTCTGACTCTGCTTCTGGTTCTGACCCTGGGATCTGACTTCTGGCTCTGTCCTTTGGTTCTGGCATCACAGATCCAACTCCTGCTTTGAGACACCAGCTGTGCCCCTTGGCTCTGACCACTGGGCCACTGGCTCTGGTTCTGACCAATCACACAGAGTAGCTGTGGCAGAACTGGGAGTTGAATCCAAATCTCCTAAGCTTTGGCCCATCTTAAACACAAGATAGCAAATAAGTATCAGAGTAGCTCTGTATTACACACCAGCCTCAGTGCTTTTTGTTGGGATACATGTACACATTTTGTTTACGGCAGATTGAAAATATTGAGATTTACGGCAGATTGAGATTGAAAATATAGGAAGGTGGGATTGAGCTAGAAAAAAACGGAACTAATAAACAAGACAAGCATGATGGCCCAGATATCATTTTCTTGCCCCTAGCATTCTCGCTACAGCTGGTCAGAAATTTCCCATCAAACTGATTTTTTTTCAATGGAAAATGCATTTTCTACAATTTTGAAATTGCTTATGGGAAAAAAATTGATTTTGCCAAAATGTTCCTATTTTTGTTGACAGGTTTCAGAGCAGCAGCCGTGTTAGTCTGTATTCGCAAAAAGAACAGGAGGACTTGTGGCACCTAAGAGACTAACAAATTTATTGGCGCATAAGCATCCAATGAAGGGAGCTGTAGCTCACGAAAGCTTATGCTCAAATAAATTTGTTAGTCTCTAAGGTGCCACAAGTACTCCTTTTGTTCTTTTTGTTGAGGAAGTCCAAATGAAATATCTCATTTTGGGTTGATTTGGCCTAAACTAAAATATTTGGTGTGTTGAACTCATCTGAAATTTTTGTATCCAGTCAGTTTAACATTACACTGCACTCTGGCCTGCGATGCCACACTGGAGCTGTAATCAGGCATCTCATGGTCCCTGGCAAATTTGTGCTGCTGCAGAATGTATGCTAGCATCTGCATCAAGACAAAAAATTATAATTATGAGTGTTTGATTATTACTTAAGAAGTCAGTGTTATTCTGTGACTTGTAAATTCCATGGTTTTAGAACATCTGCCCTTGGATATAATCCAGCTCACACTGCAAATGTGTTACAGTTGATATTTACAGGGTTTATTACACTCTGTCAATTGTCCTTTGCACCTTCCTCCCACTCACCCTCCAGATAGTCATCATCCTGCTGGAAATCATGGAGTACATCATTTCCCTACTGTTGCCTTCCTCCTCATTTTCTCATCTGAATTAATCAGTGCTGATCATTTTAAATCAGTCCAATGATGCACAATCTTTAACACTTTGGGCCAGATTCTCTATAGTACTTTGTGTGTCATTTACCTCAGTACACAGTGAGTTTGAAGTGTTGCCAGGTCAGTATGGCAGTGTTTCACACCTAGTTTTCACTGTGGTAAATGGCTAACAAGCTGCAGTATAATGAAGAATCAAGCTCATTCTTTTGCCCTACCAAGTTTTGTTTTATTTTTGTATTAACTACTAGACTTGGGACCTTTCATTGGATGTGTTATATTTAGACCTAACAGTGAAGGAGATAGCAGCTTCCCCTGTGTCTACTGCTGGGTGGTGACTTTATTGTTCTGGCAACAAACAGGAACAAACAAAAGTGAGGCTCTGCAATCAGTGAGTACAGAGCACCCAAACATTTAAGGAGCAGATCATCACATTCCTCCACCCAATTTTAAAATACCTTCCTAATATATGTACACATCATCATTACATGGGTAACAAAAAAACTCTGTACAACATAACTAAAACTTGTGGGTGGAATACCGCAAACTCTCAACTTGCAAAGAATTATTCTGCCCCACTGTGACACGTTATTTGGCAGTGCGGCTTGAAGAAAAACTCTCTCTTTCTCTTGGAATTCCCTTAAGCCTGTGGCATCAATTACATTGTCAAGGTATTCAGTTCTAGGTTTAAAAAACTCACATTTGTCTTGATGTACTCAGTCCACAAACTTTTAAATGTTAGATAGCATCCAAATTCCAAAGATCCTCCTGATCCTTTCCTGTAACAGGGATGTCATCCAAATAGCATTGAACTTCATTCAGTCCCTTCAGGATCTGATCCATGGCTTTCTGGAGGCAGGGCAGTACTGATGTAATACTGAAAGGCAACCTCTTGTAGCAAAATAAGGTTTTTTATGTGTTGATTGTGAGATACTTGTGAGATGCCAGATCAATCTCCATTTGTATGTATGCACTGAGCAAATCCAATTAATTGAAACACTCCTCCACTAAGAGTAGCAAACAAATCTTCATTATGATGTAGTGGAAACTAGTCTGTACATAAAGCTGGATTCAGTATCACTTTGAAATCACCAAAAATTCAAATGGAGCCATCCTTTCCGATCATTGGCATGATGGGCATAGCCCACTCACTCTGTGAAACTGGTGACAAGACTCCAGTGTTCACTAAATGGTCCAAATCAGCTTCCACCAGGGGCTTCAGCTCATAAGGCATAATTCTGGGCTAGCACTACTTTGGCTGGCTGTCATACTTTAACAGTGAGCTTCACTAACATGTTGCTCATCTGTCCAAATTCTTTTCCAAAAACGTTGAAGTGTCTGTCCAGTATTTTCTTGAAGATTTCAAGATGCTTTTGTGATCACCTTGAGCTTTTCAAGCCAACTCCTTCCAAATAAAAGTGGATAATTTCCTCCAATCATGTACAAGGTTAAAATGAATGATTGCCCCTCTAGCTCAACTTTCACCTGGAGTACCCCTTTTGGGACTAAATTTTCTAACTAAGTCTTCAAAACTGTGGAGTCTTCTTTCAAAGGAACTTGTGACAATATCTGGTGATAAATAGATGCCGAAATCAGAGAAATGACAGCTCCTGTATCATGTTCCATTCTTGTAGGAACTCCCTTGATCAGATGACATCTCTTACTTCAGCTTCTAATAACATATTTAATGCCAGATCTTGGTCAATGTCACTAAAGCTCTTTCTTTTTCCACATTATGAATTCCCTACTTCCATCCTTTCTTAGATTCAGTCTTCATAGGTGTCATCGTGGATGGATGGTTATGCTGTGTTGATAGTTGCTGAACTGTTCAACAGGTCACAGAGATGTGTCCTTTCTTCTGACATTTCTGGCAAAAGACCTGCTGTGCCCAGCAATCCTTTTCATCACGTTTAGTTGGTGCACAGCATAGAAATTTCTTTATTTTCTGTAATGCTCTGTCTTGCTGAATCAAGAGGTTTACTTCTCAGTTCATACTAAATTTCAGATAATCTTTCTCTGCAATATCCATGGCAATAACTACCTTAACAGACTTCTTGAATGTAAGTAGTGATACAGTCAGTAACTTATTTCAGATCTGCTTGTGTAATCAAGAGACAAATTGGTCACACAGGGCAGCATGTAACGTTTGTCTGAACTGACAATGCTCTAACAGCTTCTTCAGAGCAGCAACAAATTGCGCTTCCCTGAGGCTGCTGATGGAACCAATATTGGGAAGGAGAGAAATTTTCCTGCATTATTGAAATAATTGCTGCACGCATGGCATTTCTGGAAATAGTTGGAGACAACAGGTCATGCGGCAGTCCATATGCCTTGGGCCCAATCACTGTTAGCAAGGTTGAAAATCACTGTCCATCTGAAATGGACTTGCAGGCTACAGATTGCTGAAAACATTCAAAGCATGCCAGTCATGGTTCACAGTTTAGGTCAAAATCACCAATATTGCCCACAAAAGTTACAATTTATCTTCTCTCCTGTTGGACTTCACACCCTCCTGGACCTCTTCTCTTTTGCAGGGAAACTTTTTCCCCCTGCTTGCCTTGAATTCCCTCTGCTGGCTGTAGGCTTACACTACAGGCTACAGACTCCCCCAGGCCTTTAAATAATACATGATGCATAAAATCTGCTTTTTGTGAATCAGTCGATGCTTGCCTTCTCAATGCGTTTTTCTTACATTCTATGGGCTGAATTCCATTTTTGGTTATATTTGCATAAGTGGGAATTAATTCTATTGAGTTCAAGGAGAGAGCAGACTATGACCCAGCAGTGCACTCTTGGAGCTAGGCAAATTCTGGCTCCTACCCACTCCGTTTCCACTGAGACTCCCTGGTGAAAAAACAAAAACAAAAAACAATTCTTGCATAAAAACAATGCACAAAGATACAACTGTGTCAAGCAGCCATCTCCTTTGAAGCATTGTCCAAAGGATTAACTTGCTCTCTTGGCTTGTATCAGATAACCTTTTTTAGGTGGGTCAGCAGCATGATGTGTGAAAGCCATGATCTGTTTAAGAAGTGATAGCTAGTCAGGCTCAGCGGTGCACTAGCCCCTGGGATAGAGAGTAACGCACTAGCTGGCCTTTTACCCCCTGGAGCCATGTTCCAATCCAGGTAAGGTCAAACTGTGCTTGAGAGTTTCAGACTAAGCCCTTGCAGATTGTTTGACCCTATCACAAAAAACAAAACAGAGTCTGGTACAATTGATGGAAAAGCAGGCCCTAGATTGAAGACTCAGGGGATAAGTGGTATCACGAGCCTGGGAAGAAGTGCATTGACACTAGAGCTGGGTGAATAACTGATTTTTTTGGTTCCCTGGCAGTTCCGAAAAATAGAAACAAATCTGTTTGGATTGAACTGAAATCCAAAGTAAGCTAAAGGCTAGATTCACAAAAGGCTAGATAAACAAAAGGCTAGATCCACCAGAGGAGGACTCTGCTGCCCCCATTATACCCAATAGCTAGATTGCCTAGGATGGAGTAGAAACAGGCCTATATTCCTAGTCTGGATTAGCATCAGGTCTTTTGCCTCACCTAGATGCAGGCCCCAACCGTTATGGTATTGGCTATGCTAAGGCTATGGACTTTCTCTCTCTCACTCTCCTATTGAAGATGTTCTACTTTGAAAAAAAAAATCTTGAATAATCATTGAGCCAGAGAAAGACTGTGTAGGCCTGCATCCGATGAAGTGAGCTGTAGCTCACAAAAGCTTATGCTCAAATAAATTGGTTAGTCTCTAAAGTGCCACAAGTACTCCTTTTCTTTTTGTGTAGGCCTACTTAGGGCACATACTTGGGAGTGGGGATATGTGGCTCAAGTCCCTCCTCCAACCACTATTTAATTATTTATACAAAGCGGAATAAATTCAACAGGAGAGACCTACCCTGGAAAAGCCATTCAGCTGGTAATCAGAACACTCACCCGGGACAGGGGAGATCTGTGTTGAAGTCCCTGCTCCAGGGTGGGGATTTGAACTGAGGTGTCCCATACCGTCACTGAGCATACTAGCCCCTGGGTTAGAGGGTATAATAGTAAACCTTGCACTCTGCTTTGGTGACTAAATTCACCAATTGTTTTGGTTAAGCAAAACTTGGCAAATCAAGTATTCACCTGGAATTTCAGCCAAAAAAAAAAATGCATCCAGCTTGAACTGATACAGCTATATGGAAAGCTTGCAAGACATCTGCATTATAGTTAGCCTTTGTTGTCAGGCCTGCACTCTCATAACCTAAATCCTTCCCCAAAAAAAGTGTAAAAGAAAAAAAAAATCCACAATTAAAGTAAGTCTTCAAAGCCCGTCACAACAGCTTGAGTAGCACAAATGAGTACAGCCCTGAAATAGTTAAGCTGGAGACCAAGTTTCTATTTAAAGCTTGACTCTTCTAAGCTCTCTAAAATCTATGTCATTATGTGGATTGCTATGAAATGCAGTGTGTGTCATGGTAGTATGGGGTTTCATTAGTGATCCAAATTTGGGGTCATTTAACTAACAGGGTCCTGAGATACAGCCCATAGGGAAAAAAACAACAACTTTTCTTAAATTTGAGATATGCTGGCAACCTTTCTTTTCTTTCTTCTTCTTTTTTTTTTTTTTTTTTTTTGCTTACAGATAGTGCTCAAATGAGGGTTCAGATTATCACACCAGGGTGTCCAACACTCGAGGTTAACCTCAAGAGAGTGAACGGCGTGCACCAGCCCTTTGGGGGAATGTGATGGCATGAATCAACCCTGCACTGACCCAGCTAGGGTTTAATACACCCTGTGGGCTAAAGAGGCCATGCCCCCTTGCCCTTGCTGGGCAGTCTCTAACTGACGACAGAGTATAAAAGGAAGCAGCTCAGTTCAGCTCAGCTTGGTCTGGGCTGACAGAGGAGGACAGCAGATGTCTGTTCTAGGCTCCTGCCAGGAAGCTTCTGGAGCCCCAGGCTAACTGTGCCGAGGCTCCTGTGAACTCCCACTTGATGGCCAAGGATGGTAGAGAAGAGACCACTGATGCCAGGAGACTACCTATGCTGGAAGTGGGAGTAGCTCTGTTAACATCAGGAGTGAGATCAGCTGCAATCACCCCACCTGCGGCAAACAGTGTCAGTATTCATTATAGTGGCCCTAGGCACTGGTACTGGTAGTCCATGGCTACTGCCCACCCCCACCCCCCGTACCCTATTCACCACGGCTGTGGCTACCACCACACTGTGTGAGTGCCAAGGGAAAGGGAGAAAGATAGACTTAGTATCACAGGGGTAGCCGTGTCAGTCTGTGTCCACAAAAACAAGGAGTCCAGTGGCACCTTAAAGACTAACAGATTTATTTGGGCATAAGCTTTCATGGGTTAAAAACCACTTAATCAGATACAACTGAAGAAGCAGGGTTTTTTACCCATGAAAGCTTATCCCCAAATAAATCTGTTAGTCTTTAAGGTGCCACCGGACTCCTTGTTGTTGTTGTTGTTTTTTTAAATATATGCTTTTTACTTGTTTAGATCAAGGGTGTAAGTGCTCTGACAATAACACCTCTGTCTACTGTTTCCTTAGCAGCTGCAGATGTGCCCTTGATGGTCTCCCGCACACTGGGGGAGTGCTTCTCTCAGATAAGGGGCAAAAATTGGAGGAGTAAAGCAGATACATTCAAGGAGGTGCTGCAGTCATCTGGCGCTTGGGAGTGTGATCAGAGAACATAGGAGGAAGTTAGGGAGAAACTGCAAGAGAGATAGTCAGGATAGGAATCAGGACAGGAACAGATGATAACATATATCTGTTTGCTCCCTGAGCAGCGCTATCTGATTGAACTTCAGGTTGAACACATTCATGCACAACTCCCCCGGCAGCCCATACAGATCTGCCTTCCTGCACTCCCCACGCACATTCCTCCTTCCCTCTGGGACTTCAGCAGTACCATGGGCACTCCACCCCATGGGATGAGCAGAATAGCAGCTGGACATATACCCAGCTCTGAGAGCCTCATTACACTTCCCTGTACGTATGAAGTTTAGGTTACCAATAAATAAATACGTTTGGAGAGGTGAGGAATAAAACTGAACTTTTGGAAAGTGAATGAATCTTTACTATTGTCTACCACAGGATGACTACAGCTAACAGTCAGAGACCATACCAATAGATGCATTTGCAGTGTTAGCACACACACACTAGTCATTACAACCATGGGAGGTGGGGGAGGGAACGAATTGCTAAACACATTACAGCAGCACACATTACTGTGGCCCACTGTTAAAATGCTCCTTCAAAGCCTGCCTGATGTGAATAGCTACCAGTTGAGCCCTTCTTACAGCCCTGCTATCTGGCTGCTCAAAAGCATCGGACAGCTGCTCCACCCCTAGGGAAACTTCTCTCCCTTTGATTCATATCTATTATGAAGGGCATAGCAGGCAGCTATAACCATGGGGATATTTTCCTTGCTGAGGTTGAACCTGCTCAGGAGACAGCTCCAGGGGCCTTTTAGTTGGCCAAAGGCACATTCAGCAGTCATTCTGCACCGGCTCAGCCTGTTGAAGTGCTCCTAGCTGCTGTCAAGGTGGCTCATACGAGGCTTCAGGAGCAAGGGGTAGGTTGGGTCTCACAGGATCACTATTGACATCCTCTAGTCTGAAAAGAAAGTCCCTGCTTACAGCTCTCTGTACAGGCCTGTGTTCCTAAAGATGTGTGTGTCATGCACCTTCCCTGACTAGCCCACATTGATGTCAGTGAAATGACCCCAGTGATCCACTAGCACTTGCCAAACCATAGAAAAGTAGCCCTTTCTGTTAATGTACATTGTCGCAAGGTGGTCTGGGGCCAAAATGGGGATACATGTGCCATCGATTGCTCCACTGCAGTTAAAAATCCCATTGCTGCAAAACCATCCACTGTTTCACACACATTGCCCAGAGTCACAGTCCTTTGTAGCGGGAGGCGATTAATGGCCTTGCACGCTTGCATTACTGCAACCCCCATGGTGGATTTCCCCATTCCAAACTGATTTGCGACTGATCAGTTGCAGTGTCATGTCGCCAGCTTCCACAAAGCGCTTGCAACTCACTCTCCACCGTTAGCGCTGCTCTCATTTTGGTGTCCCTGCACCAGAGGCCTGGGTCGAGCTCCGCACACAGTTCCAGGAAGGTGGCTTTGGACGTTCAAAAGTTCTTCAGCCACTGCTTGTCGTCCCAGACCTGCATAAAAATGAAATCCCACTACTCAGGGCTTGTTTCTCTAGCCCGGAGTCGATGGTCCACCATGTGCAGCTGCTCCAAATGCCAACAGCAATCTTGAATTGTTTTTGGCACACAGCAGGGCAGACACCACAATGTCATCATCCTCAGTCGCAGATCATGAAATACTGCAGGGATCAGGCGCATTGTGTTCATAGCACTCATCACAACATTGGAGAGCACTGAAGGATCCACGCTTTCTGACAGAGATGACAGCAGGGACGGGGAGTGGGGGCAGCTTACCGCAGCTGTTGAAAAGCAGTGTAAAACATCCTCAGAAGCCCATGAAATGAAGGGACGGAGAAAGCTACATCATGGAACACTGAGCCTGCCCGCATGAGGCATTGCAAACCCTTCCGAGAACACCCTTTGGCAGTCGGTGGCTAGTTGTATAGTGGGATAGCTACCCACAGGGATGGATCTCTGTGTCGATGTAAGAGCTGCTAATGTGGACATGCTCCGCTGACACAAGGAGAGTAGTGTGGACATGCACAAGTGGTTTAATAATAGCCATGGCTCTACGTTGACGTAACCTAAGTCGACTTAAATTTGTAGTGCAGACGTGCCACGAGTTTGGGCATAGGCTAGGAGTGTATCTCTAGAAAGACTTTGGAATTCCCTGTGAGGAGAAAAAGAGTGTACAATCTGGGTACACCAATTACAGAGAATTTATGGGAAAATTGGATATAAGTGGGTATAAATGCTGTACTTTAAAAAAAAGAGCGGCTACATTTCTGGCATCCTTCCCTCTCCCCCGCCAAGTATCTGGTGAATGGGATGTGTACATGGACTCCCTAGTAAAAGGTAGGGCATTTGCATCACCTCAACAGGGCACTATAACTTAAAGGCAAAAAAGCTCTGGAGATCACAAATGAGAGGGAGGCATGTGATTTATTGCATCTGGTTAAAGGGTGTATCATAGTCCCTGTATCTGACTAGACCTACCTGTACCTAAACTTAACTCCCTACCCACTGGTTCTTAGAGGGCGCATCTAGGGTGCAGTCCTGGGTTACTGTAAGGGTTAGGGAGGGCTGAAATGTTCATTGAGTCAATCTGCATCCCAAACCTTTTGAACTTTGCCAGTTTCTAATTTATGGCATGAGTAATGGGGGCGGGGGGGTTAGCACTGTCTAAATTACTGCGACAGATGCCACGGATTATATACCATCATGTTGTATCCTGCCCTGCCATTAAACCATGACATCTCCCTTGAGTGAGCAAGTATACGTACTCCAATCTAAGCATTCTGTGCCTCTTCTCAAATATCCCAGCAGCCTGAGGCTGACCCAGAACTATGTGATGCTGTTTGCGGATGCAGAATTTATTCCATTGACCTTGGTGAGCTTCTACTAATGGTGCAGTCGAGCTGGGTGAAACGACAGCTCAGGGGCTGGTGGCCGTGGATTGCTTGAAGCAAGAGGAATACTTTGGTAGCAAATACAAAGCCCTGGAGGGTTAGCTGTGAGTCTGACTCCTGGTCTTGGAGAGCATTCAGAAGAGCAGAAAGAGAAGATTCAGCAGTGATTACGGTTTTGGCATTCATTGAAACTGCTGTCCTTGGGCTTACCCTCTGCTGCACCAACCACAAGTGCCTTTGCCTCATAGAAATGTAATGGGATGGAAATGTTTCAGGGGACTAATTGCTGGGATAGTGAGGTTCAATTCTTACCCTCTGATTTAGTTCTCTGCTTAGTTCTTCCTTCTAGGTCATGGCTGTCGTTACACTAACCCTTGTGATGCCTTAATCCAGACCTTTCCACTTCAATTTTGTTTCCCTTTCCACTCAAATAGACAAAACAATGATTTAGTAAGACAGCCCTAAATGCAGATCCATTGCTTATATCCTCCTAGCCTCTAGTATTTCTCCCTGTGCGCTCAATCCTTTATGAGAGCTGCCTTGCTCTGGGAATGCTGAGAAAAGCTTATGTACACTAGGAAGGATTTAGAGATGAGTGAACCATTGCTGAGAAAATAACCTACCTGCAAATCTGAGTCTCTCACTCTCTCTTTCTCTCTCAAAAAGAGAAAAAGTGTTCTTAATAGTTTAGTTACACTTTTCACTGTCCATTCTTGCATTTGGCTCTGCTCATCTGGGTTTTATCCAGAAGTGAAGAATGGGCCTGCACCCATAACTACCTTAAGCACGTCAACTCACATGAGTAAGGTGAACAAGACTTGGTCCATCCTATAAGAATGGCCCAGTGCTTTATTTTTTGCCCAAAGCTTACTGGGAATCTTGAAAGCTGCTGCTTATAAAATGTCCAGTGCTGTTCTGCAGATTCAAGGGGCCACATTCTGCTCAGTTACACCAGTGTAAATCTGGAATAACTCCAGTGAAGTTTCCATCACTTCCTTTTCACACTCCCATCTCTATCTTGTTTATGTTTGAAACAAACTCTGTCCTGTTTGCATAGCCAGCATTCTTGCTTCTTCCAAACCTCTCCTAAAGTCTCTTTGAATACATCAATTACCCATAAATCAACTATGTATTTAATGGAACAATCAAGATGCACATGGGTTCAAACTCAATAACTGCATGATCTCATTGTAACTGCATTGTTTTGTTGTTTTGCCATGACTAGAACTTTCTCAAAGGTCCTTGGGAATGAGAATACGCCTTTCTATTAGTGTACCATGACATACTTAGCTAGAGCTGTTCAAAACTTACTGGTTTGAATGATTTTTTTTAATTTTTAGAACCTTTTTGAAAATGGACTCTTATGTTTTGATTTCTCCATTATTACAATGAAAACTTACCACTTTCAGTATGTGTGGGTCTTTCTTTTCCCTTTGCCCGTTTCAATGGGGTTGCTTAGTTCCATGATAATACAGATATTTTCATTTAAAAACAAAACCTAAGAACACTTTTGATTTTACAACTTAAAATTGTAGGAAATTTCTGATATTAAAGGGTGAAGTGATACATTTCTGCAGGGCATCTTCTAAGAATTCAATTTCTTGGAAGAGGTTTTAAAATGGATTGATTTTAAAACATGCCATGTTTTGGTAACTAAGTCACTTTTTGACCAGTTCTCCCCCTCGCACACTAGACATTTTTTCACAGCACTTAAAAGGAACTGTATTGCTTCGGACTTACCTCACTTAGCTGAGAATGGACTCTGGCTCCTAAATTTTCTGGCTGCTTACCTAGACCAAACTAACTAGTTCCCAGTTCTACAAAGGCTTGGACACACTCTTTGCTATAGATGCTGAATGGTCCCATTAACTTCTCAGAGCAGCCTCATTGTGCATAAAGTCAAGCAAAGGTAGATCTTTGCGGAATTAGGGCCTTGAATCTGCCCTTCCCTGAGTCAGTTCCAAAGGAAATATCCAACTGATTTCACTATGCATTGAAACAAGCCTGGGATTCAGACACTCTTTTCCTCCAACAGGCAAACAGTTTGTTGGCTGTACTTGTTTCATGCATGCAATGAAACTCTTTTAATCTGTGCAATTTTGTTCAATCTATTCTGTCCTCTTTTAAGTCCACTGGAGACAGGCATGATAAATTCAAATTAGAAATTAGGCACAATTTATTAAATTATAATTAAATAAAGGTTGACTAACCACTGTACCTGCGAAGAGAAATGGTGGTTTCACCATGCCTTCAGGTCTTCTAATTAAGACTCTGTTTTTGGAAGATATAGTTTAGCCAGCACAAGCTACAGAGTACTCACTGAGTGAAATTCCATGGCCTGTGGTAGATAGAAGGTCAGACTAGCTGCTCTAATGATCCCTTCTTGTCTTTAAATCTATCTAAAATATATAGTGCTGCACACCAAGAATACTGCAAGACTTCATTACTCAACAGAGAGAATCTTTCAAAGGGAAGTAATTTCTCATCACCTTAAAATGAACAGATGAAAAATGTCACTTTCACAGGACTTGCATCTCTATTAACAGAAACTCTTATTTCACTGGAAAAGGGCGTTGGATCCCTGCTAATTTAAACTTGATTATAATTACATTCCTCTAACAACACCTTTGTATCATTGTTCTTGTTTTGTCAAATGTAGTAGAAAATGCAGTGGTACTTAGAGAAGTAAAAATAAAATGACTCTAATGTTTTCAATCATGATAACTTGTTCTTTTTTACGGTCTGAATAAAATAGCCTGTGTAAGGTAATATATTTGGTTTATTTCGTCCTAGGTCTGGTTTATTATGCTGGCTATAAAAGTATCAAATACTTACAACAACCAATTTTTTATGGAACTTATTACCACAAATAACTTCTAAATTGTTAGTTCAGGTAATTAAAAATTAATAAATAAAAATCCCACAATGTATCTCAGAGCAAAGTCTCTGCCTTCTAGAGAAGAATGGGAACTAATGTATTCTATATGCCTAAGTAACCCACACACCTCCTGGGTGTGGTGTTCTGGCCCATCTAGTGGCACCGAGATCACTTAGAGAGAGAGATAAAATGAGTTTGCTCTACAGCCTTAGTTAACAGCTTTTAGCTCATGCTGTAGAGGCTCTCGCACTAAGCTCCAGAGCTCCCAGGTTCAATCCTGCCCACCGAAGAGCGGGCTCTGTCAGCATTACACCCATGTCTAGCAAAATGAATCAACCATTCTGTGACACAAGCTCCAGCAGCACCACTGCCACAACTAGTGACAGGATGTTGACACGTCCCCACTGGCTGACCAACTTTATCGATTAATAACCTAAGGCCAAAAGGGTCTACTGCAATCATCTGGCGCAACCTCCTGAGTAACACAGGCCGTAGAATCTTGTCCAGTAATGCACACAGCGCAACAAATCCTTCGCTAACTCCATAAATCCCTGGTACAGCACAGCACATGGGTCCAGATCCACAAAAGGACTTGGGTTTTGTGATATTGAGGGTATGTCTACACTAGAAAAGTTACAGCTGCCGCTGTACCACTGTAGTGTAGACATTTACTACAGCACCGAGAGGGGTTCTTCTGTCTCTGTAATAAATTCCCCTCTCAAAGGTGGTAGTGAGGTTGACAGAAGAAGTCTTCCATTGGCCTACTGGTGTACGCTGGGGCTTACATCGGCTTCACTATAACTCTGAATGTGCGTGAATTTTCATACGCCTGAAAAATGTAGCGAAGCCAACGTACCTTTATAGTATAGACCAGCCCTGAGAATCACGATACCTAACTGTTGGGTGCCTACAAAATCACTGGACTCTACAGAGCCCAAGTTAGGCATCTAGGCTCAGTAATCAATGGCTGGGGAGAAATAGGCACCTCGGAACAGGATCCACGAACGCCAGCACACTCGAGGTGGAGCCGGCTCAGCTAGCTAATGGGAGATGCTGATGAAGAGTGTGTCCTAAGCTCTGCCCCCGCCATCTCTGGGACTTAGTGCCTAAATCCAGGCTGCAGGGAAGCATTTATCCTTGATGGTGCTCCTCAAGCAGCAATCCCCTGGAATTAGACATCTAAATGATGCTTGCAAGAAATGAAGTAGGTGCCCGCCTAACCCCACACAAAATGTCTGGAGAGGTGGAGAAGGAGGCATCCCCTGTAACCTGATTTCAGTCCCTTTTATCAACCACTTAGAGGAGGGTTGAGCCCTAAAGACCTAGTGTGCTGTATTGATCTGGCTCTAGTGCATGTATAAAATAGCATCTCTAATGACAAAAAATCCCCCAAATTTATAGTTGCAATCCTAATTTCGCCCTCAGATGCCTTTATATAGGAACCTGTGAAGTCAAGGGAAACCACAAATCAATCTCCAATGGCAGAATTTAGTTCTCAATCTATAATTAGTGCAGCCTGGATCAGGAATCGCAGCCTGCAGCAGCCTCAGCTTCTGGGCAGCCTAACTAGTGCAGCTGGCCTATAATCAGCTGCCTAACTGGCTACGTGGCTGGATTAGTTGGAAAAGTCAGCAGACAGCTCTTAAGCCCAATTGCTACTCAAAGCCTTTGTCCACCGCTGCAACAAAGTGCTGATGCCCGCTTCTGCCTTGCTTCACTCCATGGTATCCGATTCTGACACTCAGCTCCACCTCCTGACTCCAGCTGTGACCCTTGGCTCTGGAATCTGGGCTCTGACCCTAGACTCCAAAATGCTGGTTATCATCTCCTGCTCTGACCATTAGGAGTGACTGCCCATATCCTGGTTGCTGACAAGTTGCAATATAAAAGCCAGTTTTGGATGTTGGGTCCCATGGCATAAATCTGGAATGCCTCTGTGGCAAATAGATCCAGATTTATACCCGTGTACCTGAGAGAGGCCATGAAACTATACTTACATTTTAAGTTTATGATGACACCTTGATTCATTCAAATTATGTATGCAAAAAGATTGGCTTAAAGGTTAAGGCAGTTTCAAAGTGTTTACCTTCTCATCTGCAAAAGATGTATTTTAATTAAAAAATATTGGATGTTTGATAGTATAGTGCTGGAATAAAGCTAAATGCTAAACAAAAATATGACTCTGTGGTGAACTCTGAGCTGGATTTCTCTGGTATGTCGACAGTGCAATAAAACACCTGCAACTGTCCCAGTCAGCTGAGTCTGGCTCATGGGACAATAAAATTGCCATGTAGAGGTTGGGACTTGAGCTGGAGCCCGGGCCTGAGCTCTCCTCCCGCCTCGGCACGGTCCCAGAAGCCTAAACCTCTGCACTGCAATTTTATACCCCCTCAAGCCAAAGTTGGCTGACCTGGGCCAGCTGCAGGTGTTTTATTGCATTGTAGACATACCCTCTGTCCCTGGATTCTGCTTAACTGAGGCAAGGGAAATTTCAAGGTGAAACATCAGTGTTAAAAGCACAGATCAATCTTTTCTTGGACCACATGCAGCTGAATTGCACCTTTACATCTACGTTAGCTTAGGCTTATCAGTGCTCCCCATGCAACAAGGAGAGTGCTTCAACTAGCCTGTCTTATCCAGCTGCCTCAACTCACCACATCACTCCTTACATAGAAGAGTGTCTTCTGCAGGGACTCATTTTATTCTTGAGCATTTAAGTACAGCCCTGTTAGTGGAAAGGGAGAGGCGCTCATAGGGTGACCAGACAGCAAGTGGGAAAAATTGGGACAGGAGTTACGGGGCAATAGGAACCTATATAAGAAAAAAATCTCAAATATTGGGACTATCCCTATAAAATTAGGACATCTGGTCACCCTAGGCACTCATTACATATAGCATACGTAGATTTAAAACTGCAGGACAGCTTACTATGCACAATGAAAAGCAAAAATGTTAGGGTCACATTATGCTTGAATAAGCGCACAGGTGACCCTGGTGGCTTTTTGTTGTTGTTTTTAAAGTGATCAGAGCAACAGTTCTGTTGCAGAATTTACCCTTTATACTGTGGCAAAATCACCAAAGACACAGCATAAAATAGACATTTTACTTTATGTTGTAATTCATCTAGAACAGAACCCTCATCTAGAAAGGGTTAAATGCTGCACAGACTCATTGCTGATATTCCCCAGCTGATATTCACCAGCAGTTCAGTATGGGAGTTCATAGAGAAAGGCATAAATGATATCAGGATATGGCCCCCTCTTACAGACTAAATGCAAGTTACACTGTGTTGCCACTTATACTAATGCATTTACACTATCATCTGAATCACCAACGAATTGGGCTTATGCCAAGTTTGAATTTGACCCACAGTGTCCTGGAGCACTTAGGATCAAACGATGTGTGTCTAAACCGATATCTCTATAACTACTAGTTAGAGGCCCCAGCTGATGGTGCAGAGGGTCTATACAGACACAAGGTGAGAGACAATACCTACCCTGAAGAGCTTACAATCTATACACTACCAATAAACATGGAAAGGGAAACAGTCAAAGAAGGGAAGGTACTCACCTAAGGTTAAGCAGCAGATAAGTAGCAGAAGCAGGAACGAAACAGTCTTGAGTCTCAGTTCAGTGCCCTCTTTACTGGACTATGGTGCCACTGAGTCTTTTCTATAACCCTGTGCTTTAGGAGCTATGGAAGCTGTAAGCTGTGCTCTGCTGTTGTGATGTAATATTCTTCGTCAATAGCCATATCTTCAGGATCTATACAAACTCCAAATAAGCCTAGGTTTGGATACATTATCCTAAACCTTTCCTTCCCCACCATACACTTATTCTCTCTACTAGGAAAAAAACCCAGTACTGGAGTCCAATCTTCCTCAGTGTTCATGAGATAAGGTGGGTGAGGTAATATCTTTTACTGGACCAACTTCTGTGGGTGAGACACATTTTCAAAGGAATTTGACAAGCTCAAAAGCTTGTCTCTCTCTCCCCCACAGAAGTTGGTCCAATAAAAGAAATTACCTCACCCACCTTGTCTGTCTAATATCCTGGGACCGACAGTGCTATATCACCACTGTTCACGAGTCAACTGTATATGGGTTTTAAATTACCCAGCATGTAGCTAAATTAGTTTTCAAAACTATGCATTTTAAAATAAACTTGTTTCCACAATTAAAATCTTATGCTACTATTTTGGTGCATTAGACAAGGCATTTATCAAACAATGGAATGGCATGTTATGAGATTATCATTAATTCATTGGAAATTCAGATTTATTAGAATGAGGGAAATGGATTGGATGGGCTGAGAATGTTAATAGTGGATAATAGAACATCCAATGATGGCAACATTTCTCTCCTCCTTCCCTCCCTCCTCCCAAAGAGTTCAGACTTTGGTGAAAACCACCATATTTTTTAATGCTTACCTGAAATTTACAAGTGATAGAACCTCTTGAGAAAGCAAAAATGACTGAATCTCTTGAGGGCAGCTGGGCAGGTGTTCTCAATAGAATTCTTATGTGTACTGCAGAGTGGATATCTGCCAAGTTTGCAAACTTTGATCTCTGTTCTTGAATACTGTCCCTTGTGTATGGGAAAACGCTCCCATCCGAATCTGTAAAGCACCATCTTAGTCTCTCAAACGCCTCTTTAAAATCTACTGTAGCCTACATCCCAATGATAGACTGCAGTAATTAGGTTGGTAGTTACCTGTGACCGTTAGAGTTCAGGGAAGCTGGACTGCTATTTCCCCCCCTTGATACCCAGCACGAGCAAACACTCTCAGGCTTCCAGCTCCCCAGCCATCATGATTTTTGGGTGATGAGGTGTGACTCTCCCTCCTGACCAGGTTTCTTCCAGACTGCACCGTGTCCTACCTACATTGAATTCCCCAGCAGTACAGAGTGCCTGAAAAGGGCATGTTCCTCAGAGGCTGTAAACAGCATAATTACCCACAGTTGTTATCCCACAGCTTTCTCAGCAAGCACATTTATTCTTAAGGGAATAGCATTACAGAGCTATGTTAAAGAATCTACATGTCTGCTAATATGCTTACCAGAGATAACCCCCACTCCAACCTCTAACAAGGGCTCTGGCCTGTGAACTGTCCTTAAAACCCTACCAAGGACTTAGCTCAGGACAAAGACACCCATGAATCTGAGTCACTCTTATTTCCTTTGTAGACTCTGATCACCAACCTCATGTAACAAGTAATCAGCAGACAAAGGTTTTCTCCTCAGTGTGCAACTTCAAAAGATTGGGTCCAGAGGTGAGAAGTCATGTTCCCCTCCTCCCAAATATTTCCTGGGAATATCCTTTAACCTGTTTCAGTTAGCACATTGTTTCAAAGAGTCCCCTGATGCTCAAAAGAGTTTTCCATTATTTACAGTAGCCATGTCTCCTCCCTAATAATACATACACACTTGCATTTTAATACAATCAATTCCTAAAATATTTCAAAAAATTCAATAGTGTTTTTCAAAGATTGCAGGGAATTGCCATATTGGTCACAACTGCTTTGATGCTACCTTATGCAAATACACCTTGTCAAGGTTCCTTGCCCACTCTGAACTCTAGGGTACAGATGTGGGGACCTGCATAAAAACCTCCTAAGCTTATTTTTACCAGCTTAGGTTAAAACTTCCGCAAGGTACAAACTAATTTACCTTTTGCCCTTGGACTTTCGCTGCCACCACCAAACATCTAACACCGGTTACTGGGAACGAGTCCGTTTGGAAACGTCTTTCCCCCCAAACCCTCCCAAATCTTACACCCCCTTTCCTGGGGAAGGGTTGATAAAAATCCTCACCAATTTGCATAGGTGACCACAGACCCAAACCCTTGGATCTTAAGAACAATGAAAAAGCAATCAGTTTCTTAAAAGAAGAATTTTAATAGAAGAAAAAGTAAAAAGAATCACCTCTGTAAAACCAGGATGGTAAATAAGTTACAGGGTAATTAGATTCAAAACATAGAGAATCCCTCTAGGCAAAACCTTAAGTTACAAAAAGACTCAAAACCAGGAATATCCATTCCATTCAGCACAGCTTATTTTCTCAGCTATTTAAAGAAATCAGAATCTATCACACCTCTAGCTAGATTACTTACTAAGTTCTAAGATTCCATTCCTGTTCTGTCCCCAGCAGAAGCATCGCACAGACAGTGAGAGAGGCTTTGTTTCTCTCTCCCCCCAGCTTTTGAAAGTATCTTGTCTCCTCATTGGTCATTTTGGTCAGGTGCCAGCGAGGTTATCCTAGCTTCTTAACCCTTTACAGGTGAAAGGGTTTTTCCTCTGGCCAGGAGGGATTTTAAAGGTGTTTACCCTTCCCTTTATATTTATGACACACCTCTACCCCAGTCCAGCCCCATCCCACTTTATTTATTTAGACAGAGGGAGTGCAGTAAGCGACCATTAGGAGAGGAAGTGCAGAAGCATAGAGGGTTATGCCATCTCAAATCAAAATATTGAAACAAAAGTTTCAATGTTGTGTAACCCACCAGTGAGTTTATTAATATCCCCATTACCACAGAAGATATGGTCTGTTATAGCACCATAGTAGAGAGACTAGCTCTTTAACTCAAATTTTAAAGCCTTGGGCTTTTAGCTAGAGAGGATCCCAGATGAGCCGCACTTTTGTGATGACTGCCATCCTGGCCAACACATGGGAACAAACTGAGCACCTCCCGAGCTTAAAAGCACAAGTCTTGACAGATTGCGCTAGTCAGATTTTGTAGCTAGCAGCTGTAAAACTCTTGGCCTCTGGATCAGTTACAGGTGGACATGTAACTCACACTCACCAGTGGAATCAAACTAAAGCCCTCACATGTTTCCAGGTGCCATCTGAGACTTCCTTTCCTTTGTCAACAGGGCATAGTTTCTCTTTTAATCAAAAGAACTATATGTTGACTATCTGGACATTTAGTCCATGTCTTAAAGGAAGCTGGCAGACACGGACTACTAATTTTTTTTTTAAAAGCTGCATTTAGTACAGTTTGATTTATTTATCAGCCATTGCCATGTTGGAAACAAAATAGCAACATGCTTTGAATAAAATTAATCTCATGTGTTAATTTTTGAAGTGAATCAGCATTTTGTAAATGAAGCAGTCAGTATGTTTTGATAGTCTAATATATAGAGTAAACAGCACTTCTGGGGCCATGTCCTGCTCTCATTGAAGACAAAGGGAGTTTTGCATTTGACTTGAAGTGGCATCAGGATTTAATGCTTATTCAGGAAACTGGTCTAGTCACAAGATCTCCCTGGGAACCAGTCTTGCCCCAGTCATACTTAATGCCAGTGACTGTCTAATGGGAACATTAATGACACTTAATTTAGATCCCTTTAGGTGACTTAGGTCTTGATTCAGCAGAGCACGTACTTGCAGACATGATACTATACTATACTAGAAGGACCACTGGTCTGATCCAAGGTTTTTTGGCAATTGCTGTATTCCTAATGGTATCTGGACTACATCCTGGGAATCCTTGCCCAGGGCTCGGCCATGCCTTATAGACTCTTTCCTACATTGGCAATTCTGTGGAGATACTGCGACCCATGTTGAACTCTGGGTGGAATTCTACTCTCAGAGCTCCTTGACATGAAGTGAGAGCCACTGACCTAACGCATGGAGTTTCGTCCCTGATCATCTTGGCTAATAGCCATTGATGGACCTACCCTCCATGAACTTAACTAACTCTTTCTGAGTTATGCTTTGGGGCTTCACAACATCCCCTAGCAACTGGTTCGACAGTTTGACTGTGAATTAGGTGAAGTACCTGTTTGTTTTAAACCTGCTGCCTATTAATTTTATTGGGTGACCCTCAGTTCCCATGTTAAGTGAAGGGGTAAATAACACTTCTATATTCACTTTCTCAAACCCATTCATGATTTTAGAGACCTTGATCATATCCCCCTCTCCTTTAGTCATCTCTTTTCTCAGCTGGACAGTCCCAGTCTTTTTACTCTCTGTTCATATAGAAGCTCTTCCATACCCTCATTTGTTGCCCTTCTCTGAACTTTTTCCAATTCTGATATATCTTTTTTGAGATGGGGTGACCAGAAATTCATGCAGGATTCAAGGTGTGGGAGCACCATGGATTTATATAGGGGCATTAGAATATTTCTATTGCTTTCCTCATGGTACCTAAGAGTTAGCTTTTTTGACTACTGCTGCTCATTCAGCAGATGTTTTCAGAAACCTGTTGGAGTAACTATTCTACATAGAAGCACGCCATGTAGAGCTAGGCAACATTTTGACTGAAATATTGATGAATGTGTCAAATTAGCTGAACTGCTTTTGTTTGGGGAAAAAATTCCTCCCAAAATTGACATGTTTAAAAAGACCACATTTTGAATCAGAAAACTGGAAAACTTTTCTTTCAAATATTGCCTTTTAAAACAAATTTTGATTCAGGTCTGTCAAGGTTCCTTCCCCACTCTGAACTCTAGGGTACAGATGTGGGGACCTGCATGAAAGACCCCCTAAGATTATTCTTACCAGCTTAGGTTAAAAGCTGCCACCACCTAAGTGTTATACAAAGAACAGGGGAAGTGCCCACTTGGAAATGTCTCCCCCCAAGATATCCCCCCAAGCACTACACCCCCTTTCCTGGGGAAGGCTTTATAAAAATCCTCACCAATTTGCATAGGTGAACACAGATCCAAACTCTTGGATCTTAAGAACAATGAAAAAGCAATCAGGTTCTTAAAAGAAGAATTTTAATTAAAGAAAAATTAAAAGAATCACCTCTGTAAAATCAGGATGGTAAATACCTTACAGGGTAATCAGATTCAAAACATAAAGAATCCCTCTAGGCAAAACCTTAAGTTACAAAAAGATACAAAAACAGTAATATACATTCCATTCAGCATAACTTATTTTATCAGCCATTTAAACAAAACAGAATCTAACACATATCTAACTAGATTGCTTACTAACTCTTTACAGGAGTTCTGACCTGCATTCCTGCTCTGGTCCCGGCAAAAGCATCACACAAACAGAGCGAACCCTTTGTTTTCCCCCTCCCCCTCCAGCTTTGAAAGTATCTTGTCTCCTCATTAGTCGTTTTGGTCAGGTGCCAGCGAGGTTATCTTAGCTTCTTAACCCTTTACAGGTGAAAGGATTTTTCCTCTGGCCAGGAGGGATTTAAAGGTGTTTACCCTTCCCTTTATATTTATGACAAGGTCAAACAAAACAACTTAGTTTGACCTGATATTTTTTTTTAATGTTTAGGTTTGGCCAGTGAATCAAAGAGAGTCACTTATTAGCAGAGCTCTAGATCAATGAGCCCATAGCTGTTGTATACAATTGCACTCTGCACTATCAAATATCATCTACTTACATGAAATAACCTGATGTGGCATGTTGACTTTGCATTTTCTTTACTGTAATGAGCGTTTGCAACTCATCAGCTACCTCTTTGTTTTCACAGATTTCCTCCTCTGTCTTTTGCATGGATTTTGTCTGCCTCCATCACCTTTTGTTGCTTGCTGCTCGTAGTATTATATAATTCAAAAACTGTGTAACCCTAAAAACCTGACCCTGGGTTTGTTAGCCAAAAATGGAATTTGTGGAGTGCCAGCAATGCAATATAGCTATAGGCTAGAAATGTGTCCTTTTATTGTAGGCTGAGATTATTCATGAGATTCTGCAGATAGTAGAAAGGGCTCTGTTTAGATCCATGCCTTAAGAATATTCATAAAATAAATCAGTTGCAATGGGTCCTTTGAATTCATACTACTGCATGATTGAAAGACTGCTGGAATATAAAACACCAGCTAGGAGTATGCTGGCTAATTCAATATAGGCAAAAGCTAAAGGTTTGTTCTTACTGTGAGTCAGTGGAATCTGGCACAGACTGATAAATCTCATCTTTTTGCAGAAACAAACATCAGCAAGAGTGGCCCCTTAATATAGTTTCTTGCAGGACATATGCCACACTGAGTGTAGCAAGTCCTATATATCCAAAGTATTTTTTTCTTAAGTTGCTTGAGATTTCATCTGTTGAAAGGTCCTGTGTTTGGCTGCCCTGAAGTCCTCTGTTTATTTGCAGAACAGGTACTGATGCAGCAAGGTCAGGAAATATATATATATATATTTCCCCTCCCCACACACCCCATGAGTGGTTCTGAAGAAAATGGAAAACTTGTTTTAAACAAACATTTCCTGGAGTCTAATGTATTTTTTTTTGTTCAATGAAAATCAACCATTCTGATATAACACCATTTTTCAGTCAAAGCTTTAGTAACTTTCAACCAGCTCTAAAAGCAGCACTGAGAGTTTCCCCCATTGTCTTGGCAGCACTAGCTCTCAGCATGGTCTCATTTTCATAGCCCACTTAGACCTTAGCATCCCTGCTGTGAATGCCAAGAAGGATATCTGCCATGGTGGCTTTGTGGATATTTTTCCACTAGGAAGTGAACTGAGATAGATTTGTTTGTATTATGGTAACCCCCCAAGTCAGCCTCCTTCCCTATGCCTGCCCTCTGCATAGGAATGAATTCCCCTACAAGATTTTCAGTTCTTCTTTTCACACAATTCAATAAGTAGAGGTCTCATTCTGATCCCACTGTACCCTGATTTTACACTAGTGTAACTTCAGTGGAGGAAAGTGGAATCTGGCCCTAGATGTACAGAAATGCTCCTTTCAATGGCACCCTAAGCACAAACTAGTACCTTCATTATCTTGGGCAGTTGCTGCAGCCTGCCCTTCCTTTTAGACCCTTGTTAGTGCTGCATTTAAGAAGTGAGCACAGCCAGCCAGGAATGGGAGGAGGGAAGTATGGCTCCACTCAGATTTTTGAAGGACATTAACATAAAGGAGAAATTAAGCTTGATGTCACGCTCCCATGTGCTGTTCAGAAGAACACATCTCACTTCCTTGTGTGATCAGCAGATCTAATACATAATGCCTATGAGATCTTGATGAGGACAAGTTTATCATTTATATACATAAAAACACTGCAGACAGTAAAACACTTTGGAATTGTCTGTTTGCATTTCATCAGACAATTTGCTACACAGGACTTGCTTTTTAGCTCCTGCACCTTCTATTGAGTGTGTTGACTGTCTCAAGCTGAATAAAACTATGGTGTTGGGTTTTAAAAAGCCCTGACTCTGTACATTTTCTCTTAGTCTGTTATCACTCACAGGAATAAGAACTAAGTGTTTTGTGAAGAAGTAGCTCCACGGAGGTGTATAGTTTAAACATCTGCTCACAGGAGAAGAAGCTCCAGGGCTCAGGTTCTTCCACCACCTGCAGGAACTCAAGTGCCATTGACTTCAAATATCATTCTCCTGATCTTGAAGAGAACTGGAGTACTCTGGGTGAATGAATGGGGTAGGTAGTGCACTGGATTTTCAGCCTTCAAAGTCAAGATGACTCTTGCAATGGAAAGGTTCCTATGCTCCCAGATAAAATGCCTATTCTCAACAGTAGCGCCGAGAGCAACAGAGCTGGACCATTGCTTATTTGCTGGTGATTCAATGCCATGCATGGAATTGCTGCCCCATTTAGGATGATATTTCTGAGTATGAGAAGGAAAAACCTTTGAGTAACAAAGGTCAGATCCGCAGCTGGAGTAAATGAGTGCATCTTCAAGGTCAAGCTCTAACATAAGAATGGACCGTGGTAATTTAGGTGTCATGGGGGATAGCTGTAGGTCTTGGGCCTGGCGTCTTTATTTCAACTCAACTCTGGATGGGTCAAATTGCCACTATTTTAATATAACAGGCTTCATTGTAGATAACTCATCCTCCAGCTGCTGCTTAGTTTCCTGTTCAAACTGAGTAACAGTCACAACCTAGGTCAGTGGTGGGCAACCTGTGGCCTGTGGGCCACACACACCCCCCCTCAGGGTAATTCGCTGGCGGGCCGCGAGACAGTTTGTTTACATTGACCATTGGCAGGCACGGCAGCCTGAGCCGCTTTCCACAGCTCCCATTGGCTGGGAATGGTGAACCGCGACCACTGTGAGTTGCAGGCGGCCGTGCCTGTGAACGGTCAAGTACCACTGGCCTAGGTCCATCCAGGTCCATTGTTCCTGTGGAGCAGAAGTGTCCTTGGGGAGCAGTAGAGGAGGACCATGACATTTTAAGTGATCCATGCTTTGTGTGACAAGCCACCATCTTATCTGACACCAGGGACTTCTAGCAGTGAGAGCATAATGAGCTAAAGGCCCCAAAGCTGAACGATGAAGCGAAGCCATATCCTCTGTGGATCAAGTGTAATGGGGTCAGGGGATAGTCAGCCAATGGTCTGTGTCACTGCATTCTTCCCCACCTCCTTCTCACACCTCAGCTTACCTGTTTGCTGAAGCTCAGGCCAGAGATCTGACTTTTCAAAAATGCATTACACAGAGTTAAACCTCAGAGCTTAAAACCCTGATGAACTGACTGGGAATTATTCACATCCATCTTCAAGGGAACACCATGTATTTTCTTAGTAAAGCAAACATCTAATGTACACATCACACATTGTAAATAGTATTTGAGAATACTATGAATTTTAATTTTAAAATGTAATGCCGTCCAGTCAATCTATTTGTGTTCCTTAGGGAAAGGAGGGGGAAGTGAGTTAAACATTCAGATATAGGGTTCCAAGAGAACATTTTCTCTGCTTTATCACACACATCAAAACACATGCCTGTCTGATCGTCTCTCAGGGATGACTTCTCAATCTCTTTGATCACAATGTGTAGTGAGTGTCACCTGGCCCCTGCGGAGTTTGCGAAATGGCAGCGTCTGTCCTTTCAAACACTCCACACCCCTGTCAGCAAAACCAGCAATCTGGGGTCTTCACAGCTAGCAGCAAGAAGAAAAGGAGTACTTGTGGCACCTTAGAGACTAACTAATTTATTTGAGCATGAGCTTTCGTGAGCTACAGATCACTTCATCGGATGCATACCGTGGAAACTGCAGAACACATTATATACACACAGAGACCATGAAACAATACCTCCTCCCACCCCACTGTCCTGCTGGTAATAGCTTATCTAAACTGATCATCAAGTTGGGCCATTTCAGCACAAATCCAGGTTTTCTCACCCTCCGCCCCCGCCCTCCCCCCACAAACTCACTCTCCTGCTGGTAATAGCCCATCCAAAGTGACAACTCTCTTCACAATGTGTATGATAATCAAGGTGGGCCATTTCCTGCACAAATCCAGGTTCTCTCACTCCCTCACCCCCCTCCAAAAACCACACACACAAACTCACTCTCCTGCTGGTAATAGCTTATCCAAAGTGACCACTCTCCCTGCAATGTGCATGATAATCAAGGTGGGCCATTTCCAGCACAAATCCAGGCTTTCTCACCCCACCCCCCTCCCGGGGGCACACACACACACACAAACTCACTCTCCTGCTGGCAATAGCTCATCCAAACCGACCACTCTCCAAGTTTAAATCCAAGTTTAAACAGAACATCAGAACATCTCGGGGGGGGGGGGGGTAGGAAAAAACAAGGGGAAATAGGCTACCTTGCATAATGACTTAGCCACTCCCAGTCTCTATTTAAGCCTAAATTAATAGTATCCAATTTGCAAATGAATTCCAATTCAGCAGTTTCTCGCTGGAGTCTGGATTTGAAGTTTTTTTTGTTTTAAGATAGAGACCTTCATGTCTGTGATTGCGTGACCAGAGAGATTGAAATGTTCTCCAACTGGTTTATATTATATATTTATGTTATAATTCTTGACATCTGATTTGTGTCCATTTATTCTTTTACGTAGAGACTGTCCAGTTTGACCAATGTAAATGGCAGAGGGGCATTGCTGGCACATGATGGCATATATCACATTGGTGGATGTGCAGGTGAACGAGCCTCTGATAGTGTGGCTGATGTTTTTAGGCCCTGTGATGGTGTCCCCTGAATAGATTTGTGGGCACAGTTGGCAACGGGCTTTGTTGCAAGGATAAGTTCCTGGGTTAGTGGTTCTGTTGTGTGGTATGTGGTTGTTGGTGAGTATTTGCTTCAGGTTGCGGGGCTGTCTGTAGGCAAGGACTGGCCTGTCTCTCAAGATTTGTGAGAGTGTTGGATCATCCTTCAGGATAGGTTGTAGATCCTTAATAATGCGTTGGAGGGGTTTTAGTTGGGGGCTGAAGGTGACGGCTAGTGGTGTTCTGTTATTTTCTTTGTTAGGCCTGTCCTGTAGTAGGTGACTTCTCGGAACTCTTCTGGCTCTATCAATCTGTTTTTTCACTTCCGCAGGTGGGTATTGTAGTTGTAAGAAAGCTTGACAGAGATCTTGTAGGTGTTTGTCTCTGTCTGAGGGGTTGGAGCAAATGCGGTTGTATCACAGAGCTTGGCTGTAGACGATGGATCGTGTGGTGTGGTCAGGGTGAAAGCTGGAGGCATGTAGGTAGGAATAGCGGTCAGTAGGTTTCCAGTATAGGGTGGTGTTTGTGTGACCATTGTTTATTAGCACTATAGTGTCCAGGAAGTGGATCTCTTGTGTGGACTGGACCAGGCTGAGGTTGATGGTGGGATGGAAATTGTTGAAATCATGGTGGAATTCCTAAAGGGCTTCTTTTCATAGAATCATAGAATATCAGGGTTGGAAGGGACCTCAGTAGGTCATCTAGTCCAACCCCCTGCTCAAAAGCAGGACCCATCCCCAATTAAATCATCCCAGCCAGGGCTTTGTCAAGCCTGACCTTAAAAACTTCCAAGGAAGGAGATTCCACCACCTCCCTAGGCAACGCATTCCAGTGTTTCACCACCCTCCTAGTGAAAATGTTTTTCCTAATATCCAACCTAAACCTCCCCCACTGCAACTTGAGACCATTACTCCTTGTCCTGTCCTCTTCCACCACTGAGAATAGTCTAGAACCATCCTCTCTGGAACCACATCTCAGGTAGTTGAAAGCAGCTATCAAATCCCCCCTCATTCTTCTCTTCTGCAGACTAAACAGGCCCAGTTCCCTCAGCCTCTCCTCATAAGTCATGTGTTCCAGACCCCTAATCATTTTTGTTGCCCTTCGCTGGACTCTTTCCAATTTATCCACATCCTTCTTGTAGTGTGGGGCCCAAAACTGGACACAGTACTCCAGATGAGGCCTCACCAATGTCGAATAGAGGGGGACGATCACGTCCCTCGATCTGCTCGCTATGCCCCTACTTATACATCCCAAAATGCCATTGGCCTTCTTGGCAACAATGGCACACTGCTGACTCATATCCAGCTTCTCGTCCACTGTCACCCCTAGGTCCTTTTCCTCAGAACTGCTGCCTAGCCATTCGGTCCCTAGTCTGTAGCTGTGCATTGGGTTCTTCCGTCCTAAGTGCAGGACCCTGCACTTATCCGTATTGAACCTCATCAGATTTCTTTTGGCCTAATCCTCCAATTTGTCTAGGTCCCTCTGTATCCTATCTCTGCCCTCCAGTGTATCTACCACTCCTTCCAGTTTAGTATCATCCGCAAATTTGCTGAGAGTGCAATCCACACCATCCTCCAGATCATTTATGAAGATATTGAACAAAACCGGCCCCAGGACCGACCCCTGGGGCTCTCCACTTGACACCGGCTGCCAACTAGACATGGAACCATTGATCACTACCCGTTGAGCCCGACAATCTAGCCAACTTTCTACCCACCTTATAGTGCAATCATCCAGCCTCATGGTCACTGCCTCCCAGATTCCCATCCACTTTTGCTTCCCCTACTAATTCTTCCCAGTTTGTGAGCAGCAGGTCAAGAAAAGCTCCCCCCCTAGTTGGCTCCTCTAGCACTTGCACCAGAAATTTGTCCCCTACGCTTTCCAAAAACTTCCTGGATTGTCTATGCACCGCTGTATTGCTCTCCCAGCAGATATCAGGAAAATTAAAGTCACCCATGAGAACCAGGGCATGCGATCTAGTAGCTTCTGCGAGCTGCCGGAAGAAAGCCTCATCCACCTCATCCCCCTGGTCCGGTGGTCTATAGCAGACTCCCACCACTACATCACTCCTGTTTCTCACACTTCTAAACTTAATCCAGAGACACTCAGGTTTTTCTGCAGTTTCGTACCGGAGCTCTGAGCAGTCATACTGCTCCCTTACATACAGTGCTACTCCCCCACCTTTTCTGCCCTGCCTGTCCTTCCTGAACAGTTTATAACCATCCATGACAGTACTCCAGTCATGTGAGTTATCCCACCAAGTCTCTGTTATTCCAATCACGTCATAATTCCTTGGCATCACCAGGACCTCCAGTTCTCCCTGCTTGTTTCCAAGGCTTTGTGCATTCGTATATAAGCACTTGAGATAACCTGCTGATCGCCCCTCATTCTCAGTATGAGGCAGGAGCCCTCCCCTCACAGACATTCCTGCCTGTGCTTCCTCCCGGTATCCCGCTTTCCCACTTACCTCAGGGCTTTGGTCTCCTTCCCCCGGTGAACATAGTTTAAAGCCCTCCTCACTAGGTTAGCCAGCCTGCTCGCAAAGATGCTCTTCCCTCTCTTCGTAAGGTGGAGCCCGTCTCTGCCCAGCACTCCTCCTTCATGGAACACCATCCCATGGTCAAAGAATCCAAAGCCTTCTCTCCGACACCACCTGCGTAGCCATTCGTTGACTTCCACGATTCGACGGTCCCTACCCAGGCCTTTTCCTTCCATGGGGAGGATGGACGAGAACACCACTTGCGCCTCCAACTCCTTTATCCTTCTTCCCAGAGCCACGTAGTCCGCAGTGATCCGCTCAAGGTCATTCTTGGAAATATCATTGGTGCCCACGTGGAGAAGCAGGAAGGGGTAGCGATCCGAGGGCTTGATGAGTCTTGGCAGTCTCTCCGTCACATCGTGAATCTTAGCCCCCGGCAAGCAGCAGACTTCTCGGTTTTCCTGGTCAGGGCAGCAGATAGATGACTCAGTCCCCCGGAGTAGAGAGTCCCCGACCACCACCACCCGCCTCCTTCTCTTGGGAGTGGTGGTCATGGAAGCCCCCATCTCAGGACAGCGCATCTCATGCCTTCCAACCAGCGAAGTCTCCTTCTGCTTTCTCCCCCCAGACATATCATCTGGTCCACTCTCCGCAACGGTACCTGTGGAGAGAACATGAAAGCGGTTAGTCACCTGTGTCCGCGTTGCTGGAACCTGGACATTCCCCCTTCTTCTTCTGGAGGTCACATGTTGCCAAGCTTCTTCACTGGCCTCTTGGCTCCGCTGTGCAACCTGCTCTAAATCTTTAGAGCTTTATGCCCGTAGAAGCATATCTTGACTTTTGTCCAGAAAATCCTCCGTTTCTCGTATGCAACGCAGGGTCGTTATCTGTTGCTCCAGACCTTCAATCTTCTCTTCCAGTATGGAGATCAGCTTGCACTTTGTACACACAAAGTCACTTCTGTCCTGTGGAAGAAAGACAAACATGGCACATCCAGTGCAGGTCACAACAGCTGAACCCCCCCTTCCATATCACTTTCCTACTATGAGCTTCCTCAGAGAATTTGGCAAGATGTAAGCCTCACTGGGCTCACTCCAGGCAAACTCCTGCTGTGTGCTGCTCTGCTGTCCCCCGCTCCTCAGCTGGTTCGCCGCCGCTTAGCTGGTTCGGGAAGCTCTGGCTATTTTTAAACAGCCAGGCTCCCCTGAAACAAACAAACAGACAGCCCCAGTGCCCGCCCCCTGCAGGCTACCAGCCAATCAGACACTAGCTCAGGCTCTCACACTGCCTTCCCAGCAAACACACACTCGGATACTTACTCAGCGAACACGCACTCGGATACTCACCAATCCCAGGCAAACTCCTGCTGTGTGCTGCTCTGCTGTCCCCCGCTGCTCAGCTGATTCGCCGCCGCTCAGCTGGTTCGCGAAGCTCTTGCTCTTCTTTTCCATGGGTCCAGATGATGAAGATGTCATCAATATAGCGCAAGTAGAGTAGGGGCTTTAGGGGACGAGAGCTGAGGAAGCGTTGTTCTAAATCAGCCATAATAATGTTGGCATACTGTGGGGCCATGCAGGTACCCATAGCAGTGCCGCTGATCTGAAGGTATACATTGTCCCCAAATGTAAAATAGTTATGGGTAAGGACAAAGTCACAAAGTTCAGCCACCAGGTTAGCCGTGACATTATTGGGGATAGTGTTCTTGACGGCTTGTAGTCCATCTTTGTGTGGAATGTTGGTGTAGAGGGCTTCTACATCCATAGTGGCCAGGATGGTGTTATCAGGAAGATCACCGATGGATTGAAGTTTCCTCAGGAAGTCAGTGGTGTCTCGAAGGTAGCTGGGAGTGCTGGTAGCGTAGGGCCTGAGGAGGGAGTCTACATAGCCAGACAATCCTGCTGTCAGGGTGCCAATGCCTGAGATGATGGGGTGCCCAGGATTTCCAGGTTTATGGATCTTGGGTAGTAGATAGAATATCCCAGGTCGGGGTTCCAGGGGTGTGTCTGTGCGGATTTGATCTTGTGCTTTTTCAGGAAGTTTCTTGAGCAAATGCTGTAGTTTCTTTTGGTAACCCTCAGTGGGATCATTGGGTAATTCTAGCGATTGGGTGAACGGCTGACTGATCCTCAGTTGCTCGGCAGACAGAAGTCTCGAGCCACGGTGCCACAGGGATGGGGATCAGCCATAGAATATCCATTTCCTGGATCTCTATACGGCTACCACTTTAGCGGGCATTAGATTCTCTCCATAAGCCCAGTTACATCAGACAACAATTGGCAAACCTTTACCTCACTAAGTGCTGCCCCATTCTCTCTCTTCAATGAGCCAGAATCCCAGTTTAGAGCAGTTTGCTGATCGCTCAGTGTCAGTTCCACAGGCTCTGGAGCTGTTAGGAGTCAAAAACACTCTCCCTTGACGTCCGTAAAACACGCCCAAGGTAGCCAAAACATTATCCTAATAGAAGATTTCTCTGGCTAGTCATGCCAGAATAGCACCAGAGGGGGACAGGGATTGGGACCGAGCCATGACAGCAGACATTTCATGGCCCTGCATCCATCAGCTGCTGAGTCCACAGGGCTGTCTAACTTCTTCTCCCCCCGCCCCCTGAGCACTGATTGGCTCAGCTCTCAGGGTGTGACCTGCCAGGTGGATTGCCCACAATAAAAACGTCAGAAACAGCTGCTGAGTATGTCAGATAAAGTTCTGGAATAGCATCTGGCAGTTCTGGGTCCTTCTAGCTTAGCTCTCCTGCCCTGCTTTCTGCACAAACACAGAGACAGGGTGTCCAGCTAAGAGCTATATCTCCTCCCCAGGACAAATGAAGTCAAATTCTGCAGTGCATTCACATGGGTTACTTTGGTAAACAACCAAACCTTCATTGGGCCAGACAAAGTGAGTGACTATGTAGCCCTGGGAGGAGTTCTCTAACCACTGACCTAAAAGTTATAAGGGAGCCTTCTCCCACAGGCGGTTGTGTATGGAGTGGAGTTCGGCCTGCTCAGAGCATGCCTGCTGGCTCACAGAGGAGTGAGGTGGGGGAAGTGTTACCTTCATAGAATCATAGGTGATTAGGGTTGGAAGAGACTTCGAGAGGTCAACTAGTCCAACCCCCTGCTCAAAGCAGGACCAATCCCTCCACTAAATCATCCCAGCCAGGGCTTTGTCAAGCCTGACCTTAAAAACCTCTAAGGCAGAAAATTCCACCACCTTCCTGGGTAACCCATTCCAGTGCTTCACCACATTCCTAGTGAGATAGTTTTTCCTAATATCCAACCTAGACTCCCTCAGTACAATTTGAGACCATTGCTCCTTGTTCAGTCATCTGCCACCAAGAACAGTCTAGCTCTAGCCTCTTTGGAACCCCTCTTCAGGTAATTGAAGGATGCTATCAAATCCACTCTTCTGCAGACTAAATAAGCCCAATACCCTCAGCCTCTCCTCATAAGTCATGTGCCCTAGCCCCCTAATCATTTTTGTTGCCCTCCACTGGACTCTCTCCAATTTGTCCACATCCTTTCTGTAGTGGGAGGCCAAAAACTGGATCCAATACTCCAAATGTGGCCTCACCAGTGCCTAATAGAGGAGAATAATCACTTCCCTTGATCTTCAGGCAACTCTCCTATTAATGAAGCCCAATATGCCATTAGCCTTCTTGAAAAAAGGGCACAGTGTTAACTCATATGCAGCTTTTCGTCCACTGTAATCCCCAAGTCCTTTTTTTGTAGAACTGCCGCTTAGCCAGTCGGCCCCCAGCCTGGAGGAGTGCATGGGATTCTTCCATCCTAAGTTCAGGACTCTGCACTTGTCCTTGTTCGACCTTATCAGATTTCTTTTGGCCCAATCCTCCAATTTGTCTAAGTCACTCTGGATTCTATCCCTATCCTCCAGCATATTTATCTGTCCCCCCAACTTAGTGTCATCTGCAAAGTTGCTGAGGGTACAATCCATCCCATTATCCAGATCATTAATGAAGATGTTGAACAAAACTGGCCCCATGACAGACCCCGGGGGCACTCCTCTTGATACCAGCTGCCAATTAGACATCGAGCCATTTATCACTACCTGTTGAGCCTGATGATCTAGCCAGCTTTCTATACACTTTATAGTTCTTTCATCGAATCTGTACTTCTTTAACTTGCTGGCAAGAATACTGTGGGAGACCATACCAAAAGCTTTGCTAAAGTCAAGGTATATCATGTCCACTGCTTTCCCTATATCTACTGAGCCAGTTATCTCATCACAGAAGGCAATCAGGTTAGTCATGCATGACTTGCTCTTGGTGAATCCATGTTGACTGTTCCTGATCACCTTCCTCTCCTCCAAGTCCTTCAAAATGGATTTCTTGAGGACCTGCTCCATGATTTTTCCAGGGACTGAGGTGAAGCTGACCGGTCTGTAGTTCCCCTTTTTAAAAGATGAGCCCTATATTTGCCTTTTTCCAGTTGTCCAGGACCTCCCCCGACTGCCACAAATATTCAAAGATAATGGCCAATGGCTCTACAATCATATCAGCCAACTCCCTCAGCACCCTCAGATGCATTGCATCCGGCCCCATCGAATTGTGCATGTCCAGCTTTTCTAAACAGTCCTTAACCTGTTCTTTCACCATTGAGGGCTGCTCACCTCCTCCACATACTGTGCTGCCCAGTGCAGCAGTCTGAGAAGTGACCTTGTCTGTGCAGACCAAGGCAAAAAAAGAAAGCATTGAGTACTTCAGCTTTTTCCATAACATCTGTCACTAGGTTGCTTTCCACATTCAGTAAGGCTCCCACACTTTCTCTGACCTTCTTCTTGTTGCTAACATACCTTTAGAAACCCTTCTTGTTACCCTTCACATCCCTTGCCAACTGCAACTCCAATTGTGCTTTGGCCTTCCTGATTACACCCCTGTATGCTCTAGCAATATTTTTGTACTCCTTTCTAGTCATCTGTCCAAGTCTCCACTTCTTGTAAGCTTCCTTTTTGTGTTTAAGCTCACTGAAGATTTCTCTGTTAAGCCAAGCTGGTCGCTTGCCATATTTGCTATTCTTTCTGCACATCTGGATGGTTGTTCCTGTGCCCTCAATAAAGCTTCTTTAAAATACATCCAGCTCTCCTGTACTCCTCATGTTAGCCTTCCAGGGGATCCTGCCCATCAGTTCCCTGAGGGAGTCAAAGTCTGCTTCTCTGAAGTCCAGAGTCTGTATTCTGCTGCTCTCCTTTCTTCCTTTTGTTGGGATCCTGAAGTCGACCATCTCATGGTCACTGCTGCCCAGGTTGCCACCCATTTCTACTTCCCCTTCCAATCCTTCCCTGTTTGTGAGCAGTTTATTTGCCCCTCATCTTCTTTGATCATTGTGTTGGGGTTTAGGTGTGAGTTAGACATCCAGGCATGTGTCTGATAAGCCCTAAGTTTCTCTACAGGGCACATTAGCCACTACCAGGGGCTGTAAATTGTAAAGTTCTCTAAAATGTTGCGCACACACTGGCCCTTGTGGATCCTGCTGGTGTGCATTAAAAGTTCCCTAGCGCATGTTAATGTAGAACTGTTTGAAATGGCACTGCATTCGTATATTCGGGAACTGTCAGAGCAAGCCAGCAGGCTCCACACAGGCCATTTAGTACATAATGCTAGAACTTAGACTCCTCTGCACTGTAACCAGTCCCTTAAAACACTCTTCCTCCTCCACCCTCCATACATCTACTGCCACCCCAGGGACTTCTACGATTGAAAATTAAGCACCAAGGATTTTAGGAAGCTATAGGATTAGGTGGGAGCCAAGTGGAGGTTTTGAGGATCTTGGTGGTGCCTAAACTTTAGACTTAAGTCCTCTGGTGGATCTCTCTCAGAGTCCCTGCCCTAACAAGCTTAAATATAAATGGTTATCTTCATTTTAAGTTGGAGGACTAAGTCCTCAGGGTAAGGCCTGGTCTACACTCCAAGGTTAGGTCTATGTGAGCTGCCTTTCATTGACCTAGATGTGAAAGTCTCTTCACTTAAGTTGGACTTCCGCAGACATAAGTGCCTCTCTATGCCGACTTAATAACACCACCTCCAAGAGAGGCGTAGAGTCATGGTCCATATAATTAGATTGATGCCATATCTGTGTAGACACTGCGTTGCTTACATTGATGGTTACTGGCTTCCATGAGCCATCCTCCAATGCCCTACACTGACCACACAATCAATACAAGCACTCCTGGTGAGGACACGCACCGCCAACACCAGGAGCTAAATGTGCACACACACACAAACACAATTTAATAACTGCAGTGGCTGTATGCCAAAGTAAGTTAAATCAACATAATTTTGTAGCGTAGACCTGGCCTAAGTGATTTGCCCAAAGTCACAGAGAAACTCTGTGGGTGAAGTTGAGACTTGAACCCACCCAGAACAACTGAGTCCTTGATCAGTGGCTTAATCACAAGACTATACTCGTTAACTTGACTCGCTATTGTAAAAAAATAGCTCAATGGTTTTTCCTACACTATCGGTCCAAATTAGTTTCTACTGCAACACTATCTTTTGGTAATTTGACTTCTCTCGGTCTGATTTTTGACATTTAATGTTGTCACAAAAACCAGTTCTTACACTGAATACCATGCTTCAGTTTTTACAGTCATTATTCAGGGTGACAGGCAAATAAACAAAAAATATGGATTGAATGCTAAGTATAATTATCCACCTATGGGTCCCTGAACTTCTCAAACAAGCCTAATAAAATTGAATAATCTAGTTGGGATATTAAAATCAGCAGCACACCAAGATGTTAAGCTCACATCTTTCACAGTTGTTTTCTCAAATAAGTCAATGCAAGTGTTAACTTGAGAAAATATTTGCCAGTTTTGATTCTTGAGATAGCAAAATCCCATTTCTTCACAAAATTGACTGCCTACACGGTGCACTGCATACTTTGAAATGAATACAATAGATTCAGGGATTTGATAATTTGGTTGGGGAGGGAAGACTGGGAATGGTGGGGATACAGAGTTTCACCCAATTCCAGGTCAGGTTTGCACTGATTACTTTAATTATAATCTGAAATGCACCTGTGGGACAAATTCTGCCTCGACAAGTGTGACACAGACCTGACTAGATGGGTATATTACCCCTGTGTTCAGCCATCTTAATATTTCACCAACAGGGGTTGTGTGGGGTCTCTGCCAAAATCTGAGAAGCAGATGATAATACTGCAAGATGTCTGTGTGGGAAAGTGGTTTGATACATACAGAATATTAGGTTGCAAAACTGTTGAAGTGAGACTTGTACACTGTGGCAAGGGGTGGTGGTCCTCGGGACTAACTCAGTCAATGCTGAGAACAGTGGGCATCTATTGAGACAGCACTTTGTTTTCTGTCTGAACCAGTGGACAGTTGATCTATGGCAAGAGACAAATGAACCCCAGGAGAGCTCTCTGAAGATGGGGGGCTGCTAGAGCTAAAAGACAATAGCCTGGAATGGTATAAGAGTAGAAGAAGAGATTGGCTCAAGTTATCTATTACAGAGGACAGACTGTCAGCAGATTGTCTCATGAAAGCTGGATCCCATGGACAAATGTGAGAACTGACCACTAGGTGAGAAAGACCTTATTAGAGAGGAAAGTTAGTTAGCAGGTATAGGCTACAGATTATGTGACTTTGTTTCTAAACCCTGATACTTGTTTGTTTGAATCTCTATCTCAAGCTCTGTTAGACAGGACTACAGTAAAACCAAATTGATGTTTAAATGCCTTCTATTCAGGAGAGTGTGGAACTGAGGTGAAGCCAATGAACTGGGGTACACTGTTTCCATGGAGGTACAGTTCGATGTACAGATTGATGTACAATGCAGGTGGTCCAGAAGACAAGGGACTGGGTGCTCCCATGTGACAAAGTGGCACAAATAGACTGCTAGACTGCAGGAGGAAAGAGAAGGGCTCAAAGAGCCTGAAGTGGATGGCCTATTTTAGCAACACCTGGTGGCTAGGGAGTGTTTCCCTTGATGGCCACAGACAGGGCTACCTCCTGCTGTGAACAGGTGGTAGTGATTCACTCTGGACAACTCCGATAACCCCCAAAAGTGTCACAGCATGCACAGCCCTGTTGAGGCTCCTTCGGGGTCGTAGAACAGGCCAGAACTTGATCCAGTGACCACTTCTGAGTTCTTAACAGATTTGGCATCTAGTAGAACTTACTTTCCAACTTTTGGGAAAAATGTTGAAATTACTGAAGACTTCTGGGCAGCGGAGGGTTTGTGATGCTCTTGTTTTCCCAAAGTTTTCCAAACTTTAATAAGAGAATAAGTTTTCTTTTTGAAAATGCCTTTTTCAAAATCCCACCCTGTGACTAGCAATGGAAAAAAAAAATCCCCAACCAAAAATGCAACACTGAAATCAGTAAATGAAAAGCAAAAATGAGGAAACTAACAAAAAAAGCTTTTCCCAAAGAATGGAAAACTAAAAAAAAAGCCTTGAAGTTTGGCCAAATTTCATATTTAAAAAAAACACTACCACACTTTGGGATGAAATTCCGGAGAGCTCTAATGTCCATTTCGCAAAAATGGACAGCAAAACGTCTATTCTTAGCAGAGAAGCTAATAGGCATGGAAAACCAGCAACCTTCTCACTTTTCACAATAATTTATCCCAGTTATTTTGGATTTATTAGTGAAACAATAGCTGAGTAACTTGGACTGTCACTGTTGCTCATGTTATGGATTGGTTATGGGAGACACATTAACTTGTTATCCGTGCAGTTTCATGAATATTTACAATATTCTGTCGATGAAGAATGCAGTCCTAGAAATACGAGAAAGACATAAAAAAGATCTTCAAGAGCACTGGATATTTGTAATAGATAAGATGAAGCTGCATAAACAAATGACCTGGATATTGGTTTGGATTTTCCTTTTGCCTAGTTAACAATATATATCTTATATCTTTGTAGTTACAGCTAGATTTTAAAAAAGAGAGAGTTTACCCTCACAAGTTACATTTTCACAAAACATTCAGATTCCAAATAATTTTGATATTGACAGTGGGAAATGCAATTGTTTTGATTTCCACTTTGATGAAATAGTGTTCTCTTAACTCATTTCACTTATATTTAAACTTATTGTAATATTGACATTGTTTTGTTGTGTCCAAATGAAACATATATTCAAGAAAACAGAAATTTTGACTTTGTTCCAGATCAGAGCAAACTTCAAAATGTCAAAAGTTCCCATGGAAACTTGCTTTCCAACTAGCTCTACTATGAAGTTTTTGTTCTTATATATACAGGTGCAACAGCAAGTCATGCATGAACTACTGTAAAAATAGGCAAATCTCAAGGTTTTCATTGTTCAAGTATCTGTAGACTTTATGCATCTTAGCAAAATCTAACTAGAAATCTTCAAGATCAAGGTCTCAAGTGAAGTTCCAGAACTGAGTGGGCACTTGGTACCTTAAGCAACATTCACATAAGTCAATCGGAGTCTGTTGGAGCAGACCTCTGGCTATGATGATGTTCATCAGGAGTAACAATTAGAAGAGGTGGTTGTAAAATTTCCAGTACTATCCCCCCTTTCCCCCCATTAGTTAAAACCTAAATATTTAATGGGGACTATTCAAGTGTGAAATTTTTTCCATGGGACCCTGCCTGCCAGGCAGGCTTCCACATGGACTGCTTCTGAGTTAGGGATGCCAGAGCTTTCAGGGTAGTCCACCAGATAGACTACCTTGCAGTGCTACTTTCCTTCTTGCAGATAACTGTTCAACTCTTGGGTTTTCTTTCCAACTCAGAAGGAAACTGCTTTCTAAAATATCAAAATCCTCCACAAAAAAAACCTACCTTTCTCCACCATGCTCTGTCTACTAAGAATAACTCCATTGCTCCAATGGGTCATCGTGACAGGAGTCGTGAGAGCAGAACCACGCCCTTCAAGTGTCAGTAAATGTGGAAATATGCACTGTTTTTGAGCTATTTCCCCTTCTTGTAGTGAATGGCCCTGCAACAGTAGAAGTGTGAATCATTTTCACTTTTACATAGTATTTAGTGGATTTTTTTAATAGCTTGTAGTGAGATTTGGTTAGAGTTTTAGGAGTGAGTCAGGCTGGCTTATTTTAACCCACTTTGGCTCACCTTATCGCTATTTTTTAAGCAGTGACACTTTTGCATGCATACATTTATCTTCACCTTAAACTGTAAAAATATCAAACTCAGAGCCTTTGTCTCTCTTCCGCTATGTAATTAAAATGTGATTGACAGTGTCACAGGTTGGGTGTGATGGCACATTTTTCCAGGAGCAGTCATCCAACAGTAATTGCTACTTAAGAGGGGCTATGTAGGTGTATGAACTGAAATCAGTGTTTAAGAGGAAAAAAGATTTAACATTCAAATTATACATAACTCTCTCAGAACAAGAAGCTGCAACTACCTTCAGCAGTGAAAGAACATTGATTTTTTTGTGTGTGTGGAAAAAATCACTTCCACTGAGTATTCATTTACTGTATCATTTACTGCAGTAGCACCTAGCTGCTTTAACCAAGTCATGGCCCCATTGTACTAGCTATTATACAAACGCATCCTAAAATCTAAATGGCACACGCTGTGTCAAGGAGCGTGTATTTCATTGAAATACATGCTCATCTACACGTTACAATATGCCTCCAGCCTCTGTGCAAATGGAGACCTCATAATATGGATCAGCAGGATCAGGAAGAGAGCTAGTCAGGAATTTTTCAATGAAGTGACTTCTCGGAAAAACACGTACTGAAATGAATCCGTTGCAGAATGTGTTTTGATGAAATTGTCAGCCGCAAGTTTTCAGGAAGCACCATTCCACAGAGTAACCCATAGCTTGCTTCTTAGGGTGCTCACTCAGGATGTAGAGGACCCGGGTTCAAGTCCTAAGTAAGGGATTTGAATCTGGACTCCATATTCTAGGTGAGAGCACTGGCTGGTTGGCTAGTCAAGGGGCTCATTTTTGTGTGTGAAATTTCAAGGCATCAGTATCATTCCACTGCAGAACAAGAATTCCAAAACTTCCAATCTCATGGAACAGAACTTTTGTTCTCCTGCCACTTCTTGTGAGGAGGCTTCATCCCTTCCAGAGACCCTTTTACCTCCCCAAAACCTCTGTGATGAAATGGACAAACCAACAGTTGATCAGAATAGGTGGGGGCTAATGGTCTGTCCTGGGGGCAAAGGATGCAACGCCTGCCTGCAACAGTGGACTTTGATGGGAGGGCTCTGCTGCTAGAGGGAATAAAAAGAAGGACTCAGGCTTCAGAGGTAGATGGCTATGTAGGTGTATAAACTGAAATCAGTCTTTAAGGGAAAAAAAGATTTAACATTCAAATTATACTTAACTCTCTCCCTGGACTGGGGTACTACACACAACTAAAATCTGGAACAGCACAGCCTTTGTCCTTGTCATAAAAATAAAGGGAAGGGTAAACCCCTTTGAAATCCCTCCTGGCCAGGGAAAAGCTCCTCTCACCTGTAAAGGGTTAAGAAGCTAAAGGTAACCTCGCTGGCACCTGACCAAAATGACCAATGAGGAGACAAGATACTTTCAAAAGCTGGGAGGAGGGAGAGAAACAAAGGGTCTGTGTGTCTGTCTATATTCTGTTTTTGCTGGGGATAGACCAGGAGTGGAGTCTTAGAACTTTTAGTAAGTAATCTAGCTAGGTACGTGTTAGATTATGATTTCTTTAAATGGCTGAGAAAAGAACTGTGCTGAATAGAATAACTATTTCTGTCTGTGTATCTTTTTTGTAACTTAAGGTTTTGCCTAGAGGGGTTCTCTGTGTTTTGAATCTAATTACCCTGTAAGGTATCTACCATCCTGATTTTACAGGTGGGATTTCTTTATTTCTATTTACTTCTATTTTTATTAAAAGTCTTCTTGTAAGAAAACTGAATGCTTTTTCATTGTTCTCAGATCTAAGGATTTGGGTCTGTGGTCACCTATGCAAATTGGTGAGGCTTTTTATCCAACATTTCCCAGGAAAGCGGGGGTGCAAGTGTTGGGAGGATTGTTCATTGTTCTTAAGATCCAAGGGTCTGGGTCTGTAGTCACCTAGACAAATTGGTGAGGCTTTTTACCAAACCTTGTCCAGGAAGTGGGGTGCAAGGTTTTGGGAAGTATTTTGGGGGGAAAGATGTGTCCAAACAGCTCTTCCCCAGTAACCAGTATTAGTTTGGTGGTGGTAGCAGCCAATCCAAGGACGAAGGGTGGAATATTTTGTACCTTGGGGAAGTTTTGACCTAAGCTGGTAAAGATAAGCTTAGGAGGTTTTTCATGCACGTCCCCACATCTGTACCCTAGAGTTCAGAGTCGGGGAGGAACCTTGACAGTCCTCAACAGGGCAGAGGAGGAGGAGTGGGGGTTGCTCTTTTTAGAAGAGTATCTATTCTAGTTGGGAGAGGCCTTCCCAAAAACATGGTTTTACAACTTGATCTGATCCCTGCATGGTTTGTCCAGGGCTTATCTCTTCTGGAAAGGAGCTGCAAACATTAGGGCCCTGCTATGGCAAACACTCCACCCCCAATGCCTGTGTCAAGGTTCCTCCCCCACTCTGAACTCTAGGGTACAGATGTGGGGACCTGCATGAAAAACCTCCTAAGCTTATCTTCACCAGCTTAGGTCAAAACTTCCCCAAGGTACAAAATATTACCCCCGTTGTCCTTGGACTGGCCGCTACCACCACCAAACTAATACTGGTTACTGGGGAAGAGCTGTTTGGACGCGTCCTTCCCCCCAAAATACTTCCCAAAACCCTGCACCCCACTTCCTGGACAAGGTTTGGTAAAAAGCCTCACCAATTTGCCTAGGTGACTACAGACCCAGACCCTTGGATCTTAAGAACAATGAACAATCCTCCCAACACTTGCACCCCCCCTTTCCTGGGAAATGTTGGATAAAAAGCCTCACCAATTTGCATAGGTGACCACAGACCCAAACCCTTGGATCTGAGAACAATGAAAAAGCATTCAGTTTTTTACAAGAAGACTTTTAATAGAAAATAGAAGTAAATAGAAATAAAGAAATCCCCCCTGTAAAATCAGGATGGTAGATATCTTACAGGGTAATTAGATTAAAAAACATAGAGAATCCCTCTAGGCAAAACCTTAAGTTACAAAAAAGATACACAGACAGAAATAGTTATTCTATTCAGCACAATTCTTTTCTCAGCCATTTAAAGAAATCATAATCTAACACATACCTAGCTAGATTACTTACTAAAAGTTCTAAGACTCCATTCCTGGTCTATCCCTGGCAAAGACCAGCATACAGACAGACACAGACCCTTTGTTTCTCTCCCTCCTCCCAGCTTTTGAAAGTATCTTGTCTCCTCATTGGTCATTTTGGTCAGGTGCCAGCGAGGTTACCTTTAGCTTCTTAACCCTTTACAGGTGAGAGGAGCTTTCCCCTGGCCAGGAGGGATTTCAAAGGGGTTTACCCTTCCCTTTATATTTATGACACGCCCCCCAAATCTCAGCTAGGGTGAAACTCTGGCTGGGATTTCTTCCTGGAGCTCTAGGAAAAACAGAGTGAATAAGACACATGCATCTCTAAATATACTACCAAGTACATAAAGACTAACAATATTTTCCACATCTCAAGGACGATTTTAACCAGTTGATTCTGGGAAACTTTCACGGGAGAGTGCATCAGCCACTTTGTTAGAAGCTCCTGAGATGTGTTGGATGTCGAAATCAAAATCTTGGAGAGCTAAACTCCACTGAAGAAGTTTTTTGTTAGTTTCTTTGACGGTGTGAAGCCACTTCAGTGCAGCATGGTCGGTTTGCAAGTGGAAACGCCGTCCCCAAACATATGGGCGTAGCTTTTCCAGAGCGTAGACAATGGCATAACATTCTTTTTCAGTGACTGACCAGTTGCTTTCCCTCTCAGACAGTTTTTTGCTGAGAAACACTACAGGGTGGAATTCTTGATCAGGTCCTTTCTGCATTAAAACTGCTCCCACACCACGCTCGGATGCATCTGTGGTTACTAGGAACGGTTTGTCAAAGTCTGGGGCCCTTAGTACAGGGTCAGACATGAGTGTCGCTTTAAGCTTGTTAAAGGCCTTCTGACACTTTCCGGTCCACTGAACAGCATTTGGCTGTTTCTTTTTGGTTAGGTCTGTCAGTGGGGCAGCGATTTGGCTGTAGTGCGGTACAAATCGTCTGTAATAACCAGCCAAGCCTAAGAAGGATTGAACCTGTTTCTTTGACTTTGGGACAGGCCACTTTTGGATAGCATCCACTTTGGCCTGTAGGGGGCTGATAGTTCCTTGACCCACCTGGTGTCCAAGGTAAGTCACTCTGTTTAGGCCTATTTGACACTTCTTAGCCTTAACAGTTAGTCCTGCCTCCCTTATGCGCTCAAGGACTTTTTGTAGATGTTCCAGGTGGTCTGCCCAGGAATCCGAAAATATGGCCACGTCGTCAAGGTAGGCGACTGCATATTCTCCTAATCCCGCTAGGAGACCATCTACAAGTCTTTGGAAAGTGGCGGGTGCATTTCGCAGCCCGAAAGGGAGTACATTAAATTCATACAGCCCGAGATGTGTGATGAAGGCTGACCTTTCCTTGGCAGATTCATCTAGCGGTACCTGCCAGTACCCCTTGGTTAAGTCCAAGGTAGAGATGAACTGGACCCTAATTGGGTGAGCATTACCTGTGTCAATGGAGTGGTATGCCCGTTCAGTCAGTCCTGGGGTGGCTGAGAACGTTGGCGTGTAGCTAGTGCACAGCTCCTGGATCTGCTGTCGCTGCATACGCCCAAGGGTCATGGAGAGGTTCACCTCTTCCACACCATCAGCACATTTCCCTTCGTAGTAGACACCTTCAGGCCACTCAGCATCATCTTCTCCCTGGGCTGTAAACTGACAAACCTTTAATTCTCTGGAATAAAAGGGCTTTAGAGAATTAATATGGTACACCTTAGGCTTTCGGTTGGAGGTGGGGAATGCTATGAGATAATTAACAGCTCCCAGGCGCTCCTGGACCATGAATGGCCCTTCCCACGATGCTTCCATTTTATGGGCCTGGAGCGCCCTTAAGACCATGACCTGGTCTCCTACTTTGAAGGAACGCTCTCTGGCATGTTTATCATACCAGGCTTTTTGCTCTTTTTGAGCATCCTGTAAGTTTTCTCTAGCAAGGGCTAAAGAGGTTCGGAGGGTGTTTTGTAGGTTGGTTACAAAGTCCAGAATGTTAGTTCCTGGAGAAGGTGTAAATCCCTCCCATTGCTGCTTCACCAACTGCAATGGCCCCTTAACCTCACGGCCATATACAAGTTCAAATGGGGAAAACCCTAAACTGGGGTGTGGTACAGCTCTGTAGGCAAAGAGCAACTGCTGCAACACTAGGTCCCAATCATTGGAGTGCTCATTTACGAATTTACGTATCATGGCCCCCAAAGTTCCATTAAACTTCTCCACCATGCCATTTGTTTGATGGTGGTAAGGAGTGGCAACCAAGTGATTTACCCCATGAGCTTCCCAAAGGTTTTTCATAGTTCCTACCAGGAAATTAGTCCCTGCATCTGTGAGGATGTCGGAGGGCCAACCTACCCGGGCAAAAATGTCTGCTAGTGCCTGGCACACACTTTTAGCCCTGGTGTTGCTTAGAGCTACTGCTTCCGGCCATCGGGTGGCAAAATCCATGAAAGTCAGTATGTACTGCTTTCCTCTGGGTGTCTTTTTCGGAAAAGGACCCAGAATATCCACAGCTACTCGCTGAAATGGAACTTCAATGATGGGGAGTGGTTGTAGAGGGGCTTTGACCTGGTCTTGGGGTTTTCCCACTCTTTGGCACACCTCACAAGACTGGACATAGGTAGAAACATCCTTGCCCATTCCCTCCCAGTGGAATGATCCCCCCAAACGGTCTTTGGTCCTGTTCACCCCAGCATGGCCACTAGGGTGATCGTGGGCGAAGCTCAAGAGCTTGGCCCGGTATTTAGTTGGAACTACCAACTGTCTCTGAGGATGCCAGTCTTCCTGGTGTCCACCAGAAAGAGTTTCCTTGTATAAAAGTCCTCTTTCTACAACAAACCTGGATCGATTAGAAGAGCTGAGAGGCGGTGGGTTGCTCCGTGCCACCGTCCAAGCTCTCTGGAGGCTTTCATCTGCTTCCTGTTCGGTCTGGAACTGTTCCCTTGATGCGGGAGACATCAGTCCCTCATTGGATTGTGGACCTAGGCTTGGTCCCTCTGGAAGCGATATAGGGGATGGAGCTGTTTCTGTTGACTGTGCACCGCTCTCCGCTGGTGCGCTATGTTGGGATTCAGGCTCCGGCTGAGCCTCTTGTGTTGGGTTATCGGCTGCTGCCAGTTCAGGGTTGGTGGGGCCCTCTGGTGTTGAGGTTGCAAGTACTGGATTCAGTGCTGACACTGGGTCTGGTGTTGGTTGTTCGGCTGGTTCCGGTTCTGGGACTGGTTCCGTCTGGGTCTCTGGGACTGGATCCACTACTGCTGTTGCAGACATTGGCCTGGGGTCCGGGTCCATCACCTCTGACCGGGTCCTGATAGAAGTTTCCGGAACAGAGCTAGGCCTCACGGCTTGTTTAGCCTGGCTGCGGGTGACCGTTCCCACCCTCTTGGCCTGCTTCACATGATTGGCCAAGTCTTCCCCCAACAGCATGGGGATGGGATAATCATCATAGACTGCAAAAGTCCATGTTCCTGACCAGCCCTTGTACTGGACAGGCAACTTGGCTGTAGGCAAATTGAAAGAGTTGGACTTGAAGGGTTGAATCGTCACTTGGATCTCTGGGTTGATTAAATTGGGGTCCACCAAGGAAGCATGGATAGCTGACACTTGTGCTCCGGTGTCCCTCCACGCGGTGACCTTCTTCCTGCCCACACTCACAGTTTCCCTCCGCTCCAAGGGTATCTGGGAGGTATCTGGGCCTGTGGACCTCTGGTGTGATTCCGGTGCAATGAACTGTAATCTGTTGGGGTTCTTGGGGCAGTTGGCCTTCACATGCCCCAGCTCGTTACACTTAAAACATCGTCCAGCTGACGGGTCACTGGGGCGAGGAGGGTTGCTGGAGAACGGGGTGGTGGGACGATAAGGGGTCTGGAGGGTTCTTTGGGAGGTAGGTGGGGCTTTGGGCGGCCCCCGGTAATAGGGTGTGGTCTGGGGTGGTCCCTTCTGGTCTCCGCTCCAACTGCGACCAGTTTTCTTCTTCTCTGCCACCTCCACCCATCTGGCTCCAATCTCTCTTGCCTCGATTACAGTTTTGGGTTTCCCATCTAGGATGTATCTTTCTATTTCCTCGGGAACACCCTCTAAGAATTGTTCCATTTGCATTAGGAAGGGCAAATTTACTGGAGATTCAACACTTGCTCCTGATATCCAGGCATCCCAATGTTTCACAATGTGGTAGGCATGTCGGGTAAATGACATGTCTGGTTTCCACCTTAGGGCTCTGAACCTCTGACGAGACTGCTCGGGTGTTATCCCCATTCTGACTCTCGCCTTGGATTTAAACAGTTCATACTTGTTCATGTGTTCTTTAGGCATTTCAGCTGCCACCTCAGCTAAGGGTCCACTGAGCTGCGGCCTCAGCTCTACCATGTATTGGTCAGTAGAGATGTTGTACCCAAGGCAGGCCCTTTCGAAGTTTTCTAAGAAGGCCTCAGTATCATCACCTGCCTTGTAGGTGGGGAACTTTCTGGGATGGGAAGTGGTACCTGGAGAAGGATTGCTAGGGTTTGTTGGTATATTCTGCTGGGCCTTTATCCTCTCCACCTCCTCCACATGCTTCCTCTCTTTTTCCTTCTCCTCCTCCACGTGCTTCCTTGCCTCCATTTCCCTCTTGTGGGCAGCCTCCTGTACCTCCTTCTCCAGCCGCATGAGTTCTATCTGTCTTTCATGTTCCCTTTGTTTTTCCTCAGCCTGAAATATGGCTAATTCCAGCTGTAGTCGAGCTGAGGATTTGGTCATTCTAACCTCTCTGTTTTTAACTAACTTTACACCCGAGGTTTAGAAATAAACAAACAAAACTTGGCTGTAAAATTTTGCTGTGCTGGAATAGAATACCTATTCTCTGATAGTGATTGTCAGCCTACAGAAAAAGACAATTCCCTTGTCTCTGCTCTGGGCCCAAATTAAAGCAAAAAACCTCCAACTACTTGGAAACCTGCTTACCCAGCCCAAAGAAAAAGCAAATGGGTAGAACACACACCCCCTATTTACTTTTAGGAAGAAAAGAAAAAAAACCCTCTGGGTTGGAAGACTGTGAATTTCCCTGCAGAAGTTAAGTACCCTGCCTCCAGGCAAAGAAAACCTGCAATTCAGAAGATAATCCCCTTTTGTCTCTGCTTGGCCACAAAGCAGAGAAAAAACAATCTGCTTTCAGTTTCAACTGCTTTCTGGACTTCCTTTCCAAAGGAAAAAATAATTTCTTTTTAAAATCTGTATTTCTAGTTCAAAAAATCTCAACTGGATCTCAAAATGATTTCAGGTTAATCCCACCGCTGCCACCATGTCAAGGTTCCTCCCCCACTCTGAACTCTAGGGTACAGATGTGGGGACCTGCATGAAAAACCTCCTAAGCTTATCTTTACCAGCTTAGGTCAAAACTTCCCCAAGGTACAAAATATTACCCCCGTTGTTCTTGGACTGGCCGCTACCACCACCAAACTAATACTGGTTACTGGGGAAGAGCTGTTTGGACACGTCTTTCCCCCCAAAATACTTCCCAAAACCTTGCACCCCACTTCCTGGACAAGGTTTGGTAAAAAGCCTCACCAATTTGTCTAGGTGACCACAGACCCAAACCCTTGGATCTGAGAACAATGAAAAAGCATTCAGTTTTTTACAAGAAGACTTTTAATAGAAAATAGAAGTAAATAGAAATAAAGAAATCCCCCCTGTAAAATCAGGATGGTAGATATCTTACAGGGTAATTAGATTAAAAAACATAGAGAATCCCTCTAGGCAAAACCTTAAGTTACAAAAAAGATACACAGACAGAAATAGTTATTCTATTCAGCACAATTCTTTTCTCAGCCATTTAAAGAAATCATAATCTAACACATACCTAGCTAGATTACTTACTAAAAGTTCTAAGACTCCATTCCTGGTCTATCCCTGGCAAAGACCAGCATACAGACAGACACAGACCCTTTGTTTCTCTCCCTCCTCCCAGCTTTTGAAAGTATCTTGTCTCCTCATTGGTCATTTTGGTCAGGTGCCAGCGAGGTTACCTTTAGCTTCTTAACCCTTTACAGGTGAGAGGAGCTTTCCCCTGGCCAGGAGGGATTTCAAAGGGGTTTACCCTTCCCTTTATATTTATGACAGCCTGAAACTTGGAAGGTAGGCCTTTTCTGGGTCTCTTACATTCTGCTATAAAATACAAGATTAAGGACACCTACCACTACATTTTATCTGTGGTCCTTTCACATACAGTAGATGATGTATCCATTTACTCTTTAATAGTAGTTTGATCAGAGTGGTTATTGAAACACACACTCTTTGCTTCCCTATTGAAACTGCAAACTAATCTCTAATCTTCTAGATCAGTCAGCAAGAAGATATTAATCTCTCATCACACTTTGAAGTCCTGAAGGCAATCTGGACATAAATATCATTATCTGCTATTAGGTCTGTCTGTTTCAAATTACTGCTCCAGTCTTGAAAACCAAATACCAAGTATTATTTCCTGTTTTAATCACCATAAACCATAACCAGATTCATATCTGCAAACATTTATTGCTCTGTACCGCAAGGAGATTTTTAGCTAGTTTGAAGGTTGTTCCCCTTGCAGAAATAACTTTTCAGAGGAAGATGACAGCTACTTTTAAAGCAGATATTAATCCAGGAACAATCTTCTGCTAAATAATAAAATAAAGGTAACTCTTCTGGGTATTTAAAAAATAAAGCCCGAGATTTGCAATTAAAGCAAATAGTTATTTCCCCTTGCATAATGACAGGTTTCAGAGTAACAGCTGTGTTAGTCTGTATTCGCAAAAAGAAAAGGAGTACTTGTGGCACCTTAGAGACTAACCAATTTATTTGAGCATGAGCTTTCGTGAGCTACAGCTCACTTCATCGGATGCATACCCCACGGTATGCATCCGATGAAGTGAGCTGTAGCTCACGAAAGCTCATGCTCAAATAAATTGGTTAGTCTCTAAGGTGCCACAAGTACTCCTTTTCTTTTAGTTATTTCCCCCCTTTCCCGTGAGTTGTAAATTTTTTAAAAAGTTTAGCTTTGAAGGGGATGGGCTGTTGGGGAATTTTAACTGGATAACTCAGCTGAAAGCAATAGCCTCTTGGGTAAATAACATGGAGAAGGAGCAATACACTGAGATGCACTGAATGCAATATGGGTCCATAAAAGAGGATAGCTGGGTTGAAAACTTTGAAAAGTATACACCTTTTTCTGTGCTATAAAGACCATGTAGACAAGCCCTTAGTCTAGTCTAGTGGTGGGCAACCTGCAGCCTGCGGGCCGCATGTTGCCCATCAGGGTAAGCTGATTGCAGGCCATGAGATATTTTGCTGATTTTGTCCACAGATACAGTCCCCCGCAGGTCCGAGTGGCCGGGAATTGTGAACCACGACCACTATGATCTGCAGGGGGACACCGTCAACATCAGTAAAATCTCTCGTGGCCCGCAATCAGATTACCCTGATGGACTGCATGTGGCCCACGGGCCACAGGTTGCCCGCCACTGGTGCAGTCTCAGTGAATTTGGTGGTCCTTTCACATACAGTAGATGAAGTATCTGTGGTATGTGTCTATGTAAATGCATGGGGGGATGCTATGATTATTTGTGTATTGCAGTTTTTAATGTAGGGGGGTCCCTTCCCTTATCTGCTGGAAACTTTCCAGAGTGACTAACACAGTGTGCTCTCTCTCTTTCTTATCTTTGTTTTTTGTTGTTGCTTTCCTTAAACTCAAAGAGTCAGAGTGAAAGTACAAATTTTACTCCCAGGTTGGCAAATGAAACATGCTCTACTTAACTCTACAACATTTGCTTCATCATTGTGATGTTCCCATTACACCACTGGTGTTTAGGGCAGCGACGAAGCTCCTCCGCTCATGTCTGTTTCTGGCAAGTCTTTCAACGGTTCCCCAGCTTGCCCCAGGTTTTTCAGCTCGGCTTCCGCAGCTCTTCGGCATATTGTTTTGGGGCCACCTTGTTTTCTCTTTGCTTCAGGCGTTCATCTTATTGCCACTCTGGTGATGGAATCAGTTTCCATCCAGAGAACATGGCCAATCCATCTCCAACACCTCCTAGCAATGATGCTGCTCATATCTTCTTGGCTGCACTGTGTCAATAGATCTTGGTTTGAGATTGTTCTGGGCCAAAAGATACAGAGGATTTTTCTGAGGCAGGTTGTATGGAATGAAGAGAGTTTGGACATGTCATACTTCCTCATTTCCCAGCATTCTGCACTATATAGTAGAGTTGAAAGTACGCAGCTCTGACAAATCTTGAGTTTCTTTTTGGTGTTGTATTTTGATGATTTCCAGACTACTTGAGCTTCTGAAGGTGTTCCTGCCTTCATTGATTTTGTTCCGGATGTCCTGGCTTGTTCCACTGTCCTGGCTGCTGCTGCTGCCCAACTACATGAATATTTCCACATTGGTGAGAACATAATCCTCTCTCCATACTGGTGATGGAAGAGATCATTCAAGCCATCAAATCCTAAAAAAATGGGAAAGCTCCTGGCAAGGAAAACTTGAATGCAGAATTGTTCAGGGTAAGTCTTGAGTTAACAGCATCTATCCTGGCCCCTCTATTTACATCAGTCTGGAAAAGGGAAAAAGTGCCAGATGAGTGGACCAATGGGATTACAGTGAAGATACCAAAGAAAGGAACTCTCAGTGATTGTAATAACTGGCATGGTATCACACTTTTATCTGTGCCAAGCAAAGTATTGTGTAAGATCATAGTCCAGCCTGTATCAGAGGCAGTTGATAGTGTTCTCAGAAAAGTGCAAGCTGTTTTTTAGAAAGGGTGTGGATGCACAGACCAGATCATCACAATATTTGCTTTACTTTTCTTAAAAAAGAAAATCAATGTTTCGGTTCTGCCAAGAGAGAATATCAGGCATTATCATTATCTGGATTGTTCTTTCCCTCCCCAAAACACAATATTTGGAAGCAACCATAATGATGGGTATTAGCTTTTGAGAGAGAGAGTGGAAAACACACCACTACAGTCCCTGCATTTTTTGCACCCCCCTAGGTTTGCGTAAGGCTGACACCATGGACTCTTTTTAAAAATTTGTTTCCACTAGTGTTACTGTGCCTAGCATGTAGGTACAACTGTAAGGACACTTAAGAAGAGACAGTCCTTGCCCTGAAGATCTTACAGTATAAAAAGACAAGTCTGAGAGAAAGGACATCTTGTTTTATTACCTTCACTTTACAGATGGAGAACAGAGAGATTTAAGCTCAGTTCCTCAGGGGGATTTAGGTACCTAGCTCCCATTGATTTCCGTTGGTGTAATGGAAGTTAGGTGCCTGTCACAGCTCCACAGGTTCTGGGCTACAGCCACACGGCTTCACCACCTCCTTGACTAGACCTCTGAGTCTGCTTCACACCATGAGCTCCATTCTGTGAGTCCAACTGAGACAGACCCTTGATGGAGACTTTTACCTTCTTCAGGGACTAATGCACCTCGCCAGACATTTGTGGTGGCACTCACACAACACTGTCAGAGCAGTAGGGTTTATTAATTGTCTGGATCACAGCACAGGAAATCCTTAGGTTGGTACAGAGGAACGTGGGTTAAAGCATAGTCCATTCCAGGTAGTCCAGCCAAGCTGGAGAGAACTTCATTGTTCAAGCTCTCTCTCTGACCTCTTTGGTCTGTATCCCTGTCAGATCCCCAACTTTCTCCAGCAGCTAACACTTATCTCCCACCTCACACCTCTCCTGTCCTTTGTTTCCAAGCTGGGGAAATGCTTCTCAGCCTCTCTGCTGAGAGGTCGGGAAGTCCCTGTCCGTCTGGATTCTTTCTCGCTGGCTGTCAATGTCCAAGCAACTGGATCTGCCTTGTATTCCCAAGAACTCCATTGATATGTGGCCAAAGGCCCAGACATCTAGGCAGTACCCATCTCTCTCTCTCCACCTGCCCTGAGAGCAAACAGCCCTTTTCCATCCACTAGGTAACAATGCAGTACATAGGGGAAACTGAGGTACAAACAGGACTCAAAAATATTACAAAATTCCTACTTCGTCACAGTGCCTACACACCTTTGAGGATCTGGGACAGCACGTCTTGCCTAGGCCATGTAGCAAGGCTGTGGCAGAACTAGGAACGGAAACCAGCTTTCCTCAGTCTCCATCTTTTTCAATAACCAAAAGACTCCCAGTCGATTCCAGGACTGATGTAGGCCAGGAAATGACACCCCAGAAGTAGGGAGCATAAAAGTAGTTTAGAGCTAACTTTGCCCCAAGACCTTTGCCCTGTACCAGAGGCAGCTCAATCACATCAGGGAGTCTGGCCAAAGCTTTTGGCATGGACCATCTCAAACTGAGAGTGACCGTGGCCGCCGTTAAAACCCTCCAAGCTGTGCAGATCTGACTGCAGGATCAGGCCTTCATTTGCATATTTGAACAGCATTATTAAGGAATGTTGTTACCTGGAGTGAAAGCCTGATGCTGCCATGTTCAGTAATTACAGACAACACAACCTCCAGGCTGTTGCCCGTGGAGCATTTTGAAGAGTCAGAGTTAGGGAAGGTTTCAGAGTAACAGCCGTGTTAGTCTGTATTCGCAAAAAGAAAAGGAGTACTTGTGGCACCTTAGAGACTAACCAATTTATTTGAGCATGAGCTTTCGTGAGCTACAGCTCACTTCATCAGATGCATACCGTGGAAACTGAAGTGAGCTGTAGCTCACGAAAGCTCATGCTCAAATAAATTGGTTAGTCTCTAAGGTGCCACAAGTACTCCTTTTCTTTTTGAGAGTTAGGGAAGGAAGTTTCCGATTGATTGAGGGCCCTCCCAATAGGCAAACAAAACAAGAGGTAACAATTTATCCCAATGTTTTGGTTCACTGCTGATTAATATTCTTAGCATCTGCTTAAGTGTTTGATTAAACCACTCTACAAGCCCATCTGTTTCTGGCTGATAGGGAGCTGTGTGAGAGAGGGGGGTGGGATTTTTAAAAGCTTGTACACCTCATTTAACAGAGAAGACATAAAATTAGTACCCTGATCTGCTGAAGTTTCTGAGTGTAAGCCCACTCTGATAACAACATTAATCAATTCATTAACTTTATGTTTTGTCAGTTGAGGCTTTAGTAGCACTATTTTAGAGTATATAATATGATAGTGCCTATTACACCTACATAACATTCCCAAATAGAAAACCTTATTAAACTGAACTTAATGCTGAGAATAAATATTCCTCACCTAAGGGTAAGGCACCTCACTGGAATATGGTACTTCAACAAAATGCATTAGAAACCTAGAAAAGTCAGGACCTGAATCCCAACTACCTAGAGTCTTGTGTAAAGAGGATGTAAAATATGACCAGATCAGGGTTCTCACCCTCCACACACATTTCTCACTTGTGTAAATGGCCCAGCCAGGTGCGAAGCAGTAGAGAATTAGGGCTTGGCTACACTTACATTTTATAGCGCTCTAACTTGCTGGCTCAGGGGTGTGAAAAATCACTCCCCTGAGTGCAGCAAGTCAGAGCGCTTTAAAGCACTAGTGTAAACAGGCTCTGAGCTAATCCCCTCATGGAGGTGGATTACCAGGAGCACTGGGAGAGCTCTCTCCCAGCGCTTGTGCGTGACCACACTCGCACTTCAAAGTGCTGCCATAGGAGCGTTCCCGTGACAGTGCTTGGAAGTTTCCAGTGTAGCCATGCCCTTAGAGCTTCCAAGTTATAATAAAACTTAAAAAGAAAAACAACAACTATTTGCAACTAACGCAATAGGTGCTTAAGTGTCCAAAGTCCCTTAATTCTGCTCCTGCAGTGAAGCCCCAGAGAACAACAGCTTTATCCACCCACAATACACAGTTCACTCTTATCTATGTTCACGGAGACCACAATGAAGTAGCCTGAAAGTGGTTGTGCAGACTCCAGACTGAGTAGGGACTCACAACGCTCATAGAATAAGACTTGAATCCTAGCTTAAGGGGAGGCCATGTGAATTTTGCTGGTAGAGTATCTGCATTTTCTCCTTACAGAATTCCTCTCACTACTCCTCAGCTGCTCTACTTCAACTTCTGAGGTTCATCCCGACTTTGAGCAAAGTGTAAAACACTAACAAGTTTTCATGAAATATCCTATATACATCTTGAATCCTGATCTTTTTTAGGCCCAAATCCTACAAAGATTTATACACATGCTTAATTTTACTACCAGGAAACTTTAGAACACATAGGACTACTCGTGTTAGTAAAATTTAAAATACATGTAACCCTTTGCAAGATCAGGACACTAGTGCATAAATTTGTGTAGGAGAAACAGGACTTCCTTGAACCCAGCACAAAGCCATGGGTAGGCTAGTGATCCTAATCACCAACTTGGGACAAATAGCCACATCCAGCTTAGATTCTTTCCTTCTCTTCAGGGATCTATTTATTATTTTCACAAACAACATCAAAAAGTGCAAAAGTAATGAACAACCATCTGGTGAAGGGTTCAGACTGGAGCCTTCTGGTCTCCCATATCTACTCCAGGGACTTCCCTAAATTGGGGAAGGGCAGGGAGAGAAAACTACCTGCCTATAGCATGCACATACCCACCCACCCTTTAGTTAGAGCATTCCCTCCTTGTTTTCCATTCCCTATGGCACTGGGTCCTCCTTTATATTGCCCAGCTGAGAGGATGGGCCAGTCACGATGAGGTACTATTTAGCTGCATCAACTGATTCCCAGCACCTGTCTGCTGGGCTTCTCTGGGCTGCTCCCTGCCAACCCCAGGGCCAATGTAAGAGGGTTATCCACCCGTTTAATATCTCTGGGTCCGGTCTCTTTCCATTCATTCATTTATTTTGCCCAACCACATTTCATGTGCACCCAGGAAATTCCAGTCTCTGTCTATCATTAACGTTTCTTTCTTTAAAACATCTCCATGGAAATTTTCTATTTTTTCTCTCTGCTTTAATTTTAGCAAATAACCTTGGTTTTATTGACCGTCCCCACTCCCCCAAAACTCCAACTTTGCTTTTTTAAGTATCAGATTTGAAAGATCCACTTCTTCATGGTGGTGGGTTTGGTTGATGGAGTTGTAGTTGTGACCAATCTTATTTTTGGACTCATCTTTAATGAGTGACATCTGCTGGAATAAAATCCATGATTATTTATACACATCCACTCCCTCTTGAGAAGTAAAAACTCACAAAAGAAGGCCTACAAACCCTGTCTTTATATCCATCTTAGGATGTCACATTACATCCATCTTGCCAGGCAAAAGCTAACTCCCTGCAGCTGTGCTTAGCTTATTATTATTTGTAAAGTTTATGCTTTTAGGGAAAACACATTGTATATTTAGGATCAGGAATGTAGCATTGCTTTTCCTCAGTCTGTGTTTTCTTTCTTTCTTTCTTTCTTTCTTTCTTTCTTTCTTTCTTTGCATAGTTCAGACAATCTCTCCATTTTTCACTAGCTCATTCTAGTAGCAGTGCCTCTGGAACACTTTTAATAGTGGGGGTGCCGACTGCCAGCCTCCTTACCCCTGTCTGCCCCTCCTCCCCCAAGCTGGGGACAGGAACAGGGCTGTGTCTCTGGGAGGGGGGACCCGGAAAGGTGTAAGGGGACCGAGGCTGAGGCCACAGCTGGTGGCGGAGCCAGGAATGGAGCCCTGGGCACAGGGCTGGCAGTCGGGACCCCGTGTGCTGGGTGGCAGCCAAGACCCTGGGCATGGGGCAGCAAGCAGCATCCCGGGCGCAGGGCTCGCAATGAAACCTCACGTAAAACCTGGTGGTGCTGTAGCCGCCCCTCACCCTCAGGTCCCATGCCTATGTCCAGTAGTGTTTTTTTTTTCATCAGTTAAAAAGTGATGCACCTGGGTTTCTTGTTTGACACGGCTGCCTTTTTTTTTAAATTGCCTACCTTGTTTTTAAAATGCTCCATGCTCAATTAATTGTTATTTGTCTTACCATAGTGCCTAGGAGTCGTAGTCACATACCAAGAGCAGATTATGCTTGGTGCTGTCCAAACACAGAACACGACATAACGGGTGTAAAATCCAGTAATTTCAATAGAGCTGCATCTGCTTATGCCACTGGTTAATTTTGCCCTGCGTCTTTCTCTGCTCCCCTCTCTGTTATCTCTGCCCCGCCACTCTGCCAGGTCATTATTGTTACAAGCTCATTCTAGGAAGCTCTTTCCATTTTATATCATCCTCTCTCTTTTTCCCTCCTCAGCTGTCTCTTTTCATATCTCATCTTATTTTTTCCTTCTTTTCCCATACTTCATAATTTCCCTCTCCTTCTACTATTATTGAGGTTTACAATTCTTAGTATTTAATCCTGAAAAATATTTTGGGGAGAGGATTTGTATGAAAGATACTCTTAATCATTACAGATTTATTAGAGAGTTTCATGGTAGTGGCGGGGACAGGGACTCAGGTTCTATTCCTGGCTTTGTCATAGATGCTGTATGTGAGCTTTAGCAAGTCACTAAGGCCCAAATCCTCCCTAAGGCTTCCATGGGAGTTAGCTGCCCAAATGCCTTTGAGGATCTGGGCCCGAATCTCTGTTTCCTAGTTGTAAAATGGGGATAATACAGCTACTACTATTCTGTTTAAATTGGAAACTCTGTTAGGCAGCAACTGTCTCACTGTGTGTTTGTACAGCACCTAACACAATGGGGCCACTCATCTCATTTGTGGCCTCTAGGCCCTGCTGTAATTCGAGTAATAACTAACAATAATACCTTTATGGACATAAAGTTCCTAACATTATTTTAGAAATCACCATTACCAGATGGTTTCTTGGAAAGGAACCTCCTCCACAAATATATTTTAAAGTGGACCTGGCTCCTGTAATTTACTTCTTAGTGGTCCAGCAATTCTTGTGCCCACTTTTCTGCCTTCTGTGATGGACACTGCAGAAGAAACCAACAGTTTATATTTTGTATAGGTCTTTAATCTCAGGGAAATGTCCAGGTGCTAAGCTGACAGGCTCTTCCTGAAGAGTATGAATTAAAGATTGGCCCAAGACATTAAGTCAGGATCCTGAACTGAAGGACATCAACATTTGGGGGAGTCCAGGAATGGGTTTTTGTTCCATGGCCCTTCTGTCCGTATGAATATACAATAAATACATCTGCACATTGCACCCAATTTTTGTACTTCTACTGTTCAATTTACATCCAAGTTGCTTTTGCAGAGAGTGGACAGACTCCATAACGAAGGATGAGAAACAGTCAATTTGTCTTGTTTTCTTACTCTGGTCTTTCAGTTCTGGAAGTGCTGGCATATCCAATTCAAGGCCTCTCACTCACAGACATTTTCAGTGGTAGCGTATCATTTTGTGCACCCGCTGGTTTGCAGGATATTTCTTTCATGCAGCCATTTGAAAGCAGCATAAGTTTCCTTGTGCACACAGGAAGAGCAGCTTGTTTCTCTGCTGGAGACTTACACAGGAAGAGTTATTACTTTTTTTTCTGTCGATGCTCACAAACAGCACTTCTGTTCATTGATTCTGAGGCTAGAGGGGACCACTGTGATCACTTTGTCTAACCTGCTGTATAACACAGGCCACAGAACTTCCCCCAAATTATTCCTCCAGCACATCTTTTAGAAAAAAAACATCCAATATTGATTTCAAAATTGTAAGTGATGGAAAATCCACCATGAATTGTGGTACACTGTTCCAATGATTAATTACTCTGACCGTTAAAAATGAATGCCTTATTTCCAGTCTGAATTTGTATAACTTCAACTTCCAGCCATTGGATTGGATTATACCTTTCTCTGCTAAACTGAAGAGCCCATTATTGAATATTTGTTCCCCATGTAGGTACTTATAGACTGTAATCAAGTCACCCCTTGACCTTCTCTTTTTTGAGATAGACTGAGCTCCTTGAGTCTATGACTATAAGGCATGTAGTCTAATCCTTTAACCATTCTTGTGGAACTTCTCAGAACCCTCTCGAGCTTATCAATATCCCTGTTGACTTGTGGGCATCAGAACTGGACACAATGTTCCAGCAGTAGTTGCATCAGTGCCAAACATAGAGGTAAAATAACCTATCTGCTCCTACAGGAGATGACCCCGTTTATGCACCCCAAGATTGCATTAGTTCTTTTGGCCATAGTGTCACCTTGGGAGCTCTTGTTCAGCGGAGTATCCACTATAACACCAAAATCTTCTTCAGAGTCACTGCTATCCAGGATATATTCTGCCACTCTGTAAGCATGGCCTACAGTTTTTGTTCCAAGATGTATACATTTGCATTTAGCCATACTGAAACATATACTGTTTGCTTGCACCCAGATTAACAAGGGATCGAGATGGCTCTGAATCAGTGACCTATCCTCTGCATTATTTGCCACTCCCCCAAGTTTTGTGTCATTTGGAAATTTTATCACTGATGATTTTATGATTTCTTTCAGCTCATTGATAAAAAAAATTAAATAGTGTAGGGCCAAGGACCAATCCCTCTGGGACCCCACTGGAAACAGACCAGTTTAATGATGACTCCTCATTTACATATCTAATCCATTTAATGGGTGCCAAGTTAATTTTATATCATTCTTGTTTTTTAATAAGAATATCATGCAGCACCAAATCAAGTGCATAGATATAAGAATTTAGGGACAAGGTCTTTCTGCTGCAGTCTTGGCCGAAGATATGAAGGAACTGTGCAGGAGACATCAAGGAGATCACATCATGGAGGGTTGAATATGGGCATGCTGGGTTAATGGCCAATAGGTTTGCACAGAGCAAGCGCCATATCCACAAGGACAAACCCTTATTGTAGAGGAATAGTGGGGCATTATAGATAACCCATCCCACACCGAGCTGCAGCTGGTCATGGGCCATCTGAGTAGATGATAAAGGCATGTTGTGGGCGGAGTGTGAGTGTGAAGCTGTTTCTCCTTAATAACTAAGCATTTGCTGGTGGCTTCGCACCTTGCAGAGGTTTCCAGTCTCTAGTGTGTGGAGCATTGAGTGGTGGTCTGCAGAGAACTGGTGGATCACATGGTTCTGGTTTTCGTTCTTGCTTCCAGCAGGGGAGGTGGGGGGCAAGAGAGAGAAAATGAGAACAGATAATTTGGGGATGAAGTGAGGAGCAAAAAGAAGACTTGTGGGAGATAGATATGCAGTTCCCACTGAAAGTCATTGCTTAAATGCTTTTGGAAAAACCCAATCAGTGTTAACCTGTTTTCAAAAAGGAGAAAACAAATATATTTATATCATTAGCTGGTGTAAAGCTATGCTGATTTACACCAACAGGAGATATGGCCCAATAGTTAGATATTTTCCTCTGTCACATATCCATCTCCTCAATATTTCTTTACAATTGTAAAACAACAAAGATCCATGCCACTCTTGAAGTTGCAGGTGAAAACCACTAGGCATATTCTTATGATACAGCAAACTAGCATCGATTGACCTTCCTGAATCACAAATAATCATGGGGATCCTGACCTGTAAAAGCTATTTTAAGCATAGTGTATTTTTCATGTTGTTACTGCATGATTACTATCACACGGCCTGGTGTGAGACACAGCTCAGGTCAGACTGCCATAAAACAGGTCATGTATCCCAAACTGGTGGTATATTCTACCATAATATTTTACCAAGCCATCAGACACATCCCAGGTCAAAATATACTTCAGATCATACTCAAAAATCATGCTGACAGCCAATTCTTTTGTAACTAAAAACTAAGGCTTATTAATATACATAAAAAGTAAGAGAGTTATTAAGAGGTTAAAAGAAAAGGAATATTTGTGGCACCTTAGAGACTAACCAATTTATTTGAGCATAAGCTTTCGTGAGCTACAGCTCACTTCATCGGATGCATTCAGTGGAAAATAGAGTGAGGAGATTTATATACACACAGAACATGAAAAAATGGGTGTTTAGCATGCACACTGTAAGGAGAGTGATCACTTAAGATGAGCTATTACCAGCAGGAGAGTGGGGAAGGGGGAGGGAAAGAAAACCTTTTGTAGTGATAATCAAGGTGGGCCATTTCCAGCAGTTAACAAGAACATCTGAGGAACAGTGTGGGGGTGGGGGGAGGGCGGGAGGAATAAACAAGGGGAAATAGTTTTACTTTGTGTAATGACTCAACCACTCCCAGTCTCTACTCAAGCCTAAGTTAATTGTATCCAATTTGCAAGTGAATTCCAATTCAGAAGTCTCTCGTTGGAGTCTGTTTCTGAAGTCTTTTTTTGAAGAATAGCCACTTTTAGGTCAGAAATTGAGTGACCAGAGAGATTGAAGTGTTCTCCGACTGGTTTATGAATGTTATAATTCTTGACATCTGATTTGTGTCCATTTATTCTTTTACGTAGAGACTGTCCAGTTTGACCAATGTACATGGCAGAGGGGCATTGCTGGCACATGATGGCATATATCACATTGGTAGACGTGCAGATGAACGAGCCTCTGATAGTGTGGCTGATGTGATTAGGCCCTATGATAGTGTCCCTGGAATAGATATGTGGACACAGTTGGCAACGGGCTTTGTTGCAAGGATAGGTTCCTGGGTTACTGGTTCTGTTGTGTGGTATGTGGTTGCTGGTGAGTATTTGCTTCAGGTTGGGGGGCTGTCTATAGGCAAGGACTGGCCTGTCTCCCAAGATTTGTTAGAGCGATGGGTCATTCTTCAGAATAGGTTGTAGATCCTTGATGATGCGTTGGAGAGGTTTTAGTTGGGAGCTGAAGGTGACGGCTAGTGGCATTCTGTTATTATCTTTGTTGGGCCTGTCCTGTAGTAGGTGACTTCTGGGTACTCTTCTGGCTCTGTCAATCTGTTTCTTCACTTCAGCAGGTGAAGCTTTAGCAAAGCTTTTGACACGGTCTCCCACAGTATTCTTGTCAGCACGTTAAAGAAGTATGGGCTGGATGGATGCACTACAAGGTGGGTAGAAAGTTGGCTAGATTGTCGGGCTCAACGGGTAGTGATCAATGGCTCCATGTCTAGTTGGCAGCTGGTATCTAGTGGAGTGCCCCAAGGGTCGGTCCTGGGGCCGGTTTTGTTCAATATCTTCATTAATGATCTGGAGGATGGTGTGGATTGTACCCTCAGCAAGTTTGCGGATGACAATAAACTGGGAGGAGTGGTAGATATGCTGGAGGGTAGGGATAGGATACAGAGGGACCTAGACAAATTGGAGGATTGAGCCAAAAGAAATCTGATGAGGTTCAACAAGGACAAGTGCAGAGTCCTGCACTTAGGACGGAAGAATCCAATGCACCGCTACAGACTAGGGACCGAATGGCTAGGCAGCTGTTCTGCAGAGAAGGACCTAGGGGTGATAGTGGACGAGAAGCTGGATATGAGACAACAGTGTGCCCTTGTTGCCAAGAAGACCAATGACATTTTGGGGTGTATAAGTAGGGGCACTGCCAGCAGATCGAGGGACATGATCGTTCCCCTTTATTCGACATTGGTGAGGCCTCATCTGGAGTACTGTGTCCAGTTTTGGGCCCCGCACTACAAGAAAGATGTGGAAAAATTGGAGAGAGTCCAGCGAAGGGCAACAAAAATGATGAGGGGACTGGAACACATGAGTTATGAGGAGAGGCTGAGGGAACTGGGATTGTTTAGTCTACGGAAGAGAAGAATGAGGGGGGATTTGATAGCTGCTTTTAACTGAAAGGTGGATCCAAAGAGGATGGATCTAGACTATTCTCAATGATAGTAGATGACAGGACAAGGAGTAATGGTCTCAAGTTGCAGTGGGGGCGGTTTAGGTTGGATATTAGGAAAAACTTTTTTCCTTGGAGGGTGGTGAAACACTGGAATGCATTACCTAGGGAGGTTGTGGAATCCCTTTCCTTAGAAGTTTTTAAGGTCAGGCTTGACAAAGCCCTGGCTGGGATGATTTAGTTGAGATTGGTCCTGCTCTGGGCAGGGGGTTGGACTAGATGGTCTCCAGAGGTCCCTTCCAACTCTGTTATTCTATGATTCTATGAGGTGGGTATTGTAGTTGTAAGAATGCTTGATAGAGATCTTGTAGGTGTTTGTCTCTCTCTCTGAGGGGTTGGAGCAAATGCGGTTGTATCGTAGAGCTTGGCTGTAGACAATGGATCGTGTGGTGTGGTCTGGGTGAAAGCTGGAGGCATGTAGGTAGGAATAGCGGTCAGAAGGTTTCCGGTATAGGGTGGTGTTTACGTGACCATTGCTTATTAGCACCATAGTGTCCAGGAAGTGGATCTCTTGTGTGGACTGGTCCAGGCTGAGGTTGATGGTGGGATGGAAATTGTTGAAATCATGGTGGAATTTCTCAAGGGCTTCTTTTCCATGGGTCCAGATGATGAAGATGTCATGAATATAGCGCAAGTAGAGTAGGGGCATTAGGGGACGAGAGCTGAGGAAGCGTTGTTCTAAGTCAGCCATAAAAATGTTGGCATACTGTGGGGCCATGCGGGTACCCATAGCAGTGCTGCTGATTTGAAGGTATACATTGTCCCCAAATGTGAAATAGTTATGGGTGGGGACAAAGTCACAAATTTCAGCCACCAGGTTTGCCGTGACATTATTGGGGATAGTGTTCTTGACGGCTTGTAGTCCATCTTTGTGTGGAATGTTGGTGTAGAGGGCTTCTACATCCATAGAGGCCAGGATGGTGTTTTCAGGAAGATCACCGATGGATTGTTTCCTCAGGAAGTCAGTGGTGTCTCGAAGATAGCTGGGAGTGCTGGTAGCGTAGGGCCTGAGGAGGGAGTCTACATAGCCAGACAATCCTGCTGTCAGGGTGCCAATGCCTGAGATGATGGGGCGCCCAGGATTTCCTGGTTTATGGATCTTGGGTAGTAGATAGAATATCCCAGGTCGGGGTTCCAGGGGTGTGTCTGTGCGGATTTGTTCTTGTGCTTTTTCAGGGAGTTTCTTGAGCAAATGCTGTAGTTTCTTTTGGTAACCCTCAGTGGAATCAGAGGGTAATGGCTTGTAGAAAGTGGTGTTGGAGAGCTGCCGAGCAGCCTTTTGTTCATATTCCGACCTATTCATGATGACAACAGCACCTCCTTTGTCAGCCTTTTTGATTATGATGTCAGAGTTGTTTCTGAGGCTGTGGATGGCATTGTGTTCTGCATGGCTGAGATTATGGGGCAAGTGATGCTGCTTTCCCACAATTTCAGCCTGTGCACGTCGGCGGAAGCACTCTATGTAGAAGTCCAGTCTGCTGTTTCGACCTTCAGGAGCAGTCCACCTAGAATCCTTTTTGTAGTGTTGGTAGGAAGGTCTCTGTGGATTAGTATGTTGTTCAGTGGTGTGTTGGAAATATTCCTTGAGTCGGAGACGAAAATAGGATTCTAGGTCACCACAGAACTGTATCATGTTTGTGGGGGTGGAGGGGCAGAAGGAGAGGCCCCGAGATAGGACAGCTTCTTCTGCTGGGCTAAGAGTATAGTTGGATAGATTAACAATATTGCTGGGTGGGTTAAGGGAACCATTGCTGTGGCCTCTTGTGGCATGCAGTAGTTTAGATAGTTTAGTGTCCTTTTCCTTTTGTAGAGAAGCAAAGTGTGTGTTGTAAATGGCTTGTCTAGTTTTAGTAAAGTCCAGCCACGAGGAAGCTTGTGTGGAAGGTTGTTTTTTTATGAGAGTATCCAGTTTTGAGAGCCCATTCTTAATCTTTCCCTGTTTGCTGTAGAGGATGTTGATCAGGCTGTTCCGCAGTTTCTTTGAGAGTGTGTGGCACAAGCTGTCAGCATAGTCTGTATGGTATGTAGATTGTAATGGATTTTTTACCTTCAGTCCTTTTGGTACGATGTCCATCTGTTTGCATTTGGAAAGGAAGATGATGTCTGTCTATATCTGTACCAGTTTTTTTATGAAGTTGATAGATTTCCACTCCATACGGCTAAATGCAGTGCCTTGCATAATGACAGGTTTCAGAGTAGCAGCCGTGTTAGTCTGTATTCGCAAAAAGAAAAGGAGTACTTGTGGCACCTTAGAGACTAACCAATTTATCTGAGCATAAGCTTTCGTGAGCTACAGCTCACTTCATCGGATGCATTCAGTGGAAACTACAGTGAGGAGATTTAGATACACACAGAACATGAAAAAAAATGAATCATATACATTGCAGTTAATTTCAGATTTTGTAGATCAGGATCATAGCAATGATGCTAAACCAGCTAGCTTACAATAAATCTCTGTGGATCACCCAAAAGGATTGGGGGTCATCCGTCCTTTGTTCAGAGCTTTCCTTTGTTAGAAAACATAGTCCCGAGATGTGGAGCAGGACTGAAGACAAAGAACTATGTCACAGTCTGCTGTTTATATCTCTTAGTCCAGGTGCATGGAAAGTTACTGGCACAAACATGGAGTTCTGGATCACATGTGCCTTGATGAGTCATTCATTGTCTAGGTTCTGCCTGCAGAGATCTCAGGAGGGGTCCCTGGAAGAGCTGATTGTCCTTAGGGCCATCAAGCAGGCTGACTAGTCTTGATGTAAATCTGTCTTGGGGGTGTTACCCAGAAACACAACAGGTTTGAGAGACAAACGACTAGCAAAATTTCATAACTTCACATACAATGATGATACATGCATATAAACAGGATAATCATACTTAGCAGACTATAACTTTTCTAATGGTACCTTACATGACATACTTTGTATAAGATGTATCACAATTGTACAACAGTGGTAATACATCAGTGATAATACATTAGTGTAAACGTCACCTTTCTTTCTCTAGAGTGTCACGATTACAATGTGTTCTTTCTATGTCTGCATGTGTTTGGATCGTCTGTCATTCTGATTATTCGTTCCCAATATACCCAGCAGATTGTTCCTCCCACCTCCCATGAAAATCCTGAAGGCAAAGATGCAGATATGCATATTCTTCCATTGTTTGCTGCTTCAGTCTTTGGTTTACAACCAGAGCTAGGCTCTCAATTGCTGCTGGAGGAACAGGGTGTGGGAGACAGAGCTGTAATGTAGTCTGAAGAGAAGGAATATTTACAGGCTTTTTCTGAGTAGTGTTTTCTATATGTCAGTGTTGACATAATGGGAAGAACAAGCTAGATTTGTGAATACCGTTAGAGACAGACAGAGGGGAGACAAGAAACTGAGACAGGGATAACAAAACAACTGCTTCTTTCTCATGTGTCTGTCCTGATGAGTCACTCAGAATAAGTTAAAATGCAGGTGGGCGGGGCACATGTTCCCTAAAGCAATTCTGGGTACTAAAGTCAACACAATTTCTTCCTTTAAATCTGAATTTCTGTGCTATGTAATATTTCATTATTAAGACAGAGCAAAAGAAGACAACAGAGCTCACTCCCATTGCCACAGAAGAAGCAGTCCCTGCAGGACTGTGAGTATTCCAAATCAGCCCTGCTTTTAAAAAAGGTCACAAATGGAAGCTCATCAATCATTAAAGCATTGGGAGGCTATAGAGATATATTTCTTAAAAAGAGTAAAGTGCCTATTATTTGTTAGCCTTAAGATAGTGAAATAGCAAAATTTGCAGATGACACCAAATTATTTAGGATAGTTAAGACCAGAAAACACTGTGAGGAACTTCTGAAGGACCTAAAATGTGCAGATTCCTAAATTTGAAGGATTGAAAGGATCATTGTGATCAGCTAGTTTCAGCACCTCCACAACACAGGGCAGAGGATTTCACACAGTAATTCCTCCATCAAGCCCCATAACTTGTGACTGAAGTAGAGTGTAAAACTAAATGAATGGGCAGCATGATGGCAGACAAAAATTCATTGATCAATAAGTGGCAACATACATTAGAAATCATAACTGGAACTACAAGCATTGCTGGATTCTGAGTTAATTGGAATCTCTCAAAAGAAGGACCTGGGTGTGACTGAACAACAGCGAAAGTCACTGCTCAGACTCCAATGAGAGACTGCTGAATTGGAATTAATTTGCAAACTGGCTTGAATAAAGACTGGGAGTGGATGTGTCATTACACAAAGTAAAACTATTTATTTTTCCCCCTTCTGTTCCTCACACGTTCTTGTCAACTTCTGGAAATGGCCCATCTTGATTATCACTACAAACATTTTTTCTTTCTCTCCTGCTGGTAATAGCTCACCTTAACTGATCACTCTTGTTATAGTTTTCAGAGTAGCAGCTGTGTTAGTCTGTATTCTCAAAAAGAAAAGGAGGACTTGTTGCACCTTAGAGACTAACAAATATATTTGAGCATAAGCTTTCGTGAGCTACAGCTCACTTCATGGTATTTTCCACTGAATGCATCTGATGAAGTGAGCTGTAGCTCACGAAAGCTTATGCTCAAATATATTTGTTAGTCTCTAAGGTGCCACAAGTACTCCTTTTCTTTTCTCGTTATAGTGTGTGTGATAACCCATTGTTTCATGTTCTGTGTGTGTATATATATATATCTTCCTACTGTATTTTCCACTGCATGCATCCGATGAAGTGGGTTTTAGCCCACAAAAGCTTATGCTCAAATAAATTGGTTAGTCTCTAAGGTGCCACAAGTCCTCCTGTTCTTTTTGCGGATACAGACTAACACGGCTGCTACTCTGAAAACTGCTCAGTATGTAGCTGTAATAAAAAACAAACAAACAATATATTAGGTTGTACAAAGAATGGGATAAAAATGACACTAAGAATATAATGGTATTATATACATTGATGATACACCCTCAAATGATAGCGTTTATTTCCAGTCATCCTATCTCAAATTATATCTAGGAGAAATAATGAGGTCTAGAGAAGGGTGAAGAAAATACTAAAAGGCTTGGAAAGTCTACTTTATAAGGAGAGACAACAAGTACAGAAAATAGATGAACGAGACAGGATGTTCTAGAGGAATGACAAGTAATGAATGATACAAGGAAAATACATTGGGTACTCCTGGTTTCCTGCTCTCGCAGTCAAAGGACAAGGGGAGGTTATGCCCTACCAGGATAAAACCCAGACTAATGAGCAGCTGTGCCACCCTTCCCCTGAAGCCTGGGATACTTATGATGCCTTGCTGAAGGCGTTCCCACCTGGATGATCACAGACAGCTTTCCAGCATGCAAGCCACACCTTGAATGTTTGTGTGTATGTGCAGCCTGCCAGCCATCTTGGGTCACGCTCTGACTCTCACCAGACTTGGTTATACTGCAGGGTGACCCCCAAAACCTCCCTGTCTTAGATTCTCTCCCCTCCCCCACTCCCCGAAATGCATGACCTATATTGCCCAGCCCTCTTCTGGACAACACAAGTGTCTATAAAGTCTGTTATTTCATAAATAAAAGTAATATGCACACAATTTTCCATCCCAAATGGAGTTTCCCAAACACTTCAATTTAAACACACTGGATTAGATAAAACAATAAAACAAGTTTATGAAATACAAAGAGATACATTTTAAGGGAGTAAACGTAATGAGGCAAAAAAGTCAGACTTGGTTACAAGAAAAAGATAAAATGCAACTGGTGCCTAACTTAACAAACTACATTAAATTCAAAGTAAAGTTTTCTCATATCATGCTTTCAGGAGTCTTGCTGACCAAACTTCTTAGGTCAGGACCTCTTCTTCCAGAATCCAAGGAGTGCTCCCTTTGTCATTTCAGGTGTTGTTAATATGATATGTGTGTGTACGTGTGTTTAGAGGTTGGGGGGTGCCTTGGGGTGTGTTTGTCCCTCCTTTTATAGTGTCAGTTCCCTTCTTGAAAAATATTCCAGCTGAGATTAAGGAGACAAAGATCTACACTAGAGACGTTATACAGTGGCTGCTCTATGCAGATGGGGCCTTCAGCAAGGGATTTATCAAAGATGTCCATTAGGATTCACTCACAGTTGTATATGAAAACAATTGGCAACCAGAGAACCAGGTTCCTTTTAATGAAGTCAGAATACCACCTCCACCTGATATCAAGAAAGAAATAGGAGAAGGAGATGAAGTGGAGGTTTACTCAAGAGCAAATGATCAAGAACCTTGTGGCTAGTGGCTGGCAAAAGTTCAAATGATGACGGGAGAGAGCTCTCCCGTTGACACAGCACTGTGCCCACCACCACTTATGCCTCCAAAATTTATGTCACTCAGAGGTGTGTTTTTTCACACCCCTGAGGAACATAACTTCTGCTGACATAAGTGTAATGTAGACATGACCAAAGAGTCTATGGGGAAGGATGTTCCCTGCTGTTTTTTTCTGCCTGTTTGAATTTCCTTTGTTTCTCCTTCCTGACTGATGGCTCTGTTTACTGTTTAAATGCAAATTAAGCATAGTATGCATTCCTTTGTGTAGGACAAACCTGTTTGCTGACTTCTTCTTGGGCAGGGCTGAGGGGTTTGGAACATGCATTAATATCATCAAAAAAGGAAATCTTATAACCTCACATACAATGTTGTCACACATATTTCATCAGGATTATATTGACCAGGTAATTATGAATTTTCAAATGATACCTTACAAGACATACTTTGTACAAAGATTATTACAAAAAAGCATAGGGCGTGGACATGGTACATTCTGTCACAGTGATATGACGAATGTGAAAGGCAGTAAGTTTAAAATTAATAAAGGAAAGAGGGGGGTTTTGTTGTTTCCAGACTATGTGAATAACCAGCTGAACTCATTGCCATGAGATTGAATTGAGGCCAGGAGCTTAGTAGGATTGAGAAAAGGATTAGACATGTATATAGCTAATGAGAGCATTGGCAATTACAGTTGACAGGATGCACTTTTTAAATAATAGGTATTGGTATCATTGGACTCAGGCTCCTAAGTGCCTAAGTCACTTTTGAAAATGAAATTTAGGTTCCTAAATCAATGAGGGACAGATTTGTAAAGGTATTTAGACAACTCTCATGGAGTTAGGTCCCTCAGTATTTTTGAAAATCCCACTAGACTCCTATTAACATTGTTAGGTACCTAAATAACTTTAGAAATGTGGTCCTTTGACGCTTTTGAAATATTTACCCAGAAAAACCTCATTTTTCAGGGCATAGAATCATAGAATATCAGGGATGGAAGGGACCTCAGGAGGTCATCTAGTCCAACCCCCTGCTCAAAGCAGGACCAATCCCCAATTAAATCATCCCAGCCAGGGCTTTGTCAAGCCTGACCTTAAAAAGTTCTAAGGAAGGAGATTCCACCACCTCCCTCGGTAACACATTCCAGTGTTTCACCACCCTCCTAGGGAAAAAGTTTTTCCTAATATCCAACCTAAACCTCCCCCACTGCAACTTGAGACCATTACTCCTTGTTCTGTCCTCTTCTACCACTGAGAATAGTCTAGAACCATCCTCTCTGGAACCACCTCTCAGGTAGTTGAAAGCAGCTATCAAATCCCCCCTCATTCTTCTCTTCTGCAGACTAAACAATCCCAGTTCCCTCAGCCTCTCCTCATAAGTCATGTGTTCCAGACCCCTAATCATTTTTGTTGCCCTTCACTGGACTCTCTCCAATTTATCCACATCCTTCTTGTAGTGTGGGGCCCAAAACTGGACACAGTACTCCAGATGAGGCCTCACCAGTGTCGAATAGAGGGGAACGATCACGTCCCTCGATCTGCTCGCTATGCCCCTACTTATACATGCCAAAATGCCATTGGCCTTCTTGGCAACAAGGGCACACTGCTGACTCATATCCAGCTTCTCGTCCACTGTCACCCCTAGGTCCTTTTCTGCAGAACTGCTGCCTAGCCATTCGGTCCCTAGTCTGTAGCTGTGCATTGGGTTCTTCCGTCCTAAGTGCAGGACCCTGCACTTATCCTTATTGAACCTCATCAGATTTCTTTTGGCCCAATCCTCCAATTTGTCTAAGTCCCTCTGTATCCTATCCCTGCCCTCCAGCGTATCTACCACTTCTCCCAGTTTAGTATCATCCGCAAATTTGCTGAGAGTGCAATCCACACCATCCTCCAGATCATTTATGAAGATATTGAACAAAACCGGCCCCAGGACCGACCCCTGGAGCACTCCACTTGACACCGGCTGCCAACTAGACATGGAGCCATTGATCACTACCCGTTGAGCCCGACAATCTAGCCAACTTTCCACCCACCTTATAGTGCATTCATCCAGCCCGTACTTCTTTAACTTGCTGACAAGAATACTGTGGGAGACCGTGTCAAAAGCTTTGCTAAAGTCAAGAAACAATACATCCACTGCTTTCCCTTCATCCACAGAACCAGTAATCTCATCATAAAAGGCGATTAGATTAGTCAGGCATGACCTTCCCTTGGTGAATCCATGCCGACTGTTCCTGATCACTTTCCTCTCATGTAAGTGCTTCAGGATTGATTCCTTGAGGACCTGCTCCATGATTTTTCCGGGGACTGAGGTGAGGCTGACTGGCCTGTAGTTCCCAGGATCCTCCTTCTTCCCTTTTTTAAAGATTGGCACTACATTAGCCTTTTTCCAGTCATCTGGGACTTCCCCCGTTCACCACGAGTTTTCAAAGACAATGGCCAATGGCTCTGCAATCACAGCCGCCAATTCCTTTAGCACTCTCGGATGCAACTCGTCCGGCCCCATGGACTTGGAAACAAGCAGGGAGAACTGGAGGTCCTGGTGATGTCAAGGAATTATGACGTGATTGGAATAACAGAGACTTGGTGGGATAACTCACATGACTGGAGTACTGTCATGGATGGTTATAAACTGTTCAGGAAGGACAGGCAGGGCAGAAAAGGCGGGGAGTAGCACTGTATGTAAGGGAGCAGTATGACTGCTCAGAGCTCCGGTACGAAACTGCAGAAAAACCTGAGTGTCTCTGGATTAAGTTTAGAAGTGTGAGCAACACGAGTGATGTAGTGGTGGGAGTCTGCTATAGACCACCAGACCAGGGGGATGAGGTGGATGAGGCTTTCTTCCGGCAACTCGCAGAAGCTACTAGATCACACACCCTGGTTCTCATGGGTGACTTTAATTTTCCTGATATCTGCTGGGAGAGCAATACAGCGGTGCATAGACAATCCAGGAAGTTTTTGGAAAGCGTAGGGGACAATTTCCTGATGCAAGTGCTAGACGAGCCAACTAGGGCGGGAGCTTTTCTTGACCTGCTGCTCACAAACAGGGAAGAATTAGTGGGGGAAGCAAAAGTGGACGGGAATCTGGGAGGCAGTGACCATGAGTTGGTTGAGTTCAGGATCCTGACACAAGGAAGAAAGGTAAGCAGCAGGATATGGACCCTGGACTTCAGAAAAGCAGACTTCAACTCCCTCAGGGAATGGATGGGTAGGATCCCCTGGGGGACTAACATGAAGGGGAAAGGAGTCCAGGAGAGCTGGCTGTATTTCAAGGAGTCCCTGTTGAGGTTACAGGGACAAACCATCCCGATGAGTCGAAAGAATAGTAAATATGGCAGGCGACCAGCTTGGCTTAATGGTGAAATCCTAGTGGGATCTTAAACATACAAAAGAAGCTCACAAGAAGTGGAAGATTGGACATATGACCAGGGAAGAGTATAAAAATATTGCTCGAGCATGTAGGAATGAAATCAGGAGGGCCAAATCGCACCTGGAGCTGCAGCTAGCAAAAGATGTCAAGAGTAACAAGAAGGGTTTTTCAGGTATGTTGGCAACAAGAAGAAAGCCAAGGAAAGTGTGGGCCCCTTACTGAACGAGGGAGGCAACCTAGTGACAGAGGATGTGGAAAAAGCTAATGTGCTCAATGCTTTTTTTGCCTCTGTCTTCACTAACAAGGACAGCTCCCAGACTGCTGCACTGGGCATCACAACATGGGGAGTAGATGGCCAGCCCTCTGTGGAGAAAGAGGTGGTTAGGGACTATTTAGAAAAGCTGGACGTGCACAAGTCCATGGGGCCGGACGGGTTGCATCCGAGAGTGCTAAAGGAATTGGCGGCTGTGATTGCATAAGACAAACTCTAAGGTTACATCTACACTTTGAGCTGGGGCTGTGATTCCTAGGTTCAGGAGCCATAATTGTGCAAGCTCTGATTGAGTGTAGCCATGGCAGTGGAAGCTGTGGGAGGGGCTAGTCTCCCTGAGTATATTACCTGTCTGATACCCTAGGTTCATACTCAGGGTGTCTAGCCTCCCCCACTGCATGCACTTTCACAGCTCCTCACTCTTTTTAAATGTGCTAACTCATTCCAAACTAGCATAGGGATGTCTTCTTGAGCTAGGAATCACACCCCCAACTCAAAGTGTAGACATAGCCTGACTGTCCTGGGTTAGCAAGAAACTTCATCTCTTGGTAGATTATCCCATAATTGTCAAGTATAGTGTTTCTTAGAGATCAACAGAGATCTGAATGGGTGCAGGAGCATAACTGTGTTGTTCTGTTTGCAGGGTCAGAATCTATCTTAGCTTCCCTGAAGCCATAACAGAAACCACTAAGAAGGCAGGAAGTGGAGCGAAGAAAAATACCCATAGCCCTGGCTGTTATGGGGAAGCAAGGAGAAAGTTACCAGCAGTGTTCCCTCTAATTTTCTGCACCCATGTACGGAAGAAATTGTGTTATGTGCACCAATATGGAGGTGATGTGTGACACATCACTTTCATATTGATGCACATAACAAATTCATGTGGCGGGGTAGGGCTGAGGGGTTCAGAGTGTGAGAGTGGCTCAGGGCTGAGGCAGAGGGTTGTGGTGTGGGGGGGGTTAGGGCTCTGGCTGGGGATGTGGGATCTGGGGTGGGGTCGGGGATGAGGGGGCTCAGGGCTGTGGCAGAGGATTGGGGTACAGAGGGGGTGAGGGCTCCAGCTGGGGTGCAGGCTCTGAGGTGGGACTCGGAATGAGGGGCTTAGGGCTGGGGCAGAGGATTGGGGTGCAGTGGGAGGTGAGGGCTCTGGCTGGGGGTATGGCTCTGGGGTGGGATTGGGGATGAGAGATTTGGGGTGCAGTGGGGCTCCCTGGGGCTACAGTGGGGAGAGAGGACTCCCCCCCAGCTCTCTCTCTCTGCAGCAGCACCTTGTCTGCAGGGGAGAGGCGCCTCTCCTCCTGCCGCACCAGGTCCGGGCTGGGCTGGGTTGGGGACGGGGGAGGGGCGCAGCAGCACGTCTGGGGCTGGGCCTGTAAGGCAGTCAGAAACTACGATTTGGGGTATGGTACAGAAGACTAGATAAGATAGACCTCCTATTGACTTAAAACTGAGGCCTGAAGGTCACAGACTCTTCTTTTAGGGATGAAATCCCTTCCCCAATTACACATACAAGATTACTTTTTAATAATGATATTTTTAAGGTCAGGCTTGACAAAGCCCTGGCTGGGATGATTTAGTTGGGGATTGGTCCTGCTTTGAGCAGGGGATTGGACGAGATGACCTCCTGAGGTCTCTTCCAACCCTGATATTCTATGATTCTATGATTACACCTGTTCACTTCAGATCTTGGTAACAATCAGACTCTGTATAATACTGTATATTGCATTCATTGCCTTAGACAGTAGTTTCCGAAATAATGTTGAAGATGTTTCCAGACTAGTTTATTTTAAGAAAAAGTATTTTACTATACACTCTTCAGATTGTGTGGCCATTAACTGGTGCAGTTATTCAGCAAGTAAGAGCTTACTGAACATTTAAAAATAAAAACGGCTAGGTCTTATGCTAAAAGCATTCTCTTTAAAATTCTTGGAAATGGTTTATATTCTTCTAAAATGGGTTACTCTGTCGATAAATCTATACATTTCAGTTCACAGGCATTCTTTTGTAACATTATGATTTCATGATTGACAATGAAATATCTATCAGAATCTTCCCAAAATTTCTTATTGCATTTTTCAGAAATATTTCCACCTCAGTTCTGCCCGGGATGAGAGAAGGCAACTTAAATGTTCTGCAGGGACCTACCTACAATTTGTAACAGCATAGCTGGAAATTCTCCCTCACGAGTCTAGGTCTCTTTTAAATATACTTGGTATTTATATTATTACCTGAACATGTAATTGCAAATATTACAGGCAAGGCTGATATCACTAGCTATTATTAAGGTTGCCCCACATTTTCTATTATAAGCAAATGAAAGCAGGATCATATAGTTTTATCAAATATCAGCCCTTTGGGCTAAAATTCTGCATGCCAAGTATCATAAGGCTGAATAATATCAGAAAATTTTAGTGAAACAGTTCGGCCATTTCCAGGAATGAAGTTTGCAAAATAATGTATTTTCCCCTATGTTAAAAAAATTCTAGTGACTTTTAGTTTGAGAAGTTCTACTGTCTCCATGTCCAGAGACTTGAAATCTGAGTTAGAAGTGACCTTTGTGACAGAGATGTGACTTTTGCTATTCCTATGAAAAGCTGCCAAAATTTGACCAAGTTATACATTTTTGAAATATTTCAGCTCACATATGCTCACTAGAGACCTTTATTCTAAGTAGGTGTTTATATATTACTCCTCACTGTATCTGAGCACAGTCCTGTAGTGCAGTAAGCAAAAGATACATCTGTCATATGGTCATTCTCTCATCCTCACTCCATAAGCACCTAAGAACATAAGAATGGCCATACTGAGTCAGACCAATGGTCCATCTAACCCAGTATCCTGTCTTCAGATAGTGGGTGGTGCCAGATGCTTCTGAGGGAGTGGATTGAACACGACAATTTATTGAGTGATTCACCCCTTGTCAGCCAGTCCCACCTTCTAGCAGTCAGAGGTTTAGGGACACCCAGAGCATGGGGTTTCATCCCTGACCATCTTGGCTAAGAGCCATTGATGGACCTATCCTCCATGAATTTATCTAATTATTTTTTAACCCAGTTATACTTTTGGCCTTCACAACATTCCCTGGCAACGAGTTCCATAGATTGACTGTTGTGTCAAGAAATACTTCCTTACGTTTGTTTTAAGCCTGCTGCCTATTAATTTCATTGGGTGACCCTTCGTTTGTGTGTTATGTCAAGGGGTAAATAGCACTTCCTTATTCACTTTGTCCATACCATTCATGATTTGATAGACCTCTATCGTATCTCCTCTTGGTCATCTCTTTTCCAAACTGAACAGTCCCAGTCTTTTTAATCTCTCTACATATGGAAGCTGTTCCATGGCACTAATCATTTTTTTGTTGACCATAGGGGAAAGTTTGTACAGTGGAGTGTCTTGTTTTGGTATTTTGTTTGTTTTGTGTTTAAATACCTATATCTGTGTTTATTTTATATTATATTATATTCGAGAAGGCAGATAAAAAAAATGTGCCTTGCAATTTTAGTGGAAAGTGGTGAGATTTGTGCTGGTCCTTTGTTGCTGACGGAGTCTGTTCCACAGTCTTGGACGGCCCTGAAGAAGATTCTGTCACCTGTACAGATGAGCTTTACTCTTATTTTTAAGAGTTCCATTGTGCCAGAAGAGTGAAGTTGCCAACCACAGTCTTTGTCCCAGAGCTTTAAAAGGTATCCTGGACCAAGCCATAGAGCACTTTGAGGGTAAGGACCTTGACCTGGATTAGAAATTCTATGGGAAGCCAGTTTAGAGAGTGGAGGACAGGTGTTATGTTCTCGTGGCAGCCTGTGTTGCTGCTGCAATGTTTTGTACTAGTTGGAGTTTCCTAAACACTGAAGATTTGATGCCTAGGTTTTGCTGTAGTCCACACAACTGGTGAGGAAGGATTGAATAACTGAGGCCAAGTCTTTGTCCGCCAGGATGGGATAGAGTCTCCAAGCCAACCAGAGATGGAAGATAGCATTACCCATGGTTTCTGTGATGTGAGAGCTCAGCATCAGTGACGAAGCAAAGAGTACTCCTAGATGGGCACTGAATTGAGACAAGGTGGGTGAGGTAATATCCTTTATTGGACCAGCTTCTGTTGCTGAAAGAGAGAAGCACTCAAGCTACACAGGTCTGAAAAAGAGCTATGTGTACCTTTTTTCAGAGTAACAGCTGTGTTAGTCTGTATTCGCAAAAAGAAAAGGCGTACTTGTGGCACCTTAGAGAAAGCTTGTGCTCAAATAAATTGGTTAGTCTCTAAGGTGCCACAAGTACTCCTTTTCTTTATGTGTACCTTGTAAGCGTGTGTCTTTCACCAACAGAAGTTGGTCCAATAAAAGATATTACATCACCCACCTTGTCTCACTAATATGCTGGGACCAATACAGCTACAATTGGACTGCATTCGGAGTGAATTGACCAATTGTGGATGTGAACCTTCAACCAATGGAGACTCCACCATGGTTGAAAACTCTTCAGAATACTTTACTCTGCCTCCCAGCATCTCCTCTGTTTTGCTTGGATTCAGTTTCAGCCAGCTGTTCTTCATCTATCAGCTGATTCTCTTCCAAGCTCTGGGCCATCATGTTGGTCATATGTAGTGAAGAATAGGTAGAGCTGAATGTCATCTGCACATTGCTGGTAACTGAGTCTGTGTTGTCTGACCAATTCACACAGAAGATTCATTTAGGTGTTAAAGAATGGAAAGAAAATTGATCCTTGTGGTACGCAACAAGTGAGAAGTCTAGTGGTGGAGGTGCAACTTCCCTACCCTACTCTTTGTGTAACAACTCTCCAGGAAGGTCTCAGACCATTTTAGCACATTACCCTGGACTCCTGTCACCTCTTTTAGGTGAGTCAGTGATATCTGTTGGTCATTTTTGAAGTCTGCAGAGAGGTCCAGGAGGATGAGAATGGATGTCTGTCCTCTATCCATTGACAGCAGGAGATCATCATCAATGCCACTAAAGCCATTTCAGATCTTTGTCATGGGTTTAATCCAGATTATGCTGGGTCTAGAATGTTAGATTCCATTAGTGAAGCTTGTAGTTGGCCTTTTTGCTGGCTTCTCCATGAGCTTGCTCAGGCTGGAGAGGTTTGACACTGTGCAGTAGCTGACTAGAACTGAAGTATCCAGGGTGGGTTTCTTCAATCTCAGTCAGATTATTGTGTGTTTGAAGGAGGAAGGGAAGATTACTTCTCTGAAGGAGGTGTTGGCTATTTTGGTCAGGAGTAGCACAAGTTGCTCATGACTCCCTTTCACAAGCCAGGAAGGGCATGGGTTGGGTTAACAAGTCTTGCACTGGGACTCCTTTTTGGTGTCTAAAACTTCTTGATGAGTAAATGTTTTGAACTCTGGGAATACAGGTAGGTGTTGGTTGGTGAGTCTATGTGGAGTGGATCCATTCTGTTTGAGAATGTGTGTGATCTTTACAGCAAAGTAAGATGAAAGCTGTTCCCAGCAGTTGGCTGTCAGCTCTAATGCTGGTTGTAGGCATTCAGGATAGATGAAGTGGTTTATCAACATGGATAGATAGATCCTTGTGGAGGGATTTGGCAGTCTCAACGGAGGCTGAAGGGAAGATTCTCTTGGCTTGTAATACGGTGTTGGCAAAGACTTTGAGGAATTTGTTTTGAGAATATAAGACTGCCCATAGTGGGTCAAACCAATGGCCTATCTAGCCCAGTATCCTGTCTTCTGACAGTAGCTTATGCCAGATGGTTCACAGGGAATGAACAGAACAGGGCAATTATCAAGTGATCCATCCCTTGTTGTCCAGTCCCAGCTTCTGGCAGTAAGTGGTTTAGGGACACCTAGTGACATGGGGCTGCATCCCTGACCATCTTGGCTAATAGATATTGATGGACCTATCCTCCATGAATTTATCTAATTATTTTTTGAACCCCATTATACTTTTGGCCTTCACAACTTTCTTTGGCAATGAGTTCCACTGGTTGACTCTGTGTTGTGTCAAGAAATACTTCCTTTCGTTTGTTTTCAACACGCTGCCTAATAATTTAATTGGGTAACACTGGTTCTTTGTTATGTGAATGGGTAAATAACACTTCCTTATTCATTTTCTTCACATCATTTATGATTGTATAAGGGGGTTGTTATCTGTAGGACCGTTGCCTCCTGTATTGCAGAAGTTTGAAGCTGTGTAGTGAATGAGTATAGGGGATAGATGAAGAGAAAGGACAGTCTCATGGTTAAGCAGTTGAATGCTGCCCTGAAGAATTGGATTCTTTCCTTGCCTCTGCCACAGAGTTCCTAGGTGATTCATAGATTCATAGATATTAACGTCAGAAGGGACCATTATGATCATCTAGTTTGACCTCCTGCACAATGCAGACCACAGAATCTCACCCACCCGCTCCTGCAATAAACCTCTCACTATGTCTGAGCTATTGAAGTCCTCAAATCATGGTTTAAAGACTTCAAGGTGCAGAGAATCCTCCAGCAAGTGACCCATGCCCTATGCTGCAGAGGAAGGCAAAAAACCCGCAGGGCCTCTTCCAATCTGCCCTGGAGGAAAATTCCTTCCCGACCCTAAATATGGCAATCAGCTGAACCCTGAGCATGTGGGCAAGATTCACCAGCCAGATACGCAGGAAAGAATTCTCTGTAGTAACTCAGATCCCACCCCATCTAACATTGCATCACAGGCCATTGGGCCTATTTACCATGAATAGTTAAAGATCAATTAATTGCCAAAATCATGTTATCCCATCATACCTTCTCCTCCATAAACTTATTGAGTTTAATCTTGAAGCCAGATAGGTCTTTTGCCCCCACTGCTTCCCCTGGAAGGCTGTTCCATAACTTCACTCCTCTGATGGTTAGAAACCTTCATCTAATTTCAAGTCTAAACTTCCTGATGGCCAGTTTATATCCATTTGTTCTTGTGTCCACATTGGTACTGAGCTTAAATAATTCCTCTTCCTCTCTGGTATTTACCCCTCTGATATATTTATAGAGAGCAATCATATCTCCCCTCAGCCTTCTTTTGGTTAGGCTAAACAAGCCAAGCTCCTTGAGTCTCCTTTCATAAGACAAGTTTTCCATTCCTCAGATCATTCTAGTTGCCCTTCTTTGTACCTGTTCCAGCTTGAATTCATCCTTCTTAAACATGGGAGACCAGAACTGCACATAGTATTCCAGATGAGGTCTCACCAGTGCCTTGTATAACGGTACTAACACCTCCTTATCTCTACTGGAAATGCCTCTCCTGATGCATCCCAAGACTGCATTAGCTTTTTTCACGGCCATATCACTTTGGAGGCTCATAGTCATCATGTGGTCAACCAATACTCCAAGATCCTTCTCCTCCTCCGTTACTTCTAATTGATGCGTCCCCAGCTTATAACTAAAATTCTTGTTTTTAATCCCTACATGCCTGACCTTACACTTCTCACTATTAAATTTCATCCTATTACTATTACTCCAGTATACAAGGTCATCCGGATCCTCCTGTATGATATCCTTGTCCTTCTCTAAATTGGCAATACCTCCCAGCTTTGTATCATCTGCAAACTTTATTAGCACACTCCCACTTTTTGTGCTGAGGTCAGTAATAAAAAGATTAAATAAGATTGGTCCCAAAACCGATCCATGAGGAACTCCACTGGTAAGCAACATCCTGAACCCAAACTTTTCACAGGCTTTCAACAATTGTGTGTCACTCATTTTCTGTGTCCAGTTGGAGAAACCTAATATGCAGAAGTATTGAGCACTCACAGCTACAATTGAAGTGAGTGGAAGTTCTGCTTTGAATATATAAGATGCTGTATAATACTAGGTACTCTGAAAAATCAGATGTCAAATTGGACACCAAATTGGTCAACACTGGCCTTAATCTCTCTGAGTCTCAACTGCACATTTGTAAATCGGGGATACTAATTCTTCATCTCACAGAGGTGTTGTAAAGATTGATTCATGTTTGTGAAGCACTCAGATACTGTGGTGATGAGCAGCAGAGAAAAGCCCATGAGAAAATTAAGACTTCAGTATTCAAAGCAGGGTTTGAATAGTGTGCAGTATATAAGGCCTGGGGCCAAACATTGAACAATGAGGATAAAACAAAATATTAAATAGTGGCTCATTAACTGAACACTGTCCATTCTGTCACTGAGTGAGGTGGTAGTCCTATGGGGGGGGGGGAGGGGGGATACTTCATTGTTGTTTCTTGTCTTAGCACATTTTCCCTCACTGCTTCCTTGCCCAGGGACTCTGGCAGCTTTCTCTACGGATTTCCCTGCAGATCGTAACTCAAGGCTTCTTTCACAGGAACTTATGCTGCTCTTTGTGGATTCTTCTACCTCACTTCCTGACTTTTTAAGTCCTGTCTCAGGCTTCCCCCAAAAGGAGCCTGATCCTATGTGTTTCTCTCCGCAAAAGAGTCCTACCCTCTCCAGGGAGAAGGAACTCTCCCATCTCCTCTCTCCTGGGTCTTCTCCTACCTGAGCTCCCTCAGCTTCTTATAAGGCCCAGCTGCCTCATGGGTTCTTAGCTAGCTCCATCCCATCTGGCCGGGCAGCAATTAGTTAATCACTGCCCAGGTGCAGAGCATGACTCAGATTAGGATTTTTTCCCTTTCTAGCAGGTGATTGGAGTCACTCCATCATACTCTGTAACTGACCTAAAACTTCATGTTTCCCTGAAAATCTAATGGCTACTGATGACACTTCTGATTTCTCCTTGTTGTACTTTTCGTACCAAATTTTCAGACCAGCACCTGGATTTTTGTAACTGCAATTGTAAAGGTGCAATATAGGCTATTTAAGACCTGATTCAAAACCAATTAAAGTGAATGTGAAACTTTCAAATGGGCTTTGGATGAGGCCCCTAGAAATCCAGAGAGTGATTTCCTAAGGTACAAAGGGGAATTAGGAACCAAGTACCATTGACTTTCAGTAAGAGTTGGGCACCTAACTTCCCTTTGTGTCTTTGAAAAATCTCCCTCAGACCTATCTGATTGTGCACAGGTACTTGCTTCAGATCTCTAAGTGGCTGAAACGGTGGGCAAAACTTTCTTCAGTGGAAAAATGTTGATTTACAGCAGCTGAGGATTTGACCAATTTTTTTTTCTCTAAGTGTGGCATCTAGTAGATTATTTCGGAAGTCTGTTAGTTTTCTTTTTTTAATCAGATATTTTTCCTCCTCCCAAATATCCTTCTTCATTTCTTTCATTCCCAGGCCTGTTCAGTTAAAGTTCTATACTAGTCATCTTCATTTTTTTGTCTCCATCCTGGGACGCTTTTATGATCTCTGGCAGATTTAGCTCAGTGCTCTGCCAGCGATATTGGAATAGGAGATGAGTCATTGTAGAAACAACTTGTGGTTTTGTTTATGTGTTTTTCTTAAAATGCTCTCCTTTCTAGTTATCTAGGAGACAAGTTATCTGTCATTTCCCTCCATCTCTTCACTTGGCTCACAGATTTCTTCCAAGACATATGCTCTGGTCTATATTGTGAACTTGATGTATGAGATTTACCAGTAGGTGTATAATTTATACAGAAATGAGAACATATACCTATGTTTAAGTGGTTCTTAGACCATTGCAGTGCCCCCAGAAGAGCCAGAAACATGCTTAGAATGGATACATCAAGATGAGTAGCAAAAAATGCATTATGGATGTAGATTGGAAATAATCATGTGATCTTGCCACTTCTGAAAGCTCTTTGGGCCAGGAGCTGCCATTTACTATAGGTGCTATGGATATCAATGTTAAACTATAATAATAATAGAGGCACTTGCTCTACTTTCTCCATGCCTGGAGAAGGTCTCTAATCTAATCATCTCAAATCCCACAATCAGAAATTAATGTTCCTGTTTAAAACAAAAACAAAAAATCAAGGTTTCCAAAATTGATCATACTCACATACACACAATCATGAATCAAAATACTAATCAGCACTGGAATATTTTAATTAATCCAAATATTCCCAGACATCAAATGCAACCAAGAAAATCTCAGATTCACCACCTCACCAAATTCTTCATGGGCAAAAAATCAGTATTTAAATGCTATAATGAAATATTTGAACAAAGCGTGAAATGTAGTTCCTATTCATTGCACAACTGGAGCTCTTAAATTTCATCACAGCACCATCACCCTCAAAAATTCATCATAAAACAGCATTTAAAGTATACAGCACAATTATCCATCAAAGGGCTCATATTGCCACACCCGTAATAAAAATGGTCTAAAAAGTACACAACACAGATACTTAATCTGATTCTACTTTAAAAAAAATCCAGAACAAAACAAAACCTTCCTAAAAACTGTGTATATCACTTGACATGAGCTGTACTTTCAGGCTCATGGTCTAGGCTTATTTTAAGGACCTATGTGAGAAACATATGGTCCAGCTACAGCCTAACCCTGAAGGAATTGAATTGTCTTTTTCCACCACTAATCCATGTGACTGTATAACAATTCTAATTCTTCAGCCCCAAAGCATTAAAATAAAATAAGCAAATAAAATTAAGATGTTGTACCCCCATGTTCATCCTTATAATATAATTGTGTGGTATCTAATGCGAAGTTTGTCATGTCAGATGTCTTCAGAAGACTCATGATGCATTAAGCATTGTTGGTATAGTAAAGTTATAGGTTGTAATATCTTGTATATAGTTATGAGGCTGAAAATGTATCCTCATGGCTAAAAACAAGCCCAGGCAAAACTCTCCAGGAGCAGCGGGGCAGTTCACATTTCATCAGGGCATGTATGGGACAAACCTAGCCCAGCCTCACAGGAACAAATGACACTGGCCTAGGCAGCAACAAAGGATCTGTTGAACTCTTGAGTCACCCCCCTTCCCTTGGTCAGTTTGGGACTATGATGAGGTAATGCTCAACTGACTCTGAAGCGGGGTGGCAAAGGCAAAAGAGAAGAAAGAACATGATAAAAGGGAGAGACATTTGCCATGCTCTTCCTCTCTCTTCCACCTACACCTACAGACAGCACCACCAAGCGACTGAAACGCTGGTCAAAGGGGAGAGCCTGGCTGAAGGGCAACCAGCCAGCCTGTGGTGAGAAGCATCTAAGTTTGTAAGGGCACTGAAAGTGTTAAGATCATCTTAAAATCTGTTTTGCTTTTATTTCATCTGACTAAATCTGACTTCTTGTGATTTGACTTATAATCACTTAAAATCTATCTTTCGTAGTTAATAAATTTGTTTGTTTATTTTACCTGAAGCAGTGTGTTTGGTTTGAAATGTGTCAGAGACTCCCCTTCAGATAACAAGCCTGGTACATATCAATTTCTTTGTTAAATTGACAAACTCATATAAGCTTGCAGCATCCAGCGGGCATAACTGGACCTTGCAAGATGGAGGTTCCTAGGGTTGTGTCTGGGACTGGAGATATTGGCTAGTGTCATTTGGTTGCACAATCCAAGCAGCGGCTGGCCAAAAGTGCTCACTCACATAGCTAAGAGCAGCTTACATGCCAGAGGCTGTGCGTGAACAGCCCTGGAGAGGGGGTTCTCACAGCACAGCAGGGTAAGTCTAGTTCCCAGAATTAAGGATTGGAGTGACCTAGCACATCACCAGTCCAGATAACACCACCAGAACGTCACAGGGAGGAATGGGATGGATAATTCAGGAGTTACATGGTGGCACATTGAGTCTTTTCCCCCTAGGTTTGTGGTCTGAATGTGGATCATGTTAGTTATTAAACTTGCTGCCATTGGAAGAGTAGAATAGATTTGTGGCTTCTAATTTCTAGTGGACAATTCTTTACATTCAGGGTTCTCAGCTTGGGGAAGAGGGGTAACAAACATGCATGGGGGGCACACCTTCATGGCCTTCCTGTGTGTAACAGCGGCCAAAACACTAGATTGGGAATCAAAATAGCTGGGCTCTAATCCTGGCTCTGCTACTGATCTCCTGGGTAAACTTGGGCAAGTCACTTCATCTCTGTCTCATTTTTTCCCCCATCTGTAAATGGGGACCTGGATACTGACTTCCTTTGGAAAGTTCTCAGACATCTACCAATGCAAAGTGATCTATCAGAGCTAAGGAGGGGTCTCAGGGTGGGGTAAAAATGGGTCATGGTACAGGGAAAAGATTGAAAACCACCAGTCACGGAAGACAACAGAAGCATATTTTGCATGCCTGCTGCAATTTTGGCAGAGTGGCTAATTACATTTTCATAAGCAAACTAGGGAAATACGATCTAGGTGAAATTAATATAAAGTGGGTGCACAACTGATTGAAGTCATACTCGGAGTGCAAATTTACAGATGCTACCAGTTGTACCAGTTGTCATAGCCTCTGGCTGGGGTACTTTTGCCACTCATGCTTTTAGCCCTGACGATCCCTGGTTCAATCCCAGCTCTGTCAGCCAAAAAAGCAGGATCCGCATAGGTCAGTTAGTGCATGACACACTGGTGCACATTAGAAATCACACCCCTCTAGTGTGCACTTCTGTGCTGTGTAGACATACCCTAAGACAGTGGGATGTGAGAGGATGCTTGTTGCTGCTGGTTAGTTGGTAGCGGCACAAGGTTTCCTATATGGTAGCCACAGCTGCTAACTCATCTCTTTCTGTTGACAGAGAGTGATATTCTGGGGCCCTTCTGCAGGAGACTCCTAGTATCTGCTGTAGCTATTCATTCTGCATTTGGTCTGAAGGAGGTAACAGTGTTACAGGATTTTTTTTACTGTGATGTTCATTTCGGATTTATTGCTGGAAGTTCTGGCTGTCAGAGTTGTCTCTTTTTAAATTTATTAGATTGAGAGAACGGTATTTTTGACCATAGGCATGGGAAGTAGGGGTACAGGGGGTGCTTCAGCACCCACAGGTTTTATGCAGGGTCCCAGATGCCAGCCCTGCTCCCAGCCACGCACGGAGGGTCCCGCATCAAGGCTGCCAGCCCCATGCCCAGGGATCCCAGCTGCTGGCCCCGCATGCAGGGTCCCGCATCTCGGCCCCATGTCTAGGGGTCCCAGCTGCTGGCCCCACTCCTGGCCGCGCATGCAGCATCCCGCATCAAGGATGCCAGCCCCGTGCCCAAGGGTCCTGGCTGCCGGTCCCGCTCCCGGCCACACACGTGGAGTCCTGGCTGCCACACATGAGGCTCTACTACTGGCCCCATGCCTGCCCCAAGTTGTGGCCCCAGCCTCAGCCCCCTTATCCCTGTCCTTTTCCCCCCTCCTGGAGACATGGCCCTGCTCCCAGTCTCAGCTCTAGGAGGGCAGGGGGAGGAACAAAGTAAAAAGTTTGGGGATAGTTTTTTCTGGCTTTCAGAACCCCCGCTATAAAAAGCATTCCAGCGTCATTGTTTTTTACCTAGTTGGGCCCAGAGCCAGGCAGAGACCTACTAGGATTTCATATTGCCCAGTAAATGCCTAGTCAGATGTGTGACCTGAATGCCCAAGAGGAGGATATCCAGCAAAGTTCCAGTGCCTGGTCTTTCTCCCATTTCACTTATTGTTACTTATATTATCATAGTGCCTAGGAGCCCCAATCATAGCCCCATTGTGCTAGGTCGCCTTCTTTCTTCTTATGCATCACAAGACAATATTGAGATTGATGTGGCAGTTAGAGGTCTGAACACTGACAGTAGCAAGTCCACTCTCCAGTCTTCTCTTTGTGCCCTCTGTCAAGGTTCCTTCCCCACTCTGAACGCTAGGGTACAGATGTGGGGACCTGCATGAAAAACCTCCTAAGCCTATCTTTACCAGCTTAGGTCAAAACTTCCCCAAGGTACAAAATATTCCACCCTTTGTCCTTGGATTGGCCGCTACCACCACCAAACTAATACTGGTTACTGGGGAAGAGCTGTTTGGACACGTCTTTCCCCCCAAAATACTTCCCAAAACCTTGCACCCCACTTCCTGGACAAGGTTTGGTAAAAAGCCTCACCAATTTGCCTAGGTGACTACAGACCCAGACCCTTGGATCTTAAGAACAATGAACAATCCTTCCAACACTTGCACCCCCCTTTCCTGGGAAATGTTGGATAAAAACCCTCACCAATTTGCATAGGTGACCACAGACCCAAACCCTTGGATCTGAGAACAATGAAAAAGCATTCAGTTTTCTTACAAGAAGACTTTTAATAAAAATAGAAGTAAATAGAAATAAAGAAATCCCCCCTGTAAAATCAGGATGGTAGATACCTTACAGGGTAATTAGATTCAAAACATAGAGAACCCCTCTAGGCAAAACCTTAAGTTACAAAAAAGATACACAGACAGAAATAGTTATTCTATTCAGCACAGTTCTTTTCTCAGCCATTTAAAGAAATCATAATTTAACACGTACCTAGCTAGATTACTTACTAAAAGTTCTAAGACTCCATTCCTTGTCTATCCCCGGCAAAGACAGAATATAGACAGACACACAGACCCTTTGTTTCTCTCCCTCCTCCCAGCTTTTGAAAGTATCTTGTCTCCTCATTGGTCATTTTGGTCAGGTGCCAGCGAGGTTACCTTTAGCTTCTTAACCTTTTACAGGTGAGAGGAGCTTTCCCCTGGCCAGGAGGGATTTCAAAGGGGTTTACCCTTCCCTTTATATTTATGACACCCTCTGACACCACATGTTTGACCGTCTGCCTTGCTGCCCTGCAGTCACATTGTGAAGATCGGGCTAAGCAAAATTTCTGTGGCTGCCACTCTGTTAAACCTAGTCCAGGAGCTGCATTCCAGGCTGCAAACAGGTGGATGTAAACTAGATCTTCTGAAATTCATCAGCATGCCTGTCTCTCTGTCCCAGAGCTACTGCCACTCTGCGAGGACACAGCTGTCAGCCCTGATATGCTGTTGTTCATCTGAGACTGAAACTGAGCCAGCAGCACTGGACATGAATGCATGACTAGCCACTGCAAAAAGATACCGCAGAGTCAGTTGTGGCAAGTCAGCAGGAATTACAGATATAGGTGTTTTCTTCTAGAGATGGGCAGATCTTCTTGTTTATAGGCACCTACAGAAAACATTTTCACCCTTGTGTGCAGCAGATTGTTTTCTTCCGACTTAGCCCTCCATGCAGTTTTAAGGCTGATGACACCTTGTTGAAGTTTTGAGGGAGTTATATGAGCCAACACATCCATTAGATGTGTGGCTAAGACAACCACTCGTGATACAGGTGGCTATATATTCAGTGCCGGAATCAATACCACAAGTATGCAGCCTTCTGTCCCAAACTGCTGTACAACATTCAGTTGGGGTGAACACCAGTGTCAGGACTGAAGTTTGTAGAATATTTGTCTCCGTTCCCCAGGAGGTCCCTGGTAGCTTCTGGACCCAGACAGCATGCAAGGTGATCCTTTTTTTTTTTTAACCCGCCCCCCCCCCCCCCCCACTTCCAACCAGTTGTCACTTATTTAGGAGTCAAACTGTACTGAAGTCTAACAGACCAGTCCCATCTAGAACACTTGAAAATTTTGCTAGGGGCTGTAGATATATGGAACAAAAATAAAGTAATATGAATGGGAGAAGAAGTCAGCCTATAGCCACATAGGTGTCTTCACAATTTTTTTGAGAGGAAGAGGAAGATGTGCGGAAGAGGAGGATGTAACTCCACCTGCTCACTCTAGCATTGTTTTAGGGTGAAAAATAATTGATCAGGAGAAAACTTTGTAAAATATGGATGAGTGCACACATTTTGCCTAATTCTGAACACTGTGGGCTCAAGCGTTCAACTCAAACTCAAAAGCTAGTGGATTTGAGTCTGGTTAGAAGAGACTGTGTGTGTGTGTGTGTGTGTGTGGGTGGAGGGGTACAGAATTAAAAGCAAATGCAGAGATTATGAAAAATAGAGCAGAGATGGAGAAAAAGAAACCCTACAGAAAGAATTATGATGCACATACCATATCCCGGGTGCCCACTTGTTCCAGATTAGCATTTCCAAGGGAGGTGAGCAAGGGAGAGAAGGTGTGGAGAAGGGGTCTATTTGTAATCCACAGCACAGACTCTTCTTTAGGTAGTGGGTGGGTGAGGTTCTGTGGCCTGTGAGGTGCAGGAGGTCAAATCAGATGGTCACAATAGTTTTCTGTCCTTAAAGTCTGTGAGTCTATGAGAAAAACTTATTTTTGCTCTTACAAACAGAATCACTCCTGGAATGAAACAATTTCATTACATGAAAAAAAAAAAACCCTCAAATTAAACGTTCCTCTATTCAGTGAGTCAGCACAAGGACTATGCATCACTTAAGACTCACTTAAATCTACCAGGGCTTAAATGGAACATAAAAGGTTCTTGGATTTAAATACTGAATAGGTCTCTTTCTGGCCCTCTGAACAGGGTGAACTTCAAGTCGGAAGAGTTTCTCAAAACCTTGAACTCCATGAGATTCATCCAAATTTAAGAAAACAGTAAATTATGCTCCAAATACAGTTTACGCAGTTTTCTGTAACACATTCATTTGTATTCCTTGAGGATACTGTATAACAAAATCCCCTGGTGCATTAGTGGTGCATATTTTCCTAAAAGGTTACAACAATACCATGGACCTGGATGATTTAGTTGAGGTTGGTCCTGCTTTGAACAGGGGGTTGGACTAGATGACCTCCTGAGGCCTCTTCCAACCCTAATCTTCTGTGATTCTATGATTCAGTGACTTCTATAGCATCTTTCATCCAAGGATCACAAAGAGCTTTATAAAGAAGGAATTAAGCCTGATAATGTACAACAGAATGCGGAGCTATTGTTATCAATATTTAACAGGTCTGATATCTTACCCAAGATCAAACAAGATATCTGTGCAGGAGGAAAATCTATCCCCTGCCTGCCAGGGCCAATGCCTTACTTACTAATTGACAGGTTTCAGAGTAGCAGCCGTGTTAGTCTGTATCCGCGAAAAGAAAATGTGTTAATCTCTAAGGTGCCACAAATACTCCTTTTCTTACTTACAAAGTCATTCTTTCTCTCAACAGGTATCCTGTCTTTTAGGCATATCTTAATTAATGATAATGTGACAATGCTTATTAGCATATAGTAAATACAGTAGTTTCACAAAACATTCCAGTGCATTGGCAGCATGGAATTTATTGGACTTCTTTTGGAAGCAGTAAACTGATATACTGGGCCAAATTCATACCTTATGTTATGTCCACTACTGCATGGTGGGCATCACAAGAACATTTACTTTATTCATTTCTAAAAATATGGAGTCTGATGTTTTTATCAGGACAACTGTTCTGCCCAAATAAAAGCTGCTAATAATCATGGTGAATATTTTACCTAGCAAGTGAGTGGCTAAGGCAGACATATTTATTGCACAGGGGAAAGGGGAAAAATGGGGAAAATATTAACAAAATTGTCCAAATACAGTACAACTCCAATACCCCATTATCATTAATAACCAGAATCTATATTCTGATTTTGTTAGGGGTCAGACTCTGTGCATGTGAGAGAGGAAATTGTATCTACTTACCCTATGTACACTCCACTCACAATCTAAGAGTAATTGGATGTTTTTTTTTTATTAAAACCATCAGAAGTGAAAGAAGTAATAATATTCATGAAAGATTGTTACAGTTATGCTTCAGAGTCAACACTCCTTTAGGATGAATGGAGGCAATTCATGCATATCAGGACATAATGCTAAACCACCACCTGTACAAAGCTTAGGCACAAAGACCTTGAGCAGAGGATCTTTGAGGAGCCAGGCCAGAAGAATTCTACCCCTACGACACAACAATTTGACATGTGAATTCTGCACAGCCACTCCCCTTCCACTATATAGCCCAAGGTGTTTTGAGAATAGCTGGGTACCTTCTGTGGTGGATTTAGACCTCTGGATCCAATACCGTAGTAGCCCTACTTACCATTCCTTTGTATGGTCCCTGCTTTGTCTATCGAATGGTACATTCTGCTCCCTTCTTTGCATCCCATCAACTCTGTAGGTTGGTGAGTAAGTAAGGAGGAATAGGGAGATAAGGAAAGGAGTTGACCCTGGACATTGCACATGCCATGCAAGGCTCCTTTCACCTCTGCTTCTCTAGAAACAGGGATAATCTGGCTCAATGATGGTACAGGCAGCAACTGCTACTCTCTCTAAGACATTTATAAAAGACGCTGCTGGTGTAACAAATTTCTGAAAGTATGGTTCCTGGCCCTGGGAAGGACATGTCAGATGAAAAGCTTAGACCTGGTCTACACTGGGGGGGGGAGGGGTAGATCTAAGTTATGCAACTTCAGCTACGTGAATAACGTCGCTGAAGTCAACGTACGTAGATTGACTTACCGTGGTGTCTTCACCACGGTGAGTTGACTGTTGCCCCTCCCCTGTCAACTCTGCCTGTGCCTCTCGCGGCGCTGGAGTACAGGAGTCGACGGGACAGCGCTCGGGGGTCACTTTATTGCGTCTACACTAGACGCGACAAATTGATCCCCGCTGGATCGATCGCTGCCCGCTGATCCAGCAGGTAGTGAATACGTACCCTAAGAGGATGTGACCCTGATCCTGGGTCCTGCAGCAACTCACGCAGTCTAATAATGCTACCTGACAATGGTACAAGCCCTGAGCTCCAGTAGGCATTCCCAAACCACTCTAATGCTGCCAGACACTGACATGTACTAGTCTCACATGATTCCTAAAGGTGGAATTAACCTGCTATATTATTGCTAGAAGGAAGGCACATATTCTCTGTAGTAGCAGCCTCTAGTCTGTCAAAAAAAACAACAACAACCCTGGCCCTTTGAGAATTCTCTGGTGAGTAGTGAGTTTCAGTTGATGCTGACTGGACCTGTCCTTCTCAATAGCTCTCACATTCACCAGCTTTATATACTTCAGCATCCACTGACATTTGAGGGTGGAAGTAGTATATGATTTCTCTTCACATCCCACGTCAATGTTGCCCTCTGTTACAACTGTGCAGCCTCACAGATTCCAACTGACTTCTTGAGTTACAAGGACCTGACCCAAAGCCCATTAGAGCTAATGGAAAGACGCCCATTGCGGTCAGTGGTCTTTGCATCAGGGCCTCAACAAAGACAAAAATTTAGTCTAATACATTTTCAGAAGTTTGTGAAAATGTTTATAATTGGCACTGTGCTGATTCTTTCCCAATTGCAGATGTTCATTGGAGGGAGCGATCTGTAGAATGACAAAACAGTCCGAAAGAAGATACAATAGTGACAAGTATATAACCTGATGACCTTTTATCACAGTCTTTCAATGTGATCTCTTGATTTTGCTAAAAAAGGCAGATGATATCTGGGCTATTGTGCACTGATCTATTGATCTTCATAAGCGTTCAATCGTGCTCCACCCACTTTGTTTCCTGCATGAGAGCCCTAGGGGAGATGGATACAAAGATGTCCTTCTCCAGAAGATGGTACTTCTAGATGGTCCTTACTCTTCTAATCTTCCCATATCAGAGTGAATATCCCTTCATGTCTGAAGCAAATTGGCAGAGATAGGCAAAAAAGGAGGATTATTTTGATTTTCCTGGCAGGGTTTTTGCTTTGTAGAATCAAGACCAAGAGCAGGGGTGGCTCCGATGGGTTCTTTTCTCTCTGATGCCCAAATCTGAGAGTGGGAAGGTTAATGAGAAGTTACTGGGCCTTGCCCTTTCTCTACAAACTATTTATTAGTCACTCCTCTTAGTGGAAAAGATGATATTTAGACTTTGTGTTGCTTGAGAGCAGCAGGATTTTATCAACCAGTTGTGATGTAATTTTCTTAAAAATAAATTGATTTTACCCTTCTACAATTTAGATTTTCATTTCTTTTCTTGTCAGTTATTTTGTTCCTCTCTATTATCCAAACAACATGTTAGATAGAGTGTATTGGTTATCCCAAAGCATAATTCTCAGCAAGAAGTTGCAGGATGCATTTCATAACTCTGTATTTTTGTTTTTGTTTTGACCATATAATTATACTGATTGGAAGCATTTTTGTCCAGTGCTGGCTCTCTCTAAGATGCAGCTTCTTGACTTGTAAATTTCCTTCTGCAAAATGCTTTTAGATTGAGTGAATAATCTTGTAAAATTACTTCTATTTTATGTTATCCTCATAGAACATTATGGGAAGTGCAAATAGCAGAGGATAAACGTGTTCTGTAGCCTTATAGTAGAAAGTTAAACTTCAGTTAAACTTATTTTCTTATAACAAACACTGGTATAAACAATGGAATAAAAATAATAACTATGACGCTTCGGATACTTTTTAACAGACGCTCATAGACAGATTTTCAGATGTTAGTTAAGAACATGAAAACCACCATACTGGTCAAACCAAGAGTCCAGCTAGCCCAGTATCCTGTCTCTGACAGTGACCAATGCCATTTGCTTCCCAGAAAATGAACAGAATAGGCAATCATCGAGTGATACATCATCCCCTGTCATCCACTCCCAGCTTCTGGAATCCAGAGTATAGAGTTACATCCCTGACCATCTTGGCTAATAGCCATCGATGGACCTATCCTCCATGAATTTATCTAGTTCTTTTCTGAACTCCATTATAGTTTTGGCTTTCACAACATCCCTTGGACATCAGTTCCAAAGGTTTACTATGCATTGTGTGAAGAAGTACTTCCTTTTGTTTGCTTTAAACCTACTATCTATTAATTTAATCAGGTGACCCCTTTTTCTTGTGTTATGTGATGGAGTAAATAACACTTCCTTATTCACCTTCTCCACACCAGTCGCAAAATTATAGACCTCTATTGTATCCCCTGTTAGTCCTCTCTTTCCCACAATGAAAAGTCTCAGGCTTTATAATCTCTCCTCATAAGCAAGCTGTCACATACCCCTAATCATTTTAGTTGCCCTTCTCTGTACCTTTTCCAATTCTAATATATATATATTTTTGAGATGGAGCAACAAGAACTACATGCAGTATTCCAGGTGTGGTTGTATGATGGATTTATATAGTGGCATTATGAAATTTTCTGTCTTATTATCTGTCCCTTTCTTAATGGTTCCCAACATTCTGTAGTCTTTTTTTTTTTTGACTGCAGCTACACATTGAACAGGTATTTTCAAAGGACTATCCACCACAATCCCAATATCTCTTTCTTGAAAGGTAACAGCTAATTTAGACCCCATCATTTTGTATGTATAATTGGGATTATGTTTTCCAATTAAACCACACAACACCCTGGGAGCTCGGTAATGGATATGGTTGGGAAGAGGTCATTTCACTTTCAACTGAAATGCACCCATATCTGGGATAGAATGTGGCTGTTTGACAGTGAACCATAACTGTTAGGCCCTGCTGAAGTTCCTCTCAATTCCCTTAGTCGCAACTAAGCAAAATAATGTTATGTCACCTGCATATTTTGCCACCTTGCTGTTAAAGGAAATGGTTCTCTGAAGCTCAAAAGGGAAGGACATAGAGTTGCAAATGACAGCTTAGGTATTGCTTATGAGCACGAAGGGCTGAAGCCTTCCTTCTAGACTTGCGCCAAGAAGACCTACAGCTGTTCCAAAAGATTACATTCTCCCTTCCTAAATTCCTGCTGTGGCGTCAATTGGATTTTTCATTTCCTGCCTTAAACTGTTGTGCACCGGTGCTGTGTACTGTGAAATAGCTACCATATTTCATGCTGGAGTTGGCTGCATTTCATAGGTGGAGGAAGTGAAGCACCGGGCCTGTGTAGTCTGTGAATCAAACTGTGAAATGCTTCAGGATCCTTTGGAATGAAATACTACATAAACGTATGCTGATACTGTTTATTAACCATCCAGATACTGAACTTCTAATTTTACATCTTTTCAAAAATATTTCTTATCTATGAAGAGCTCCATTTTTAAACACCTGCATCTCTCTGAAATGAACTTGTCTGTATCACTAAATATAAATTAGCTGTTTTTAAATGTGGACAGGTAATGATTTGTTAAACTGAAGAGCTAAATTCACTATCCTACAGCACCTTATCATGTGCATGTTTAGGGTCTGTATCTGCAACCCCTACTAATTTGAGTAACTTAATTGACTTCAGTAGGACTATTAGGCTGCAGGACTGTGATTTATGGGCCTGATTCAAAGCTCATTGATTGAAGTAGCTGTCTTGCCTAGGAATTCAGTGGGCTTTGGACCATGACCTGTTGATCTTTACATACAATGCTCTTCTACCACATTCTTGTTTAATGTGTTCTCTGAACCTGAATCCATTAGAGCTAGATAATAAAGAAGTACATTTAACACCAGAGAACAAAAAACTACTTTTGGTAGCTCTCAAGTCAATTAGTTTCCCCAGATGTTTTTCATACACTCCAGCTCTCTAACGCTATCACTAGCAAAAGTGTGGAGTTGAGGGCCATTGAACACTTGTAATTTCCCCAATGTATCCTAATTATGGGAGCAGCTGTTCTACCTAACTTTGTACATATTCACAGGGGAAAGGTGCATTAGTGGTCCTCATTGATTACCTTCAGTGGTGTGGCTGTCAGGTTACACATATATCTTGGTGAAACACTTGCCGTGAATAATGTAGAAGGTGCATTTAGCCCTATTTTCCTATTCATGAACTGTCCATGAATTCTTTGATGGATCTTTTGCATGAACAAATTCTAGCCTCAGGCTTTATGGCAGATTGATCACAGAAAGTATCTGATGAGTGTGATTTAATCTATAGACTGTGTGTTACGAGTCACAGGTCACATTACATTGTTTCTATTCTCTGATTGGATGATATTCCTATCACAAACTCACATAGATATTTCTGGATGGCTGAACAAGCCTTTTCAGAATGAAAACTCACCCGAATGTACATTTGCACCAGTATTTTCAAAAGCTTGCATGGCACTTTGTCTTTCTTCATCCATTTTTGTTAATACAAATTTGCTGGAAGAATGAATATTTTCAGAAAGCAAATAAGAAGGGTCATGAATACCAGCCAAATGAATATTTGAGGGGAGGGATAGCTCAGTGGTTTGAGCATTGCCCTGCTAAACCCAGGGTTGTGAGTTCAATCCTTGAGGGGGCCATATAGGGATCTGGGGCAAAAAAAAATTGGATGATTTAGTTGGGGATTGGTCCTGCTTTAAGAACGGGGTTGGACTAGATGACCTCCTGAGGTCCCTTGTAACCCTGATATTGTATGATTTTATTTAAAAGATTTTTTTTTCTTTGTTTGTCCTTCACATCTTAAATTTAGGCATGCAGATATTTCAGCAGTGGAATCATGGATAAAAGATCATTCATTAAAGATAGTGTAAGGTGGCATATTACATACAATTCTTGACAAAAGTCAGCAAAAGCTGGAGACAAATAGACTGGTGAAAAATATTTAAGTTAAAAGGATTGTGATAACAGGTCCTCAAGGCTCATGACAGAGTCAGAGACTGGCATAACAACAAGCTGAAAAGTTCCAGGGAATATTTATAGTTACAATCAATTAAATGTGTTTTGATAGGTTAATGATAATGGGAGGCCAGCCTTTCTTGGAGATTTTTCACCTGGGGGTTGGGGGGGTGTCACTAAATAGGATGCAGGGGGATGCATTGGCAGGAATGAGCAAGTTTTACCATCATGGTTGCCACCCCCATTGTCTGACACACTGACAAAGTGGGCCTTCATCGTCCTGACCCCAAGAGACGGTCTTACCAGAATGAGTGAACCAGATGGCATTGCCACCACAACAAGCTTCAGCTAAACCCTGATCAATACCTGAAATGTGAGAATTGGATTCCTCCTTTCACCCCCGCCCTCAGTGTCATTTTCCTTCCCTGCTTTATTTTTCTGCTTTCCTATATCTCTCCTTTTTTTGTCTTTAGTCTAAAATAGTCTTGATTAACTCAACAAAACAATTCCATCTTTTGCAGTACATCTGTGAGCCTGTGATCAGGAAGGCAGCTAAAAGCAATACCTTAATAGCATGACACTGGTCCAAGTTTACCAGGTCTCAGAGGGTACGTCTAGACAGCAAGCAGAAACCCACCACAGCGAGTTGCAGAGCCCAGGTCTACAGACTCAGGCTCACGGGGCTCGTTCTGTGGCTCTAAAAATAGCCGTATCGATGTTCAGGCTCAGGCTCTGAAGTTTGGGGTGGAGGGCAGGCTTCAGAGCCCAGACTTCACACTTGAACACTACACAGCTGTTTTTAGCACCAGGCTCTGGAACTTGCTGCCACGGGTTTTTTGCCCACATGTAACCATAGTGGGTAAGACCATGTGCTGGGCGTGTGTTTCTTGAGCAGTGAGGTTGCAAAGAAGGGTTAATACTAGAGACAGAGCTGTGTTTTCTATCTTTGCTATTATTTTCTCTCCTTTTTGTATGTTTGTCTGAAAGAAAACAGGGTCGGAAAGAAAACAGCAGCTCTTGATCATCTAAATTCACTTTTTCTCCCCCCCCCGCCCCAATGACAGTTACTACCATCGTTAATACCACCTGAAAGACACAGGGGTTTCCCCTATAAAATATTCTATACAGCTAAAGGGAAAGGGAATAAGGGATACTGTTAAAATGCAAGCATGACTTCCTTATTTTACATTTCAAATTATTTAATTGTTTTCCCTTCTTTTCCTGCACCTTTTGAAAACATTTTTAATGATAATTGTTAGCCAGTGATAAATTCACATGAAACCCCAAACTGCACTTAACTGATGATGTAGCAGTGAACAATAGTTTCATTAACATCTTATCCCTTTCTGGACCTGACACACCTCCTTATCAATACAGCAAGGGTGATATATATCCACCATAAATATGTGATGATGAGTGTTGTAGAAAGCACAGTCTGTCGTTTGGAGAATTGGTTAAAACATAGGTGAAAATTGTGAAAATGTGTTTGTTCTTTAATTTAAAAGCTTAGCAAAATTTGAGATGTTTTGAGCACCTTTGAAGAAAGGGACTATTTTGAAGTCTTGATGCCAGCAGGACAATTCATGTGCTTAAAGCAAGGCATATGCTTGAGTAGCTTGCTGAGTCAAGGCCTGAGTGAGGAAGCTCTGCAGATTTTTGGAGTTCAGTAGGGATATGAAAGATGCCGTGGCAGGGAAGATCAACAAATCTTTAAGAATAAGAGTGATCCAGAGTTCAGGAGAAGCCACCTATGCAAATAACTCAGCATGAAAATGTTTTAAAACAGATAATTCCAGAGATACAGCTAGAGGTAGTGACATAAAAACAATAATCAAAATAATCAAAAATATTTTTAGACAAAAATGGATTTTCAAACAAGATGATTTTTGTGGCTTTTTGCCATTTTCAATAATGAAAATAGGAACAAAAACGGATTTTTTTCTGATTTTAGATTTTTTTCTTCAAGAAATGCGTTTTGATTTTTGAAATCAAAGAATTAAAATTATTTTACTAAAAATAGTTTTCTCCCCCAAAATAAAACTTTTACTGAAAAATGTTGAAAAAATGGTATTTTATCATATATATATGTGTATATATATATATGTATATATTCTACCTATATAGAAAGTATTATTATTCCCATTTTACAAATAGAGAACTGATGTTCAGAGAGACTGGAACACATGACTTATGAGGAGACGCTGAGGGAACTGGGATTGTTTAGTCTGTGGAAGAGAAGAATGAGGGGGGATTTGATAGCTGCTTTCAACTACCTGAAAGGGGGTTCCAAAGAGGATGGATCTAGACTGTTCTCAGAGGTAGCTGATGACAGAACAAGGAGTAATGGTCTCAAGTTGCAGTGGGGGAGGTTTAGGTTGGATATTAGGAAAAACTTTTTCACTAGGAGGGTGGTGAAGCACTGGAATGGGTTACCTAGGGAGGTGGTGGAATCTCTTTCCTTTGAGATTTTTAAGGTCAGACTTGACAAAGCCCTGGCTGGAATGATTTAGTTGGGGATTGGTCCTGCTTTGAGCAGGGGGTTGGACTAGATGACCTCCTGAGGTCCCTTCCAGCCCTGATATTCTATAATATTCTATGACTAACTGATTTTGCCCAAGGTCACATCAGGAATCCGTTGCAGAGCCAAGAGCTAAATCCAGATCTCCTGAGCTGTTATCCAGTATCTTAATCACAAGGCCATCCTCTCTTTTAATTTTTCCTTAGCTGCCAATTGACAGATATTACTCACACAACCCACTCCCAAGAAAAAACAGCTGATAAAGATGTTCTGTAGGCAATTGATCCCTTGGGAAAAGAACCATGGCTGATAGCCTTTACAATATCAAAGAGCGAACACTCCAACTCTCAAGATCACACATACAAAAAATCCTGAATAAATTGTTTTTGATATTTTATACTATTATCTTTTTCTAGAGCTTGCCAGACTATGGTGACCTATATCAAAGTTAACATTAATCCAAAAGCAGCCTGCCGTGAATTAAATGTTCTGAGTAACATCATCTCTTTCCTAGAGCATAAACTTCAACTGAATAAAAAAACAAACAAAAAACAGTAAGACAATGGCTATTAGTTACTTTCTCCCAGCATTCTTTGATTTGCAGTTATGCAAAAGACCGTAAATCTAGTGCCACTTTACCTATAGGTGGCACCAGAGGTCTCAACAGATTGCAATATATCAAGTTATATGTCAAACCATAGAATTTGGAGGGGGGGGATTTTTATGAAGGAGCTTCTTGTTTATACATTGGAAATTTCTTTCTGTCTTTAAGATAGAGATGCCTTTTCCCTCTGCTAAAATAAGGTGGCGTGTAATTCATTATTCTGCTAGTTAACCCAAGAGGCAGTGACTTTCTGTCATTTCAGATATATCTGAAACCAATCAACCATGAACAGGAATTGTAGCTAGCTGGTGGCACTTCTGTATTGCACATTTATACTGGAGTTTACATTTTATCTGAAATACTGGTCCTGCCCAAACGATTTAATAGTAATTGTACACTCACTCATGTGCATTCTCTATATTCAATTTCTGATAAAACTATAGTGTTTACATTAATTACAAGTTAGCGGCTAGTTTAGTTGATTTATATGCACCTTGCTCTTTGGCTTCCCTTGCTCATCAGATTCAAAGTAAATCCAAAGCTACAGACTATATGGGCCTGTCAGGGAAAGTGTTTAGATGTTCAGCATACAATAGTGATTTATCCAGCCTCATTATGATATTGTATGTGGTGTTTGGGGCTCAGCTGTAAAATTATTAAAGCCATTTAAAAATAGCCAATATGCAAAGGAATACAAAAGGCAAGGAAATAATGAACTGCTGCAGAAGCTGGGTGACTGGAGCCGTGGCACAGGAGCCAGCAAACAGAGTTGAAAACATGACTATTTTGAGTGGAGACCCATTGAAGAAGGAAACCCCTGTTCCTTTGGGGCAGTGAGTAAGTTCTTGAGATTGTTTGTTTATTTGCTTCCTGGTTTGTTTTCTCTTTGCCTTCAGTTTGCAAAGTTAGGTAGTGGGTAGGAGGCAGTGTGTTGTGAGAAAAGCAGAGCCTTTGGTCACAGCTGAGTCTTGATTATGGGGTGAGATTTCCCTTATTAGCAGGCCTGTAAAGGGAGCCAAGCAGCCGGCCGGGGCACAGGAGCCAGCAAAGAGAGGTCAAAACAGGGGAGTGTGTGAGTGGAAGTTTTGGAAAGGGTGTGTGTGGTGTTGTTTTTGGTTATTGTGTTTGTGTTTTTCACAGGATCTTAGGAGGGAAGGGGGTGACAGCTACAGAGGCTGAAGTGGCAGTGACCTGAAGAATGGAAGAGACGATGAGATGACTGGATGTGGAAGCTGCGGGATGTACATTATTCTGGAGAGGGTACCTGAAAGGTGCTTTGTTTGTATGAAGTGCTGCCTGACAGATCTGATGGAAAAGAAGATCTGAGGTTTGGAGATGCAGCTAGAAACGATGGTTAAGGTTTGAATGGCATTTGAGCAGATGATGGAGGGAAGGGGAGAGGAATCTGAAGGGAAAGCTCAAAACTTGCAGAAGTATGCCATACCAGAGAACTGTGGGGACCGACTGTTGGATGCAGAAAGTGGCCAGTGGAAGCATGTTATTATGAAAACAAAGCAGAGGAAAAGACTGGCTAGCAAAAGAAAAATAAAGCTGAGGAACAGGTTTGCTGAGTTGGAAAATGAAGGGGAGATGCAGGCAGTAACAGCAGATTAGAGGGCAAGGAAGAAGAGAGGAGTGGCTACTCCTACAAGAAGAAGGAAAGAGACAAAGGAGGTAGCCAGAGTTCAAAAACTCAGAAGGATAGAGATTGACTTGCAGAAGACTGCAAGTGAGAACAGAAGACAAGAGGAGCTGCAGCCAGAAACAACAGAACGGGCAGCAGTGCAAATAGGCAGGTTCGCTACTTAAGAATTCCCAGTTATTACTTTGATGGTTGGCAGGTTCTTGTCCCAAGATCAGGCCTAGTATTGTTAAAATTACCATATATTGGAAACCCAGATGTCCACAGTTGCAACACTCACACTATAGGAACTTTTCTATATTTACAATAGTTTAATAATATCTTTAGCAAAGTCACAAACACTCTAACCCAATAAGGTAGATAGAGGTACATAATGTACATCTGAACATCCATATACTCACACCATCCCTTGCAGGACAATCTGAAATGTTAGCCATTATCTTCCTCATCATCATCACCTTCCTCATCATCACCATGGCCATCATCCTGGGACCTTCCAAGGGCTACATCTCTCTCTCCTACTGCGCACAGGCTGGGATACAATTTTTATAATATGTTATACTGACACCACTGTATCCAGTGCATATTCAATAGGAGTTTCCCCCCTCTTCCTTATTTGTGTTTCGTCACCCTACTAATGTTGACGTAAACCTTCTCCTGTAGGTTAGTGTATTAATGATTTCAACTTATTACCATATATGTCAATATGTTGCCATGGCACTCTTCTGGTCAGACATCTGCAGATGTTTTGTCCAAAAGCTAGTGTTTTCTCATGTCCCTGTGGTTGGCTGGTGTTGTTATGGCCAAAATTCCCCCTTGCACACTCTATTTCCAGTTCCCCTAAACTTAGGGGTGGCCATTAGGCTTCTTATCTGGGCCAAAGTACATAGGCCTCAAACCTTATGTGAAATGCTGAAGCCAATATCTTACAGGATACAGGCCTGTAGGTTTCATGCATTATTGCTGAATTAAATAATTGCTAAAGCTAGCTCTATGGGCTATAGAAGGAATCCAATGATGGTCCATCACATAAAAACAGATCATACTGCTAGATTCTTGCTGGAATGCTGGAATCAAAGAACACCATGCCAGGCTGGGGAAGATCTTAATGAAATGGAGGCTCAGGTGATGTTAAGTGAGATTCTACTAGGGTTGCAATGTGTCTGGTTTTTGACCATAATGCCTGGTCAAAAAGGGACCCTGGCAGCTCCGGTCAGCACTGCTGACCAGGCCATTAAAAGTCCAGTCAGCGGCGCAATGGTGGCCCCGGGCTAAGGCAGACTTCCTGCCTACCCTAGCTCCATGCGGCTTCCAGAAATGACCACCAGGTCCCTAAGGCCCCTAGGCAATGGGGCAGCCAGGGACCGGGAGGCTCCTCGCACTGCCCCCACCCCAAGTACCGGCTCTGCAGCTCCCATTGGCCAGGAACCATGACCAATGGGAGCTGCTGAGGGTGGCGCCTGCAGGTGCAAAGGCAGCATGCACTGAGCAGAGCCGCCTGGCCGCCCATGCACCTAGAGGCCGCAGGTACCTGGCGGCTGCTTCCTTGGAGCCACGGTAAGTGCTGCTAGGACCCCTCATTCCCCCTCTGACCCCAACCCCCTGGCCCAGCCTGGATCCCCCTCTTTCAGCCCAAACCCCTCATCCCCAGCCCCACCAGAGCCTGCACCCCGAGCCCGGAGCCCAACCCCCTGCCTCAGCCCAGTGAAAGTAAGTGAGGGTGGGGAAGAGTGAGCGACAGAGGGAGGGGGAATGGAATGAGTGGGGCCTCAGAGAAGGGGTGGGGTATGGGTGGGGCCTCGGGGAAGGGGTGTTCAGTTTCGTATGATTAGAAAGTTGGCAACCATAGATTCTACCTGTCCCTGGAGAAGGAGAGCGAAGGTGAGACAAGACTCAAATCATCAACAGATGGCTCAGGCAATGATGCTATCAGGAGAGCTTTGGGATGTTTGACCACTGGGAGGCATTCCCAGGCAGAGGACTGTTTTCATGTGATGGACTCCGCCTGAGTAGGGAGGGAAATAGACTTTTGGGCTGGGGGTTTGTGCAACTGATTAAAAGAACTTTAAATTAGGAATTCAGGAAGGCATTTGATACAGTTCTACATGGGAAATTATTAATGATATTGGAGAAGATGGAGATTAATATGAGAACTGAAATGTGACAATGTGAGATGTGAAATGTGAGTAAGGAACTGATTAAACTGGAGATTACAATGAGGCATACTGAAAGGTGAACTGTCAGACTAGAGGGAGGTTACTAGTGGAGTTCCTCAGGGATCGGTCTTGGGAACAATCTGATTTAACATTTTCATTAATAATCTTGGTACAAAAAGTGGAAGTGTGCTAATAAAATGTGTGGATGACACAAATTTGGGAGTCTTGCCAATATAGAGGAGGACCAGGATATCATATAAGAAGATTTGGATGATCTTGAAAACAGGACTAATAGAAATGGGATGAAATTTAATAGTGCAAAGTGCAAGGTCCTGCACTAAGAGACTAACAACAAGATTTTTTGCTAAAAGGTGGGGAAATATGTTGGAAGTGACAGAAGAGGAGAATGACCTGGGTGTATTGGTCAATAGCAGGATGACTATGAGCCACCAATGTGATATGGCCATGAAACAAGCCAATACAATCCTAGGATGCATCAGGCCAGGTATTTCCAGTAGACATAGGGGAGTGTTAGTACCATTATAAAAGGTACTGGTGAGACCTCATCTGGAATACCATGTGCAATTCTGGTTTTCAGTGTTTCAGAAAGATGAATTCACCATAGAACAGCTGCAGAGAAGGACTACTAGGATGATCGGAGAAATGGAGATCTTACCTTATGAGAGGAGACTTAAGGAGGTTGACTTGTTTAGCCTAACCAAATGAAGTATGAGGGTAGATATGATTATTTATCTGAGGAATAAACACTGGGAAGGAGAGTCGTTATTTAAGTTAAATGCCAACATTGGCACAAGAACAAAAGGATATATACTGGCCATTTAAAAGTTTAGGCTTGAAATTAGAGTAAGACTTCTAACTGTCAGAGGAGTGAAGTTCTGGAACAGCCTCCCAAGGGGAGTAGTGGGGACAAAAAGATTAACTTGTTTCAAGACTGAGCTTGATAAGTTTGTGGATAGGATGTGTGACAGGTTGGGTCACAGAAACCCCCTTGGAAACTACCACTTGATGCGCTGGGACCACCTCTGAGCCCGTTTTTCCTGGCAGCTTGGGACTTCAGTGCCTTGCCTGGTTGTGCCAGACATGCTAGCCTGCTACAAACACAGACCCAGGCCTGAACCACGTCGCCGCAGGCTCAACTGAAAACAGCTTAAGAAGTGCTCCTGTCTCCAACATCCAGACACCCAGTTCCCAGTGGGATCCAAACCCCAAATAAAAATGTCAAAAATATGTTACATGGCATATCTAGCATAAAACATATTCCAGTTATGTCGTATTGGACACTGTCCATGGCGGAGGTAGTACATGTAACATCCTTGTTTGTCCTTGGTCACACCCCCTTTCAGTACCTTTAAACCATATGATGTAATTCATAAGTGTTCTAGCAAGGTTTGGGGTTCCTGGTCCCAGGGTGCAGTAAGTTCAGGAGGAGGGTGTCACCCTATAATGCTTTACAGAAATATGCTTATGAGTGTAAATATGACATAACTGGAATATGTTTTATGCTAGACATGCCATGTAACATATCTTTGCAAAGAATCATAGAATACCAGGGTTGGAAGGGACCTCAGGAGGTCATCTAGTCCAACCCCCTGCTCAAAGCAGAACCAATCCCCAACTAAATCATCCCAGCCAGGGCTTTGTCAAGCCTGACCTTAAAAATCTCAAAGGAAAGAGATTCCACCACCTCCCTAGGTAACCCATTCCAGTGCTTCACCACCCTCCTAGTGAAAAAGTTTTTCCTAATATGCAACCTAAATCTCCCCCCACTGCAACTTGAGACCATTACTCCTTGTTCTGTTAAAGGTTATGTTCTATTGAATTTATTCATCCTATTCATATGCATGTATCAATTTTATATCTGAAGTTATGAGTGCTGGCTCTATGCTTGTATTTAAAGTGTTTGCTGTAGAAAGCACCTAAGGCAGATTTGGTCAACATAGTGTGAAGGAGTTAGTCAAGTAAATGGAAGTATTTGGCTAACAATGGACCCTGACAGATGCCAATCCACATCTGAGCTTTCCTGGAAACGGGATAACAGGTGGGCAATGGCTTGGCCTGTAGAGAACTGAGTCATTCATGGATGTTTATAATATTGGGGTCTGCTGCAGAGAGCAATGTGATGATCCCTGATTGGATTTCCTATTGCTGAAGGTGGCTTCCTGTAACTAGAGCTAGTGGAAGCTCAGAATTTCTGTTTCCTGGGAATTTCAACATTTCCTTTTCTTTCAAATCAAAACAAAAAAAAACTGAAATTTTAAAATCTCATAAAGAGTATTTCCAAAAAACCTTTGTTCTGAAAATATTGAAAAGACCTTAGCAGGAGATCACTTATAATATAAGAGTCAAAACAAAATGCTTCAACCTTATCAGAAATAAAACATTTCAATAATTTTTCATCCAAAATGTTGACAAAGTCAATATGTTCCTTCAAAACATTTCAGTTAAATTGAATCAGCATTTTCCAGTGGAAATCTGTTCCATCAGAAAATTTCCAAACAGCTCTATGTGTAACTTTTTTTAAGGAAACTATGGCCTATGTGATTCCTGTGAGAGAGAAACCACCCTACACACCTCAGACTCAGTAATACATTTCTGGAGGTTTGTAATGGGTTAGAGATGCAAAGTTCTTCTAGGGCAACCACCTCTCCCCTCTGATAATGCACGATCATCCCTTAATGTGAATGCTAGCTCCTTGTAATCAGATCCCTGCACTCATCCAGAACCACACTGAATTCAATGGAACTTTATTCATGTGCAAGGTTCCACATGTGCAAATCGGATTTCACATTTGGACCTTGTTTATTATTTCTTTCTAGTCTCTTCTTGACCACTCCAGCAGTAACTTTTACATTATCTACCACTGACTGCAGTACTCACCCAGTCCACATATGACATTCTTCCATCTGACCAGAGTAAAATAATTCAAAGTCAATTATCTTCATCTGTTTTCTACTGCGACCCACCCTATATCACTTCCCATTGACTATTTAATTTCATGGTCTGCACTTCATAGTAATGCATCCAACAATTCACTCTTTATCTGTGTGATGTGTAAGCCAGTATCCTCTCATTTATATATTTTTTGCATCAAGACACTAAAAATGTAGAGTACAAGTCTTTAAGTATCTATTTCTCTACCAACCATAGTATCTTAGCGGCTTATAATTTTTAAGAAACACAACAGTTGTCAGGGAAATAAAGCCTGTCTCCCAGATTCAAGGAATTGGTCCAGAGTCCATTTCTAAAACCATGTTGTGAGAGCTGAGAAATCATAGACACAAGTTACCATGAGCTTCTGAAGAGCATTATCTCCGAGGTAGAAATCTGCAAAAAGAACAGGAGTACTTGTAGCACCTTAGAGACTAACAAATTTATTAGAGCATAAGCTTTTGTGGGCTCCTGCCCACTTCATCGGATGCATAGAATGGATCATATAGTAAGAAGATATAGATATAGATATAGATATACATACTGAGAACATGAAAAGGTGGAAGTAGCCATACCAACTGTAAGAGGCTAATTAATTAAGATGCGCTATTATCAGCAGATAATCTGTTGCTTGATTAAGTCTTCATTACAAGATATCCTGGTTTTCCCAGCTGCTGGAGACTCTGAGTTTAACTTAACACTATGGTAGAGCTGGTCTAAAAAGTTCAAAATTCCTGTTTTCTGATCAGCTTTACTGATAATGCTCCTTACAGAGATTGTGGCCAGCCCCACGGCAGAGGCACAAAAGGTAGAAAGACACTTGGGGACGTTTGCATTCCTATGCAGTGCCAGGCAAAGTCTAACAGAAGCATTCTGAAAATCGAACTATACCCACATTAGATTCAATGGGCCAAATTCACCTCTCAGCTCCACCGGCTGAAGTTAAACTGCACAGCTGCAACTGAAGCATGGCCAACCTCAGGCATTTGAAAATCATGAGCCAGGGTCCAAAAACCATGAGACTGGCTTGAAAAGAATGAGATTTTACAAAATAAGTGTTGGGTTATTTGTATGTGGGTTTTTGTGGTTGTTGTTTTTGCCCCTTAGAATCTACCATTTTAATAAACTTCCACATCCATGAGGCCTAGAAACTTACGATTCTTCAATTACAAGACTCCAGTCATTAGGGCCTTGAGAAAAATATCAAATATCAGTTGCAAGGGCTGACAACACTGTACCTGAGAGCGGCACTTGGTGTCAAGTCTTTAATGTCTTTGCTCAAACATCAGAGATGTTGAGGTCTAGTTTTATTCTCTACTGCCTCTAATTTTGCCAGCCAGTTGACATTCTCACTAATGAAGCCAGTAGTTAGAATTGTAACTGACACTATGTCATTTAAATCCCTTCTAAAGTGGCAGACTCAGCTGGATAGATTTCTTGAGCATCGGTTATTGCTTCCATCTTTATTAATTATAGGACCATAGGTGCATTTTAGCTTCTAGCCCAGTGAGTACAAAGGAAATTGTCTGCAAATACATCCTTCCCTCCAGTATGCCTGTATCTACATAATGTCCAATTAATCTCCCAAATTACAGGGGATAACACAATACTCCCACCAACCTGTTTATTTTTTGCAGCCTCCTCTCCCACTCCACTGGATCTGGGACTTTAAAAAAAAAAAAAGAGTTTCAAGTGAGATTTATCACTTTGGAGTTTTCTTTGTGATATCTTTAAATAATCTTCCAGTAATTCAGTGTCAGTCAGGAAAGGAGGAACTCTCCTCTCACCTTGTGTGTTCTGATCCACCTCACCAAAGATCTCTAGGGTAAAATCTTCTTGTGTTCTACATCTCCCTATTGGTGGTATAGCAGAAGCTAGAATTTGGCCCTTCATATGCTAGCCATAGCTATGAGTAAGAGCCTTTCGCTTTCAGAGTAGTGCAGCCTGACCAGCTCTGGGTTCTCGTATGGAGGTGGATGGGGCCATGGTCCTACCTCTTTCCTTCCTCGTTTGGAGCAATTTGAGCCTTGGATGTGGGGAATATATGTGCAGAAGCAGAAATTGTGATTGTCCCTACCTTGTGGCAGAGAGAAACAATGTTTCTTGAACAATGGTGTACACACTCAAGTTGCAATTCAGCAATACTGGGCCAATCAGATGGAGGAAAAAAATCTTTTAGACTACTCTGTAGTTTCCCAGTCTTTCATCCATAAGTTCCCAGCCCACCCTTTGACAATTTTATCTTGTTCAGGCAAGTTCACTTTGTTCTCTGACTGCAGAACTTTTTAATGTGATTTCAGAGGTACCTCCAGACTCTTAATGCAAAAAAATCCAACTCTTAGTTCTATTTTTACGTAACTCTGAATACAGTCCTCATGAAAATCTGTGAAACTCTGGAAACTCTGAAACTCCTTGTCAGCTTTTTAAAAATGTAATAATAAATAAGATGCAGAATTTCAGAAGTTATTTCCAAACACTCTACGCAAAACTCTCCCTTTTGTTGTGTGTGACATGCTGAATATAGCAGTGGGAGTTCACAGTGGGTCTATCTCCTGTCCACTTTCACAGCAAGACTTTATATATATATATAAAGTAGTAATGTCCAGCAGACGCACACACAAAAAAAGAAGACCCTGTCTGCTTCCCTTGACAGCAGGGATTTAGAAAATTGAATGCAGCATAAAGATTCCACCTGCATGTACCAAACATTCTGTACTGACCTTTGTCTTTTAAAGCAAAAAAATCAGAATTGCACTTTGAGCAAGAGCCAATCTGTGATTTTTTTTCCCCCAGGAAAAAAAAATACTAGAAGGAATGTCAAAGGAAACCGAAGGACTTGCAAACCCCAAGGTTCAATTTCCTCTGAAACTGGGCAATAAATGACTAAGAATAAAAGTATATTTTCGCAAATTGTAATGCCATCTCCGTATCTACTGTCCGGCAGAAGAACCTATTCCTTAGTCTATTCTTTTTAAATCAGTTTAGGAGCATTGCTACATTTTACCCATTGTTACCAGAGTAACTTAGAAGGGCCATAGCCTATGGCTCTGGTGATCAACTACTACAGTGCCATATTTGCAGGCTTTCAAGTCACAGAAATTAGATGTGGAAAACACCTGTTGGATCATCTAGTCTATACCCATAGTCCACAATGCATGGAATTTAGCAATTTTTGTAGCAGAAACTGAGCCACTAGAAAGGTACCTCCTTACACCATATGGCAGCCGAGTTGTCCCTAGGTCAAATACTGAGATTTCTGCTCCAGTGTATTTGATCTCCATTCTTAGAAGTCGGGATAATGTGAGCTTCCCCATAGAATACCTCTGTCCTGACTTGCAACATCTTGCTTTTGCAGTATCCAGGCTAAGGTTGCCAATTTTGGTTGGATGTATTCCTGGAGATTTCATCACATGGCATAGTCTTTAATTAAAGATTAATCTTTAATTCCTGGGAACTCCAGGACAATTCTGGAGGGTTGGCAACCCTATACCTAGCCCTTTTCAGAATCCAAACCACCAGTCATGACAAATTCTTCTTTCCAGTGAATTTAGCACTCATGAGACCAGATGGAATGGCAGCTCTGAAGACTGAAGTCTTCTGTTTATTCCTGCAGGGACAGTGGAGGCTGCAGGAGTGCAAGCTTCCTCAATACTGCCTCATCTCAGGGCTGGAAATGCCACCTCTTGAAGGAAAGATGGGATACTTCCCTTTTTCTGGGCCTGCCAATGGAAGTTCCAGTGTGCTACTGGGTTTTGTGATGTGAACACCCTGAGACACTGGAAAATGTGGTGAGACAACCAAAGAATTGCACATTGGCCACTGAACAGCTGTCAGATCGCAAAAGCTTCCAGTCACTGCATATGTATTCTGGATTTGTACCAGTGATCAACAGGCTAAAAGAGCCACTACTAATTTCTTGAACCATCCGTGGTGTCAAGTATCAGGGGATAGCCATGTTACACCCAGTGACTGAGCTTTGTGACTTTGTCCTCACCCACAATGATTTCAGATTTGGGGACAACTTATACCTTCAAGTCAGCGGCACTGTTATGGGTACCCGCATGGCCCCACAGCATGCCAACATTTTTATGACTGACTTAGAGCAATGCTTCCTCAGCTCTTATTCCCTAGTGCCCCTCCTCTACTTGCACTACACTGATGACATCTTCATCATATGGACCCACGGCAAGGAGGCCTGTCATAAATATAAAGGGAAGGGTAACCACCTTTCTGTATACAGTGCTATAAAATCCCTCCTGGCCAGAGGCAAAACCCTTTCACTTGTAAAGGGTTAAGAAGCTAAGGTAACCTCGCTGGCACCTGACCCAAAATGACCAATGCGGGGGACAAGATACTTTCAAAACTGGAGGGGGGGGGGAAAGGTTTTTGTCTGTCTGTGTGATACCTTTGCAGGGAACAGATCAAGGATGCAAGTCTTTCAACTCCTGTAAAGTTAGTAAGTAATCTAGCTAGAAAATACGTTAGGTTTTTCTTTGTTTTGTCTTGTGAATTTGCTGTGCTGGAGGGAATGTGTATTCCTTATTTTGTGTCTTTTTGTAACTTAAGGTTTTGCCTAGAGGGATTCTCTGTGTTTTGAATCTGATTACCCTGTAAAGTATTTACCATCCCGATGTTACAGAGGTGATTTTTTTACCTTTTCTTTAAATAAAATTCTTCTTTTAAGAACCTGATTGATTTTTCATTGTTCTTAAGATCCAAGGGTTTGGGTCTGTGTTCACCTGTACCAATTGGTGAGGATATTATTATCAAACCTTCCACAGGAAAGGGGGTGTAGGGCTTGGGGGAATATTTCGGGGGAATAGGACTCCAAGTGGTCCTTTCCCTGTTCTTTGTCTAAAACGCTTGGTGGTGGCAGTGTTTTACCTAATCCAAGGGCAAAGATTTTGTGCCTTGGGGAAGTTTTAACCTAAGCTGGTAGAAATAAGCTTATGGGGTCTTTCATGTAGGTCCCCACATCCGTACCCTAGAGTTCAGAGTGGGGAAGGAACCCTGACAAGGCTCTTGAAGAATTCCACCTTGATTTCAACAATTTCCACCCCACCATCAACCTCAGCCTGGATCAGTCCACACAAGAGATCCAGTTCCTGGACACTACAGTGCTAATAAGTGATTGTCACATAAACACCACCCTATAACAGAAACCTACTCACCGCTATACTTACTTACATGCCTCCAGCTTTCATCCAGACCACACCACACGATCCATTGTCTACAGCCAAGCTCTAAGATACAACCGCATTTGCTCCAACCCCTCAGACAGAGACAAACGCTCTATCAAGCTTTCTTATAACTACAATACTCACCTGCTGAAGTGAAGAAACAGAGCAAGTGCAAGAGCCAGAAGAGTACCCAGAAGTCACCTACTACAGGACAGGCCCAACAAAGAAAGTAACAGAACGCCACTAGCCGTCACCTTCAACCCCCAACTAAAACCTCTCCAGCGCATCATCAAGGATCTACAACCTATCCTGAAGGACGATCCCTCACTCTCACAGATCTTGGGAGACAGGCCAGTCCTCGCTTACAGACAGCCCCCCAACCTGAAGCAAATACTCACCAGCAACTACACACCACACCACAGAAACACTAACCCAGGAACCAATCCCTGTAGCAAACCTCGTTGCCTGTCCCCATATCTACTCTAGCAACACCAAGAGAGGACCCAACTACATCAGCCACACTCATTCACCTGCACATCTACCAATGTGATATATGCCATCATGTGCCAGCAATGCCCCTCTGCCATGTACATTGGCCAAACCGGACAATCCCTACGTAAAAGAATAAATGGACACAAGTCGGAGATCAGGAATGGTAACATACAAAAGCCAGTGGGAGAACACTTCAATCTTCCTGGACATTCTCTAACAGATTTAAAAGTAGCTATACTTGAACAAAAAAACTTCAGAAACAGACTTCAAAGAGAAACAGCAGAACTAAAATTAATTTGCAAACTTAACACCATTAATTTGGGCTTGAATAGGGACTGGAAGTGGCTGGCTCATTACAAAAGCAGCTTTGCCTCTCCGGAATTGACACCTCCTCTTCAATTATTGGGAGTGGACTACATCCACCCTGATTGAATTGGCCCTGTCAACACTGGTTCTCCATTGTGAGGTAACTCACTTCTCTTCATGTGTCAGTATATAATTCCTGCATCTGTCATTTTCACTGCATGCATCTGAAGAAGTGTTTTTTTACCCATGAAAGCTTATGCCCAAATAAATCTGTTAGTCTTTAAGGTGCCACCAGACTCCTTGTTGTTTTAACCATTTAGTCTCTCTACATTTGGTTGATTTTATTTTTAACCTCGTTTGTTGTGGAAAAATATGAATTCAGCTGAGAGGTGATTAAATTTAGTTCACTTGTGATCTAAGGCAGATTTTGACCCAAAGTATCCATCCACGAAGGGTTAATCTTTTACTCCAAGTTCTCAGGACCACTCTTGTAAAATGAGGAATGAATTCTCCAAACAGAAAATGCCCTTGTAGAGTTCAAAGGTCATTTATATTTTTACTTGCCTGGTATTATAGATTTTAAATGGTTTATTAATTCCTGAAAGGCACAGCTGGTAGACAGCTCATATATATGCATATTTGCCAATGATTTATGAAAGGAACATGAGGAAAAATAACTTTGTTTCACTGCCACATAACCTCCTTAAGAAAGAACTCTCAATGACTTTATAGCAGTTAGTAACTGTGATTAATTATAGTTATTGGAAAGATCAATCTGACAGTTAAAATAATGTTTGTTCTCCATCTTGTTAATATTTCCCTGCTACATATTCATTCCAGATATTGGAGCAATGCATGTGTGGGTATCATACTGTCCCCTGGACAAATGACTATCAGGTCCCATGGATCTTTGATGACTTTTATTCCCTTAATCCTTAAAAAAACATCATGAAAGGTGACAATATCTTTTGCTTTTCCTTGAGATTTGCATATTTAACCTAAACAGATTTAGAATTAATCTGACAATTTGTGATGGCTTTTTCAAAGTTTTACTGTTTCCTTTGAAAAAGGATCAGGAAGATTTAAATTAAAAAAAAAAAGGGCAAACTGTAGAAGATTAATTTGCATTGTCAATAGGCAAGTACTGTGTATTGATGGGAACCTTTACAAAGTATGAGCACACAACCCCCTGCACATCTGGGGCTGGAGAAATTTACATGGTAGTCAATAATCCCCACCATACTTGCAGTGCTAATGCTGTGGGTCACTTAGCAGAACATCCGGCAATCAAAGGGTCAGCTCGTTTCCTCTCGAAACAAGAAATATGAGAGTGGGAAAAGGGAAAGAAAACTTGGTGAGATTTCCCTCCCTTCCATCAGGGAGGTTGGTTTTGCCCTTCCCCTATTACCATCACACATGACATGAGCTTCAGGTCCAGACTCTAAACCCTGCAGTTCCCCTGGGACCCACAGGGAACGGGGTTTCTGCTCTTCAGCTCTGGGACATCTTCCATTCCCTGGCAGTGTGATGCCAATGGAGGGAGGACATGATAACAGTCTTCAAACATGAAAAGGATGGTGATCCTTATAAAGGTTAAAAGGATGGCTAGAAAGAGGAGGATGATCAATTGTTCTCCACATCCGCTGAATGTAGGACAAGAAGCCATTGGGTAGTGTGCAGCAAGGGAGATTTAGATTGTGTATTAGAAAAAACTTTCCAACCATAATGATATTTAAGCAGTGAAGCCAATTACCTAGGAGCGTTGTGGAATCCCTGTCGCTGGAGGCTGTTAGGACTGGTTAGACAAACACCTGTTAGGTATGGTCTAAATATCTTTAATCCTGCCTCGGCACAGGACTGGATGACTTCTTGATGTCCCTTCCAGCCCTACCTTTCTAGAATTATGACTTGGTCATAGAAGTTCAGAGCAGTGGAAGTTGGGCTAAGATGAAGATAGCTTTTGTTTGAATACAAGTAGCCTGACCACTAATCAAGGGCTCAGTTGTGAGCATCCTTACACAATCATGAAAAGGAGAGAGAGGATCTTTGGTGGACTCTCAGTGTCTACATGGGTAACAAATATTTAATAACGGGCTCTTCCATCTAGCAGAGAAAGGTATAACACACCCCAATGGCTGGAAGTTAAACCTAGACAAATCAGACAGGAAATAAGGGATACATTTTTGACAGTGAGGGTAATTGACCATGGGAACAACTTACCAAAAAGTCATGCTAGTTTCTCCATTCTCTGACAATTTTTATATCAAGATTGGATGTTTTTTTCTAAAAGAGCTGTTCTAGGCATTTGTGATGGGGTCCCTGGGGTGTAACCTGGACTTTGGGACCACTGAACCCTCTGTCCCAACAACCTGGGGTATCCCTCCCACTCTGTGATGCTGTTACCAAGCTACAAACCTCTGACAGGTGGTGCATTTACACAGACATCCACAAGTAAGGACACACCCAACTGAGTCACATGAATGCTTTCCCCAGCCACTCAAGAACCAACAATAGAGAGGCTCCAGCCAATTCCCCCCAGCTTCTGAATCTTGCCCGGTCAGAAGCCTGACTAGTGTAAGTTCATTATCCAGTCCACCCCTCCCTCAAAGTGGAGAGGACACACACTAGCCTTTGGTCAGACTAGATCATCACAGTGGTCCCTTCTGACCTTGAAATCTATGAAGCTATGACTATCCAGATCTCTGGTACATGTACAGTGGAGAAAGCAGCTTATCTTCACTGTGGCGCCCAGTGTACTGGCCAGCACGCTCAAGCCAGTGTGAAAGGGGAAGTAATCTGGTTCAGATATAAGACTGGTGCAGAGCACTTGCTCCATGAAACAAAGAGAAAACAGAATCAGATTTTGACTGAATCTATTTAAGGTACTTATCTTCCCCCCATCACTTTCGTATCTAAGTGCTTCACAATCTTTAATGTATTTAACCTAATTAAATCCCTAGGAGTGAGGGACATGCTAGATCTGGGGCTTAGGCACCTAAGTGCCTTTGTCTAGCTAGACCTAAGTAACTTGCCCAAGGTCACAGTGGAATTCTGTAGCGGAGCAGGGATTAAACCCAGGACTTCCAAGTCCTCGGTTTACAAACTAACCACTGTACTATCCTTCTGCTGTCACAGTCTGGTTCCCGCTCTGTTCTTGGAACAGCATGGCTATGTGATTGCCTAGCTTAAGGCTTGTGCTAAAGACAAACATAATAAGGAAAAAACCACCCTGAAAACTATGTAACAGTTAAACAGATGCACATTTACATCTTTTACATTTCAAAGTTTTCTCCAGTGTGCAAGTTTCTCTTTAAGACAAAGAATTCACCGGGTTTAAAAATTGCATTATCCAGAGTACAGACCTGATGGAAGGTTACAAGTTCAACACACTATAATTTTAAATCATTTGATGGCAATCTAACCAGCAGGCAGACTAGGTAAGCTGTTCAGGAACAAAGCAGCAGGTAGGATATATGCTTGGAAGGGATTTATTTCTCTGATATTATTTCAAAATCCATCTCCATCATCTTCTTCTTCTTTTGGTTGAAAGTTTGAAGGAGCCCCTCAGAATCTTAATTCGATGTCCAGAGGGGAGGTTTGAACTCAATAAAATAAGGTAAGGTCTGACCCAAACCCTTTACCAATACCTCAAATGGAACCTAAACATCTTTTAATGATTGAAAAGGTTTAGTTAGCTTCTTAAAACAAATACTGACCTTGCTTGTTTCAACGAAAAGCCAGGATCCTGTGAAAAACAGCAGCTTGTCAAATTATCAGCGAGATTTCCAGATGAAAAGCACTTGGATAAATTTGCACAGTTGTAGGGAATTGATCTTTGCAGGGTGCTGTGTGCACTGTCCCTGATTCAGTAAAGTGTAGCTTTATGTGCAAATACACTAAGCTTGAGTGGGATTGCAAGTATGCTCTGGATCAGGGACAGAATACTCAGCATCTTGCAGGATTGAGCCCTGAATTTGATTTAAGATTCATTCATCACTTCCATTCATTTATTTCTCTGTAATGATAGTGTTCTTGAAGGGTGAAAGAAAGAAAATGGAGTTATTATTATGCTATTAGTATGCTAATCTGGTGCATCTGAAAACACTTGTCTTTTTAATTCATGAAAGGCAGCATGGGAGTTCTTAATGTTTTTTTCAGCTGCCTTCCCAAAACCACATTTTGTTTCCATGATACCTAACACACCTGCTGTCGTCTCCATGAGCCACATCTCAGGAGCCGTTGAGTCTCCTTATTCTAGGATCTTCTGTGCTATTTTAGCCAAACACCAACTTTCTAATGCAGCAATACACCATTTTAAAAAATGTTCTGACGTCCATGATGCCATAAGTGATAAAAGTTGTCCTTCATATCCAGCACACACACACACACACACACACACACACATCAGAGTAGCTTTTAAGCTTTCTATTCAGAATACCTAATGACTGCAACTACACTATTTATAGTTGCAACCAGAAGGGCTACCACCTTTTAAAAAAATAGACTTACATTCTACAGAATTTCAGAGGATGCATCCGATGAAGTGAGCTGTAGCTCACGAAAGCTTATGCTCAAATAAATTTGTTAGTCTCTAGGGTGCCACAAGTCCTCCTTTTCTTTTTGCATTCTACAGAATATTTCTGGCCCTCGTGTCTTCAACCCACTCAGTTAGCCATCTAAGCCCACAAATGACAGCCAAGACTTCATACTGGATTTACTGCTGACTTGCTTTTGTTGTTGGCATCCTTTCATCTACAAGAGATGGTGGGAATTGCAGCCTATGATGTAGATGGTTTGCAATGTTTCATGTGACTGAATAGTCCGATCCAATTTTTGCATGATATTTGGCAGTTACTGCAAATATATGTATCTTGGTTGGGAGCTGCTTGCTTCCTACGGGCTCTTTTCTCTTCAAGCTGTAGGAGCCCGCTCCTTTCATGGACTGTGATACCCTGGTGGATACGATAACAACACTTCTTATGATCATTTGCCAAGATTTCCCATTGGTCAGGATCAATTCCAAATTCCTTCATATCTCGCTTTCATGTGTCTTTATAGCAAAGCTTGGGACATCCTGTTGTTCTTGTTTCCTCTGATAGCTCCCTGTATAGCATGTCCTTCGGTATGCATCCGTCTTCCAACCTACTCAGATGGCCCAGCCAGTACAATCATGCTGTTGTGATAGTTAGCTAATCACTTATCCTCTGTATGCCACCCCTAAGGGGTAACATAAGATGTTATTTATTGTTTTGTAAAAATCCTTAGAGGTTCTCGAATGAAAGATGTTATTCAAATGCAAATCACTGGGTTGTTATTTGATCATTTTTGTGAAAGAGAAACTTGCAATCCTCTTTTTTTTCCCACTGACAGAAATTTTCCTTTATGCAACTGTACCTGAGTATGACATGAAATCTAGATTATATTATAATATAAAGAAAAACGGCTGCATCCTCAAAAGTCACGTCTCACTTAATGAAGGAACAAGGCCTTGGTAACATGTACCACAGCCTGGGATAAGCCACTTGTGACAGGACAAATGAATCATGGTCATGGTTACTCAGGTTTTAGATCACAACTAGGTTATCAGCCAAAGTCAGGTTAATTCAGCAAATCCTTTTGGTGTAAACACTCCCAAGCATTTAAAACATCAATTCAGAAAGGGGCTTTCCTTTATTTGTTCATAAATCAGCAAATGGATGGCTCTGTGCAGCCTACGTTTGAGGAGATCCCAAAGAGGGTCAAATGCAGCCTAGACCTCTTGTGCATCAATCCACAGGTATCAAATAACACTCCAAACAGCAGGAGGAATTCAGTTCCTTTTCTTCAGGATGGAGTTTTATTTCTCCAAGTCATCATAAATCCAGCAGCCTCCCCACAGGTCTCAATCTCACCCTTTTATTTGAGAACCAGGTGGCCATCAAGCTATCATATAATCCCCAGTCCCAAACCTACGAGGCAACTAATTAGTCAGAGGTAGGGGGCTAAATCTTTTAAAGGGCTACCCTATTCTGTGCCAGAGGCCTTTTCATGTCTGGAACTTTCCCCTCAGGGGAGCTGGAACAATCTGCATAGTAGGGGTGCTGAGATCCATTGAATCAAACTGTAAGCCCTGTATATGATGGAAACCACTACAAGCCAGAGGGTGTGGCTGTACCCCCCAGCACCTATGCTTCTCCTTATAGATTCATACATTTTAAGGACAGAAGGAGCATGATAATCTAGTCTGCTTCCTTTCAAATCAAATCACTAGCTGAGACCAGAGCTCCCAGAGCATATTCCCCTTACAGTGCCCAATTCTACCACCCTAATTCACACTGAGTACTCATTTATTAAATGTCTAGTCCAGATATAACCAAGTTTTGGTTTTGCAAACCCTCGACAATGATTTTTAGTTTTGCAACATTAATACCAGGAGGAAGGGTGAGTCATTTCCAGGTCTCTTAATATGTGAACAGATGAAATCTGGGGTTTTTCTGATAAAAGGGACTGGCTTTGTCCAATATCTGCCATGAAGAAATCGGTTTAGTTTTCATTTTGGCTTATCAGTCTATTTTGTCTGAACCATTATAAGCTATGGTGCAGGGATGGAGAGAGAAGTTTCTGTCTTTAGCTCATCTTTATTGGGAGTTTTTGCTAAGAAAAAAAAAGGAATGAAGGGAGGTCTGAATTAAAAATGAGAGGGACACAAATGGAGTAGAAGGAGAAGTTAGGGCAGTGGTTCTCAAACTAGGGGCACCACTTGTTCAGGGAAAGCCCCTGGAAGGCTGGGACGGTTTGTTTACCTGCCGCATCCTCAGGTTCGGCCGATCGCGGCTCCCACTGGCCGCAGTTCGCCGCTCCAGGCCAATGGGGGCTGCGGGAAGGGCGGCCAGCACATCCCTCGGCCCGCGCCACTTTCTGCAGCCCCCATTGGCCTGGAGCAGCAAACCGTGGCCAGTGTGAGCCGCGACTGGCTGAACCTGCAGAGGCTGCAGGTAAACAAACTGGCCCAGCCCACCAGGTGCTTTCCCTGAATAAGCGGCTCCCCTAATTTGAGAACCACTGAGTTAGGGGAAGAGGGTAGGGAGGAGGTGTTTGGGTTATGGGTATCACATGATTTAATTGTACCGAGTAGACTTGTGATCAGTGCCCCGTTAGTTCCTGTCACCGGTCACCAAATTGTTATGGCAATGATTCCCATCTGAATCGTCAACATCTCAAACTTTAAAGAGATATCATAGAATCCTAGACTCATACATTCTATGATATCTCTTTGAACTTGAGACTAATCTCTATTAAAAGGAAACAATCAGTTAAACACTGCAGTTGGTTAGATGTCCCACAAATAAGGGAAGGAATGCTCAAGTAGTGAAAGCCCAGGGTTGGGAGACAGAATATCTTTTCTCTGTTTTCCACTCTGCTACAGGCTGTGATCTTGGTCAAATCTCTTGGACTAAAATTTTCAGACTTGAGTACCCAAGAGTCAGGCACTTAAATCCATATTTAGAAACCTAAATAAGTAGCCTCATTATCAAAGGAAGATATGAGTGGTAGATAAAAATTCGGTCATTGATTAATAAGAATAATTATTTAGGTACCTAAAGGTAGGCCCCCATGTCTGAATTTATTGGTCTTAGCCTCTTTCTGCTTAATGGTCTCCATATGTACAAAGGTAAATATTGCTATTCTCAGTCTCACAGGGGTGTTGTGAAGAAAGCTGGTATGAAAGCTCCTATATAGGAGCCAAAGTCAAATTAAATTAGTGGGGATTTCTCTTTTGATTTCATTGACGTTAGGATCAGTCCCTGTGTGCCAAGACTTCTAACTTTTAAAAGGTCAGCAAAGATGCATAACACTGGTGGCATCAGTACTGAGCATATCAAAAGATGTGTAGGTGCACACTAGGAGCTCAACTTGAAAACTTTTAAACAGGAGACTAGTTAGAGGAGGAAGAGTACAAAGGCTGATTTCAGCATTTTAGCAGAACTTTCTGGCAGATAATTTGTTAATTTGCAGTGATAAGGTGACTGGAATTCTTTGCTATTAGACAAAAACAGCACAATGATTCTTTTTAATAGGTTTTTCAAAACATCTGTTATGATGCCAGAACAGGTGCTTAATCTTAAATGACACAGTACTTTCCATTTTGAACGCAATCTGCAAAATGAATACTAATCTCTCACTAAAGAATATGCCACCTATACCTTATTTACTGCAAGCATATTGGCATTTATCTTACGAGTCATGCTGGATCACTGCAACATAATACAGGAGCTTGATTGTTGTGTGGAGTAATCAAGGCGTATACCTTTGTATTCTTACAATGCGTCAAAGTGAACAACAGCTCAAAAAACCCAATCTTCATCGCTTGATGGATCAGTGGGCACAGAGAACAATTGTTTTTATTTATTTGTATAGTAATGCTGTCATTTGGAAAGCCAATTTTGTTTGTTTTCCATCCTATATGTAAATCTTAAGTATTTCCTTAATATGCTGAACCAGGATGTTTGGATGATCTCTGGCTGCTATGAGGCCATAAACCCAGCTTTTAGCCACATGCCTGACTTCCTGCTTCTGAGCTACTGCCACTCTCTAGTCATCTAGAGCTATTAATATGTATAGTTAATATATTCAGACACTGTGGTTTATTGTGTCCTGTTTGCCTTAATCTTAGCCCCAGTTTACTCTCGGGGGGGGAGGGGGGAGTAGATGTAAGGTACGCAACTTCAGCTACAAGAATAGCGTAGCTGAAGTCGACGTACCTAGATTGACTTACCGCGGCGTCTTCACGCCGGTGAGTGAACTGCCGCCGCTCCCCTGTCGACTCTGCTTGTGCCTCTTGCAGCGCTGGAGTTCTGGAGTCAACGGGAGAGTGCTCGGGGATCGATTTATCATGTCTAGACTAGACACGATAAATTGACCCCCAATATATCGATTGCTACCCTCCGATCTGCTAATGTGACAATAAGAACATTACGCTCTTGTTCTTATTGTCACGTGGGGTAGGTTAATTTGCTTCTTGCACTGGGATTCCTTTGAAGTAAAAGCTACTTTATGCAGATAGAGGGACCCGTTCTGTTCTCACACACTTTGTTTTTACACTAGTGTAATTTGGCCTAATTGGAATCCCACACCAGTGTAATTCCACTAACTTTAGTTCTGTTACTTCTGGCTGTCAAGGTGTAAAGACAGAGCAGCATAATGCCCAGTATCTTCAAAAGCAAATCCCTATCCATTTGCACCAAAAAGGCCTGATGAACAGTGTGCGACATGGTGGCTAAGTTTGCCACGTTCCCTTCTAGTGTTTAGTCCACATACAGGATAACTGATAAAACCAAAAATATTCCTCTTTAATTTTACTATTGACATTTCATGCCTTATTACTCTCTGTTCCATTCAATAGGAACAGGATCTAATGAATAACACATTGTAAGTGGCATGTAGTGTTACGTTATTTCCATCCAGACCATCCAAGACAGTTTTCCACTTTAACAGGATACCATCTCTACAAAGGAGCATTGCTAAATGGTTTATTGAGTGTTCAGATTTGCAGATAATTTCCTACTCTCCAATCTTAAACAGTTTAAACCACTCAGATCGTGACATTGTTATTGCAAATGGAAAGCCACTGCAACAACACCTGCATAGATAATGTTTGTATTAACTAACTACTTATTCCAGAAGATTGGTACAAGATACTAGATTAACTCACTGCCAAAGATGGGAGCACCACAGAGTGATTCAAATGACCAGGGAATGCAAATTAATTTTATGTGAGCCTCGTACTACAGCTGTGCTCGCTTGAAAGGAGATGAAATCAGAAGTGGCACCAGAACAAGTGAGCTATGGGCCATGGAACATAATATGATTTCATTTTAGAGAGATGTTGCAACAAGTGAGAAAAATTTCCGAGGAAGAGAGTGAAGGGGAATCACTGCCAGAGGAAAACCTAGCATGCAGTTCTCATGGATCCCTATTTTATGATAATTGTAGGGGTATAATTTGCTACAGCAGCACTGAACCTTGCCTCCCTATGGAAATGTCTTCTATACCATTCTATTAAACAGGCAAATTTAAGTTAATAATTAGAAACAGAGTTAAAAAATAAAGTCAAGCTAAAATCCTGATTCATGCCCTCCCCAAAATTGGGCAGGAAAAGAGGTGTATCCACATCTGATTTTTACAAATATTCCCTCTCTTTATAATGGGCTAGTGAAATTCTGGATTTGAGATCCCTTAATCTTGTGAATATCCAAGCCGTATCCATCTGGAATAATGTACTGGGGTAAGAGGCAGCATGGGAATTAGACAGATCTGAAAGACTCCCTAGTGAAAAAAATATTTGACTCCTTTGATCTCCACAATTGCCAATGCCTCTTTTAAAGACAAGCTACCAAGCACCCTGAAGAATGTATTATTCTAGCCTAATCTACACTTGATGTAAATCACCTGTCAGTTACCATCCTGTCACCATTCTCTCTTTTAATGGTTAGGGTATCAAGAAGGTGATAGCATCCAATGTTCTGGCAACATTTCTTATCTGTCTGAGTCCTGCATTCATGGACTCAGGACACAACACAAACAACTGCAGGGGAGCAGATGGACAGTTTTGCCTGAAAATCAAACCTCTGTGATGATACTGCTGTCTGCAGCCTTCAGCACCATTGATCAGAGAGGGTGCTGATGACAGTCATAAAAGTGGTTGCAGGAGTAAATGGGACAGCACTACAGTGGATCCAATTAGAGGGAGCCCAGAGAGTCATAATGGACATCTGTTTTCACACAAGCCCAAATCCTGTAGTATCCCACATGGCACAATACACCATCTCTTTGCTATTCGGCAAAACCACAGCCAAACCACATAGCTAGCATTCATACTTTTACCACAGGCAAAGTCCCCACAGTTCTCATGTGAGATCTGCCCCCTCTCTCTCTTCCTCCCCCCCCCCCCACCCCAGCTGAGTAAATCTTTACATTCAGGTCTACATAGAGGCACGATCTCCTGACATGTCCCTCCTAGCCAGAGGAGTAACACACCATCAGCTGGGCCTCAGGTCTATGCTGGGTCAGACCAATGGTCCATCTAGCCCAGTATCCTGTCTTCTGACTGTGGCTACTGCCAAATGCTTCAAAGGGAATAAAGGGAAGAGGGCAATCATCAAGTGATCCATCCTCTGTCACCCAGTCCCAGCATCTGGCCGTCAGAAGTATAGGGACATCCAGAGCATGGGGTTGCATCCCTATTTGTTGACTCTCCACCTCAGAGAATTCTAATAAATTGGTGAGGCATGATTTCTCTTTACAAAAGCCATGCTGACTCCTCCCCAGCAAATTGTGTTCATCTATGTTTCAAAGAATTCTGTTCTTTACTATAGTTTCAACCAATTTGTCTGGTACTGAAGTTAGGCTTGCCAGCCTGTAATGATCAGAACCACCTCTGGAGCCTTTTTCAAAAATTGGTATCATATTAGCTATCCTCTGGTAATCTGGTACAGAAGCGGATTTCAGTGATAGGTTACATACCACAGGTAGTAGTTCTGCAATTTCACATCTGAGTTCCTTCAGAACTCTTGAGTGAATACCTTCTGATCCTGGTGACTTATTCCTGTTTAATTTATCAATTTGTTCCAAAACCTCCTCTATTTACACCTCAATCTGGGATTGTTCCTCAGATTTGTCACCTAAAAACAGTGGCTCAGGCGTGAGAATCTCCCTCACATCCTCTGCAGTAAAGACCGAAGCAAAGAATTAATTTAGCTTCTTCTCAATCACTTTGTCTTACTTGAGTGCTCCCTGAGCACCTCAGTCATCCGGTAGCCCCACTGATTGTTTGGCAGGCTTCCTGCTTCTGATGTACTTAATTTTTTTGTTGGTTTTTTTGTTGTTAGTTTTTGAGTCTTTTTCTAGTTGCTCTTCATATTCTTTTTTGGACTGCCTAATTATAGTTTTACACTTGAGTTGCCAGAGTATATGTTCTTTTCTATTTTCCTCAGTAGGATTTTACTTTAAATTTTTAAAGGATGCCTTTTTGCCTCTATCTGCTTCTTTTACTCTGTTGTTTATCCATGGTGACATTTTTCTTTTTTTTTTTGGTCCTCTATTCTTTTTAATTTGAGCCTCTATTGTGGTCCTTTTGTCAAAATAATATTTCTACTTCCGATTTTCTTTCATCTTCCGTATGGTTTCATTGTTATGAGATTTCAGCAGGTTATCCGTAATTGATGAATTTCTGCTACTTCTTCCCATTAACAGCTGAGCTAGAGAAAAGCCATTCTCCAGGGGTATACTTCAGTAAACCAATAAAGCTTTATACAAATCACTTCCCTGTCAAAAGTCCTTTTCATAAGGTTCTTTACTGACCGTATAGACCTTCCCACAAGTCCATTTGATTGGGGGTAATTTAGATTTGATGTCTTGTGATGAAAATCCCAATTTATGGCTAATTGCCTAAAATCCGCCCTGGAAAATTTTGGTTCATTATTGCTAAAAACTTCATCTGGAATTCCATGTCTGGAGAAGAGTCCCTTCATGCTGGCTACCAGTGACTTACTATCAGTACTTTGCGGTGTGCACATTTCTGGATGCAGAGAATAATAATTGGTGTCTATTAAATAATCCTTTGATTTCCAGGTAAATCAATAAGTGCCAACCTTCTCATTAGGCCTTTATGGAACAGGATGAGGTCTCAGTGGCTCTGTTGGAAATGGTTATATTTCAAGCAAGAAAAACAGTTTCTTACAACATTAGTGATCTTGTGATTGATCTGCAGCCAATGCAGAACCTCTTGTGCTTCTTGTTTGCACTTCTCAATTCCTAAATGATCCTTGTAGAACTTCCGTAGCATTTTTTTTTTTTGAATTATAACCTTATTTCCCTTGAAAATCACCCAAACTATCACGGTAAGTTCAAGTCTGCAGTTCCAGTAGTCTCCTATACTTGGACAGAAACTGCTTATGTCTTCTGGCCACCCTTTGATTATCGCTTCTTTAAGGATTCCCAATGATTCATCTTTATCCATTTCCACTCTTATTTATTGTAGTTTCCTGTTAGCTATGGTGATTGACTTTACAATCAGATCTACATAGGCTTGCCTCTCTGTCTCTAAAGTCTTCTCTGGTTTCATGGGAGCCACTGCTCTGGAAAGTGCATCTGCAATGAATATGAATTTTCCAGGTATGAGGGTCACAACCAAATCATACTTTTTCAGTTTTATTATCATTCTTTGCATCCTTAAGATACAGTCATTTAACAGTTTGCTAAATAACGCTTCAGGGGCTTGCGGTCTGTTTCAACTTCCATTGGCTCTCCATAAATATACTGATTGAATCTCTCACAGACACACAATATTCCTAAAAGCTCCTTTTCGATCTGTGCATATCTGATTTCTGCCTCAGTCACTGATTTGGATGCATATGCCACTGGTTGCCAAAACCCCACTTGCTGCTGTAAAATCACTACACTTAACCCAAACTGTGAAGCATCTGCTTAGAGTTTAATAGGCCTTCCTGGTGCATAGAACTTCAACACTGGTTCTTGTATCAGTTCTTGTTTTAAACCTTCCTATGATTCCTCCTGTTCTGCATCCCAGTACCATTCATTTTCATTCTCTAGGAGTGTTAGGGGGCTTATTCCTTCACCCACTTACTTCCCTGGTCCTTCTTGCATGAACAGAGATCAACAATACCCAAAGTCCAAAGGTGCAAACAATTCGATGTTTATTGGGGTGAACTTCCAGCAAGCATGATTCAAGTTTCCTTCTTTAGTGTCCCCCAGCTCTGACACCACAGAGCCTTACCTGTGTCCCTGTTCCCATTCCCCCCCTTAGCAAAACATGATTCCAATTTCCCCACTCCCATTCCCCCCCTTACTTCCTGATTGACTGCAGACTATATAGTAAAACTTGAGTTTTGCTTAGCTATACCTTAACCAATCATTTTACTGAAATTTAACTAACCAATCCTAACATATAGTAACATGATTATTTTACCAATTATATCCCACCACCTTAATTAGTTTACACCCAGCAAAATTAATTATACAGCAGACACGAACAATCACAGAACCAGACAGAGATTATGCAGACAAACAATAGGGAAATGGGGACTACAGTGATAGAACAAACACAGAAATCCTCATTTCACATCCTAGCTATTGATAAGTGAGTTCTTGCCAGACAGGCTGCTATCAAACTAAGTTTCCTTTTACATCTTCTTGGCACTTCCCTTTCTCTGGAGGTGATAGGCATTATCAGGACAGGATTGTATTCCTAACAGCCCGATAGCACCTTCTTTCAATGTGACTAGGTTGGAATGTGAGGATGTGACCATTCACTTCCCAGCTTATGGCTGCCTCTGCTGCTTAGCCAAAGGCCTTAGCCTAAGAACAGGGCCTCAGACTGTCACAGTGAGAGAAGGCCCTTACACTGGCGGAGAGTGATTTTGATTCTTTCTTTTATACCTCTAGAACTAGCCAAGTGATAAGAATACACCTAAATTCTTAGAGTATAGGCCTTTACAGACAGGCCTGAATATCTATAACCTAACAAGGAGTTTTGTCAAAGCAGCTGCTTTGATAGAGAGACTAGGTATGAATTTTCCAAGATAATTAATCATTCCTAGGAACTATTGAATATCTTTCTTTGACTGGGGATGTGGCATCATTTTAATGGGTGAAATCTCCCTCTCATGAGTTTTTACACCTTGTTTTGAAATAGTGTCCCCAACAAAAGACAGTTCTGTAACCCTTAAAACACACTTCTGCCTATGTAGTTTGAGGTCTGCCTCACTAGTTACATCCAGGACTTCCCTAAGTCTCTATGGATAGAAATTCCATGCTTGAATAATGAGTATAGCACTGACCACGTGCCCAAGATGGTGATGGTGATTATGAAATGCTCAGGGATATTTGAGAAAAACAAAACCCATTAATAATGGGGGATTTCAGCTATTCCCATATTAACTTGGTATATGTCACCTCAGGATGGGATGCAGAAATGAATTCTCTAGACAACACTTGTTACTCTTTCTCTACATATCTCTACACTATCTTTGCTATATACTATGGCTCCATGAATTCTCATAAGTTACAAAGTTGGACCTAACATATACTTGAATAGGAGATTGCCCAGAAGTGGTGATAGGAAATCAATCCATATTATTATTATCTATTATGGTCATGCCTAGGAGACCCAGTTGAGACAAGGAACCTGTTGTGCTTGGTGCTGTACAAACGCAGGGAAGAAACAGTTCCTGCTTTGAAGAGCTCACAGTCTAAAGCCCTGACGTGACAAACATTTATGCACTTGCTTTATAGTGCTGGTTGGGAATTTTCTATCAAAATTTTTTTTCAATAGGAAATGTGATCTCTGTACAGCCAAAACATACTATAGGAAAATGTCAATTTTGACAATTTTTTGTCTAAAAAATTGAAATAAAACATTTTGTTTCCTATTGATATGATGATAATCTCTGCATACACCAGAGCCCCACAGTGGTTCATGTGAATTGTAATTTTCATGCATAATGACTCATTTTTTCCTGTGTGTCAGGCTTCCAGGCCAGACTACATCTTCTATGTTCTCCTTTCAGCCTGTGCCACTGTAGTTCCTCATGGGAGACCATTACCTAGTACATCATGGGAGATGGAGTCCAGTTGGGAGACTGGCCCATAAAGGAAAATGGAAGCCTGAGGCACTTGAACTACAACTCCCATGAGGTACCACAGTGGCTCAGGTGGATGCAAATTAATGTAACCATGAAGCATTTCAGTATTTCTGGGTTGGAAAAATTTCAACTTTTTCTTTTAGAGAAGTGTTGTTATTTTGACTTTTTAGCCCAATTTGGGATACAAACAAATGTCAAAATATCAGAATTTCCCACGGCGTGTTTCAGAGGTGGCTTCATTTCATTGGTGAATGTAGCAGTGCTTGTGTATCTCTTACTTAACCAAAAAGGAAATTGTAAGGCTTAATGATTAATGTTTACAAAGCATTTTGATGTCTTCAGAACAGGGCAGTGTATTGTTATTTGTGTTTGTGATTTTTAACAGTTTAGGATAGCGAGTGAAGAATACATTATCTAACTCATTTAAAGTTACACTGGGGAATTTTAGATAGGCAGAAGGAATGGTCTAATCTAAAACCCATTGTTGAAAATGGAAGGCTGTCCATTTTCTTTAGTGAGCACTTGCTCAAGTCCTAATGACTCAAATTGGAATTTACCCAGGGTACTGGTATAAAAACAAATGCTAAGAAATTTTTAATTGCCATCATTTGTCAATATTGCATTTCATCCAATGTTGGGACATTGCTTAAATATGGATGTAGAGAAGAGCGCCATATAGACATTAGATCCCCAATACCACTTCATGAAGCTTCTGCATTTTCTTGGAAGGAACAGTTTAAGTATTACTGACCTGAATCATGTGATTGAAGCCCAAAGCGTACTGATGCAGGTTTTCTCTTTTGAAGTCCACATGATTAAAAAGTATTTGCAGGAAGGAATATCTTGCAATTTCTAGCTTTGTAATGCATGTTATTTCCTTTTGTTGTTAAAGACATGAATCCTGGAGCCAGTGCATTTGACAGATAATCACGCTTTATGGCATGAAAAATTAGTACCTCTTAATTATACTGAAATGTCAAATTCTATTTGAAATGAATGTGGGGGGGGGATTTTATCATTCTTCTCTCTTTCAAGGCAGGATTGTCCTTTCCTCCCCCTCCTACCCGCCTTGATATGGTATCTATACATAATGCTGGAGCTATTTAATCCAGTCTGTTTGAAAGATTTTAGAATTAAGAAGTCAGAGTTTCAGCTTGTGTGAATCAGTGTAGTTCCATTGATTTCAATGGAGCTATGCTGATACACCTGTTAGGAGTATGGCCATAGATAACCAGAACTATTCATTACAAGGTTAAAATGTACAAGCAGAAAGTGAATTTAGTTTAAAATGAGAAGAATAATTGAATGAGATTGGTGTGAAATGTAAATGCAGTGGGAAACATTTAGATTTTGAAAACACACCGATAACTGCAGAGTTTGGATGACAAGCGAGAGTTAAAAATGTAATTAAAAAAATCAGATTCTGGGATGTCAGAGGAAAAAAAAAACATTTTCCCCTAAGACTTGAAAGCTGTGGTACCCTTTGTCTGAAAATGGATGGCCAAATTATACATCCACAGAATTACAAAAAAACTTCCCTGAACTGCACTTTCAATGCTATCCGAGTTCATATGTGTTTTGTAGCTCTTAGCAGGTATTTTACTTGGGGATTTTTTGTAGGTATACACAAGACAGGAACTATATTTTTACTGCCATCCTCACTTGAATGGTTTGAAAAAGAAAATAGACTGAAAGCTTTCTTTAAGTAAAACCAGTTTTTTGTGCTTTCCCATTCCAGTACAGACGTCACTTTTAATCATATTGTGAAACAAAATATAAGTTCTCTGTCAAATTTTGCTTCTGATATTTACTGTAGAAAAGCAGTATGTGATGATTTTATTTTATTTCATTTTTTGCCCTAGGAGATTTCAAACTGGACTCTTCGCAAAAGTCACAGCGAGAATAACTAATTGGCATTTTATAGCCCTTTGTTAATATCTCTGCATGTGTTCAGATTTGGATAAGCTTTGGGAATAGGTTAAGGTCAACCTTAAAGTTCTCAAAGCACTCCACTAACTGAATCCGTGATTCTGCAAACACATACATATGTGCTTCCCTATGCCCACATCCGCAGCCCTATGACATCAGTGGGTTTGTTCATATGAGTAAAGTTAGACGTGTGTGTGCAGGATAGGGGCCTTACACTCAGCTTTTGTCTACACTGGTGGCCGGGTGTAAGGTGCATATGCCTACACATTGCTGGGAAAAGCAGGGTGCATCCACACTGTAGCGCACAGCTACATGCAGCCGTTCAAGGGGGAGGCAGGGAGAAAGGCTCCCACAGTTCCCCACTGCTGGAGTCTCTCCCCACCACAGAGACCTGGCACAGTCTTTTCCCATTGCCTCCCCGCTGCTGGAGCCGTTTTCTGTGGCAGGAAAAGGCTCCAGCAGTTAGGAGGCAGCAGGATACTACACTGCTCAAAATAGCAGGGTAGATGTGGGAGACACCTTGGGTGTATACACAGGCGTGCCGGGTACGTACCCTAAGGTTCTGCTGTGTCTTTACTTAAGTGCCTCACCATCTACATTGCTATTTAAACCCGTGCTAGGGGGGCATGCAGTGTATGTACTCTACATGCTGCCACGAGAGTAGACATAGCCTTATACCGATATCTATGCCAAACTTGCTGGTTTCACAGCGTTTGACAATGTTTTTCATCTGCCCTGGATTGCATGGTTTGTACCTGTCTAGGGCCAGATTCCACTGACATTCACACCTGTTGCACTGATTTCCTTGGAGTCACTCCAGGTTTACCCCAGCATAACTGAGTTCAGAATTTAGTCCCTTGAGTTTTGCAGCTGAAAGGATCCAGAAACTCAAACCAAACTCAAGCAATCCCTGTCACTCAGACCAGCCACATCATGTTCATATGGTTTTCATCCAAGAGCCAGAACTATCCTTCCTCCCAGTCTATACCCCTGAATCATCCAACAGGCCCAGGACCTCCTGACTTTCACTTGATGATGTCTTCTGCTGGGATGCAGGGAAGAAATGTTATAGAAGTGGCCTGCAGACTCCACTTCTTCCTGACATCTTTCAAAGATATCCTGCTGACCCTATTCCTCCTTCTGTCCTGGGCGAACATAAGACCAGTGTGTCTGCCCACCTCTCAAACCAAATGAATTCTCTTTAGGGGAACAGCCTGTCTGTTTTTCCCTGTCCCCACACTGCCATTTGTCATTGGTAGGATTCTGTGAAGAAGTTTGCCTGCCACCTCAAGGAAAGGATTCGGGTACAACTCTCGTAAGTTGTATGCTATCTCGTCACTCACCGTATATCCTCCTGCTTATCATGACTACCCTCACCTTCACCGATACCCATCCATGTCTGTCCCCTCATCAATGTTCATGCCACAGTAACCATTAGCTGATGCTACTGCCACCAGGATCAATATCACTGTCAGCTAATGAACCCTTGAATCCCTGATGGCTTGGCTTAAATTAAATTAGTTGTGATGTTGAATTTAAAATCGCTGAGGTGGCATCTTTAAATTCTACAAGTGGTATAGGTCATTTATAGTTTTTTCATAGAATCATAGAATCTTAGGACTGGAAGGGGCCTCGAGAGGTCATCTAGTCCAGTCCCCTGCACTCGTGGCAGGACTAAGTATTATCTAGACCACACCTAACAGATGTTTGTCTAACCTGCTCTTAAAAATCTCCAATGATGGAGATTCCACAACCTCCCTAGGCAATATATTGTGTATTATGTATTTGTCTGTGTGATGGTTTGTAGCTGTTTCCTTCAAATAAGGTATTTTATAGGTCTAAGGTTACGCGGGCTCCATTGTTTTAAACTTGCAGCCTCAGCCATATATATGTATAAATCTGGGGCATGTTCTGGAAAATTGTCAGGTGCATCCAAGGACTGAGGATATTTATAAAGGGTAGGAATCAGCCCAGCCAAGCCAGTGACACGTATAATGCTTTTCCCCCCCAAAGCTTTAACCATCTTGCCAAAGCAGCACTTCCAAAGTAGAATGCCCTTAAGATGTCCCTCTCACTGTGAGATAGTTCCTTGAAACAGGATTTAACACCAGGCCTCCAGGGTCTATAGTTCCTCCACAACTGTTGTGAATAATGCAAAGTAGATCACTGCCTTCTATACAAGTTTGAAGGTCTCTAGTCCCTCACAGGTGATCTCAGGACATGGCTGCTGTAGCAAATCTCATTCAAAATCTCTTTTTGCATTTTCTGGATCAGACTTCTGGGAGATTGAAAATCCAGATCATGGAACTATTGGTAATTAATATGCATTGCTCTTAAGAAAAAAAATATGCTCTCTTGTTCAGAAGAATGATACTGATTATCCTCAGTTTTTCAATCATATTATTTAAAGATACATGACTTTACTCTCCTCCATATGGGGGCCCCAAAGCAGCAAAGCACTGAAACATGTTTAAATTCCAGTGGAACTTCAGCCTGTGTCTAAATTTCATCACATCTTTAAGTGCTTTGCTGAATAGAGATGGACTGATGAATTGGGGCTTTATACCCAGAGTAGAGTAGGTGTGCTAAAGAAATATGATCATTATCCTAAAGTTATACAGAGGGATTATAAAGTGAGATTGTGCCTCTCTGAATTACAAGCCTCTCACTGACTCCCCCTCCCACAAAGAGATAAATGCCACAATCTAGTCCTTAACAAACATATGTGCGTGTTACTTTCAGGATTTTATGTATAATTTTAACAGTCTGGTTCAGAATTACCCTTAGTTCAGAGACACACCAGAGAACCTTCTTTATGCAGTAACAATAATATCAAGCTGTTATATGGCACTTATCTGTAGATCTTAAAATGCTTTACAAAGGAGATCAGTATCATTATCCCCATTTTACAGATAGGAAAAACTGAGGCATAGAGCGGCAACATGATTTGTCCAGCAAACCAGTGGCAGAATCAGGAATAGAATCAAAATCTTCTGAATCCCTGGCCAATCAATTAGCCACCAGGTTATCATGTTTCCTCTGCATAGAGCCTGCTGCTGCAAACTGCAAACTGAGGTGTGAAGCTCAATCAATGCTCCCACTAGCTTCAGCACTCCTTTAATAAGCAGTTAGTAACACTTTAAATATTGATAGGTGAGAAAAAGACAAACAACATACATAAACTGAAAAGAAATGTTAGGAACATAATGGATAAAATGTGATAATGATCAAAATGATAATTTGTCTGTCCACCTCCACTGTTGTCAAGCATTAGCAAACACATTGCCTTTCCACATATCCCTCGAGTGCTCTGTAACTACAACTACTTTGCCTGTTGATCCAAATACCAGTGTGCCTTTCACTCTTGAAATCAGCTTAATTGAAGTGGTTGTTATGGTTAGCTGTTTTCAATTTTTGTATCGGAAGTTATTGGCTTGCCTTCTCATTAGGGACCTGGAGAATCAGGTGATGAATTCTACCAAGGAATCTAGTTAGGAAGCAGTTTGATATTATGATGTAGTATATATTTTCAACCATGTTTTATTATTATTAATTATTATTATTAATAATAAATGTAATATCTTGGTCAAATTTCATCTGGTATAGTTACACTTTGCCTGCCTACATTCTCCTGCAGTTTTATTCTGCATTCTTTTTTTCATTTCACACCCTATACTGTCATGTGGTATGGCTTTGTGCATGGGGAAACCACTGCCTTCAGCCTCACACCTGACTTCATTCCAGTGGTGGGTAATATCATTATTGTACATGTCTACTTTGTAGAGAATTTATCAACAAAAGGCCAAGATCCTCAAAGGTTTTTAGACACCTAAATATTCATAGAATCATAGATTCTATGATTCTAAATATTGTGACTATTTAAGTGATAATAATAACATATTTGAATGTGGTTGAGAGAGTACATATAATGACATAATATCGAATGCTTTCCTAATGAGATTCCTCAGTAGACTTTGTCACATGATGCTCTGCTGTAATATAAACACCAACAAGCCTGTTCCAAGTCGCTGACAAGACTCCCAGGGGACTGTGTGTTCCGCAACAGCACACACATGACGGCAAGCAGAGGGGTTTGGTCTAAGGAAGATGGAGGCAGTGTCAGAGAGAGTATGTCTTCAATGAACAACATTAACCAGGGTGATTGGCACATGGGTCTGGGCACCCGTTAGCATAGGTTGGAGGTGAGTGACCTCACACACAGAAGCTCTACTCACGTTACAGTGTCCTCATTGTTTCGGCACTCACCCATGTGTGTCTGTGGGTGTATCTCATGGTTCTTTGTGCTTGAGATGCTCTGGAATTCTTCCCCAGTCAATTGTGTCAATTGCAGGAGAACTTCTCCATCCTGCTGGGGGAATTGTGGGAAGGGTGTTGGAGGACTGTCTGTACTCAGGTGACTTTGCCTGTATCCTCACTGCTAAGTAGAATCATAGAAGATTAGGGTTCGAAGAGACCCTCTGCTCAAAACAGGACCAGTCTCAACTAAATCATCCCAGCCAGGCAGGTTCCAGCCCATGTTAAACCAGAGCCAAGGTTCTATTCCAGCCCTAAGCTGTAGCAACAGACTGTGATTTTAAGCACCTCCAAAGCTGGGTCAGAGGTTTTTCTGTGTGGATGATGGTGGGAGTTGGGCTAAAACACAGGAAAAGGTCCAGGTTAACTGTGCAGTGAAGACTTCTTTTGAGTATGCAACTGGGCAGATCTATGTAGTGACCATAAGCTCCAAAGGGGTACTGTGGTGAGGTGTTCACCCACACAAGGAAAAGCAGGTTAAATTAGGCTAATTTACCTGACACGCTACACTTGGGGGAGAGCCAGGAATTAAAAGGCTGATTGATAATGGAGTCCAGTTGAGACGGAACATGTGGGGCTGGTATAAAACCAGGAAGTTGGCAGCAGAAAGGGGCTGCAGGGGAAGTAGTCTGCAGTCACTCTGTGGGAGAAAGAAGGTATGTCTGGGGCTATGGAATTAAGCATTCTGCAATTACTCCCTGGAAGGGGGGAGTTTGGGCTGGTGAGCCCAGAAAGGGGAAAGCCGGAAGGTGTAGTAAGGAGTCCAGGAAAAGAGCAACAGGGTCAGAGATCAGGCAGGCCACAGTTGATAGATGTAGGGTCCATGGACTGGAACAAGAGGAGAAGGCAGGCCCGGGTTCCCCTACCAGCATTGGGGAAGTGGCACAGACTGGGCAGTGGAGCAGAAGACTGCTTAGGACAGTTATCCAAAAGTGCTTTGATACCCCAGAAGGGGAGGGCTACAGTGAACTGGCTGTAGGGCCAAGCCACGAAGAAAGAGAGCATTTCAAGTCACACAGAGAGGCAGCTGGGCATGTGAATGAGTGGCAGAAGGGGGCTGTTAGCTCCAGAAGGAGAAAGAGCAGCCAGAAAGAGGTACCCTAATACTGAGTGAACTCCATGATAGGGACAAAAGGTTAAAGAAGCAGCTAGTCAGGTCTTCCACACACCACTGCTGGCTAGATTGGAGGAGGAGTTTGTTCCTTCCACAGGGAGCAGGCATTCGCCCTCAGGCAAAAGAAAAGTTGTGGGAGAAACAGGGCGTGAAACTGGATTTACATGCTGTAGTCTTGTGAAATTAGAGCTAGACTTGAGCAGACAATATTGCTGTCTAGGCTCTTGCAGATCTGATACACCACACTATTCCGACAGCTAATAGGCATGTTACTAATGAAAGGTTTCAGAGTGGCAGCCGTGTTAGTCTATATCAGCAAAAAGAACGAGGAGTCCTTGTGTCACTTTAGAGACTAACAAATTTATTTGAGCATAAGCTTTCATGGGCTAAAACCCACTTCTTTGGGTTTTTGCCCACGAAAGCTTATGCTCAAATAAATTTGTTAGTCTCTAAGGTGCCACAGGTACTCCTCGTTCTTTTTACTAATGAAAGACACTCATAGTCTGAGACCAGCTTCCCTGTGCAACCATTTACAATTTTAAAGCTACTACCTTTGATGAAGAAGGATCACAGGATCTCACTTAGTATCTTCTACTGAAAGCTCATTACACAGGAGGATGTCAAGGCAAAAATGACTAGGAGGCTCGTTTCCCCTTCTAGCCATTTTCTGCCAGGTCCTCACTTTGATGTGCTGCCCTAATCATATGCCTATGCATAAAAGCCAGCTCTGCCTTTCAGAGTAAATTCCTTTTTTGTGTGGACTCACTGTGTTCTATTGATCACTCATTCTACTGCTGCCTAGCTGCTGTTAGCCGCTTGTCACTCAAGATCAGGCAGACCTACAGTTAGTGGAAATCGTTTAAAAACAGAAGGATAATGCCTTTATTCTTCTCTATTATTTCAGACTAGGAGGCTGTAATATTCTGCTCATATTGAATTTCTCCCAGATTGCTAGAGTGGAACTCACTAAGCACAGGATTTAAGGTAATAATAACAGGTTTCAGAGTAACAGCCGTGTTAGTCTGTATTCGCAAAAAGAAAAGGAGTACTTGTGGCACCTTAGAGACTAACCAATTTATTTGATAATAGGATCATTCCTCAATTAACTCCTAACTTGATAAATAGAAGTGCAGATTACAGCATTGTATTTCCTGTTTTCTGTAAAGTGATCTTCATGGTTATGTTGATTAAATTGCAGACAAATATGCAAGAAGGTAACAGCTGGATATGGGAGATTTACAGTACTCACATTACTTTATAGTCTGTACAGTGAGATGCCATAACCACATCAACCTCTGTGTCTTTTCTGGGTTGATCTATTCAGAAGCTGATCAACTACATACCATCAATTTTTAAAGAAGGAAACCATATGGTACGGAATCTTTAAAACTATGCAACCAAGAAGTTCACTGAGAACAAATTTATTTGAACAGTTGGCTAGAAAAACTATTACTCCCATTATTCTGCTAACAACATACAATTAATTCTAAAGTAACTGGTTATATTAATTTCCATCTTGCTGCCTAAACTAGGTATATTTATAGGCTGGAATTACCTCTCTCTGTTACATGAACACACACTGTTTTTAATCCCACATATTTATAGTAAAATACAGTACATAAATTATAATACTGTAATATTTATATGTAATATGATCCACTGGAAATAGCAGCAAAAACCCACAGGGTATAAATTTGCAGCTCCACATGCTGATTGTTGTTAAGGGAATAGGTAACAGGCTATGGAACCTCAGACTTCTAGTTTGCTGCTGGCACAAAACCAACCCAGATCAGTAGTGAGCAAGAGTCACAACCAATACCTGGTTGGAGGCCAAGATGGTCTCAGTCTAGCAGTCACTGGACGGGTGACTACATCACAAAAAACACCACCACCATGGGTGGTACCTTGTTGGTAGACCCAGCAAGAGAGCCCAAGGATGGAATAGACATGGAAACTGAATTTCTGCTCTCTCCTCCAAAGGGGATCTCTCCAGCTCAGTATTGAGAGTTGTTTGTGGGACGGTGGTAAGATGCTTTTGTTTCTTGTTTGGTAGATAAATATGTGATCTTAGGCTCCAAAGTTCTTAGCATAGCACTTTTCATGAGCACTAAATTCACTTAGGGTTTAGATTCATAGAGTTTAAAGCCAGAAGGAACAACTGGATCATCTAGTCTGACCTTTTATATATCCCAAGCCCTTAAATTTCACACAGTTACCTTTGTATTGAGAGCAATAACTTGTTTTTGGCTAAAGCATATCTTCCATAAAGATCCAGCCTTGAACTGATGCCATCAAGAGAGGATAATCTATCACATCCTTTGATAGTTTGTTTCAATATTTAATGTAGCATTAAGGTATGGTTCTACTCTGAAAACTGACTATGTAAAATTATGCCTTCTGATTCTTTTCAGCAATCTACTCCTTGTATAAACTCAGCAACATGTCAGTCACCAAAGTGAACAGCTATTACTGCTCAGGGGTGAAAGTAAAATGTATCTCTTACTGGTACGGGGGACAGTTCTTCCCGCCCCCAGACAGGGCGGGACCTCGGGCAGCAGGGGTGGGGCTGGGGGGGGGTCAGCATTCCCCAGCCGGCCCGCCCACGCCACCCGGTGCTCCAGTGGCAATTTAAAGGACCCGGGGCTCTGGTTGGCCCTGGAGTAGCTGCTCCTTTTGGCCCCCCCCCCAATATTGGCAGCCAGGGGGGCAAAAGGGACAGGGACATTACAGCGTTGCCACGGCAGCACTTTAAGCAGGGTCCTTTTGCTGCAGCAGCGCTTTAATGTCACTGCCCCTTTTGTGCCCCCCCGCCCCCCACCCCCGATACACGGCTTTCACGCACTTTAAAGTCAGCGGTATGGGCCAGTTCAGGCAGCTAGTTTGTACCGGCCCGTACCACCTTACTTTCATCCCTGTTGCTGCTACAAGTTGAACCTCTCCAGTCCGGCACCCTCGGGACCTGACTGTTGCTGAACCAGAGAATTTGCTGAACTAAGGGAGGTCAATATGTAGCACTGAGGCAAATAAATGGAACAATGCTTGCAATGCCCCCTAGCCAAGGCTTATTGGCTCTCGTTATAGTGGGTATGGCAACCCCCATTTTTTCATGTTCTCTGTGTGTATACATATATACCTACTGTATTTTCCACTGCATGCATCCAATGAAGTGGGTTTTAGCCCACGAAGGCTTATGCTCAAATAAATTTGTTACTCTCTAAGGTGCCACAAGTACTCCTGTTCTTTTTATCCCAATATATGTACTTATCAGCCTTAGTTGTCGGTAGGTTGTAAGTATAAAGGTGAAAAGTAGAGGACCAAAATTGGATCCTTGTGAGAGTCTGTTATGGAGATTCCTCAGCCAACAGACTTTGTCTACAGCATGCAAGATGAAGCTCCAATTCATTATCATTTCCATGATGAATTGCTCCATGGGCTTACAGGGAGTAGTCTGCAACAACTTGGCAGCCTGCTTTGAGTCATAGAGGAATTGTAGGTCAGCAATGGATGTCCACTCCATTAGTCTCTTTCCGTCTGAATTATGGTCAGGGTATCCATAACTGACATGGCAGGAACTGAAGTCACCACAGTACATGGAAGGACCTGTAAAGGTGGGCAGAGTGAGGAGTGGCCACTTGTGGAAGCTTGTAGATATTGATCAGCAAAAACTCATTCAACTTTATTACCTGCCACTCTACAGTGTCATTTGGACCAGAAGTCAATATAATGATGATAACAACATAAGATACTATCCCATTTTGCTTGTGATGGTGATGAACAATGAGAGCACAGCCTGGAACTGAAGGCTGCACATTGGTAGAGTAGTGTGTCTCCTGAAGCAAAATCATGTGTTCTTCAAAGTTTGTACCTAGGTGGAGGAGGATATCCCATTTTGCCGCCTCTATCCCCTCAATATAGAAATGCAGCATCTTGAGAACTGGCCCCAGCATTAGATCTTGTGGTGCTGGAACTCACTGGGACCCCACTGGAGGACAGCTTTTTGCTGATTGTTGCTCAGAAAGCAAGCCTCTGTTCCACATTTTGTCCATTTTCATTTCCCTTTACACTACTCATGGGGGACACCACAAGAAGGCAGTAGACATTACCCACAGGTATTAGTCCAAAGGAGATAATTGATTTGGGAAAAGACTCTTTGATAACACAATTACTGCCAGCAGCTGGCTGTATGATAACTCATATTTGGAAAAAGACAGATCCACCAACATTAGTGGCATGGGGATATAAAGTACAGGAAATTATTTCAATGGAAAAATTGTCTGACAGCCTCAGATCAAGTTGGTGTTATAATATCTGGATACCATTTTGAGCAAACACAAGTAAACAGATAATAAAAGAGCAGATTATAAGACAGGGTGACCAAATACATATGGGCCCTTTAAAGGTAGCAAATACAGATTATATGAATGAGATTTGTTAATACTTGGGTGGAAAGTTTATGTATGTTAATAATGATAAAACAAAAAATGAAAAAAAATAGTTTCTACATTTGATCTGGAGTCATGAAGAAACAGTAAATATAGAACCTCACGGCAATTTTACAGTTCCATTTCAGAAGAGAACTACATTTTACCAATGAGCATAATAATAATAGTATTAAATTAACTCCCATTGTCTTAGCTTTAACCTCTTCAGGGCAACATACACCTGTGCTAGGTGGGAAACAGTTTTCCCATCCTATGAGTATTGTCAAGGTTTTTAAATGTTTTCATGTCCTGAATTTTGGCAGAAACAATCAAAATCTCAAAAACGTTCAGGAACTGATTGGTTGAAAATATTTTGTTTAGATAGTGTCAAAACATTTTGTTTAGATTGCAACTGGTTTAAAACTTGGTAAACTATCATTTAATTTACATTTCAAAGCAAAATCATTTTGACCAGAGAAATAGAACTTTGTCATTATGAAAATATAAAAATGGCTGTTTTGACAATGTTGAAACTTTTTTCAGACTTTTTCAAAATGGGAAATCTGTTGAAATTGGCCCTGGTGCTTTCCTATGAACAGCTTATTTTTCAATGAAACAGCATTAAAAAAAAAAAGTTTTGTCAAAGGGTTCTCCACCAGCTTTCATGCACATATTTTATATATGTTTACAAAGTGCTGTATAAATTTACACCACTGGCTCAATGCTTTACAATAATTAATCACCCAGAACATACGGCCTTTATTAGACAGATGTGAAACAAACAAGATATCATGAAAAGGTCAATTAATAACATCTGGATACATCTTCAACTTAGCTAATGGAGCTACTACAGTGATTTTATACCCAGTGTTGAGGAACTGGCCAATTAAAATTAGTTACACAACAGGTTGAAGGGAGGGAGGACTTTCCTCTGTCTTGTAGAGCAATGTACAATTGGCTGGGTACACTGGGTGAAATCCTGGCCCCACAAAATTCAGTGGGAGTTTTGCCATTGACTTAAATGAAGCCAGGACTTCAACCATCATTATAGACCCTCGATTCTGAAGTAACAAACATTGGTCACTGCTGGAAGCCAGATACTAAGCTGAATGGACCTCTGGACCTATGTTCTGTTCTAGTAAGGCAAATCATGGACATTTCAATGTTCCTAAATTGATTTAGTTATAAAACGCATGAAAATTGATGTTCAAATTGCCCCATTTCCTTAGTATTTTAAAACGGCTCTTTTGAATAAAGACACAGGCCTATAATACAGAGTAATAATTGTAGATCAGCTTTCTAATCTCCAGAGCTCTTTTTCATAACTTGTCAGTTAACTTCTACAACTCATTATAAGGGAACCTAATGTTTAGTTCTTTATTCAGTATTTTTATACTGCATTTTGTCCTTTTACCTATACCTTCTTTCCAGTTTATGAAATATTTGTAAAAAAAAAAGAAAATAAATGACATTATTTTTGACAACTCATTAGTTCTGTACCAACTTGCTTGATGAGACAAGACATTCTAAATGTTATTTATGTATCAGAAAGAGAAATGCTGAAATTCAGCTAATGAGACTTCTTTTTAAAATAAGCCAAACCAGTGTGAAAAATTCCCTACTGCAATAAAAGCTTGTAAGTCGAGTGCAGATATTTGTACCACTAATAGAAACCAGGGCTGGTCAACAATCTTAATCTCATCTACACCATGCCACACTACCCTTTCATGGACTAAAACTCCTGTGGTGCACCAGAAGTGCTCAGCAAGAGGGAAGTTCTTGATTCATCGTGGGACTTTGGTAGATAGAAATGATGGAGCATGAGATACCCAAATTGCAGTTCCTATGAAGCACTGCTGCAGCATTTTCTGTTTTCCTAAAATTATTGTTTTTCAGCTGAATATTTTTGATTTTTCATTTTTTTCAATTAAAAGTCTAAATTTTCCATGGGAAAAAATGGACAAACATACTACATGTTTGAGGTTTTTTGGTTTGAAATGACTTTTAGTTTACATATTCCATTAATTTTATTTAAAAGGAATAAACAAAATGTTTTAAAACATTTGAAAGCAAAACAAAAAAAAATATTTTCAACCCAAAATGCCTATTTATTTCAGATTTTTGGAATAGTCAACGAGCTGACAAATCCATTTTTCATAAAGCCATATTCAGCATCAGTAATTGTATTAGAAGCTGACCCATGCTGTTCTAGTAACCCAAAGTCCATTACTTAAAACAGGGGCGGGCAAACTTTTTGGCCTGAGGGCCGCATCGGGTTTTGGAAATTGTATGGAGGGCCGGTTAGGCGAGGCTGTGCCTCCCCAAACAGCCAGGCGTGGCCCGGCCCCTGTCCTGGATCCCCCCACCCCTGCTTCTCGTCTCCTGATGCCCCTACCAAGATTCCTGCCTCATCCAAACCCCCCATTCCCTGACGGTACCCCTGGGACCCCTGCCCCCCCCCGCTCCCTGTCCCCTGACCGCCCTGGAACCCCCACCCCTGACTGCCCGCCGCCACCCCATCCAACCTCTCCTCTCCTTTCTGACTGCCCCCCACCCGGGACCTCTGCCCCCATTCACCCCCGCTTCTCCCTGTCTGACTGCCCCCACCGCCCCATCCAACCCCCCCCTCCTTCCTGACTGCCCCCCCGGGACCTCTACCCCCCTCTACCTCTCTACCTCAAACTCCCCTGTTCCCCTCGCTCTGAGTGCCCCAACCCCTGTCCATGCCCTCCACCCCAGAACTCCCTTGCCCTCTATCCAACCCCCATCCCCCCGCCTCTCCCTGCCCCCTTACCGCGCTGCCTGGAGCACTGGTGGCTGGAGCCAGCCACACCACTGCGCAGCACAGAGCACTGGCTCAGGCCAGGCTCTGCAGCTGCACTGCCCAAGGAGCTCACCGCCCTGAACATTGTGCCAGTGGCTCGGTGAGGTGAGGCTGTGGGGGGGACGACAGTGGGGGAGGGCCCAGGGACTAGCCTCCTGGGCCAGGAGCTCAGGGGCTGGGCAGGAAGGTCCCGCGGGCCAGATGTGGCCTGCGGGCCGTAGTTTGCCCACCTCTGAGTTAAAACCAGATAATAGATGACATCACAGCAAAATAATGCAGTAATGAAAGTACTGATGGGTAAAGTTCAAAAAGTTGAAAGTTCTGTTCATATAATGTGTTTGAATTTCATATAGTCTACAATGTATCCAAAAGATTTTGAGCATCATGAATGTTGTGGGCCGTAGTTTGCCTCTTGTGTCTGTTCCACATAAAAGGATAAGAGACTGCTACTGCTTTCAACCAAAGACTCTTTTAGCTCAAGCAGTACAGGATTGGGCTTCTAGCTCTGACGATCTCTGGTTCAAACCTCATGATCTGCCTAAGCAACCTCTTATGCATGCACTATTTCACTAGAAATGTTCCTAGACCAGGGTTTCTCATTCACTTTCCAGGATATCCTACTTCCAGCTGGGAAGGAAATAAAATTAGATCAGTTTCTCTGGTGGTGATTTAGTATCTTCTCTTCTGGTCACAGACAGAGCCTTAAAGTGCAGAGGTGCACAAAAAGTGGGGAACAATAGAGTGGAGGAAAGAAATTATCCCGACTTTACGGAACATTTTGTTTAAAAAAGTCCAGTTGATGGAGTTCTACATAGGCTCAAGGATTTGCCTCCATGGAACCACTTGCAGGAAGGAAAGCTCTTGTTCCAACACTGGAAGAACATATAGATGGACAAGGAGAAGGCTAGTGCTAAAGGAATGGTCCGTTGCCTTGATTGGAAAGACTTCCGTTGACTTCAATGGGCTTTGGATACAATAGATGGAAAATGACAAAAGGCTGGGAAATGAAATGGTTAAATAAGGAAAGTGAAGGGAGGAATGTGAGAATGGCAAAAGCAGAGATACTTCATATGCTGTTAAAAGGAGCCTAATTACAAATGCAAATTACTGTGGATGGGCAGGATGCATTCAATTTATTATTTTCTTTATGAAAAAAGGAGACAAATGGAAGGGACAGATAAGGAAATGTCAAAGCCATTACTGGAAGTAATGAAGTGAGGGGCAGCTGCTGCAGAATTAGCACCTCCTCCTCCTCCCACTAACTTCTAACCATATTTTATTCCTCAGGGAATCCACCATCGACCCGTGCTCCTGTCGCTCTGCAGCATCTGTGCCTGCAGTGAGCGCCGTGCCCACAACACCTAATGAGCGCATTTTTATTAGCTTATCTCACTGGGAGAGGAAGGGATTGTAGCATGCATTTCTTTCTCGGAGTCAGCAGTTGCAGAGGTAGCACCAGTGTGGGAAGAAGCAAAGAGGCACTTACAACAGGTGCAGGAGTGGAATGTTATGGTGTGACGAGGTGTGGTTTGTCACCTTATTAGGTTGCATGTGAGTCTTACTGTCCTGTACTAAATGTGTGTCTAGCTCAGTTTCCCTCTGTACTGCACCAATACCTAGGTGGTGGGAATTGGGTGTGTGACTTTTGCTGAGTCCCTCGGGACAAGTGAGACTGCCCAGCTGCCTGCACGTAGGCGATGGCTGATGCCCTTCGTAACCTGAGAACCAGGAGGAGGATGCGGCCAGGTGACATTTTGCCCTGGAAGCAGGACAAACACTGGAGGAGGAGCAACAGGTGGGTCGGAGGTGAGGTATCAGGTCCAGGGCTGTCTTCTGTGGGGGACTGGAAGAGGGGGAGTCCAGGGTGTCTGGCCCGGGGTTCCCTCAAGAAGGACTTGGCTGAAAATCACTGATTTCTGTGCTAACAAGTTATGTTCTATGCTGTATACCTGTTGACTAATAAACCTTCCATTTTACAACTGAGAGTCATGGCTGACTGAGGAGTTGCAGTGCTGGGCCCTTTGGCTCTTTTAGGAGCCCTGCTCAGGTGGACGCACTGTGGGAAGCGCAAGGTGAACAGGATTGCTGAAAGCTCTGAGGTCAGACACAGGAAGTCCAAAGCCACATAGACTTTTTGCCCTGGCAACACTGTGGTCAGAGAGGAGGCATGCTGCACCAGAATCCTGACTGGCTTCATTCAGAGCAGTTCCGGAGCATCGGATCGGTGACTCGGTGACAGATGGTAACTGTGATTTCAGTGAGCGAACTGGCTTTTCGTAGACAATTACAGAAGGAAGTGAAAGGTGGATCATGGAGACCCAAGAAACAGAAAAAAACCCATATCAGGTCATCTAGTCCATGCAACCAATCACCATGCAATATAGGAAGGGTCCCTATACTATGTCCATGAGTACTGGCAGGATACAAGAGAGAATACCTCCCATGGTGGGGAACTTTGGTCAGAAGTGCAAAGTCTGCAGTTCGTTCCAGAAATGGAGACAATGATAGATCCTCTTTCTTAAGACCACATCTAGAAAGTGGTTAGGGAAGACCTCGTGCTTTTACCCTCTGAATAGATGTATTCAGCAATTCAGGTCTGTAGGACAAGTCTTCCAAGGAAAGTCCATCAATCAAAGATAGTTATACGGCTCCCATTCCCATAGTATCTGACCCATTCAGGATCTTGCATGCATTCATCCTCATAATACCCCTGTAAGGTAGGTAAATATTGATATCCAATTTTTTAGGTGGGGAACTGAGGTAGTTAGGTATCCAACATACATTGATATCAAGTCACTTGCCTAAGTCCATATTGGAAGTCAGTCAAAAAAAGCAAGGAATTGAACTAAGAGCTCTCATAGCTTAGACTAGAGCCTTAAGCAGTGGACCATCCTTCCTTTATAGTAAAGTTCTGGAGAAAAAACTCTGTCTCATATGCACATCATGAGTTTCATTCCTGAGGCTGACGTTTCCATTTTTCCAAGGGAACATAGCTATTGTGGCAGATCATAATCATAGAGGTTGAACCGGGCCTGTCCCTCTCACACTGAATCACGGCGTCACTTTGGATGAGTTACTTAGCTGCTCTATGCCCGTTTAAAATAGCTAAGATATTGTCCTGGTTTAGAGGAATGTTGTGAGGTTTACTATTACTAAAGCACTTACAGGACCTTGGATAGAAGTCATAAGATAAATGCAAATGTGTTCATTGTTATTATGACCACACATTATAGCCCCACATTCTGGAACTTGAACCCCACTTGGTTTGTATCCTACCTCAGATTTGCCTGCCATGGAGAAACAGTGACCAAAGTAACACAAGCTTGTGTTTTCTGCTGGAAATATGTAAAGCCAGCATGGTGCGCAAAGAGCTTGAGAAGGACAAATTGCAAGAAGCTGATTGTATCACAACCAGTGGAAGTGGAGTCAGAGGGCTGCTCATGAAATACTGACTCTTAGAGTTTTTGAGTGAATATGTGACCTTCGGGAAATAGACAATAGAGAGTCAAAAATGTTTTCCACTTTTTCTCCCCTTCTCTTCTTTATTTTTTCTCTTAGGTGATTTGAAAGAAGTACAAAAAAAGAGTAAAAACAAATCTTTTCAAAGTTCTGTGTTCACACGCAGTCTTTGTTACTGGTATGCGTGTAGGTGTTGTGTGAAAACTGGTAAATGGGTTGATACTCTAATGACTTGCTTATTTTTGAGCAGCAGAAGATTTTAAAAAGCAACATCTTGCAGAATGTATGATATATAAAGCACCATAAGTGAAAGATTACCACTTCACATGAAGAAGAGTTTTAGCTACTTGCTGTACATAAGGTGAGGAGCAATTTAGTTATCAGTTTTGCTGCAGAATAAAGTGGGGAAGACCCAATTTCATAATACAGTTAGATAAATAATTTGCCATCCGAACCGTTCCTTGGTATTATATAGTATGCAGGGAACAAATATTGAATAACAGGCTCTTTATTCTAGCAGAGAAAGGTTTAATACAATCCAGTGGCTTGAAGTTGAAGCTAGACAAATTCAGACTGGAAATAAGACATACATTTTTAACAGTGTGAGTAATTAAGCACTGGAACAATTTACCAAGGCTCATCATAAATTCTCCATCACTGACAATTTTTAAATCAAGATTGGATATTTTTCTAAAAGATCTACTGTAGGAATTATTTTGGGGGAATTCTATGGCCTGTGTTATACAGGAGATCAGGCCAGATGATCAGAATGATCCCTTCTGACCTTAGAATCTCTGAAGGAGTTCACATGAGTATACAAATACCTGAAAGAGGAAGGATTATCTTGTGATTAAGCCTTTGCTCTGAAATTTATAAATTCTGGGTTCAATTCTAAGCTTTCTGCAGGCATCCTGTGCAACTTTGGATCACTTTGTGCTTCAGGCCCCATTCTGTAAGCTAGCCCAAATAATACACTTTGTTTTATCTATATAGATTGTAATCTCCTCTTCGTGACATGAACGACTTTTAGTCTCAGTTAAGGCTTCTTGGTACTTAGAATCATAGAATATCAGGGTTGGAAGGGACCTCAGGAGGTCATCTAGTCCAACCCCCTGCTCAAAGCAGGACTAATCCCCAATTAAATCATCCCAGCCAGGGCTTTGTCAAGCCTGACCTAAAAACTTCTAAGGAAGGAGATTCTACCACCTCCCTAGGTAACGCATTCCAGTGTTTCACCACCCTCCTAGTGAAAAAGTTTTTCCTAATATCCAACCTAAACCTCCCCCACTGCAACTTGAGACCATTACTCCTTGTCCTGTCATCTGCTACCACTGAGAATAGTCTAGAACCATCCTCTCTGGAACCACCTCTCAGGTAGTTGAAAGCAGCTATCAAATCCCCCCTCATTCTTCTCTTCTGCAGACTAAACAATCCCAGTTCCCTCAGCCTCTCCTCATAAGTCATGTGTTCCAGACCCCTAATAATTTTTGTTGCCCTTCGCTGGACTCTCTCCAATTTATCCACATCCTTCTTGTAGTGTGGGGCCCAAAAACTGGACACAGTACTCCAGATGAGGCCTCACCAATGTCGAATAGAGGGGGACGATCACATCCCTCGATCTGCTCGCTATGCCCCTACTTATACATGCCAAAATGCCATTGGCCTTCTTGGCAACAAGGGCACACTGCTGACTCATATCCAGCTTCTCGTCCACTGTCACCCCTAGGTCCTTTTCCGCAGAACTGCTGCCTAGCCATTCAGTCCCTAGTCTGTAGCTGTGCATTGGGTTCTTCCATCCTAAGTGCAGGACCCTGCACTTATCCTTATTGAACCTCATCAGATTTCTTTTGACCCAATCCTCCAATTTGTCTAGGTCCCTCTGTATCCTATCCCTGCCCTCCAGCGTATCTACCACTCCTCCCAGTTTAGTGTCATCTGCAAACTTGATGAGGGTGCAATCCACACCATCCTCCAGATCATTTATGAAGAAATTGAACAAAACCGGCCCCAGGACCGACCCCTGGGGCACTCCACTTCTTGTGATACAAATCATAGTATGAACTATATGAAAGGGTCACTTCACTCATCCCTGAGATTAAAATTGGCTCCTGTAGTAGTAACAGAATCCAAGAATTTAGGGTAGTTAGTGAATAGGAATATCATAGCCAATAGAAACCATAGTGGGAGTTTTAAAAGGCAGAATTTAGTTTTGCAAATTGGAGTGTGCTCTGGACAATGGGTTTAAGGATACTGAGAAACCCTGCTTGTGAGCTTGGTTTTATGTCTTATCCAAAAGACAGCACCTTGAGCAGTGCAGTACCCACAAACACTATGGTGGAACTTTAATAAGCATGTACCCTACTAAGTCACTCCTTGTTCCTCTACTCTGGTGTCAGTGGGAGTAGCTGGCTTAGCTTTCAAGACCTGAAAGTATCAGCTGGAGCTGTGCCAATGACTGATTTGTCAGTTCACTGTCAATTCCAAAATATTGTAAAACAAAAATTCATTTTGTATTGACCTGAAAACCAGTTTTCAATTTTTTTTAGTGAATTCAAACATTTTTTATATATGTTTTGGGTTGAATAAAACATTTTGTTTTACCCAGAAGTAATAATAATGTTTTGTTTCAGTTATGATTTTTTTTCAAAATATTTTATATTTTTTCCTAAAATGTAAGTAAATTTCAAAACAAAAAGTGGTTTTAAATTAAATATGTATCATTTAAAAAGTCAAACCCAAAGGTTTTAATTTTTCAGATTGTTTGGGGGGTGGGGGAGTGTTGTGTGGGATGGCTCACAAAGACAATTTAGCAAATGCAACATGAATTCACAAAATGTTTCAGTTGACCCAAATTTGCATGTTTTGCTGCAAAAAGTTTCAGTCAAAAACTTTGACCCAGCTCGAGCACCAACACAGCCTTTGTAAACATGACTTCCCTGGATCTGAGCCATAAACAGCCTCCTATCTATTTGCACTAATATTTCATGCCATTTAGTCATTCTGTGTGTTACTGACATTGGTCAATATAAATAGCTATTGGATGGTGGATTGCAATAAGACCATTAATATATCCGTGCATTTTTTTTTTTCTGTTGTGGTCACAGCTGTTTCAAGACTGTCATTTACAAATGGATGCATTCATTCTGTAGCTAATTGTTCTGTTGAAATTCTTTGGGTAGTGACATTAGTTGGATTGAAAATAGAAGCAATTAGCAAGAGAGGTATTGTGATTGCAGCATGCTTCCAAACGCTCCATCCTGGAGGCAATGGCAACAAGCCCAAAGGCACACTGGTTACTTTGTTTTTTTCCTGCACCTTTTGTTTTTTAATAAGTTAAATCAAAACTGAACCTGTCATAAATATAAAGTGAAGGGTAAACCCCTTTGAAATCCCTCCTGGCCAGGGGAAAGCTCCTCTCACCTGTAAAGGGTTAAGAAGCTAAAGGTAACCTCGCTGGCACCTGACCAAAATGACCAATGAGGAGACAAGATACTTTCAAAAGCTGGGAGGAGGGAGAGAAACAAAGGGTCTGGGTCTGTCTGTAGTCGTCTTGGCCGGGGATAGACCAGGAATGGAGTCTTAGAACTTTTAGTAAGTAATCTAGCTAGGTATGTGTTAGATTATGATTTCTTTAAATGGCTGAGAAAAGAATTGTGCTGAATAGAATAACTATTTCTGTCTGTGTATCTTTTTTGTAACTTAAGGTTTTGCCTAGAGGGGTTCTCTATGTTTTTGAATCTAATTACCCTGTAAGATGTCTACCATCCTGATTTTACAGGGGGGATTTCTTTATTTCTATTTACTTCTATTTTTTATTAAAAGTCTTCTTGTAAAAAACTGAATGCTTTTTCATTGTTCTCAGATCCAAGGGTTTGGGTCTGTGGTCACCTATGCAAATTGGTGAGGCTTTTTATCCAACATTTCCCAGGAAAGGGGGGGTGCAAGTGTTGGGAGGATTGTTCATTGTTCTTAAGATCCAAGGGTCTGGGTCTGTAGTCACCTAGGCAAATTGGTGAGGCTTTTTACCAAACCTTGTCCAGGAAGTGGGGTGCAGGGTTTTGGGAAGTATTTTGGGGGGAAAGACGCGTCCAAACAGCTCTTCCCCAGTAACCAGTATTAGTTTGGTGGTGGCAGCGGCCAGTCCAAGGACAGCGGGTGGAATATTTTGTACCTTGGGGAAGTTTTGACCTAAGCTGGTAAAGATAAGCTTAGGAGGTTTTTCATGCAGGTCCCCACATCTGTACCCTAGAGTTCAGAGTGGGGGAGGAACCTTGACAGAACCAAAAGGGAAGAAATATTTCTTGGCATAGATAAAATTGTAATTCCCTTGTTTCTGCTGAAGTTAGATTCAAATCAGCTAAAAAAAACTTGTTTTTAATGACACTAATGATCTGGAAAAGGGATTAAACAGTGAAGTGGTAAAGTTTTCAGATGATACAAAATTATTCAATCCAAAATTGACTATGAAGCATTACAGGGGGAGCTCACAAACCTGGGTAATTGGGCAACAAAATGGCTGACTGAAATGTAACACTGATAAGTGAAAAGTAATTTACATTGGAAAAAATTGTCTCAAATTCACACATAAAACAACGAGGTCTAAATTAGCCGTGACCACTCAATAAAGAGATCTTGAAGTCACCATGGTTAGTTCTCTGAAAACTTCAGCTCAGTGTGCAACAGCAGCCAAAAGGGCTAATACAACTTTAGGACCTATTAGGAAAGGGATGGAAAATAAGACAGAAAACATCGTAATGCATTATGTAAATCTATGGTGTTTTCACACCTTGAATACTGTGTCCAGTTCTGGTTACACCATCTCAAAAAAGAGATGTTCAAGGGTATGGAATGGCTTCCATATTAGGAGAGACTGAAATGATTACAGCTGCTTAGCTTAGAGAAGAAATGACTAAGGGGGGATATGACAGAGGTCTATAAAATCATGAATGGTGTAGAAAAAGTGAATCGAGAAGTGTTATTCACCCTTTCCCATAGTAAGAAAGGGGACACCTGATGAAATTAATGGGCAGCAGGTTTAATACAAACAAGAGGACGTATTTTTTTTCACACAACACACAATTAATCTGTGGAACTCACTGTCATGGGATGTTGTGATAGCTAAAAGAATAACGGGGTTCAAAAAGGAACTGGATAAATTCATGGAGGATAGGTCCACCAAGGGCTATTAGCAAGGATGGTCAGCAGTGCAACCTCTTGCTTGGGGTGACCCTAAACCTCTGACTGCCAGAAGCTGGGAGAGGAGGGCTGATGGATCACTCCAACTACTCTGTTCTGCACATTCCCCCTGAAGTTCAGGCCCTAGCCACCGTCAGAGCCAGTATACTGGGCTAGATAGACCATTGGTCTGAGCCAGTTATTATGTGCTTATGACCTTATGTTCTTATGGCTGTTCTTTTGTTCTTAAGAAAAAATGTGTTTAATTTTGCTTCCACTGCACTGAAAGAAATCTCAGAGTCGAGCAGCAGAGTTCGGAGGAAATAGCTTGTGACAAACATATTTGACAAATACTTAAAATGCTGCATTATTCATTGGGATGTACTATGGGTTCAAAGAGCTCTCCATCTATGTATATATGAAACAAGTATTTGTTAGGTAAAGGGCCAGGAGATGGCAATCAAAAATATGGAGCATAGCACCTGGGTTTACAAGACCAATAAAGTGTGTGGACTGCAAATAACTTCCTTTTGTACAGCTCTTTACATCATCTCTTAACACTGGGTGTTGTTGAGCCAGTGATGAGCCAGGTTGTGCTACCATCCTCTTTGCCTCAATTCTCACATAGGGCTGGATTGTCAGAGCTCTAATGTGCTGTACAGGATCATAACCCCACTTCACCCACTTAACTGGGAAATTAAGTTTTTGCTCAGTGTGTTATTTGGCCTAGCAAGTGGGTGGAGAGGGATGGGCTGTGGGAGGAGCCCTTCACTCTGGCCAGTAGCTGGCTGAATGCAAAGGGGGAAGGAATAGGCTACTCCAGGGAAAGGGGTGAAGTAATGTACTCTCTCCGCAGAGCAAAGGGGGGAGCAGAGGAAGACTTGTGACTGACATAATTAGTCCTCTAGTTTGATCCTGGGATGGAGAAGCTACATGCTTCCTGTATGGGTCAGACCATAAAGGGACAATCTAGTACCTAATAATTTACCTCCAAGAATTGAAAAATAATTCAGCTGGCTCACTGTTAAGGGATGTTTGGGATTATAAACATTGAAGGAAGATCAACAGAAGGGCTATTTTGAAGATTACAGAAGTGCAATTGTCTCCTCCAGAAAAGAGATGAAAAATTAGGCCTGATTGAGTGTCTATAAGTAATATAGCTGTTTGAATAGCTATAAGTTATCTGCATTGTTAGATATTCATAAGTAGAGCTGCTTAGGGAATTTAGTGTATTTTCAGCTAAAAGTGTCAATGAAAATGAAAATATTCTGTTTCTGTTGACATTTTTTGTGAAATATTTCACATACATACACCCTGATTCTACAGATTCCGCTCCCCCCGCCCCCCAGTTTTTGAAAACCAAGATGTCCAGTTTTTGTTTTTTGAACAAGCCTCCCACCACTGTTTTCCAAGAACAGAGAAGGTTTCTTGAGACAATTTCAATTTTTTTGTTGATAAAGAATTGCAACCAATTTTATTTAGTTTATTCACAAAAATGCTGGCGTCCCAAATGTTTTACATATGTTAGCAGGAATGACTATTGTGTAGGAAATCTGTTTCAGACCGTTTATTCGGGTTTCTTTCTCTGCTGTTCACTATGGTGCTTATTCATCAATGTACTTAAGCTTAAAGTTACACCCACTGTTATGCGTAGTCCCATTAAAGCCATTGGGACTACTCATAGCTGTAAAGTTACACATATGCTTTAATACTCCGCTGAACTGAGGCCTATTCACCTGCTTAAAATCTTTCAGTCATTTGGTCATGGAGCAAAAACAACACCAGCCTCACAAGACAAATAAAGAACAGCCAAAATAAACTATTCATGACTAGAAGAACCTATATAGAACAGAACTTAGTGAGAAAAATTTTCAAATTGAGTGTGAGGGGTCACTCACTTACCAGTGTGCCCCCTCGTGGCTGAGCATGGTGTAGCAACCTCTTCATCTCTGGTGCCCCTGTCAATGGTCACTCCACGCCTGGGCTAGTTTGCCTCTTTTTCATGACTCAGTCCTCCAACCAAGTTGCTTATAGTCCCACCTCTTCTAAGATAATAAAGAGTCCAATAAAGCAGAAGTCTAATGACCCTGAGACAGGCCTTCAGTCCCATGTTGGGTTGAACCATCCTTGTCCCCCTTTGTGCCAGGGATTTTTTTACTCCCTTTCTGGGGAGAGTTGGTAGCAGAACTCAGGTCCTCTGTCTCCATTGGCTTCAGGCCCAGGCATTTGTATTAGACAGCCAGGGTCTGCTTGTGTACACTCACTGATCCTTCCCTGGATCACTTCCTACCTTCAGGCTGATACAGAGTCCCCTGAGGCTGCCTGGCAGCATTCAGCCCCCTACAGGGTAGGCATCCTCCAGCTATATAGGAGGTTTCTCCCTAAGTTCCTTTTTCTGGGAGCTCAGCTCAGCTCCTCTTTTCTAGGTGCTATAGGATGGAGATTAGAAGTGAAATCTGACTCGACAGGACTGCCATGGTTCCTGCTCCAAATTATTCTGATAATAAACTAGTCCTTTTTGTGAAACAGAAGAGAGAAGAATGGAAACAAGCTGATTCAGCCATTCGGTAAGAATCAAACTGAGAATCAATTCCTGGTGTAGCTGACGTGGTAGAAGAAAATTGTACTTGATTAGAGGCCAAACTTTGAAATATCTGACCTGCTAGGCACTTATAGCTCCCTGTAGGAATCAACTGCAAAATTCCCATTGACTTCAATGAGAGCAGGATCAGGCCCATAGATTTTGACTTGCAACTGTTCAGCACTGTTTAGGATTTAGCTCTAGGAAAACTAAGGCCTAGAGTAAGTAGTAAGACTCATAATTAATCATGGAACTGACTGGGCTACAAATTTTTAAAGGAAGAGCTGTGGTATTTCCAAGCAGAACAGAGCACTAGAGCAGTGAGTCATCTAAATTAATAGATAATAGGAATCACCAAGGTTAGCTGAGACCTTTGGTCTTAGAAACCATTGTGATTATGGTTGTTTGTAGCTGACTGTATGTGCCTTTAAGCCTTCATGAGATAGTCTGAAGCCAAAATTTGATGTCCTGCACATTTAAATACTACAGCAGTAGAATTAGGATGAACATGAGCAAATATTCCTAGTACAACAGCCAAATTCAAAACACCACATAAAAAGGAGAAAGCTGCTTCAGTCTGCCAAAGAAATAACTGCACCATAATTTCTGAACTCCAAAATAAGAGAGAGGGCATGATAGCGGATAGAGAAGACTTTGGAGGTAAAAATGACTACATAATCCAAATGGTGTTTGACTGCAGTGATATCACATGGAAGGGACAGACATTAGATGCTGTATTCCCTATTAAATCAGTGTGCCTCAGTGCCTAGCAAGAATGATAATTAGCTTGTAATGCTGGGCTATGCCTCTCTTCTCTGTTTAAGAAGAATATATTAGCACATCCCCACCAGAGTGAAATCCAGAATGAAATCTACATTTTGAACTGTTGCTAAATTTGGCGGGTGGATTTTCTTCTTTTTTTTTTTTTTCTCACTTTTTTTCCTCCCCCAGTTCAGGATGATACCCTTTAGTTTAAATTGGGATCTGGCAATTTTCCAAAGACTAACAGCTAGTTTGCTGAGACAACACTGAAGGCATTTGGCTGCTTATCTAAATGATGTTCCAGTTTCCAGTGAAAGGAAAGGATTCCAGAGCTAAATGTGTTTAGCTTAGTGAAAAGGCAGTTAAGAGGGTATTAAATCACTGTTTACAAGTACTTATGAGGGATGCAGGGCACTGGGACAGGGCATTTTTCTATTACAGAGAAAGGACAGAATTCATGGGAAATGTGCTTTTTTTTAGCTGACACTTACTATTACTACTACTCCACATACATATAAACTCTTCCTAAAAGGTCATAGGGGAGGGATGCTTTGGGAAGCAAAGTTATACTCATGTTAATTTTAGAATTTCTACGGTGTTCGTATACTATCGCTATGGATATGACTAAAGTCATTAGCACATGGAAATCAAAGTAAATAGTGGGGCCAGATAGTACAAATAGAACAAAGTCTGCACTGATTTATTTCCAATGCAAACTTACTGATGTCAAGATGAAGAGCAGAATTTGATGCATTCAGTTGAAGATTCATTTTATTTGTAGTCCCTTTAAAAATCTGACTCTAAGTGCCTGGGTCAATCTGAAAATGGAAATCAGGCATCTAAGTCATTGTGAGCCTTTTCAAAATGTTACCTGTGAACTGAAAAATGAAGACTTCACGAGTAATTTGCTGATCCAAATATGGTCAGTGATGTCCAGCTTGCCGCCTGGGTTTTAAAGTCATTTTAGCTCTGCGGTGCTTCACTAGAACTTAAATCCAACTGACATATGGAGATTTGGTGAAGCAGAAATCTATGGCAGCCAGTAGAAGCAGCTACAGAAGCAGCCAAAGCAGGGGCATGTAGACATTCAAAGAACTGGCTATAGCCTTGATTGGCCATTCTTTTCCCTGTGCTAATCGGCTCTTTGCTCCAACCCTCTCCCTTGCTCCCTCTCCTCAACTCATTTTCACTCCACAGCTGCCCCTTTACTCTTCTCTCTCCTGCCTTGTTTGTCTCACTCCCTTCTCTTCAGCGTCCGTTCACTTTTCTTTCCATTTAGCTGATCCTCTTCTAACTAACCCTCTCCCCCAAAATGGGGCACTAACATGATGCTTTCTGCCCTCCCGTTGCTCCCTCTGCTTGTGTCCTGCCCCTTCCTCCACCCTGTGTCTGTCGTGTCTGTTTAAATTGTCAGCTACTCTGTGTTTGGGCAGTGCCTTGCACAATGGGGCCCCTTTCTCCGTTGGTCCTTAGGCACTAGTGTAATAAGCATGATTAGTAATAATAGTTGACTATATACATAAAGACACTACAGCACTGATGAACCAGCTACCCAGCTGTGAGGGTTTTATTTAGTGCCAGAGACAGCTGCAATAGATAAGACTTTATATATACGGGCTTGTAAGTGTCCTTGGGGCTATGGAATGGACCCATCCAGTGAGATACCAGTACTAAAGGAGAGTGTTTCCTGAAATGGAAGTAATTTATGTATCAGAAATGTGTAGATGCTGCATGATCAGAAAATGCATAAACTTCTGTGCAAGGGGTCCATGGGCATCAATAGGTGTCAATAGACTTTACTGCTGCTGGAGAGATTTTGAGAACACGGGGGGTGGGGGGGTTGGCAAGTCAGTTATTTAATGTTTCTCTTTAGTTACCCAGGGCAGGCAATGGCCATGTTAAGTAACATTTCCCACCACACATGTACCAGTGGTCACCTCTCTCAGTAATTATTAACTAGAGCCGTGCGGAGAAAGGTAATTCAGTTTCATGGAGGATTTTGATATTCGAAAAATCTGGGTTTGTTCTGACTAGGAATGAAAGCCCCAAAGTTTGAAATTCTTTATGACAGGGAAAGCCCTGGGGACCCTGACTTGAAGTCAGTCTACCTGGAAGTCTGTTTGGGGATAGGTTTCAGAGTAACAGCCGTGTTAGTCTGTATTCGCAAGAAGAAAAGGAGTACTTGTGGCACCTTAGACTAACCAATTTATTTGAGCATAAGCTTTCGTGAGCTACAGCTCACTTCATCGGATGCATACCGTGGAAACTGCAGCAGACATTATATACACACAGAGACCATGAAGCAATACCTCCTCCCACCCCACTGTCCTGCTGGTAATAGCTTATCTAAAGTGATCATCAAGTTGGGCCATTTCCAGCACAAATCCAAGTTTTCTCACCCTCCTCCCCCCCACCCCCCCCAAACTCACTCTCCTGCTGGTAATAGCCCATCCAAAGTGACCACTCTCTTCACAATGTGTATGATAATCAAGGTGGGCCATTTCCTGCACAAATCCAGGTTCTCTCACTCCCTCACCCCCCTCCAAAAACCACACACACAAACTCACTCTCCTGCTGGTAATAGCTTATCCAAAGTGACCACTCTCCCTACAATGTGCATGATAATCAAACTGGGCCATTTCCAGCACAAATCCAGGTTTTCTCACTCCCCCCACCCCCATACACACACAAACTCACTCTCCTGCTGGTAATAGCTTATCTAAAGTAATCATCAAGTTGGGCCATTTCCAGCATAAATCCAGGTTTTCTCACCCTCCACCCCGCCCCCCACACAAACTCACTTTCCTGCTGGTAATAGCAGACATTGGAAGCTTTGGGGCTGGTGACTCTGAGGCAGTCTGCACAGCTGGCTGCACTAGGACCACAAACACTGGAAGCCAAGGTTGCCAAGAAGCCAGGCAGCTTTAAAAAGCTGCCTGGTTTCTGGAGGAACATCATCAAAATTGAACTGTTTCTGTAGAGCAGTTCAGACAAAGAAGTGTTTAGTTGGAAATTTTCTAGCTAACTTAATATGAACTATGGCTGTGACACTCTCCTCGGGACACTCAGAACTGTAAGCCACTGTGGTCTCCCTCTGCCTTAGCAAGAACTTCAGGGAGAGTGCACAGTCAGGGGTGGGGTGGATCTGTGTATAATGCTAAGAGTGTTGGTTAGGTTAATGACAGGTTTCAGAGTAGCAGCCGAGTTAGTCGGTATCCGCAAAAAGAACAGGAGTACTTGTGGCACCTTAGAGATTAACAAATTTATTAGAGCATAAGCTTCCGTGGGCTACAGCCCACTTCATTGGATGCATAGAATGGAACATATAGTAAGAAGAGATATATATATATATAAATATATATATATACATACAGATAAGTTGGAAGTTGCCATACAAACTATGAGAGGCTAATTAGTTAAGATGAGCTATTATCAGCAGGAGAAAAAAAACTTTTGTAGTGATAATCAAGATGGCCCATTTATACAGTTGACAAGAAGGTGTGAGGATACTTAACTTAAAGAAATGGATTCAATATGTGTAATGACCCAGCCACTCCCACTCTCTATTCAAACCCAAGTTAATGGTATCTAGTTTGCATATTAATTCAAGCTCAGCGGTTTCTCGTTGGAGTCTGTTTTTGAAGCTTTTCTGTTGCAAAATTGCCACCCTTAAATCTGTTACTGAGTGGCCAGAGAGGTTGAAGTGTTCTCCTACCATTTTTTGACATCAGGAATCATAACAATCATAAGCTTTCGAGCTTACACAGAGCTTTTCCTCAGGTCTGGGAAAGGTCTCAGAGTGTTACAGTGAAAAACAAGATGGAACAGATTGTTTAGAATAAGTAGTAGAATATGTAGACTTGGGACAGTTCAACAATTTTGAAAAAAAAAATTCAAGTGGAAGATTTGTCTAAACCTACTCTGACCGGCAAACATTTGACGATTTGCATTTTCCAGTGCAAAAAAAATTGTTAGAAAGTTCCCAACCACCTGTAGTTACAGCTTCCTTATTCTATGGGTTGGTCTAAGCCAACCCTGGCATGACTTTGAGCATCCCAATAGCTACTTTAACCGTCCCATTGGTGTTGATATCTGAGGGGACATATGCCAGCTAAGGATGATAACGCCAACATGTCCCCAGCACTGCCCTCTCTCCTCGTGACATGCCCGCTCTGCTGGGGAGGGATGGGTACTGGTGCAGGAGGCTGCCCCAGATGCTCTACATCAGCTGCAAGAGCTCCCCAAGTGGGTCAGATAATCTCAGCTGGTTAGTTATGGATGGAATTGGGGTCCTCTTGTGCAGCCTGAGTGGGGTAAAGGGACTGGATCAGACAAGAGAATCTGACCCATCCCCCCCCCCCCAATTTTACTGTTTTTAAGTCTGTTTAATAATTATGGAAAGAACTGAAGGTCTCTATCTACAGGGTCAGATTCTGGCACTACTGGTTATGCTGAATAGCAGCCTACTTCTCAAGCAACCCACTGAAGCCAATGGAACTGTTCATGGAGTACAGTACCTTTCAACAGCAGCAAGGATATCAGATCACATTGCCCCATAGCAATCACAGTGTCTTCATGCGTAACATGCCTCAGGTGGCACGGGACCAGGATTCATCACTGAATTTAGTCCACTGGTTAGATCATTAGCTTCCCCAGACCAGGCCGGGTACTAACGGGGAATGCGACGTGAATGATGATCCATGCCCTGCAGTCACTTTGTGGGCAGATGCAATGGAAGGTTCCCCACACTACCCAACCAATTGCCTCAGTCCTGGGCAGGAGGGACCACCTATAGGCAGTAGAAGGTAATTCAGCCTCTCAGATACTCTGTTGAGAACCAAGTATAACATGGGTACTTCCATGTGCTCTCAATTCACTAAAATATAAAATTGGAAAAACAAATATTTTGTAAAAAAACAAACCAAAAAACAAACAAAACAAAACACTGGCTGGACTTGCTGCCAGAATCCTGGACTTGGATACACCAATCAGCAAAGGGAAAGCTGGTCTTTGAGAGGAGGGAAGGCTTTGTGGTTCAGGCACTAGACTGGGACTCAGGAAAGCTGTATTCCATTCCCAACCCTGACACAGGTTTTCTATGTGGCACTGAGCCAGTCAGTTATTCTCACTGTTCTCCATCATAAAATGTGGATAATTGTATTTCTTTCTTTCACGTTTTTTCTGTCTATTTAACTTGTAAGCTGTTGGGGGCATTGACTGTCTCAGACCATGTCTCTGTACAGTGCCTAGCACAATGAAGCCATGACCTCAGTTGAAACAGGCTATACTGTAATACACATAATGGATCATAATACCAGGGTGCATAATTGTGTGCAGACTGACAGAGGCTTCACCACTGCAATGGAAGAAGCTGCAAGGGCAACGTGAAAGCATTTAACAGATCGCCAGTGGACCATGGACAAGACTTTGAGAATGTCTTATATATATAAACTAGTATATGAAAATAATGTATTGGGAACAAGAGCTAAGGTGGAGGCGTTTACAAACCAGAAATAGTGACGTAGACAAATGCAAGAGGGTTAAGGCAATTAAAGAAGAAAATCATGGGGAAGACAAAATGAAGCTGCTAAGGAAGCGGGAAGGAACAAGAGGGTATATGTGCAATACTTTTAAATACAGACTACATTTTGTGTATGAAACTGAGGTCCCTAGGTTTTTCCACTAGAAGTCTCAAGTCCTGATTCTCCTCCCACTCATGCCCGTTTAAATCTTGATTAATTCTGCTGATGTCAATGTTGTTACATGAAGCTAAAATCGGTGTGAGATGAGACTCAGGTGATCAGTTCTGGGGATAATTCTTTGACTCAGGTAACTAGTTGGGGAAATGAATAAATATGTAAAGGGAATTTGATCAAAAAATGGCAGGGAGGAGCCGTAGAATCTAGAACTATATGAATAATTTCATGCTCAATGGAAGAATGTCAAATTTCATCTACTGGTGTTGTGTAACAAGGGAGAAATGCCACCTTTTGAAAAATCGAGCAGCAGTCAGAGGCGAAGGGGGCAAATTGTCCATTCTGTTGTGTAAATGCACTTGGAGACTGGGGGACCAACCACCACCCAGGAACCAATATTTTACAGAGCCCCAAACAAAACAGGAATCTAGAGCCTGATGCCGAGCAATGCTGAGGCACTGCAACTCTCATTGAACTCTGTGGTGATAAAAGTATATATGTGGAGTCAGTCCACTGGTGGGTTCATGTTTAGCAGTTTGCTGATTGTTCTTTTAAAGATACTTGAAGTAGTGCTTGCCTGTCTGGCCTGTGTTTGTCAGCAAACCACATGGGTATTTTTCTAGAAGTAGCACACTGCCAGGAATGTGTTAAAGAAAAGACTGCTGAGGGGATTATCTAGCATTCTCTGGAAAACAATCCCAGTTACTAGCAGGTCTGTATCAGTCTATGTCTACACTGCGTTTCAAACCCACGTCAGCTAGTGTCAGAGCCCAGGTCTACAGACTTGGGCTCATGGGTCTTGTGCCACAGTGTAGCACCAGCTGTGTAGATGTTCAGGATCAGGCTGGAGCTTGGGCTCTGTAGCCAGGAGAGTAGGGTGGGCTTCAGGGCCTGAGCTCCACCCCGAGCTGCAATGTTTATGCAGCTGCTTTAAGCACCGTAGCACAACACAAAGTCGGTAGACCTAGGCTCTGACACTGCTGTCACCTGTTTTAAAGAGCAGTGTAGACAAACCCTTAGGCAGTTACATGGCTCCCCATCACCACAGTACCTGAGCACTTCTCAATCTTTCATGTATCTGTCCTCACAACAGCCCGGCGAGGTAGGGCAATGCTATTATTCCCCTTTTACAGATGGGGACCTGAGGAAGAGAGAGATTAAGCCCTCAATCCTCAAAGGTATTTAAGCACTTAACTCCCATTGTTTTCAACAGAAGTTAGGAGCCTAAATGTCACTGAAGGCCTAAGAGATTTGCCCAGAGTAATGCAGGGTTTTCGTGGTGGAGCAGAAATTGGATGTGGATCTCCTGCAGCCCAGACTAACCCCCTAAGCACAAGCCAATGAATCATGTTCTTCTATATCAGTGGTTGTCAAACTTCTGTATTGGTGACCCCTTTCATACAGCAAGCTTCTGAGTGTGAAGCACTTATAACTTGAAAACACAGTTTTAAAATATTTAACACTATTATAAATGCTGGAAGTAAGTCGGAGCTTGGGGATGGAGGCTGACAGCTCACGACCCCCCATGTCATAAGCTTGCAACCCCCAGAGGGTTCACAACCCCCAGTTTGAGAATTCCTGTTCTATATATTCCCTAAAGTGCTCTGGAACTTGTCCCCAGACTTTGGTCTGAGGAATAGATCTGATTTTTAAACTTTGTGCCGGGTTTAACTGTTAAAGGTCAGATTATCCCATATCTGCCAGGGGTGTCAATTTCCTGGGAAAAGCTAGTTTAGGGCGGGGAGCTGGTAAATATCAGCTTAAACCCAGTTTGAACCGGAAAACGGGGAAAGATAATTGCATAAGTGTCCAGCAAGTTCAGCATGAATCTTTTCAAACTTTGGCTACATATATTCAAAACTGAGGAACAGGCTCGGTATCGCCACTGCATCAAAGTTGGTCTTCTGCTACCGGACGCTGCAGGGCCAAATGGGTCTGGAGTGGTAATCTGCAACTCTACGTGCTTCTGATTGCTTAATGCTTCAAGCCTACAGCTCTGCATTACTGTCATGTCCATATAATCAACTATTTATCTTTGTATAATAATGAAAAGTGTAATATGAGTCATGACATGTATAATTTCCTTGGGAAAATACCAAACCAAAAGGTATACAGACATTCCGATATTCAGTATTATAATTACACAGTAGAGGATCAGTATGACCACTGCCATTTTACTTTAATTGGAGTGGTGTATATTCCTAGATTGAGGTGGCAGTACCAAAAAGGTCTTGCCCTTTTTTTGCATCTTAAATAATGCCAACAAGAGGAAAATAAAGAGAGATTAAAGTCCATGAAAATGCATGCACACCTTCCAACTCTGCTCCTGAGTTCAGACTTTGAGGATGCCCGTCAGCCACAAACAAGTTTGGAAGCAGAAGAAGAAACCGGGTCAGGATGCTCCTGTAATCATCTGACTGTTATGATTTTATACCACGGCCTTCTAGTGGACAGAATCAGCATCACTCAGCTGTGTGCAATAGGTCCTGTTCTGTAACAGTGGAGGATCTCCTTTAGCTCAAGTAGCAGGACCCTGTTGGAGCAAAAGGACTGGTGTGTTACCACAGCTCTCAGCAGGCTCCACATATCCATCTTGTGTAGCGCAGAGATTTTGCAAAGTCTAAAATTGCTAGATGTCTAGGAATTTTTTAGTGTCATGTGATTCCTCTGCAGAGTACCCTGGACTGGGACTCAGGGGACCTGGTTGTTATTCCCAGTTTGGCTGCTGGGCTTCTGGGTGACCTTGGCCAAGTCACTTCACCTCTCTGTGTCTCAGTTTGGGGATAATAATGCTTACCTGCTTTGTAAAGTGCTTTGAGATCTGCTGATGAAAAGTGCTCTATAAGAGCAAAGTATTATTTATATTAGCAATTGCAGCCCCCCACAGTCTTGCAGTGGCACATGAATTTTATCTTTTTTATTAAAGGTTAACTTTTCATTAAGTTTTCTTTTTCATACTGAAATACACAGAGGGATTAAAACATTAATACACACGATTTAAATTTTGTTTTATTCCCTCCTTGTATTTCAATCAGAGATGGAAAGACACAGCATCAAAGGGGATTAAATGTGATTAAAAAAAAGAGAACCATTTTCTCTTAAACATACATTAACCAGGAATGAAACGGAGTCCTTGCTTTAATTTATACAAAGTAGAAAATATATTTGGAAGCTTTTTTCCCCCCCTTCAGTAAATAAATGGGTTTTTAACAAGGGGGAAAGGCAGCAGGGAGAATGTGGAATCATGCTTTAAAAGGAAGTTTGCTTTGAATATGAAAGGACAATTTACCAAAATGAATTAGCTCCTGGGATGAATTAGCATATGCCAGGTTTCAGCCCAAAGCAAAATTTATGTAGCTGAGGTCACCCTTCAGAGCCAGGGGTTTTTAGAACATATAGAACTTGTGAAACAACCAATGAAGCCTCACACCATTCCTATATTACCTACAATTATAATATGCCCATTTTACACATGCGTAACACTGAGGCATATAGTTTTTGTAGTTAATATTATTCTAAAGCTGTCAGTGGCAGACTTAGAGTTAATGGGGCCCTGTGTGCTGCTTCATTTTTGCCCCCCCCACCCCCCCGGGACCCAGCCAAGAAAAAGAACATTCTTTCTTATCTCCCCCCCCATTTTTCATTCTTTTTTTCTTCATCCTCCTTCTATATTATAAGTAATAGAAACTAAATGAAAATAAAGTGAGGTACTTTGATTGGGGCAGGGGGTTGAGGTTCAGGAGGGGGTGTGGGGGTCAAGCTCTGGGTGGGAGTTTGGGTGCTGGGTGCAGGCTCTGGACTGGGGCAGGGGGGTTGGGGTGTGGGAGGGGTGTTGGCTCTGGGAGGAAGTTTGGGTGCGGGCTCTGGTCTGGGACTGGGGTTTGGGGTGTGTGAGGGGATGAGAGGTGCAGGCTCTGGGGAGGGCTCTGGGAGGAAGTTTGGGTGCAGGGTGCGGGTTTTAGGCTGGGGCAGGGGCTTGGGGTGCAGGAGGAGTCAGGGGAGTGGTGCTTACCTTGGGCGGTGTGGCTTCAAAAGCGACCGGCACACGCCTCTGGCAGTGGCTCCTAGGCGGGGGGGGGAGGTCGGGGGCGGGGGGGGGGGAGGAAGTGTCTCTGTGCACCGCTGTCCGCAGGCACCTCCCCCGCAGCTCGCTTCGGCCACAGTTCCCGGATTTGGGAGCTGCGGAGTCGGCACTCGGGGAGGGGGCAATGTGCGGAGACATGCCCCCCCCCAGGGGCCGCAGGGACATGCCGCCCGCTTCTGGGAGCGGGACGGCGCGGAGGGAGGGAGTCAGCACGGTCAGAGAGCCGCCTTAGCCCTACAGCGTTGCTCCTGGCACGTCTCTGCGCGCCCCTTGGGGGAACGAGGGCAGCGGGGCCCCGTGTGCTGCCTGGAGCAGGGAAAGCTCGCGGATCTGCCTTCCCTCTACCAGGGGCACGCAGAGACATGCCAGCAGCTGGCTGTTTCTGGGAGCAGCGTGGGGCCGCCGGCCACAGAATGCAGGCAGCCTGCCTGAGCCCTGCTGCGTTGCCGGCCAGGACTTGGGGCAGGTTGTCAGATGAGATTTGCCCTGCATTTTGGGGGACCCCCTGTCATCGGGGTCCCCGTGCCACCGCACTGTTTGTTTCATGGTAAATCCAGCTCTAAGTGCGGTCGTGCTTTGGGACCCCAAGCAGGGATCATGGTTGAGTTCCACAGGGCACTGTACACACACAACACAGTCAGTCGCTGCCCCAGAGATCTCTCAATCTAGGATTTAGAGAACGAGCAGCAGGTGAATAAACAGACAATTGTGGGTGGAAGAGGTCAAGGAAACATTTGAAACTAGTGTTTATGAGCATAAATAAGTTGTCATGGCGGTCTCAGCAGTCATAGGTAGCATAAGCATAAGGAACTCTTCGAAGGGCCATTGAAACCAATGGGTAGACTTCTGTCTGTCTCAGGAGGCTTGTGCATGAAATGTGGACAACAGGAAAGAAAAACTATTTGAGAGCTGTGAGTGATTAATCACTGTCTCATGTTCCCTCCTATTCCCTTTAGGTTTATTACATAACGCTCCTGACTAATCCCCGGGAAGGGTTGTAATTTTTAACAACATTAAAGCGAACAATATTATTTCAAAGGAAAACAATGTCTCATAAAAGAACAGAAGCCAGTAAATACTCACAGGACAGAACCCACGGAATTAACTAGATAAAAATTGAATTTGATTAGGTTAATTATACTCTGACGAATCCGCCACTACTCTGCTTAAAGACATTCTATTTCAGTTCCCCATATTTATGGTTAGTAGTTACTGTAGATCCCTGTGGGTAATCAAGTATAATGTATTTATGGCCACCTGTACTTCAGGGCAATCAGATCATAAATGTAGCAACTTCAAGGTCCTCAGCAGAGACACAGCTCACAGCTCTCTAATTTAAAAACAAAAGGAGTACTTGCGGCACCTTAGAGACTAACCAATTTATTTGAGCATAGGCTTTCGTGAGCTACAGTTCACTATGCATCTGATGAAGTGAGCTGTAGCTCACTAAAGCTTATGCTCAGATAAATTGGTTAGTCTCTAAGGTGCCACAAGTACTCCTTTTCTTTTTGTGAATACAGACTAACACGGCTGTTACTCTGAAATTTAAAAACAGGTAGTAGAATCTCAGAGTTATGGACACCTTGGGTATGGAGGTTGTTCGTAACTCTGAAATGTTTGTAACTTGGAACATAATGTTCTGATCATTCTTTCAAGAGTTTACAACTGAACATTGACTTAATACAGCTTTGAAACTTTACTTATGGAGAAGAAAAATGTTGCTTTTAACCATCTTATTTTATATGAAATAAGAACAGAAAGTTTCCTTCCTTGTCAACCCTTCTTTTTAAACTTTCCCTTAATTTTTTTAGTAGTTTACATTTAACACAGGACTGTACTGTAGTTGCCTTTCTTTTTTTTTTTTTGGTTTCTGCTGCTGCCTGATTGCATACTTCCAGTCCCAAATGAGGTGTGTGGTCGACTCGTCAGTTCGTAACTCTGGTGTTAGTAACTCTGAGGTTCTATTGTATATAATTATTATTTGAATTAAAGCAGGATCTGTCACCTTGATTAATATTAGAATATGTAATCATTATAGGCTGACCACTAAGGGCAACTTGATCACAGACATGGGGCTGGTTAATTTTTTGTTTTAATGAAAAAGTTTGTTTGACTATTTTTTTTTTTCCCCGTGGAAGGATCTGATTTCTGTGGAAAATCCCCAAAAGGCCTCACCAGAAATTTAAGCCTTATTTTCTGATGTTTTCTGGATAGCTATTACTCTAGGATGAAATGTGACATGTTAAAATTAGAGAGGGATTGGTTTCTGTGGAGGCAACTTGTTGAAAATCAGACTTACCATGGGAAACTATATCTAACCTGAGCTATGGAATGGCCAGGCCTGGCTCCAGCTTTTTTGCCACCCCAAGTGGTGAAAAAAAGAAAATAAAAGAAAAAAAATGACTGAGCTGATGGAGTGCCGCCCCTTTCTATTGGCCTCCCCAGGCACCTGCTTCCTTCACTGGTGCCTGGAGCCGGCGCTGGGAGTGGCTATTCTGACTTATTGTTATGTTATGTTTCTAGAGGTATCTTCTTTTTATCAACAAATGAACATCATTGCCAGGTGGCACTCTCTAATGGGAGCATTAGCATTTCTTAGAGAGGTCTGAGTAAGCCCCAGCTTCTTTGATCCCCCAGTTTAAGGATAGAACACTTTTATCAAAGGAATGGCTGCTTTCAATTAAATCCTCCTCATCACCACTGGCCTGTCATTTCTGAAAGCTGAAATTGGATTTGCTAGCACAGTTATTTCTTTCTTGGTTGATTAGGATGTTTTGCTGTATCCTTGGAAAGAAAAGTCATGAAATAAATGGAATGCCGGCTTGTGAATGTGCTGTGTCCAGTTTAGTATAGAACACACGCGCACACACAAGATTAGTGCCCACATTCACCCCTGTTAACACCCACCTCCTTTGTGTCCAGGGTGAAGTTAGTGAGCTTCACTGCCTTCAATGAGTCAGCAGGAATCAATATTTCCATGCAGGGTTCCAGTACCTGTTACATGTCGGGTCAACAGAAGATGTTTTATCACCTCATCAAGAGATCTTAGATGAATGGGATGCTATATTAGATGCTGTAGGATATAGATCAGAGGAAAATTTATGAAAGACTGAGCCTCAAAACAAGGTGAGAGGTTTGTTTGTTTATAATGTTTTCTTTACCAGGCAACATGACGGGAATGGGGCAGGGGTGGAGAGTACGGATCTGAAAGCCATTCTGTCTGTCATAGCTCTTTCTAAATTGCATTTATTATTAAAATGGCAAGAAGACTATTATCTACAATTCTCAGATTCCTAACACACTCAAACCCTGCTTTATTCTAATACAGGACATCTATTTGAAAGTCAAATGTAATATGCCTGAAACCAAAATTCATTTGCATTCCTGAAGGGTAAACATCACAACACAGTCCCTGAGATGTCCAGGACCTATCTTTGACGGAGGCCTCCAGCAGAACAGAATCAGGAGGTCCATCCTCCATCTGTTACATGTATCATGATTCCTAGTTGATAGGGCAATCAGGTGCCTTTGACAAAAGCATATGAATAACTGGGGATGAGAAAATGAGATTTCCTCAACACTGAATGCAAATGCAGGCAGGTTTTTTTTTTTCCAAATTACAAGATCAGGAAGAATTGATGAGGCTCAAGACCCAGCAGCACTTGGCCTGTTTTCCTAACTTAAAGTAGAGAGAATTGAGACTGCTCTGATTTTTTTTTTTTTTTTTTAGCATACTATCAAATAACTGAAACAGAAAATAAGAAGTCCAGGGATCCACGGTCACCCAGAGATACCATTGTTCTTGGTTCTGTACCAATTATATGCAAAAAAGATGATTCCTATTCCAAAGATCATCCACTTTAATTAAGACAAGACTTATCAAGTGCATGTATATATCAAAAGGTTTGGCAACAAGAATAAAACCAGGCATTAGCATAGGCCAGACACATATATATAGCTAAATAGTTTCCAGAGGGTGTTGGTGATTATTTTTTAGTGAAATTATAAATAGGGCTGTCGATTAATAGCAGGTAACTTACATGATTAACTAAAAAAATTAATCCTGATTAATCACACTTTTAATTGCACTATTAAAGAATAGAATACCAATTGAAATTTATTAAATATTTTGGATGCTTTTCTACATTTTCAAATACATTGATTTCAGTTACATCACAGAATATAAAGTGTACAGTGCTCACTTTATATTATTTTTATTACAAATATTTGCACTGTAAAAATGATAAACAAAAGAAATAGTATTTTTCAATTCACCTCATACAAGTACTGTAGTGCAATCTCTTTGTCGTGCATCTTACAAATGTAGATTTTTTTTATTACATAACTGCACTCAGAAACAAAACAATGTATAATTTTAGCACCTACAAGTCCACTCAGTCCTACTTCTTGTTCAGCCAATCGTTCAGACAAACAAGTTGTTAACATTTACAGGAGATAATGCTTCTATCTTCTTATTTACAATGTCACCTGAAAGTGAGAAAAGACATTTGCATGGTACTTCTGTAGCCGGCATTACAAGGTATTTATGTGCCAGATATGCTAAACATTCATATGCCTCTTCATGCTTTGGCCACCATTACAGAGGACATGATTCCATGCCGATGATGCTCATTAAAAAAATAATGTGTTAATTAAATTTGTGACTGAACTCCTTGGAGAGAATTGTATATCCCCTGCTCTGTTTTACCCACATTCCACCATCTATCTCATGTTATAGCAGTCTCGGCTGATGACCCAGCATGTTGTTCATTTTAAGAACACTTTCACTGCAGATTTGATAAAACTCAAAGGAGGTACCAATGTGAGATTTCTAAAGATAGTTGCAGCATTTGACCCAAGATTTAAGAATCTGAAGTGCCTTCCAAAATCTGAGCGGCATCAGGTGTTGAGCATGCTTTCAGAAGTCTTAAAAGAGCAACACTCAGATACGGAAACTACAGAACCTGAACCACCAAAAAAGAAAATTGACTTTCTGCTGGTGGCATCTGACTCAGATGATGAAAATGAACATGCATTGATCGGTACTGCTTTGGATCATTATCAAGCAGAACCCATCATCAGCATGGACGCATGTCCTTTGGAATGGTGGTTGAAGCATGAAGGGACATATGAATCTTTAGCACATCTGGCACGTAAATATCTTGCAATGCCAGCTACAACAGTGCCATGCAAACACCTGTTCTCACTTTCAGGTGACATTGTAAACAAGATGTGGGCAGCATTATTTCCTGCAAATGTAAGCAAACTTGTTTGTTTTAGCAATTGGCTGAACAAGAAGTAGGACTGAGTGGACTTTTAAGCTCTAAAGTTTTACACTGTTTTATTTTTGAATGCAGTTATTTTTTGTACATAATTCTACATTTGTAAGTTCAACACTCATGATAAAGAGATTGCCCTACAGTACTTGTATTAAGTGAATTGAAAAAATCTATTTCTTTTATTTTTACAGTGCAAATATTTACAATAAAAATAAATATAAAGTGAACACTGTACACTTTATGTTTGGTGTTGTAATTGAAATCAATACATTTGAAAATGTGGAAACATCCAAAAATACTTATATAATTAGTCTTCTATTATTGTTTAACAGCACGATTAATAGCACAATTAATCACCCACTGCCCCCTTCCCCTCAAGGGGTTCGCAGAGACATGCCAGCAGCTGCGCACCAGGGCAAAGGTGGCTCCCTGCCCACTCTGCCTCCCTCTGCACCACTTCACTCCCAAAAGTGGCTGGCATGTCCTTGCAGACCCTGTGGGTGTGCGTGTCTCCTCGTGCTGCTCCTGCCCCAACCGCTGACTCTGCGGGAACTGCGGCCAATGGGAGCTGCGGGGGTGGCGCCTGCGGACAGCTGCATGTGGAGACCCCCTGGCCCTACCCACCTAGAGCTGCTGCCAGAGGTGTGTGGGTGCCAGTCGCTTTGGGAACCGGGCTGCCTGAGGTAAGTGCCGTCCCCCTGCCCCCTTCCTGCACCCCAAGCTCCTCCCCCAGCCCACAGTCTGCACCCAAACTTCCTCCCAGAGCCTGCACCCCTCACACCTCCTCCCACACTCCAACCCCCTGCCCCAGCTCAGAGCCCGCACCCAGCACCCAAACTTCCTCCCAGAGCCCACACCCCCTCCTGCACCCCAACCCCCTACCCCAATCGATGTACCTCACTTTATTTTCATTTACTTCCCATTCCTTATAATATAGGAGGAGGAGTAAGAAAAAAAGAATGAAAAACGGTGCCGGGGTGGGGAGTTAAGAGAGAATGTTCTTTTTTCTTGGTGGGATCCTGGGGGAAAGGCGGGCAAAAATGAAGCTGCGCACAGGGTCCCACTAACTCTAAATCTGCCACTGGCTGCGGCTTTGTTTCATTGCTGTGTAGACGTCTGAGTTCAGGCTGGATCGAAGTTCTGGGACATTCCCACCTCGCAGGGTTCTGCAACCTGGGCTCCAGCCTGAGCCTGGACATCTACACCTCAGCGAAACTGCCCCACAGCCAGAGTCCCATGAGCCTGAGTCAGCTGGCATGGGCCAGCCACAGGTGTCTAGTTGCTATGTAGATATACACTTACTGGCCCAAACAGGCCCGAAGGCTCAGGTGAACAGTGGCTGTATAGCCTATAGGGACTTTCCTACAGTGTGTGGACAGCATAGAAAATTCAAAGCGATCCTCAGTCACACAGCTTTGTAGAGCGTGTGTGCGCGAGTGCACACACCCACCCCCACCCCCCCCCACACACACACACCCCTTTTCCCATTAGTTGGGGGCTCTGCTACATAAGCTTTAAAATCACAAAGAAACATTGTTTTTTTCTGTGTTTTCTTCCTGGATCTCCCTCAGCCCCTTCCTCTCCATCTCCATCCTAACTTAATATTCTCTTTTTCTTTTTCATTTCCTGTATTCTCTTGTACTGACTCCAGTTGTAGACAGGCTAGTCTACGTACCTTAATCACATATGAGGGGACTCCAGTGCATGCATCCATCTGAAACTCTTATAACAGCAAGTTTATAGGTAAGTAGTTCTGGAGGCACTGGGCACCTCTGAATTAAATATAACCTAAATTTGAGGGGTTTGTTTGTTTTGTTTTGTTTTAAGCATGTTGGGCCAAATTCACCCCTGCTGTAAGCTCACCACATGCAGTGCAGTGCAGTTACATCAGGGATGAATTTGGCCTATTTTGTAGGAAACAGCTGGGATTAAGGAATTAGACATATGATCCCCATTGATTTTCAGTGGAGCTGGGCTCCTAACACTTTAAACTCCTTAGACAAAAGGAATTAGGAAGATTGCTGTGCACAAAATTCAATATCCTCGCCTCTGTGTCTAGAGAAAGAGTCACTTTGGACCAGATCCTAATCTCGTTAAACTGATGTGAATCAGAAGAAATTCCATTTAAATCAACTGAGTTTCTTAAGTTGTCAGGGTTCCCTCCCCACTCTGAACTCTAGGGTACAGATGTGGGGACCTGCATGAAAGACCCTCTAAGCTTATTTCTACCAGCTTAGGTTAAAAACTTCCTCAAGGCACAAATTTTTCCTTGTCCTTGGTGGGTACTGCTGCCACCATCAAGTGAGTTAGACAAAGATTCAGGAGAAGGACCACTTGGCGTTCCTGTTTGCCTAAAATATCCCCCCAAACCCCTTCACCCCCTTTCCTGGGAAGGCTTGAGAATAATCTACCAACCAAATAGGTAAACCAGGTGAGCACAGACCACACCCTTGGTTTTTAGGACACTAAAAACCAATCAGATTCCTTAAAAAACAGAACTTTATTATAAAGGAAAAAAAAATAAAAGAAACACCTCTGTAAAATCATGATGGAAGGTAATTTTACATGGTAATAAGATTGAAAACATAGAGGATTCCCCTTTAGGCAAAACTTCAAAGTTACAAAAAACAGGGATAAACCTCCCTCTTAGCACAGGGAAAATTCACAAGCTAAAACAAAAGATAACCTAATATGCCTTGCCTTGTTTACTTACACTTTTTGTAATATCAGAGACTCGTTTCAGGATTGTTTGGAGGAGACGGATTTCCCTGACATGGTGCCTCTCTGCCTCCCAAGAGAACACAAAGAAAAGCACAAAATAAAAATGTTCCCCCACAGATTTGAAAGTATCTTCTCCCCATATTGGTCCTTTTGGTCAGATGCCAACCAGGTTATCTGAGCTTCTTAACCCTTTACAGGTAAAGGAAGGATTTTATGCTACCCTTAGCTGTATGTTTATTACACAAGTGTAAAACTGGAATAAGTGAGGCAAGGAACTGGCCCTTTAATTCTTATTTTCCACTAATTCTTTCAAATTGATGATTCATGGAAGTATTAGGCTTTTTTTCTCCCTCTCTCTATATATATTTAGCATCTTTCCACTTCACTTTTCTACCTCCTACTGATTGTTCATTAAAGTAATGCATTTAGCACACAGCCAATTAAAACCACTGTTATGTGCTATAATTCTCACTAGTCTATACAAATTGCATTTGTAGTTGTTAGAGAATGGTACCTCATAAATCATCTGCAGTTTCAGTTTCTGAATGCTTCCTGTAGGCCCTTGAATATAAATCCTATACCTTTGTGATTAAAATTCCAGTTCTACTCTTTCATTATTTTATCTATCTTGTTCTCTTGAAACAAATGGTTATTGCAGCTGCTGTTTACCTTGACCTTTTTTCTTTTCAAATAAAACTAATTTCAATGTATATTAATGGGAAAAGTCTATTGTTAACTCAGCTCTGTCATTGACTACATCAAGTCCATGTTCATTTCAGGGATCCAGAAAAAGTTTGCAAAATACTTCCTATACGTTTGTGACAAGGCATAAGGATGCTCCTTGAATCCAAGCATGGAAGGGATTACAAAGATAGCCCATATTCCCTGCCAGTATATGGATGATCTGGGGTAGGACTATCAAAGCAAAGGGGATGCAGTAGTGGCTAACTAGGGACTCCTTTATCCTCTCCGATTGGTGGTTATCAGATGTTCTAAGTTGTTGTGCTTTTATTCTTGAATCTTCTTTGTGCAAATAAAGTCTGCCCTGAGGAAAGAGACTTGTGCTGAATTCTCGTTCAGGGCTTTATTTCCCCTCTCCCAACCCATTAGTCTAGCTGCCCCCCAGCTTTCAACACCCTTCACTCACTACACATGCATTAGTTTAGGGCTCAGTCCTGTAAAGTGAGTCCAAGCCAGGCAAAAATTGACTCCAATGGGTTACTCCACATGCTTAAAGTCAAGCACATGCTTAATGCTTTGAGTGCTTAGCACGAGCACATTGCAGCATTGAGCCTTATGCTATTGTCAAATGTTTTATGGGGAATTTCCTGTTCTTTCCAGCAGTGGACTCTTGTCCTCATTGGCAATTGCTGAACCCAGTTTTCTCCTCCACCCACTGGATGGGTGTACCTCTCTGTACCACCCACCCACACACACCCACACACACACCACATTAAAAGGTTCAGGTTGCAAAGTCAGGCACTCAAAAGTTAGAAAGTGCTAGAATTAAGTTACGTAGGTAACCTTAATTGGGACTCCTTGTTCGTATGCATAATGATAGAATCTTAGTTGCATGCTCACATCCTATTTATTCCACAGAACCCCTATCTAGCCCACCCTCCCTTCCCCCCTGGGTTCTGCCTCCCTCTTCTTCTCCTCCTACGCCCCCCCCCCCTTAGCCCTTTCCTACTCTGCTCCCCTCACTGTCTGATTCCTGCTGCCCTTCTTTCCTCCCTTGCTCCTATTCTCCCCCTTACACAGCTCTCTGCATTCAAATCAGGCAGCATCCTGCTCAATGCTGCCTGTGCCCCAGTAAGGAACGTCTTGAAAGCACAGGTGGGACTAACCCCCTGCTCTCAGTTCTGGTGCCTGGCACCATGGCAGCCCCAAGCAGAGGAGAGAAAGACCAGATCAGCGCCTCATGGAGCCTGCTCACTAGCTCTGTGGGGATGATGTATGTGCCATACGTAGGGGCTGGAGCATGCTCATTGAAGATGAGTCTGCAGCTAATTTAGCAGCCAAATTCTAACAAGCCTTTACTGAGCAAGTGCAAAGTGAGATTTCCAGAACCTCATAAGTTGTCCAAATTTGGGCAAATTTTCACAGAGATGGCAAAGGGTACATCGCTGAAACCGAAGCAACTCACTTACCAAATGACAAGTCTCTGTTCTAAAGAAATGAGGTGGTAGATTTTTTCAACAGAACAGTTTTAAGAATATTTTTAACATTGGCAAAACAATGCATTTTCCCTTTATTTCATTCTCAGCCTGAGGCAAATGGTCAGCATGGAAGATTTCAACCCAAATGGTTATAGTTTGGCAAATGCAGTGTAGTTGTGGCTATGTCGGTCCTAGGATATTACAGAGACAAGGTGAGTGAAGTTGAACCAACTTCTGTCAGTGAGAGAAAGAAGCTTCAAGCCACCCAGGGCTATTCTTCAGGTCTGGAAAGGTACTCTGAACATCACAGCTAAATGCAAGATGGAACAGATTGTTTAGCATAAGACTCACTCAAGGTAAAGTGGCCCGTTAACACCTCTGCAGTCATGGTACAAAAAACGGGTTGGGTTAGTGGGTTACAGATGATTGTAATAAATCATAAATCTAGTGTCTCTGTTCAGTCCATTATTTTTAGTGTCTAGCAGAGTTACAAATTTAAACTCCTAGGCTGTTCTTTTGTAATTATGGTTTATTACAACGAACAATGTGCAATCCATTAAACCCGCCGCCCCATCCCCTTTTGTCCTATGCCTGCAGTAGTGTTAATGGGCAACTCTATCTTGAACGGTGTTAAGTATCAGGGGGTAGCCGTGTTAGTCTGTATCCATAAAAACAACAAGCAGTCCGGTGGCACTTTAAAGATTAACAGATTTATTTGAGCATAAGCTTTTGTGATAGTGCTTCTGAAGAAGTGGGTTTTTTACCCATGAAAACTTATGCTCAAATACATCTGTTAGTCTTTAAGGTGCCACCGGACTCCTTGTTGTTTCTATCTTGAATGGAGACTAACACCCTACCCCTCTGAAACCTATCTACTTTGAATGCTTTTCAATATGTGCTAACTACTTATGCTAAACAAGCTATTCCATCTTTCATTTTGCTGTTATGCTCAGAGTACCTTTCCCAGACATGAGGAAGAGTTCCTTGTGCCTCAGAAGCTTGTCTCTCTCACCAACAGAAGTTGATCCAATAAAAGATATTACGTCCTCCACCTTGTTTCTATAGGTTAACACCTCTATAGCGAAGTTGTAAGTAACTGAAAGCAGGGTCTTATAATGGGAAGTGTCAGGCAACTTTAAATATGGGTAGCACTACCAAGAAAAAATAGTATGTGATCACATAATTGAAGGCTGTGTCTCAATGCATATGCACAAAGGATCCAAATTAAGGTTGCCAATGCAACCTTAACTTTGACATTTCCTAACTTTCTAGTACTTGCCTTTTCAACATTAGTATAGGGTTGTTTTTTTTTCAATGTAATGATATATATTTGGCAGTCTTAGTCAACTGATTAAAATACAGCCTCAAAATATAGTTTTTCCTTAGGAATTTGCCCCCAAAATATTCCCCCTTTTAAATATATTTATACTCAGGATAGGCTAAATATTTTTCCACAGCTTAGGAGAAGGAATGCTGACAAAGCTGAGAAGCCCCAATTTATAATGATCTCCAGACCTTTTGTGCTCAGTATGAAACCACAGCTTTTTTAAGACTGAAGTATTATAACTGTGCTATTTTGGTTCCCATACACACTTCCAGGAGGATAACCTGCTGCTCAGTTCAGAGAAATTGTGGTTTCCTAACAGACACTGGTCGCAGTCCTTCACAGCTATTCATATCTGTTCTCATCCTTTTAACTATAAGCTTGGCATCATTGTTAGTCAGCTTTTCTAATGACTGTTCTCTTCATTGTACCTCTTTGACTTGTCTAGATACATAAACTTGCTGCATATGCATTGTAGTTGGGGGAAATTATTTATAATTCCAGAGTTTCTTCCCTAGTTAGTTACTAGTTGGCTCAAAATCTATGAGGAGTACTTGTGGCACCTTAGAGCCTAACAGATTTATTTGGGCATAAGATTTCATGGGCTAAACCCACTTCATCAGATGCATGCAGTGGAAAATACAGTAGGAAGATATATATATATATATATACACACACAGAACATGAAAAAATGGGGTTTGCCATACCAATTCTAACAAGAGTAATCAATTAAGGTGGGCTATCATCAGCAGGAGAAAACAAACTTTTGTAGTGATAATCAGGATGGCCCATTTCAAACATTTGGAGAGAATATATACCTTCAAGTCAACGGCACTGATATGGGTACCCTCATGGCCCCACAGTATGCCAACATTTTTATCGCTGACTTAGAACAACGCTTCCTCAGCTCTCGTCCCCTAATGGCCCTACTCTACTTGCGCTACATTGATGGCTTCTTCATCATCTGGACCCATGGAAAAGAAGCCCTTGAGGAATTCCACCATGATTTCAACAATTTCCGTCCCACCATCAATCTCAGCCTGGACCAGTCCACACAAGAGATCCACTTCCTGGACACTATAGTGCTAATAAGCAATGGTCACATAAACACCACCCTATGCCAGAAACCTACTGACATCTATACTTACTTACATGCCTCCAGCTTTCATCCAGACCACACTACGTGATCCATTGTCTACAGCCAAGCTCTAAGATACAACCACATTTGCTCCAACCCCTCAGACAGAGACAAACGCTCTATCAAGCATTCTTACAACTACAATACCCACCTGCTGAAGTGAAGAAACAGAGCAAGTGCAAGAGCCAGAAGAGTACCCAGAAGTCACCTACTACAGGACAGGCCCAACAAAGAAAGTAACAGAACGCCACTAGCCGTCACCTTCAACCCCCAACTAAAACCTCTCCAGCGCATCATCAAGGATCTACAACCTATCCTGAAGGACAATCCCTCACTCTCACAGATCTTGGGAGAGAGGCCAGTCTTCCCTTACAGACAGCCCCGCAACCTGAAGCAAATACTCACCAGCAACTACACACCACACCACAGAAACACTATCGCAGGAACCAATCCCTGCAGCAAACCTGGTTGCCTGTCCCCATATCTACTCTAGCAACACCAAGAGAGGACCCAACCACATCAGCCACACCATCAGGGGCTTGTTCACCTACACATCCACCAATGTGATATATGCCATCATGTGCCAACAATGCCCCTCTGTCATATACATTGGCCAAACTGGACAGTCTCTACACAAAAGAATAAATGAACACAAATCAGACGTCAAGAATATAACATTCAAAAACCAGTCAGAGAACACTTCAACCTCCCTGGACACTCATTTTCAGACCTAAAAGTTGCAATTATTCAACAAAAAAACTTCAAAAACCGACTCCAACGAGAAACTGCGGAACTGGAATTAGTTTCCAAACGGGACACCATTAAATTAGGCTTGAATAAAACTGGGAGTGGATGAGTCATTACATAAACTAAAAACTATTTCCCCATGCTAATTTTTCCCCTACTGTTACTCACACCTTCTTGTCAACTGTTTGAAATGGGCCATGCTGATTATCACTACAAAAGTTGTTTTTTTCTCCTGCTGATAATAGCCCACCTTAATTGATTACTCTCGTTAGAGTTGGTATGGCAACCCCCATTTTTTCATGTTCTCTGTATATATATTTATACCTACTGTTTTTCCACTGCATGCATCTGATGAAGTGGGTTTTAGCCCATGAAAGCTTATGCCCAAATAAATTTGTTAGTCTCTAAGGTGCCACAAGTACTCCTCGTTCTTTTTGCTGATACAGACTAACAAAGCTACCACTCTGAAAACTCTCAAAATCTATGTTATTTTAATAGCCCTTATAGAGGCCAATGGTTGAGGCATCCATCCACAATCAACTCTAGAGCTGATCAACTATTGATTAACAAAAATTTATCTGTGAAGTTAAACCCTTTTTTCTGTTCATGGATTTTCTGTAAACAGCTCATGATTTTTGCCAGTTTGTTCATTATTTGGACTTGTTCAGTAAGTGCTTATTTTAATGATGAATATATTTTAGCTGTCTCAGTCCCATTGTGCTATATAATGTACAAATATAACAAAGAGATGGCCCTGGCCACGAAGAACTTTAAATAGAAGTATAAGATGAGACACTACATGCAGATACAACAAACTGATGGGAGGAAGCAAAAAATTATGATGAAGGCTGATGTATGATCAAATTTTAATGTATGCATTGCACATGGACTGATTCCTGCAAGATTTCTGTTGAATATTGGCTATTTACAATTCACTGTTAAAATGTTGTGAGTGCCCCAGCAGTCACATGGTATTGTGTCTGTTCTCTGATTGGATGACCAAAGCATTATAAACAGCTTGGAATGATTGCCTTATTATTATCATTTGTTGATAGGTGCTCTACAAACACATAGTAAGAGACAGGGTCTCTGTCCCAAAAATCTTACAGTCTCATGAGACAAGATATATGCAAATGGCAAGGAAAACAGAAGGGCAGAGAGGGAAGGTTATTCAGCAGGTCAGAGCCCAAGTCAGAAATGAAACCCTGGTTTTCAGAGGCCTAATTCAATGCTTGGTTTCTTCCCCTAGTGAGGCATGCAGAAGGCATAGTTATTCTTGGCTATTTAACAGACTTTACACTTGATTTTTCTCTTGCCACCTTCAGATAAATACATTCTGTTTGTGCGTGTAGATGGAGCTTCATTTGAGAAGGCCGTGGTAACTTTTCTTTGATTAATTGCTGCAGTGAAAGGACTCTGGCCAGAGTGGCTGGGAGTATGTGATGTGCCAATTTTCCGATGCCATCTACAATAAGATTCCACACGCTGATTGAACTAACTTGTCTCCCATTTTCTGTTATCACCTAGCAACCGTTCACCTCAGTCAGTTTAGAAACTGCAGGCACATTTAGCACCCCAAATCTGAAATGAAGGATGGGGAGGGACCACCCACCTTGAAATGAGGGACACAATGAGGGACTTTCCATTTTTTATAGTACGTTCTGTTTTAGTATATATATGTGTGTGTGTACAAGCATGCAAATAGCCTGGAACGTATCATTATGAAACGAAACAATGCTTCTGTGTACTAAAATCACACTTTAGCCTGCTGCGAGAACCTGAGTGCTTGTATTGCAGTCCTTGTTGTTCATGTTTATGCTAAAATAACAATGTGAAAATACTGAAAATTGGTTAGCTGCAGTTGAACTCCAGCCGTGTCCCTCCTAAGCTCACAATTTGTATATGGCCTTTACGCCTGTCCTCGCAGTCATGGTACTCGTAAAGTGCCAAGGTTAAAGTAATGCAAGTGTTTGTAACTTTAGAGACTGGTACTCAGCGGTAGCTGTTTATTGTCATGGGGTGGCTGGTCTTGCTCCACCTAATTGCAGCATGGCAGTGACTGTTTGCAAGGGTGAGAAGTGATGACACCATGCACCAAGATGTGTGACTTGCAACCAGGAAAACTTGCCAACCAGCCAAACAGGGCCTTTGGAATGGGGGACCATTTCTAAAACTGAGGCCACAGGGGGGAAGCCCCACACCATGTGGGGCACTTGAGAGGTATGCATGCACATACTTAATCCCTGCTGTGTAGGGAGCAGCCATTCCCTCTACCCTTCTTGGACTAACTATTTCGGTGCCAGAACTCGAGCTTGGGGAATACTCTGCCGGCTTCTGTGCTCTCCAATCCAGGAGGCATCTATTGTCAGTGAGCCAGATCCAAAGCCCACCAAAGCCAATGAAAAGGTGCCAGTTGTTTTGCAGCGTGCTTCGGTTCAGCTGAGCTACAGCAGGTACCCATAGGTGAGTTACATCCTTCACCTAGGCACACTCTGTTCAAATATAGCTGTGGCAAGAAGGGCTTCACCTCCACTTCTTTGCAGCTGTTGTTGCCCACCCGACTGCTCTTCCTCTTTTTCCTCAATGACTCATGTTGCTGCTTGTTCACTCCCCTTTCATTCCCTGAAAATGAGGATAATGCTGACAGGGCTGCTGGCCGGGAGCAATACTTTGTCAGCGTGCTGGTACATGACCATCTGGTTGTAGGACTGTATATATAGATCCCTGTGTCATATGTAGAGGTGCATCCACAGGACAGTTGTCAATGGGCACTCCATCGCCTGATACTACTCAACATAAGTAAGAGTATCTGAGTCTGGCCCTTACTGGATTTTTTCCTTCAACTGGCTAAATTTTATCCATGAATAATTTCCCTCCCACCAATTTGTCCAGTCTAGTATGATCTGACTAACTCCTTACCATCCAGCTGAGAGTTATCTATTAGGGGGGGAGAAAAGAGTTTCAGACATCCGTATGGAACACATTTCATTTGGAAGCATTCCAAATATGGGTAGTTCAATCCCTGAACACTCTTGATCTTCTCAATAAACCCATCAACAACTTCAGGAATAGTAAAAGCTAAATACTACTGTAGCATCCTGATGGATCATAAAAACTATACACAAAACTTTTAAAACACAGGTAGAAGAGATTATTTGCTCTCAAAGTTTCCTGGAACTAAAGCTGATTTTTACACTGTGTTTCTGTTCATATTGTGAGAAAATGGCCAGTGTTGGTATGGTGTGTCCCAGACTTTTCTTGGCAGGGGGAAGGGGGGGCTAGGACACCACCCCTTGCCCCTGCTCTTGGGGCACCAAGGGCCCCTCTAGTGGCCCAGGAAGGGTAGAGGAGGGAAGCAGAGAAGAGGTCTAGGTTTGCTCCTCACTCCGAGCCCCAGCCCCTCTCAACCCCTGCAGGTTTCACACCCTTGATCCTTGACACTGGTGGAAGAAGTCTCCCTGCCCTACTGGGGCAGGGTCTCTCTTCCTCCAGTTCTCTGGTCTTTCAATTCCCAGCAACACACTCCAATCTTCTCTTCTTCCTCACTCCCCCACCTGTCTGCGTGAAGCAAGCGGGTTTTATTAGGTTCCTAACAGGGCCTTAATTGGCTACAGGTGCTCCAATTAATCTGTAGTAACCTTCCCTAGTCTACAGGGAACCACACCTTAATTAGCCTAGGATTTATATATTTCCCCTCTCCCACTGCTCTTTCGCTCTGCTGTATCAGAATATATATGAGTTCTTGGCCTCCAAATGGCCTTTATGGTTTCCACAGTCCAGAATTTACTGCCACCTTGATAGCATTTTTAATTTACTGAAGCAACATTGTAATGCAATACTGTCCCTACAGAAAAATCTGCACCATTATTTGTTGGTGTTAAATTTTCCTAATGAAACCAATTCCACTTTATGCTGCTTTTGTTGTAATGGATAACTCACTTTCAAGTGTAAAGGTTCTAGCTGCCTGCTATAATGACATTCTAAGTTTTTGTACACAAACACTATTTTTACTAATGGGATTCATAACTGGTTGGAGCTGATCAGTGGAAAGTTCTGGTGGGAAGATCTTTCTGGGGGATGGTAATGATTACTGTAAGAGTTGATAGAACAATAATAAAACTGACATTTGAAAAAAAGAAGCAGAAACCATGTTTTTATGTATCGTTATGAATTAAAGATGTTCTGGAGACTGAGAAATCATGTGGATAGTTTGTGAACCCTGATATGTTCCGTTTACATACAGTCAAACCCGCACCATTCATCCTACTTGAACCACTGCATCTATTTCAGATCAGAAGGCAGCATTTAATTCAATAAAGAGCCCTTGAGATTATATTTTCTGAGAATAAAAGCAGCATCAACAATATGGCAGGTTAGGTCACGTTAGAAATTACATCATTTACAATATGATAGAATATTATGTGCTAGAATATAACAAATAAAGTGTCTGGTAGTTCCTATCTGAGCTATTTTTTATGGCTTTACTTCTTTGCCAGCTGAGGCACTGCCCTTGAAATTACATTTACATAGATGAACTCCTCTGTAAAGACACCTCTGGTTGAGTTCTTTGTGTGAAATGAAGCCCAGACCTCTTCACCTAAATGATGGGTTACTCAGTTAAGAGGCAATAGCAGACTCACATAGCTCTATCATGGTCTACCCAGCAGTCACTAGAGGGAGGAAACAGAGTCCTGATGTTTTTACATATGTTACACAACTGCATGCATGCAGAGTCCCATGGGAGAAAGTGATACATCTGCATAGATCAGTGGTGGGCAACCTGCTGCCTTTGGACCGCAGGTTGCCCACCAATGGCATAGATGCAATCGCCGGATCTAGTTCCATATATTGGTTCTCTCCACAGCAATCCAGCCATGTGATTCTAAGAATCCATATCATTGTGGAGCACCGTGACTTCAAAATCTCTCCATCTTTTCTGTATTCTATATATTCAGGATTTGGTGCCTCCTCTTTTTTTTCCGAAATATATAAACAGATTCATACCAGCCTGCCCCAATGGCTAACAGGAAACCACAGATAACCTCTTTTGAGTTAAAGTGCAGTCCTGCTCTGGAAAGATATAGTACCAACATGTCCTTGTAGAGACAAGGTGGGTGAGGTAATATCTTTTCTTGCACCAATTTGTGTTGGTGAAAGAGACAAACTATCAAGCTAAACAGAGCTATCATTGTGGCATTCTGTATTTATTGTCTCTCAATAACTCCAAATCAAGGAGTGATAGTTTTCAAAAGTGATATAAGTGATATAAGAGCCTGTCAGGTTTCCCTCCCTCACTCTGAACTCTAGGGTACAGACGTGGGGATCCACATGAGAGACCCCCTAAGCTTATTTCTACCAGTTTAGGTTAAAAACTCCCCAAGGCACAAATTTTCCCTTGAACCTTGGATCAGGTAAAAAAGTTACCTTGGATAAGGTAATGCTGCCACCACCGCGTGATTTAGACAAACTCAGGGAAAGGACCACTTGGAGTTCCTATTCCCCCCTAGAATCCCCCCCAAGCCTCCACACCTCTTTTCCTGGGGACGCTTGGGAATAAACAAGATGAACACAGACCAACCTTGGTATTTTTTATGACACTGAAAAAAAAAACAATTAGATTCTAAAAGAAACAGAACTTTATTAGAAAGAAAAAAGGTAAAAGAAGCACCTCTGTAAAATTAGAATGGAAGATAATCTTATAGGGCAATCAGATTGAAAAACACAGAGAATTTCCCTCTGGGCCAAACTTTAAAGTTACAAAAAGAAAACCAGGAATACACCTTCCTCTCAGTACAGAGAAAAACACAAACCAAAACAAAAATAAACTAACACATTCCCTTGCTAGTACTTACTAATTCTCATGGAGTTAGATTGCTTGCTTCCTTGATCTGTGTCCGGCAAGCCCACAGAACAGACAGACCAAAACTTTCCCCCGCCCAGATTTGAAAGTATCTTGTTCCCTTATTGGTCCTTTTGGTCAGGTGCCAGCCAGGTTACCTGAGCTTCTTAACCTTTTACAGGTAAAAGGACTTTGTGCCTCTGGCCAGGAGGGATTTTATATATTATATACAGGAAGGTTTCAGAGTACCAGCCGTGTTAGTCTGTAGCCACAAAAAGAAAAGGAGTACTTGTGGCACCTTAGAGACTAACAAATTTATTTGAAGTCCCATTTTCACAAGTTAGGCATAAGAGCATAAGTTTCAGTGAAAGCTATTTTACTTAAACTCCTAACTACCTGTCATTTTTAGGGGCTTGAATCACATTTTAAAGTCATTTGGGTGCATATGAACATTTTACCACCCACTCTGTTTAATTTACAGGTAAAAAGGTGTTTTGCTACTTCTAAAGTCATGCTGGAATCTGAAAATCATGCTGGGTCCTTTCTGGTTCTCATAGGAAAATTGCGCTGTTTCAATCTTTGTTTTCATCCCAAATTGGGACAAAAAAGTCAATATTTACATTTTTGACAAAATGAAAAGTGAAAAAAAAAACAGATTCAAAAGTGTCAGTGTTTCATCTTGTTGGAGCCATGTTGTCTTAGGTTATTAGAGAGTCAAGATGGGTGAGCTAATATGTTTTACTGGACCAACTTCTGTTGGTGAGAGAGACAAGCTTTCAAGCTTGCACAGAGCTCTTTTTCGAGTCTTTTTTGTCTTTCCATTTCAATCAGAGATGTGATATTCTGACATTCACAGATTAAACTGTTGCCTTTTGGTTTGTTGAACCAAATTGAAATATTGCATCTACAGTGCCTCACTTGCTACAGTTCCTCATGGGGACTATCGTTGAGTGCCTCATGTTCTGTCTTCCCTGAAGACCAGACTCCCTGGCCAGACAACAGCTCCCAGGAAGCATGGTAGTCATATGACTCCCACGATGCACCACATAGCTTGGTCAGAGGGGCAACTGCAGTGAATCATGGAAGATGTAGTCCAACCAATTAACTCAGCCACGTGAAGACACTGGAGGCAGGAAGTACCCAAACTACAACTCCCATGAGGAGGCTCCATGGCACCTTAGGCCGTTGCAGTTTAATGTCAAACTAACTTGAAATAAATAGTTTTGATTCAGTACAATAAATAAAAATTCTTCAGCTAAGGTTGAAGTGATCTTAAAATATTTCATTTAGACTTTCCCTATGGGGGAAAAAAGGCAAAAAACTTAAAGTTTCCTGAGGAAAATTTCAAGTTTGCAGAAACTGCATTTTTCATCAAAAAAATTATGATAGAAAACTTCCAACAGCCTTATTTATATGTTATTAGCAGCTGGAATTCTGCAGCTGGAACTTGGATGACATTTCTGCTTATAATGCACAATTGACAAGAATATCCATAGCTGAATTGACTCCACAAGGATAATAGGAGAAAACATTTATTTTGGTTAGCAAAGATGACAGAATACATGGAGGGAGCAGATATATTGAAAATCAAGGTGCCATTTTAGCATCATCACTTATCAATATAGAACCCAGGATTTAAGATTGCAATGCTCTTTCATAAGTATAACTAATCAAAACTTTTCAAATGAAAAGTTTTTCATTGAACAGTGGTGCTTTTCAAAAAGGAAACAATTCATGAAATATCGACTTTCAAAATTTTTCACTTTTCAGAATTTTTTCATGACATTTTTTATTGACATTTGTATCTCATCTGTTATCCAACCCATTATCGAAGTGGTTATCAAAATATTGCATTTACCAAAACCACAAGTTTACCCCCCAAAAGCTGATGCCTCTTTCGGTCGTCAGAACCAAAGCAGGATGAGACTTTTCGGCCGAGACCTTTTCCAGATTCAGCAACACCAAAACATGTCATAAATGCGTTAGTTAGTTTTGCTGAAATGTTTGTTTTGAACAAAAATAAAAGTGCATTTGTTGACACTTTTAACTGAAAATTTTTCATTTTTCAGTTCCAAACAAGTTTTCATTTTGAAATGTCCTTGTTTTTAGGAAAAGAATTAAAATATTGAAAAATGTCGAAAATCAAAACAAAACATTTCATTCAATCCCAAACTTTTTATTTTTTCCCTACTTTTCAGTTCACCAACAATTCTGACAAACGAAAATGGTTTTGGTTTGACCCAAATTAATATTTAAAAAAAAAATACCAGGGACTCAAAAAATTAATTATTCACTCAGCTGTAGAAAGGAATGAAAGGGTGCATTGTAAACAGCAAGTAAATGTAGACAGTGGCCATCTTTTCTAAGAGCAGCCAGTGGCCTCATTCCCATTGAGATAAATAGGAGATGGCAGTTGACATTTGAATTGCAACATTTTTTTCAGTCTTGGACGAAGGAGAAACTTTAAATTATAAAAAAAAAATGCCAAAAAATACCTTTAATCCTAAAAACCCTGTGTCTTCAAAATGTAGCTTATGCAAAATAGTTTAGTGAGTTTTAATTTTATGGAAAATCTGAAGAATCTGTGTTATTCTTTTATTACTATCATTATACGTTTTTTTAAAAAGTCTGATAGAGGAGGCTAGATTTCTTAAAGAAGCTAATTTAAAATTAATTTTTAATTAGAGGATTTATTTGTAAATTCTCAGAAAATTCATTGCATCCTCCAAGACAAAAGCATTGTAATTTTGGGGAGGATACACTGTATTTTCCATACATAACAAGGTTCAATCTCTGCTTTAATTTCAAATTTCAACTCAACCTTGGTTTTGCTTCCCTGTCCATCATGGCTAATAGGCATTGACGGACGTAACCTCCATGAACTTATCTAGGTGGAGAGTTTTTTTTGTTTTGTTTTGTTTTTTTGAACCCTGTTATAGTCTTGATCTTCACAACATCCTCTGGCAAAGAGTTCCACAGTTTGACTGTGTGTTGTGTGAAGAAATACTTCCTTTTGTTTTCCTTAACAATGGACCCAAGATCACAATCTCCATACAGGCACCAACAAGAGTCTGTGGTAAGTTGATTACACAAGACTGTCTCCAAGACAACTAAGATGCTTGTACTTCAGATTTCATATGCTAATCATTTTGACCATTGCCAAGTAAATATTTTCATTCATCAAAATTTGACTGGCCATAATGGAAGCTGCCCACACAATTTTCCTTTGTAAATTACAATTGCATACATAACTAGATGCAGCTCCTAACACCCTATAGTTAATTTTTCTGCATATTATATATATTAGCCATGCACTAGACAGGTAATTTTAAATGCCATGTTAACTTCTATGCACCTGTCTGATTGTGCATGTTCATTTCTCCAATTTTAGAAGTGGATGCACCCTAGAAGGTTTTGAAAATTTAGCCAGATGAGTGGATGAATGGGAATTTTGAGGGAGATCATTGAATCTTTTAACAAAGTATTGCCTGGTAGAGAATGCCTCTTGCTGAGGATACTCACAAAAACATTTTTCATGATTAGACATTTGTTTTATTTGCTAAGTCTCTAGCTGCTGCAAAATAAAAGTCAAAGAGCCCCACTTTCTAGATGGAGAGGGCTTTTAGTTTGCTGAAAATGTGCTCTAGAAACCTAGATAAGAAAACAATAAAATCAGAGAATGAATAAACACCATTCAGAGCTCAGCAGTCATTCTCGGTAATATGTAGCTTTTTCATAGAGTATATGTTTCTAATTTTATGGTGTATTTGTCTAAAAGCAATGCATCAACTAGGCTGTCCCAAACATTTATTGCTCTCAGAGTGAATAAGTGTTTCCTGATAGCTGTTGTTTAATTTGTCACTTCTTTAACTGACATTTATCCTTCGCCTTGATGTTCTAAGGTACCCTGACCTTTAGTAAACGTTCTCTTCAAGAGACACTGATTCTACAGGATGTATAGGATGATGTAAGATCAGCTAGATACTTCATATATCTTCTATTTCTGGTTATGCGTTGATAACGTGGCCTCATAACTCACTTCTTTCTCCAGCATAGACTCTTCACTCTTTTTACACAGCACTCTGTGTTCTTTTAGGAAGACTACAACTTACATGGACACTTTTAAAAGCTTGCTAAAGATAGTACAGAATACACTGCACTCTTTTAACATCTTCTCAAGGGTCCTGATCCAGTAAAGTACTTGTGAATATGCTTGACTATTTTAATGGTTAAAGTTATGCTCATGCATAAGTTCTTTGCTGGCTCAAGGCCATAGTTTGCATTTCAGTGCTTCCTCCACATTAAGCATATTGTTTTTTTTTTTCTAATCTATGGTATGGATGTATGAAGTCAAGCTCATCCAAAAAGCAGATTAGTCTGCTTTACAATTTTAACCAATAAGAATTCAATGAATTGTCCAGAAATTCATTTTTAACTTTAGCTCTCTAAAATGTGGTGCACTTTCCTGTGAAGTGAGCTGTAGCTCATGAAAGCTTATGCTCAAATAAATTTGTTAGTCTCTAAGGTGCCACAAGTCCTCCTTTTCTTTTTGGGGATACAGACTAACACGGCTGCTGCTCTGAAACCTTTCCTTTCAGAGGCAGCCATCTCTTCCTATATCACATTCAGGTTACGTAAATGCAACACACACTACCTGTGAGTAAAACAAACCCAGGGTTGTGAGTTCAATCCTTGAGGGGGCCATTTAGGGGTCTGGGGCAAAAATTGGGGACTGGTCCTGCTTTGAGCAGGGGGTTGGACTAGATGACCTCCTAAGGTTCCTTCCAACCCTGATATTCTATGATTAAGACCACTTTAACCAGAATGTAGCTGCCCACCTTCTTAAACATGTCCTACTTCTGGATCCAGGGCAAGACCATTTGAAGCAGGCAATGGAACAAACCAAAGATGGAAAAAGACATAGATAGATATGACTATGCTCCATAATGTACCATAGGCATTATGCTCCTGCTTACAGTGATGTCCAGGACCTCCAATGCTTACAAGAAGCTGTGGCTAGCTGTGTATATGCAAAACAAGACAGCTAGTGAGGATATGCAACCCAATCTGTGTAGCATACTGTCCCCCTCCAGAGGTGGCTGGGCCCCCTATAGAAGTTGACGAGTCTGGCTGAGTCTTTTCAATCTTAGACAGTAGAGGCTTGCACATTTAGATCTGGATGGCACAGGTTCAATCCCTACTGCCAGTGACCCATCCAGGAACACAGCAGTACAAATACTCTGCATTACCGCAGCTTGTACGAGGGCTATCCCACCAGCTGAACTGGTGATGGCTTAGTTTTGTAGTGCACATGCATCTCTAGGTTCATACTGTGAACCCCTTTCCCGTTGGTGATTTTCTTAAAACTATTTGCGCCAGTAGCTGCTCACCAATAGGGGATATGTTTTATACATGGCATACTTCTTACGGTGGTGTGTACATATATTGCATACCCCTCTAGCACTGGTATAAGTAGCAGTGTAAAACGGTGAGGCACCGCTTACATGAGTAAAGACACACCAGAACCCTTAGGGCAAGTATCCTACATGATTCTCTACATGCCCAAGCAGTGTCTCTCCTGTCCACACTGTTATTTTTAGCGGTGTAGTGTCCTGTGACCTCCAGGCTGCTGAAGTCTTGTGCTGCCACAGGGAAAGGCTCTGGAAGGGGGAGGCAGTGGGGAAAGGTTATGACAGCTCCCTGCTGGAGCCTTTCCCCACTGCCCCCACCCCAAGCCAGACCCTTTCACTGTCACATGTAGCTACACACTGCAATGTGGATGCAGCCTGTTTTCCACTGTGGCATGTAGCTACATATACCCTGCCTGCTACCGTCAGCGGTGTTCAGTGTAAACACAATCTAGGAGTAAGGCATTTGCAGTCTGTCTCAGAAATAGCAGGTCATACACATTATTGATTTGGAATATTGATTTTTCATGATTATTGTTGATTGTATTTAATTTCAAATTTTAAAAAGAAAGTAATTGTGCTGACTTAGATATATTGATTTGGTTGATTACAGTGAAAGTCTCCAAGGAAGAAGGAGAGATGAATGCGGAAGGAGGGTGTGCTGGACAAGCAGTAACTCACTCTTGGGTTGACACACTATCACAAGGGGATGGCAGACACCTTCAAATGAGGAAGCTGTTATAATCTTTTACAGTTCCTAGAAGTGCCTTCACCTGCCAATAGCATCACCTTAGCCTTACCCAAATAAATATGAGGCAGCTGGCATTTGGCCAGATGGAGTTTTTCCCAACTAGCTTTCATCCAGGTTCCTACCCAGTTCAAATATCAGCAGGTAGTAAGACTGAGCCCCTTGAGATTCCATGCTGGAATTGCGGATTTCCATTAGTAATGTCTGGCATCTTTCTGTCAGGAAAGTGCACTCAGGCAGTAGGTCTCTCTCTATTGCCTTGAGAAGATCATTGCCCTCAAAAACTAATGCTACTTCTGTGACATGTCCAGGTGGAAAGCTTGGCTGGTTACTATTCAAGCTGCCAGAGGATATAAAATGTTGATGGAGAAAGCTTACAGTCAGAATTAGCTCGCCATTGCTCTCTCAGTCACCTCCCCAGAAAAGGGAGGCCCGAGACTAGGTGGCAATCAATGAAGACAGTAGTTTTCAAAGAAGGATTCTTGAGAGTAGTTCCATTGCCACAGTTTGCCTCCTTCAAAGAATCAGTGATCATCCCTGTCATCAGCGGGCTTGTGATGACAGGATTAGGGTTCAGGTTAGTAACAGGGCCCAAATCTTCAAAGGTATTTAGGTCCCTAACTCCCATTGAAACAGGACCTTTGAAGATCTTGGACTTATCTATTAGTTTGGAGGCTGCAGGAGACTCAAATCTCTATATGTGGTCTAACCCATGAAAGGGAGAGAAAGAGCTGCATTGTTTTAGACTAGGTTACACTTGGAATGGGGAATACTGAAATACAGAGGTACATTTAACTACTCTGAGCTGTAAATCTCAGTGTTTCATTTTTCCCATTGTATGTTCACAATAAGGCAATTTGTAACCCTTTGTTTATTGTCAGCTCCTTTCATTCATTTCTACACCAATAAACTTGTTTTCACTCTTAGTAAAAAGCAAATCACTAAGACAGAAAGGATGAAAAAACCCACTGAATTAAAAAATGTCATGTTCCCTATCACTTTGCCCTTCACCATTTCATTTGTTGGCCTTAATTAATTAGTGTCTCATAAGCTGCACATCATCTAAATTGTTTATATAATCAAGAAGCTTATCCTGTGCAGCTCTGAATTCAACTAAGTTGTCTTGTAGTAGATGAATTAATTGCTCCTACACTGCACTACCAACACCATTTCCAAATACCAGGCCTGGCTGTTTCTGCTGTCTCTTCCCATATTCCCATCAATAATCTCTTCACATTTGGTAAACTGATTCCAACCCATTTTTTTAAACAACAAGGATGTTGTATTGTGTGCAGCTTAGAAACAGCGGGGCAGATCCTCAGCACCTTTTCAGAGGTGTAGATGGGCATAGATCCACTGAAACGCAAAAACATATTGAAGTTACAAGCTGAGTATATGGACCAGAAAGGCTGATTGACTTATCCAATGAAACACAGTGTTTCAGTAACAGGCCAGGATTTATTTCTATTGCTCATGCCTGGTTCTTTATGCACTCATAACTGTGTTTTTTTTAGTAATTTTAGAATCCCACACCCCATTGATTCCCAGTGTATGTATTGTTTGTGAGACTGTGATATTTGGATCCAGATCTCCTCTCAGTTGTACCAGTATAGATGTGGAATAACTCCAGTGAGATAAGATGTGGTCTGTGTTAAATTGTACATGCGCTTAGCAGAATTGATGGACATAGTTTAACAAGTAAGAACAAAATATAAATCAATAAATGATGGAAAGATAAAACTTCAAAATTCTCTTTGCCAGCTATTTAAAAAAGCATATTTTATTTAAGGGCCTGATGCAGTTTCCTTTGAAATCGATGACAACATTCCCATTGAGTTCAGTGGGTCAAGAACAAGCCCTAGGTTAGTTAAAATAAGTAGAACTGAATGAAAATTGGAATACCTGTCCCAGGAGGAATTCCAAAATTTAAATGCTTTCTTTTTTGTCTTGACTAGGGATGAAAAGTTGAAATATATAAAACGTTTTGAGGAAAAAAGTTCTGAAAAATTTCAATTTGGAAATATCAAAATGTTTTGTTTTGAGTCAGTCTGACGTTAATCCGTATCTGCCTAAAGATGCCATGGTACCTCATGGGAATGTAGTTTGATTGCTTCATGCCGTCATTCTTCCCTCTGGATTAACCTCCTTGGCTAGACTACATCTCCCATGATGCATCATGAAGCTTGGTCAGAGAAGAGACGATGGTGTATCATAAGAGATGTAGTCCAGCCAAGGAACCTGTCCAATAGCAGATAATGGGGGAATGAAGTACCTGAATGCAACTCCCCTGAGTCACTGTAGCATTTGAGACAGATGTTGTTTAATGTTGAACTGATTATAAACGAAGAGAGTTGGTACAGGTCACCAAAGCAAAATGTTTCAGTTTGAGTCAAATTGTCGCAAAACAAAATATATTTTTTTTATTTACCTGACAGCAAATAAAAATGGGAAGAATCACATTTTTTTTTGCAGAAAATTTAGATTGTGGAAACTGCATTTTCCATCAAAAAGTCATTTGAAGGAAAATTCCCAACCTGCTGTAACAATAAGTTTCATCTCTCCTGGGGACAGACCTAGGCGAAAGATATCCACGCTTTCCACAATTTTCTTTTATAAAAGAAATACATAAAACCCCAAATGGCCCATTCTGAAATCACTGACCACTGGTGCCTTCATGGATTTTCACTTTAAAACACAGTATGTTTTCTAGTCAGTGATGTAATTAATGATTTAGTTGTCGTTCATCCCTCAGTTCTGAGTTGTTTCTCTTCTCTCCTGTCTATATTTTGTTCTGATGTAGCCCAGCTGCTCTCATTCCTATTTCTTCTTTGTTTAGATGCTTTTCTGACATATTCGACCTTTGTAATAATTCATTTATTTTGAAGGTTGTATTCTATCTGTCATAATATGTACGAAGCACTTAACATTTAAGATAAATGTTTAGTTTTGATATCCTACATCTTACTTGACAGACGAGATAAACTCTGTTTATACTGTCACAATTATTTTTATATTTCAGAATATTAAAGTACATAGTCTGTGGTGAGAATAGCAGCATAGAGCTGTGTTGACCCAATAATGCTTCTAAGGTAATCACCCAGTATTGGACGCCCAGTCTATTCATCATATTTTTAAGAAATCTGACATAAAGTTTGCAGACGAAGCATGGTCTTGTGATAAGACACTGGATTCGGACTCTGAAGATATCTGGTTGCAGTTCTTGGCAATGCCACAGACTTCCTCTGATGTTGAGCAAATCACTTAAATAAACTTTCTGAGTGGGATTTTCAGACGTGTTCAGAACTGACCTAATTCTTCTTCTTTTGAAGTCAATGAGAGTTTTCTCATGTACTTCAATGAGAGCAGAGTTAGACCAATGCTTACTTTTGAAAATCCCCATATGTCTCAATTCACTCCCCTTTCTTTCCTCCTGCCACGAAGATGCTGCAAAGCTGCTAGGTATATGCAAGAAGCTAATTTTAATGGCCTGTTATGAACCAGGGCAAAATGCTACCTTTTCTCTCTGAAATGTTGGATTCTTCAATGTTGTTGTCACAGTCAGCTGTCCCTTGAACTGAGTGTAATGGTAAAGTACTAGGTTTACTTCAGTGCTTGTTTTGGGAAGGGCAGTTGGATCGAACCAGCAGAAGATTCTGGGTCTGTCTTTACGAAGCGTTACTCTATGCAGGCAAACTGCTTCCTGGAATGCTGTGAGGAGATTGCTGCATGAGACTATATTAAGCATTGTGAAACCAGAAACATCACTACCATTTGGCAGGGAGGAACAGGCAGGCCGTTCTTTTGAGTCCCAGTGGCTGTTTGAAAAGGCTGGCCATTCAAATAGTTTGCCCATCTCATACTGGGAGAATGGAAGGAGGTTGCAGCCAAAATCAGCTCCTTTTTCAAATAGACTGAATTCTGCTCCTCCCTATTTCTCCCTCATCACCTTATCTGCTCCCTGTCCATGCAAACTCCCAGGCATCTAAATCTGCCAATGTGTCTCTAATCCCCGTTTGAAAGTCCCACTCAGGTGCCTAAACCCTTGGCCTTGCCCACTACACTGAAGAAATTAGGTGTGCCAATGCCTGGCCTTACACTCGTCTGGACCCTCCTTCTGCCATCCACATGGCAGTTGGGTGCTGCTTGAGGTGCCAACATGGCCATTTAGGGACTACATTGCTTCAGGATATTTTAACTAAAGATGGCTGAAAAATTTTCAGCGGAACAGTTGTCCATTGAAAAATGCAGTTTCATCACAATCAAAACATTCGATTCTGATGATTTTTTTTGACGGGAGAAAATCGAAACATTCATCTCAACAATAACAAAACATTTTGACAGTGCAATTTCAACTTTCATATTACATTATAAGAACTGAAACGATGCTATTGAAATTAAAATGTTTTGACATGATGGAAACAAAACATTCTGATGGTTCGGAATTGACTTTTTTGGGAATTTTCATTTTTTGGGAAATTTTGAAATTTCAGCTTCTCATTCTAAACCATTTTTTTAATGTTAGCATTTCACATGGAATGAAAGTTCTGCTTTCTGACCAGCTCTAGAGGCAGGGAGGTACAGATCTCCCACACATGTACCCAGCCCACTCCTCTATCCCTTCAGGGGTGATCATTTGTGCTTTCCTCTCTGGTTAGCCAGCTCTGCTGTGTAGTGCAAAGGGAGGGCAGACCCATGGACTCACTTCCTCCCTGTCCCCGTTCTTCCCCCCATGATTGTGCCACCAGTCAGCAGATGTCCTTATACCAAGGGGAGACCTCCAAATGTGGGCAGCCACTTTCACAAGCTGCAGGGATATAGGTCTTTGCACCATTTCCCCACCTTTTGCAGCTATGGATTGGCCTGGCACAATCTGTACCAATATCAAAATGTGAAACCAGGGATCATTTCTATCCAAGGCACTTATCAGGCTCCCAGGAACATAATTCCTAAGCACCTCACAGTCGTTAATGTATTTATCCTCACAACACCCCTCACAACCTTTATCCATTGTACAGATAAAGAAATGAGAAACTAAGGACTTGTCTACATGAACAGTGAGTTCACAGCAAGTTGGGATGTCAAAAATCTATCCTTCACTAGGGTAGATCAAAACACACTATGGAACTTTTAGCAAGTCGCAGACTAGCAGAGGGTAGATTTACATCGCAGCTTGAGACAGTGCAGCCAAGAGGATCTGAGCACCATCATTGCCAGGAGGCCCTGGAGATGGATCGGCCATGTGCTTCAGATGGAAACTGATTTCATCACCAGAGTAGCAGTAAGATGGACACCTGAAGGCAAGCAAAAATGAGGCTGCCTGAAAACAACACGGCGAAGAGCTGTGGAAGCTGAACCAAAAAACCTGGGGCACGGCTGGGGAACCATTGAAAGACTTGCCAGAAACAGACAGGAGTGGAGGAGCTTCATCACTGCCCTAAACGCCAGAGGTGTAATAGGAACATGATGATGATGATGATGATTACCATGAACTCATTGCTCATGTTGACAAACCCTACATAACCTGCCCAAGGACACACAGGAAGTCCGTGGCAGAGCAGGGAATTAGATGCAAGTCTCCCAAATCCCAGGGTAGCACTTTAACCACTTGACTGTAGTTATTTAGAACAAACAATCTCAGCCCTGAGCCAATGCAGGGGGATGGATTGTGGACCCCACTAGAGGTGACTTCCAACTCAGATGACTATATTACATCAACACTGCAGTCTGCGCTTTCTGTAATTAGCTACAAAGATAGAAGAGCCTGCTCAAAATAACAATTCCCCAGAAAAAACAGATGACACAGTTGTTCTCTGTAATAGGTTGTGCCTGCCCTGTACTATCCCCTGCTGAGTTAGTGTGGTGCTACAGGTACTCCTTACCTCGGTTTCCCTTCTCAGGAAGCCAAAACCACCATTTCAGGCCCTTTGGACACTTGACCCTCCTTGGGACAGGTTCATTATAAACCTCATAACAAAGGGTCCATAACAAAACTTCATACCAAAAAGTTACAGATAAGCAAAAGGTACTGCTGGCTTTCAGGGCTCCTCTGAAGCCTGACCTGTAAGCTCTGTTCCCAGTCCCCTCAGGGTTATCTTCTCCATCTTTATGTCTTTCCTTATGGCAGGAATGCCATCCCTCCTCCTGGCGCTGGGCAATTCAAGCAATTATCATTCATCTCCTCATCAGGAGTCCCCAGCTCTGCTGCAGGAGCTGGTTTGCAATTAAGCCCACCTTTCTGGGTCTTAGCCAGATTGTCCCTCTGCTGGCCCCATTTAGTATTCATGCTCAGAGGGCCTGGTAGCTTTCTCTGGCTCATGTCTGCCCTGCTATGAGGAGGTGGCAGCATTTATGCATCCCCAATTGGCTGGGTGAGAGGGGAGCTTGTCTTGCCCTCTCTGCAAGGGCTTGCCCCCAGCCCTTAGAGAAACAGTAATGGGATATCCTCCTGAACACATCTTATTCCCAAGACTGCTTCCTCTCTACCAATATCAGCCAGTTCCTTGTATCTATAATTGGATTTTTCATCTCTTCAAGAGCCTATGCAAGCTGGTCTTATGAAAGGAGACTCAAGGGGCTTGGCTTGTTTAGCCTAACTAAAAGAAGGTTGAGGGGAGATATGATTGCTCTCTATAAATATATCAGAGGAATAAATACCAGAGAGGGAGAGGAATTATTTAAGCTCAGTACCAATGTGGACACAAGAACAAATGGATATAAACTGGCCACTAGGAAATTTAGACTAGAAATTAGACGAAGGTTTTTAACCATCAGAGGAGTGACGTTTTGGAGTAGCCTTCCAAGGGAAGCAGTGGGGGCAAAAGATCTATCTGGCTTTAAGATTAAACTCGATAAGTTTATGGAGGAGATGGTATGATGGGATAACATGGTTTTGGTAATTAAATATTCATGGTAAATAGGCCCAATGGCCTGTGATGGGCTATTAGATGGGGTGAGATCCGAGTTACCCAGGAAAGAATTTTCTGTAGTATCTGGCTGATGAATCTTGCCCATATGCTCAGGGTTTAGCTGATCACCATATTTGGGTTCGGGAAAGAATTTTCCTCCAGGGCAGATTGGAAGAGACCCTGGAGGTTTTTCGCCTTCCTCTGTAGCATGGGGCACGGGTCACTTGCTGGAGGATTCTCTGCTCCTTGAAGTCTTTAAACTACGATTTGAGGACTTCAATAGCACAGATATAGGTGTGAGGGTTTTTTTGTAGGAGTGGTGGGTGAAATTCTGTGGCCTGCGTTGTGCAGGAGGTCAGACTAGATGATCATAATGGTCCCTTCTGACCTAAATATCTATGAATCTATGGTGGGGTGGACTGACCATTAGGCAGTACTTCCCCTACAGAGCCGGCTACCCTGTCACATTCTCCCATGGGAGTTTTGTCATCGACTAATGGAAGCAGGACTGCCCTCCATGGCTACCTTACTCACAAAGATTTTAAAATATTTAAAACCTATTTACTTGGATCTACAGCAGAGTCATGAAATATATAATGGATAAAAAGGTATTTATGGACCTCTGGGATGTGGGTAAAATGGATAGTCACCATTACCGATGAATAACTTCTTTGTCACATTAGAGTCATAACATTTCACAACCTAAAAAGGATAAATGTACAGTTTTATGTTTAATTTACATATGTAAAACTGAATTGTGTTCTGCTTTGTATACAGAGAGTCAGTAGATTCATTGCAGCAGTATTAACTAAGGGAGAGTCATGAATTACTGTGTGATACAGTCTACTTTATAATTTTCTTCCTGGCCACAACTATATGCTTTCATTGACAGCTGGAGCCTTAAAGCATCTCTCAGTTTGCCTTGTTTTGGGACAGATAGCCATTGTCTCTTACTACACTGATCAAATGAATGAAGGATTGCCTTTGATTCATAATGTCCCAAATCTATAAGACTGGTACTTTAATGGGATTGCACGGGTTACATGTTCATCCATACTACTTCGTGGGATAAACCAATAGACACGATGGGTGAACCTCACAAAATATACGGATGTGCTGTGGGTTCTTACTCCATTTTCCTCTCCGGAGTGGCAGCCAAATCCCAGTCAAGGCCATTTTAGACACCTTAATGAAACCTGATTGAATTTCAGAGCCGCTGAATAGCCACCAGTCCTACTGACTTCAAATAGCAGTTGTGGGTGTTCAGTACCTTGGAAAAACCCAGGTGCCTAAATAGGTATTTAAGAGCTGAAACTTAGGCACCAGGTGTGAAAATTTTGGCCGCATGGGACTAGGCTATTCCCATGGGCACTGTGCTGAACAAAATGGCGAAAAAGTTCCATGTTATGCTTCCAGCTCAGTGGCTTGGAAACAAGACTCCTTTCTGTCCCCTCCCTACCACAGATCACAACACTGTTAGTTTATTCATAATTGTCATAAACATAAAGGGAAGGGTAAACACCTTTAAAATCCCTCCTGGCCAGAGGAAAAATCCTTTCACCTGTAAAGGGTTAAGAAGCTAGGATAACCTCGCTGGCACCTGACCCAAATGACCAATAGGAGACAAGATACTTTCAAAAGCTTGGAGGAGGGAAAAAACAAAGGGTCTGTGTCTGTCTGTGTGATGCTTTTGCTGGGGACAGAACAGGAATGGAGTCTTAGAACTTAGTAAGTAATCTAGCTAGATATGTGTTAGATTATGATTTCTTTAAATGGCTGAGAAATTAAGCTGTGCTGAATAGCATGGATATTCCTGTCTGTGTGTCTTTTTGTAACTTAAGGTTTTGCCTAGAGGGATTCTCTATGTTTTGAATCTAATTACCCTGTAAGGTATTTACCATCCTGATTTTACAGAGGTGATTCTTTTTTACTTCTATTAAAATCCTTCTTTTCAGAAAATGAATACTTTTTCATTATTCTTAAGATCCAAGGGTTTGGGTCTGTGGTCACGTATGCAAATTGGTGAGGATTTTTACCAAACCTTCCCCAGGAAGTGGGGTGCAAGGGTTGAGAGGATTTGGGGAGGAAAGACATTTCCAAACAATGCTTTCCTAATAAAAATAAACCCAGATAAACATTTGGTGGTGGCAGTGGAAGTCCAAGGGCAAAGGGTAAAATAGTTTGTACCTTGGGGAAGTTTTAACCTAAGCTAGTAAAAGTAAGCTTAGGAGGTTTTCATGCAGGTCCCCACATCTGTAGCCTAGAGTTCAGAGTGGGGAAGGAACCTTGACAATAATCCACTAGCTTTTCTGGTCCCTTGTGACACGGCTCTGTGCCTCTGCCCAAATTCCTTGTCTGTTGTGGGGAGTATCTCAGGGTGGGGATATAAGAGGGAAGAGCTCCTCTCCCTCAGTTCTTCAATGGCAAAAGGTCTTGCGTCAATGATGGAGCATTTGGCTGACCACCAGCTGTAAAGCAGTGGTTGTCAAACGTTTCCAGTCACACATACCCCTTTCTGGTAACGGAATCTCTCCGCACAACCCCTCCATTACTGCACAGCCAAGACTTCCTCAACAGCGGAGCATGGACTGAAGGTGGAATTGAGAATAGGGGAGAAGCTGGAGCTAGAGGTGGAGCTGGTCTGGGGGTGGATAGGGAATAAGGGTGGAGCTCGGGTGGGGACGGAGCAGGGGGTAGAGTGGAGCTGCGTCTGGGGGCAGAGTTGGGTTGGGAGTGGAGAGGGAATGAGGGCGGAGCTGGGCCTGGAGGTCGAGCAGGACCGGGGGCTGAATGGGGTTGGAGGTGGAGCCGGTCCAGGGGCTGGAATTGTGGCACTCCCTCCCTGCCCCACCCCGTGGGAGCTGGCCCCACTGGGTGCCCCCTCCCAAAATATTCCTCTGCAGCCCTCTAGGGGGGGCACCCTACACTTTGAGAACCTCTGCTCTAAAGAGAGTTGGGCCTGGAGCTGCCTAGAAGATCAGGGAGCTGTAAGTGACTCCCTGATGCTCCTCTCCGCACTGGCAGAAGAGAGAATCTAACTCTGAACATTATAGCTAGTCAAAAGCAAGAGAGTAGAAGAGCTAGTGGATTATGAATAAACTGTAACACCGTTGGGATGTGCAGTGGGACGGGGTAGGAGGCCACAGGACTGGGAACATAACATGCAAGAGGCACTTTTTGCTCACCGACACCTCCTGTACATGAGATTATGCATATGCTTATGCTACTATGCCAGCTACATACAGTACAATAGCAGCGCAGGCGGTGATGCAGACTGCACTAAGCCACTGCCTCTGTGCCCTGTGAAGGGGGCTAGGAAGGGGGCAGAGAGGAGGTGGGGAACAGGCAGAGCCTTTGCTCTGCCTCCCCAGTGTTCCCAGAGGGATAACTCTGCCTTCTGCCTTGGGGATCGTATGCTGCATAGGGAATAATACCGACACAGCATATTCCTTCCCTGGTGCAGCCAGGGGATTAAGTCACAGTGTGCTTCTCAGGCTGCCTATAGCACATGCACGTGGCAAAGCACAATCAAGCTGGGAAGCGGCGCGGGCCGAGGGACGTGCCGGACACCTCTTCCCGCAGCCCCCATTGGCCTGGAACGGCGAACTGCGGCCAGTGGGAGCTGCAATTGGCTGAACCTGCGGCCGTCGCAGGTAAACAAACCGTCCTGGCCCACCAGCGGATTTCCCTGAGAGGCCGCGTGCTAAAGGTTGCCGATCCCTGGTTTATGCTATCTCAGTTTTGGAAGGGATAAAAAACTCATGCATCACGGTTTAAACCAGTGTCTAAGGATTATAATGAGACTTTGTGCGGGGACAGATTATCCCACGGCTGCCTACTGCAGCCGTTCTTGTACCTTCCTCTGAAGCATCTGGCACTGGCCCCTGCTGGAGACAGGATACTGAACAAGATAGGCTATAGATCTGATCTAGGTCAGCAATTCCTGTGTGGGATTAGAGCACAAGGGTATGACTAGTAAGATTAGAGGTGTATTGGCAGAACTATGAATGATCCAGACCCTGTGATTTTGCCCATATTCACTGTGAATGGCTCTAGACAATTCTATTAGGCCCTTATTTTCAAGAGCACTAAATCCACCAGCAGAATTTAATCCACAAAAGGATAGTGATTGCAACATTACTTTAACACAAACTTGTCTGATTGCTAGAAGAACACCTATTGAATTATAAGAGAGTTACAAGATCTGTATCTGCTTGCTCTAATAAAAAAATAAGCAATTAATTTTTAAATATGTTCTTTGTAATATCTTAAACAGTCTACTTGAAAGAGATGGTTAGACTTTAATTGAGATATTTCAAAATAACTACAAGTTACTGATCAACCCACTTATAAAATGTCAATTAGCACAGATTAGCTTTCATTTTATTGATATTCATATGGTTTCTGAAATGCCAGTAAAAGGCTTGAATGTTGCTAGAAGTCTGATAGGTTAATAAGATATTAACATATTGCTTTGCTTATGTTTCATTTTGAATTAATGACATTACAACTAAGTTTGTTCGAATCTTTTAAGTAAATGACAACAATCAGCTGTCTTTTATCTACTTTATAAAAAAGCCTGCCACATTCAGTCTAAAATCAACTTCTTAACTGAGACAAGAAGTTGGAACCATATAGAAGTTGTTGGAAATAGCACTGAAGATATTGTTTGATGATTTCGTATTTAGTCCCTTTGAGGAATGTTACTATTATTCATTAAGGTATTGAGGGTCTGATCCAGTGTGGAAGTAGGATCAGGATCAGGCCTCAATATCCTAAGTACTGAACAAACATGATCATTGCCCCAAGGTCCAGTATGAAGGTCACTGTATGCACACAAAGTCTGTGCTCTGGTCCTTCCACCCATATTTAAGGCCTTGCTCCTCATCTGCAAAACCATAAATGGGTCAGGTCCCAGCTACATTTGAGACCACAGGTGATATCTGCCTAGGGTTGCCAGGCTTCCAGTTTTCGACTGGAACACACAGTCGAAAAGGGACCCTGCCAGCTCTGGTCAGCACAGCTGACTGGGCTGCTAAAAGTCTAGTTGGCCATAGCGGGGCTAAGGCAGGCTTCATGCCCAGCTCTATGTGGCTCCCAGGAAGTGGTGGTATGTCTGGCTCCTAGGCAGAGGGGCAGCCAAAGGGGCTCCATGCGCTGCTCCCACCCACAGACACTGCCCTCAACTCTGGCTCCACAGCTCCCATTGACCGTGAATCTGGGATGGCGCGAATCCAGGGCACCACAGCCAATGGTTGTTGTGGAGCTGGTGCTCAGGGTGGTGCCTGCGGGTGGGGACAGTGGGCGGAGCCCCCATGGCTGCCCTTCTGCCTAGGAGCCAGACATGCTGCCAACTCCCAGGATTCATGCGGACTTCCTCCATCCCAGGAAATGCTGGGGCAGCACTGTTGTGGCTGCTATTTAAGGGGCCGCCTGAGGTCAGCTTCTCCCAGAGCCGCTACGAACCACACCATCCAGAGCCGCGTAGACTCTGTACCCCAAACCTCCTCTCACTCCCCAAATCCCTGCCCCATCTCAGAACCCCTTCCATACTCAAACTCCCTCCCAGAGCCCACACCCCAGAGTCCCTCATGCACTCTGAACCCCTCAGCCCCAGCCTGGAGCCCCCTCCCACACCCTGAATGCCTTATTTCTGGCCCCAGCCTGGAGCCTGCACCCCTGAGCCCCTGCCAAGAGCCCATACTCCTCCCACTCCCTAACCCCCTGTCCCAGCCTGAAGCCCCCTCCCACACTCCTAAACCCTCAGCCCCACCCCCAAGCCTGGATCCGCCTCCTGCACCCCAAACCCCTCATCCCCAGACCAACCCCCAGACACCCGAATCCCTTGCCCCAGCCCAGAGCCCCTTCCCAAACACTGAACCCCACATTTCTGGCCCCACCCTGTAGCTCGCACCCTCCAGCCCAGAGGCCCATACCCCCTCACGTCCCCAACACACTGCCCTCCAGCCTGCACCCCCTCCTGCACACCTAACCCTCTCCCATACCACCAGCCCCAAGCACCCTCGTGCTTTTCAGAGCAGCTGCCGCAGCTAGGTCGCCCTGCTCCCCACCAGAGGCTGTTTGGGGAGGAGGGGTCAGGTGGACATGCTCTGAATATGCAGCTCCCTTCCTCGGTATCCCCTACACAGGATCCTCCACTTCAGCCCCTCTGAACTCTCTGGGGTATGTCTTCTCTGCAACTAATTGTGCTGCTGGCTTGGCTGAGCAGACTGGGGCTGTAACATTACCGGGTGGACATTTGTGCCACTCTGAGTCCTTCCACCCTCAGGGGTCCCAGAGCTTGGGGTTCAGCTAGCACAGACACAGCCTCATAGCGAGGACAGGGGGCAGCCAGCTTTAATTTCTGTGTAGAGACACCTACCCACCCACACCCCTTTCAGCAAGTGGGACACAGCAGCTGCTCCCCTAGGTGGCTATGCAGGCCAGTCATAGAATCATAGAATATCAGGGTTGGAAGGGACCTCAGGAGGTCATCTAGTCCAACGCCCTGCTCAAAGCAGGACCAATCCGCAACTAAATCATCCCAACCAGGGCTTTGTCAAGCCTGACCTTAAAAACCTCTAAGGAAGGAGATTCCACCACCTCCTTAGGTAACCCATTCCAGTGCTTACCACCCTCCTAGTGAAAAAAAGTTTTTCCTAATATCCAACCTAAACATCCCCCACTGCAACTTGAGACCATTACTCCTTGTTCAGTCATCTGCTACCAATGAGAACGGTCTAGATCCATCCTCTTTGGAAGCCCCTTTCAGGTAGTTGAAAGCAGCTATCAAATCCCCCCTCATTCTTTTCTTCTGAAGACTAAACAATCCCAGTTCCCTCAGCCTCTCCTCATAAGTCATGTGTTCCAGTCCCCCAATCATTTTTGTTGCCCTCCTCTGGATGCTTTCCAATTTTTCCACATCCTTCTTGTGGTGTGAGGCTCAAAACTGGACACAGTACTCCAGGTGAGACCTCACCAAAGACGAGTGGGGGGAACGATCACATCCCTCAATCTGCTGGCAATGCACCTACTTATACAGCCCAAAATGCTGTTAGCCTTCTTGGCAACAAGGGTACACTGTTGACTCATATCCAGCTTCTCGTCCACTGTAACCCCTAGGTCATTTTCTGCAGAACTGCTGCCTAGCCATTCGGTCCCTAGTCTATAGCGGTGAATGGGATTCTTCTGTCCTAAGTGCAGGACTCTGCACTTGTCCTTGCTGAACCTCATCAGATTTCTTTTGGCCCAATCCTCTAATTTGTCTAGGTCCCTCTGTATCCCGTCCCTACCCTCCAGCATATCTACCACTCCTTCCAGTTTAGTGTCATCTGCAAACTTGCTGAGGGTGCAGTCCACGCCATCCTCCAGATCATTAATGTAGATATTGAACAAAACCAGCCCCAGGACCGACCCTTGGGGCACTCCGCTTGATACCGGCTGCCAGCTAGACATGGAGCCATTGATCACTACCCGTTGAGCCCGACAATCTAGCCAGCTTTCTATCCACCTTATAGTCCATTCATCCAGCCCATACTTCTTTAACTTGCGGGCAAGAATACTGTGGGAGACCATATCAAAAGCTTTGCAAAAGTCAAGGAAACGTCCACTGTTTTCCCCTCATCCACAGAGCCAGTTATCTCGTCATAGAAGGCTATTAGATTAGTCAGGCATGACTTGCCCTTGGTGAATCCATGCTGACTGTTCCTGATCACTTTCCTCTCCTCTAAGTGCTTCGGAATTGATTCCTTGAGGACCTGCTCCATGATTTTTCCAGGGACTGAGGTGAGCTTTTGAATGAACTTCACAAGGGACTTTGGTATTGCAAGTCTGTTTTAAATGAAAGGTAGTCATATACTTGTGTTAGGATATAGATATTCAGGTCTGTCTGTAAAGGCCTATACTCTAAGTATTTAGGTGTATTTTTATCACTTGGCTAGTTATAGAGGTATAAAAGAAAGAATCAAAATCACTGTCTGCTGGCGTAAGGGTCTTCTCTTACTGTGACAGTCTGAGGCCCTGTGCTTAGGCTAAGGCCTTTGGCTAAGCAGCAGAAGCAGCCATAAGCTGGGAAGCGACCGGTCACATCCTCACATTCCAAACTGGTCACATTGAAAGAAGGTGCTATTGGGCTGTTAGGAATACAATCCTGTCCTGATAATGCCTATCACCTCCAGAGAAAGGGAAGTGCATAGAAGATGTAAAAGGAAGCTTAGTTTGATAGCATCCTGTCTGGCAAGAACTCACTTATCAATAGCTGAGATGTGAAATCCTCACTTCTGTATTGTTTTGTCATTATAGTTCCCATTTTGCTATTGTTTGTCTGTATAATCTCTGTCTGGTTCTGTGATTGTTCCTGTTTGCTGTATAATTAATTTTGCTGGGTGTAAACTAATTAAGGTGGTGGGATATAATTGGTGACATAATCATGTTAGAATGTGTTAGGATTGGTTAGTTACATTTCAGGAAAATGATTGGTTAAGGTATAGCTAAGCAGAATTCAAGTTTTACTATATAGTCTGCAGTCAATCAGGAAGTGAGGGGGTGGGTGTGTGGGTGGGGGAGATGGGAACAGGGAATAGGGGTAAGGAAATTGGAATCATGTTTTGCTAAAGGGGAAAATGGGAACAGGGGAATGGGGGTAAGGAAATTGGAATCATGTTTGGCTAAGGGCAGGAATGGGAACAAGGACACAGGTGTAAGGCTCTGTGGTGTCAGAGCTGGGAAGGAGGACACTAAGGAAGGAAACTGGAATCATGCTTGCTGGAAGTTCACCCCAATAAACATCAAATTGTTTGCACCTTTGGACTTCGGGTATTGTTGCTCTCTGTTCATGCGAGAAGGACCAGGGAAGTAAGTGGGTGAAGGAATAAGCCCCCTAACAACTTGTCATAGTGGCAGTAGAAAATCCTTAGCTAGGCAGAGGGAGAGACGCAAAATCAGATAGAGATATTGCAGTTCAGAAACATATTATACACCAAATGAAGATCTAGAGGGAGGTTTTTAAAAGGCACATATAACACTGACTTTCAAAGGGAGCTAGTGGGAATTAGATGCCTAAGTGCCTTTGAAAATCTGACCCTTCATCTTAAAGGGGCACCTTTGGAGGATCAACTTAGGAATGTTTGCAGATGAAGTGCATCTTAAATTGAGTAAGAACAGGGAAATCATTAGTTATTTGGTGCATGAGAGAGTTATGAAGAACACCTGTTAGACAGTACCTTGAATGGAAGGTAATGGATTAAAAGAACAAAAATTCAAAAGCTTATTTAAGTGTGTCAGAAGTTCTAACTCAGTAGAAGTACAAACCCTTCCAGCCTTGACAGGGTAGAACCGTCAGCAAGGGGGTGGTACTAGAAAAAAAAAGTGTGGGGATAGTTTTCTATACTCTGCCCACACACAAGTTCCACCCATTTCGGACCCCAGTATGAGACCCTCCTCTCCATAGATTGTGCAAGACGTTCAAAATGCAATCCCTCTGGGTTCCGCTAAGTTCTTTGGGGCCACCACCCCCTAACTAACATTCAGTACACCCATAACTTATCTCAAGACAATCTGAACATTCAGGGACTAATCCAAAGTTTACTGAGGCCAGTGAGAACCTTTCCATCAACGGGTTATGGATAAGGCCACTAGTGAATGATTTATGTTAAAGCTCTGGTAGTACATTTAGAGATTGTGTTAGTGCGAGAAGTGCTAACCCAACTTGCTGAATTGGAATGTTGCTTCCACTTGGTCAAAAAGTTCTGTTCAGTCATGTTCTGACTAGATCAGGAGAACCCAAGGGAGAATTTGGCTTTGCAAAACCACTTTGGACCACTTTGAAAAACCCAAATGGATCTAAATGCTATAATATCAGAACACCCTTAGCCGAAGTAGTGGAGAGTGTGGGGCTAGGCTGGATATGGATAGATTATTCCTATCATGCCATACTGCTCTCTTCACCCACTCTGAATTTCCTGATTTTTGAAGGCCTAATTTTGTCATCAAGTTAATTAATGTTTCATCAATACTGACAATCCCCCACCTCCAACACACACATTTAGTTATTTTAAAAGTTAGGGATGTTCACTCTGAGTGAACCAATTTTTGGATAATTAAATTAAGCAATATGCTACAATAGGTTGTGTGTACATATCTGTGCAGTTATAGATTATTATACTGTAGGTTTGAAAATCTACAAACAGTAGCTTGCAATAATCACCTTGGAATACACTTCCTGCCATGTTTATGGCTTCATTATGAACTGGCTTTAGAACACTGAATGCAATGGAGCTTAATTTCTGATGGCCTCCTAATGAAGCCATAACTTTTTGCACTGTTCCTTTAGGAAATGCAGAGTTATATTTTCTTCCAAGCAGCTTTGCAATTCTAGATTAGTATGCTTATATCTTTTGGGGTATCTGAAGGCTTTGGGCTGAATATACCTAACCACCTTCTTCTCCCATCATAAAATGCACAGTTTTAACTGTGCAGACGTGATTAGTTTGCTACTTAGTTACAGTGACTGATCAGAGAGATTGCTTTTCTCTTTAGTGTACTAGATTATGTGTACTTAACTAGTGCGCTCCCATTTTAACGAGATTGGCTCTATAAAGGAATCAAACCATAATCATCTCTCTCTCTCTAGGTACTAACATGACTCTCATCCCTATACATTGTGAGCAACTCACAAACATCTGACTGTATCATTACAACACCCCTGTGAGGTAGGGAAGCCTTCAAATTTCATTTTAAAGATGGGGAGCCAAAGCACAGAGATAATCAGTCCTAGAACCACAACGTGATTTAGCTCAGCATTGCAATGATTAACTTTTAGGCACCTAGAAAATAATGGGAACAAAACTGCTACCCACACAGCCTAGAGGCACCCTATATAAGCGGAGGGGAAAGAGAGAGAGAGACATCTTAGACTGTGATCCATAAAAGCCATCACACTAGGCAGGGAGTTACAGCTGGCTTAGGCAACTATCTAACTCCACACAAAACTGCCCCAGCAGAGGGGCAGGTGGTGTCAGTGCCCACCTTATAACTTTTAGCCCAGTGGTTAGACCACTTACCTAGGATGTAGGACAGCAGGTTCAATCCTCCGCTCTGCTGAAGGAAGAGAAAAGGTTTGAATAGGGGGGTCTCCAACCTCTCAAGTGCATGGGCTAGCCACTGAGCTACAAGATATGCTAATGTGGGGCTCCCTCACTCTCTCCTGTTGGAGCTGTTCCACAGTGGATAAATAAAGAGGGAGTGGGCCAGAGAGAGAGAATGACTATAGTCCTGGGGTAGGGCACACACTTGGATCCAATCCCCCAGCTCTAGTGACCTATTATTTATCCACAGTAACATAAGAACTGCCATACTGGGTCAGACTAAAGGTCCATCTAGCCCAGTATTCTCTCTTCCAACAGTGGTCAATGCCCGGTGCCCCAGAGGGAATGAACAGAACAGCTAGTCATCAAGTGATCCATCCCCTGTCACCCATTCCCAGCTTCTGGCAAATAGATGCTAGGGACACCATCCCTGCCCATCCTGGCTAATAGCCATTGATGGGCCTATCCTCCATGAATTTATCTAGTTCTTTTTTGAACCCTGTTATACTCTTGGCCTTCACAAAATCCTTTGGCAAGGAGTTCCACAAGTTGACTGTGTGTTGTGTGAAGATAGGACATAGGAGAGACTAGCCCAGCAGTTAGAATACTCTCCTGAGAAGTGGGAGACCCCTGTTCAAATTGTTACTCCTCCTCAGGCATGGCGGGGGTGGAACTGAATCTCCATCTCCCACCTCCCAGCTGAGTGCTCTAACCAGTGGAATCTAAGGCCATGTCTCCACTACCCACCAGATCGGCAGGTACCCGGATTGGCGAGTAGTGATCGCTCTATCAGGGATCAATTTACTGTGTCTAGTGTAGGAGTGATAAATCGATCCCCGATTGCTCTGCTGTCAACTCTGGAACTCCACCAGGGCGAGAGGCGGAAGCGGAGTCAACGGGGGAGCGGCGGCCATCGATCCCGCGCCGCGAGGACGTGAAGTAAGTGATTCTATGTCAATCTAAGATACGTCGACTTCAGCTACACTATTCTCGTAGCTGAAGTTGCGTATCTTAGATCGATTCCCCCCCCCCCCCCGGTGTAGACCAGGCCTAAGTTATAAAATCACCTTCTCTAGATAGATTTTGAATGGGACCCACTCTGGTAGGGTGGCCTCTGAACATGCCTACTAGATCAGGCCCTGTGGGGGAGAAAGATACTCTGCTGCCTTTCTTACCCCAGTTTTTGGCTCATTCTGGAGCTCAGGCATGTGACAGGAATCTGGACCCCTAGCGTGAGGCAGCAATGTACAGGCTCAGATGCAGAAAATTAGATATTGAGTGAATTGTTTACCCTGAAAACATAGGCACTGAGTGAGTATAGATGCCACAGGGTTAGGCAGGAGCCGAGCAGTTGTGGGGATTGTAATGATGCCTCTATGTGGATCTCAGTGACTTACCTAAGGCATTGCCAAGCTCACCTGAATCCCAGTCTAGTGTTCAGCCACTAGACCACCCTTCCTCACTACAGGCTTATATTCTCCATGTACATGTGTCAAAGGGCAGATTTAAATGGTATGGATGAAAATCTCATCACCTGCCCAAAGGCGGAGCTTAGCCCTCTGTTTCTGGACCCAAGTTCTGGGTAGCCTACAGACGGGCATTGTGGGGGTGCTTCTCTCCAGCACAAGATGGGCCCACTGCCACACCCTGAGTCTCTTTTGAGGAACAATTTTATTTCCAACAATAGGCCAAAAGACACAAGAACACTTCTTAAGCCCTCCTGGAGCCACAGGGGATTTCCCTCTTTACCTCTCCATCCTTCCTGCTTCAGGGACTACTGCAGAATGCTACCTTGCTCTTTTAACTGAGCACATCAACCTCTCAGGAATTTCTCCCTGGAGACCCTTTTCCTCCAGCAGGTTCCCACTGCCTCCCCTCACCAAAGACTCTAGTAACTATACAGGGCAGGGACTTCAACTTGCTTTTCCCTTGTGTAAGATTGGCTTTTTATAGCCGTAGGTGATACTTCACCCTCTTTGTTGGCCAAACTGGTGCACCTGTTCTAGCACAGTGGAGCTGGACCTGCTTTATTTAAACGAGCCAGTCACCCTGTGGCAAGGGACTTATTTAACCCATGGTTTACTTGGCTACTAGTGACCTCCCACTGTGCTTGATCCACAGAGGATGTGAGCCTGTTTTTCAGTTCCCAGCTTTAGCACTGAGGCTTTTAGCTTAAACTAGAAAGGTTCATGCTTTAAAACGTGGAGTTCCTTGGTTCAATCCACCCTTGTAATCAAGATCCTACGATACACCTGAGACTCCAGCTGCTCGGGACCTCAGACGCTATCTTGGGTAAGCATGTAGCCCAAGTCCCAGCCCTTGTTAATCACAGACTTGCTTTTGATAAGCCCCCCATTAGTGTTGAAAAGAGCTGCTGCAGCAAGATACTGGAAACACACACCGTATTACACTGTTTATTGGACACTAAGCCCTTTTGGACACATATCTGAAACTTGAATCCTTGGGCTTCTCTGTGGTTTGGCATCACGACACTGGGTCAAAAAGAAAGGATTTTAATCTTATCCCTATGAAAATGTATTGCTCATTACGTTGAATAAATGAATGAAGCATTAATTTTAGCAGGATAATAAAAAAGAAATCTCTATCAAAGTTATAAAAAGTTTTAAGACTCTGACAAAATAAAACACTTTTTTTAATGTGTTGACCATTGCTTATACATCATAAAAATGCTCTCTAGCACTAGTTGAGCTAACAGAAGTATTCTCTTATTTTCTTGATTCCTGGATCCTTGCCCAGAATACATTGTCAAATGCCTCCTGCATGTGGTGATCAAGAGTGAATGTTGCTACAGAAAGAAAGACATTTGATCAGAGAAGACTAAAATATCTATCTATCTATCTATCTATGCAATTCTCCTCAGGGGAAAAACTAATAAATAATCACCCACAATAATATGCGACAAAGAGCAAAGTAAATTGTCTAGAACAGTGTTTCCCAAACTTGGGAAACCGCTTATTCAGGGAAAGCCCCTAGCGAGCTGGACCGTTTTGTTTGCCTGCCGCATCCGCAGGTTCAGCCAATCGCGGCTCCATTGGCCGCAGTTCACTGCCCCAGGCCAATGGGGTCTGCGGGAAGTGGTGGCTGGTATGTCCCTTGGCCCGTGCTGCTTCCCGCAGCCCCCATTGGCCTGCAGCAGTGAACTGCGGGCAGTGGGAGCCGCAATTGGTCGAACCTGTGAATGCAGCAGGTAAACAAACCGGCCTGGCCCGCCAGGGGCTTTTCCTGGACAAGCGGCATTCCAAGTTTGGGAAACACTGGTCTAGAACATTAAAAAAACTTACATTTTAAGCAGGAAAAATGAAAATACCTAAAATTCATATAAAACTAGTTAAAAGTGACAGAATGATGAAAGATCACAAATAAAGACACTTAATAAAAGCCCACAACAATTGCAGATATCATGAGAGGTCCTGAGGAAGGGGAAGAGCATAGCCATAAATTACTTTTCCCCTTCTTTTCATGAAACATTTTATTCTCTCACTGTCTGCCTGGCCAGACATTCTGGGTGGTGAGTAAGGAGAGGCAGAGCTAAGATTCCTCCTTTTCTTTATCTATTTCTGCCCCCTTCTACACCTATTTGCTTACAAAGTACCAACCAAACAGCCCTGTTCTCCTTCCCCATACCTTGTAGTCAGAGTCTCAGTTGAAGGAGGGCCATGTGGGGGAGTGATGGAGGCCTTATTCCCTCTTATTTCCTTGTATAGCTGAGGAGTTGAGTAAGGGATGTATGTGTCACAATCTAACCCAATGTGAGTATGGATGCCAGACTCAGGCCCAAAGTAGCCCCATTGGATTAATTTGGCTGAAATTGGGATTTGACTCAGAATTCCCCCATTTTTCAAGACAAATTATGGAGACCTAAAGCTGTAGCCCCCATGTTTATCTAGGAACAGAATGGAGCACCAACACAATGTTCAAGCTCAGGACCCCAGATAATACACAGATTGGAATGGAGAACCCTGAGTTCCTCTGGGCAGGGCTCCCAGTGCTTTTACACCTTGCCCGAATAGTACAATTGTAGGCACTTTATAAACACTGTGTGAGGACTAACAGAGAGGGAGGTAGACAGACACATAAATAGATATGGAGACAGAGACCACATGGTCAGCCCTGGTCTCTGGCAGATCCTTCACTTCTGTGCAGATCTCTGGTTATCTGCAGCTTTTAGAAGCCATAGTTTTGGTTTGTGACCCTGCAATAACAGATTACATTGATTAAAAGCACGTTAAGTGATAGGTTTCAACATGTCATTGTGAACAGGAAATCATTAGTTCGCAGGTATTTTTCTAGTGGGGTCCCACAGAGATTTGTTCTTGAGCACATACTATTTATTTAACGACTAGCTGGAAGAAACCATAAAACCATCACTGATAAAGTTTGCATATGACACAAAAACTGTGGCAGAGGTGGTAAATAACAAGAAGGACAGGCCACTAACATAGAGAGATCTGGATCATTTGGAAAGTTGGGCACAAGCAAGCAATATACATAGATATAGGAACCAAAAATGTAGGCCATACTTACAGGATGGGGGACTCTGTCCTTGAAAGCAGTGACTCTGAAATAAATTTGTGGAATGTGGTGGATAATCAGCTGAACATGAATTTTCAGTGTAATGCTGTGGCCAGAAGGGCTAATGTGCTCCTTGGGTGCATAAACAGGGGAATCTCAAGCAAGAATAGAGAGAATATGTCGCCTCTGTATTTGGCACTGGTGCAACCACTGCTGGAATCCTGTGTCCAGTTCTGATGTTCACAATTCAAGAAGAATGTTGATAAATTGGAAAGGGTTCAGAGAAGAGTCCTGAGAATGATTAAAGCATTAGAAAACCTGACTTACAGTGATAAATAGATTCAAGGAACTCCATCTATCTGAACAAAGAGAAGGTTAAGGGTTTATAAGTATCTGAACAAATATTTGATAATGGGCTCTTCAATTTAGGAGAAAAAGGTATAACATGATCCAATGGCTGGAAGTTGAAGCTTGACAAATTCAGACTGCTAATAAGGTATAAATGTTTAACAGTGAGGGCAATTAACCACTGGAACAATTGACCAAGAGCCGTGGTGGATTCTCCATCACTGACAATATTGAAATCAAGATTGGATGTTTTTTCTAAAAAATCTGCTATAGGAATTATTTTGGGGAAGTTCTATGGCCTGGGGATGGTCAGACTAGATGATTGCAAAGGTCCTTTCTGCCTTGGATTCTATGAACCCATGAATAAGAAGTTCCATGAAGGAATACCTCTCCCCTGTGCAGATCCTCAGCATGCTTCTGCATGAGCACAGTGATCCATACAGCAGGGGCTGGTGGTAGGATCTGCACCTCCTTAAACTCCAGCTGGAGGCAAACCCCTCTTGATCGAATGATGCAGTGGAAGATATGCAACCGGAACCTCATATTTCTGATCACCTGAGTTGGTGTCTCATTTGTGGCATGTGGATGGGATAATCTGGTCCATTTTTAAAGCTACTGCTCTTGATTCTCCATTGATCTGCACCTTTGTGCAGTCATTTATACTATACCTGTGCAAACGGTATAAACCATGGCCACATCAGAATGGTAGCATTTTGGACCCACTTTGCAGTCTGACCACACTAAGTGCAGGGAACTGGAGAGTCCAATAACTGTTTAATCTCTCTTCTACTTTTAGTAATTGGTATCTAATTCCAAATGATCATTCTGTAAAAAGATGGATTTTTCACCCTAAAGATTTATATACTATTAGCACTTAATCACAAAAATTACTGTTCAAATGAGATGCAGTGTTATTTGACACTCATTCATCATTTCGACTTTTAATTACATCTCAGCTTTTTAAATATATAATATATCGTCCACTATTCCAATTCTTCACCATGCATTAACTTTAAAACACTCTATTTGTCCTTGCCAAGGTTCTCTTTTTGTTCTTTTCCCCTTTAAAAAGATCTGTAGTACATTGGTTTCTAATCTCAATTTGACACTTAAATTTTACTGCAATAAAAACAAAGATTTTATCATTCTTATCAATACTTTAAATAATTTACTCTTTTCCTTTTTTTTACAGTAGTGTTTTGGACAATAATCAACTTCTATTCTCTGTAAAAAAAAAAGTTCTGCATTCCTTTGAATCTGCCTTCTTAAGAGTTTCACATTTGTTTCTGCCATTTCCTTCTGAATATACACTCAAGAGTGTCTCCAGTCAGATATTATAACTCTTCTTAGCAGTTCTCTGCTTCCCAGATTATCCTTTTGTAGTAAAAGATACCTGGATTTGTGCAGGAAATGGCCTAACTTCATTATCATGCACATTGTGTAAAGAGTTGTCACTTTGGATGGGCTATCACCAGCAGGAGAGTGAATTTGTGTGGGGGGGTGGAGGGTGAGAAAACCTGGATTTGTGCTGGAAATGGCCTAACCTGAAGATTACTTTAGATAAGCTATTACCAGCAGGACAGTGGGGTGGGAGGAGGTATTGTTTCATATTCTCTGTGTATATATAAAGTCTGCTGCAGTTTCCACGGTATGCATCTGATGAAGTGAGCTGTAGCTCACGAAAGCTCATGCTCAAATAAATTGGTTAGTCTCTAAGGTGCCACAAGTACTCCTTTTCTTTTTGCGAATACAGACTAACACGGCTGTTACTCTGAAACTTGATTTCACTGGTTGCTTAAGCTTTTGTTTCTTGGAAACCTCATACATTCATAAGCATGGGATGCTTAGGTTGTGTTTAATGTTCTATGTTAAAACCGGACATAAATCCTGGTGCACAAAAGCAGTCAAGGTTCCTTTCATTCATGAAGTTTGTACTTAGACACATACAATAGGTTTGAGCATTGGCCTGCTAAACCCAGGTTTGTGAGGTCAATCCTTGAGGGGGCCACTTAGGGATCTGGGGCAGAAATTGGGGATTGGTCCTGCTTTGAGCAGGGGGTTGGACTAGATGACCTCCTGAGGTCCCTTCCAACCCTGATAGTCTATGATTCTAATATTAATATAATCCAAAAGTCAGTTCTGTGGCAACTAAGTATAACAATGATCCATAACAACTAATACATCAGAAGAAAGTATATTAATCTATGGAGGACAAGATTTTCCATAAAAGTTGCCTAAAGTAAAGCTATTAAGATCATAACATCAATGAGTTCAATCCTCCTTTTCCTAATCACAGTGTATGTGCATTTACACCTGTGCAAAGCAAATATATTAAAAATAATTTCAGACTCAGAATAGTAAAGTTGTAAACCGACTTCCCTCTTGCTTTGCGCTAGTGTAAATGATTGCTAAATGCTGAGCCCTTTTGAAAAGTTGGCTACTTATTTAGGTAATTAAACATGAATGTAGGTGTTTAACTTCAGGACCCCATCTTGGCCAAATGTGGCAAAAAGCCCAGTTCTGAAACTCTTACTCACCTGAATAATGTTATTCACATCAGTAGTGCATCAACTTGCACTTGGACTACTTGTGTGTGTAAGGATTACTTGTGTGAGTAAGGTTTTTTGAACCCATTTTTTTTACTTGTATTTCAATACTGAAAATATTTCATTGGAATTTTGCTCATATTTTCTGAGCTTTTTCTTTCGCTACTCTTGCCATCAATTCATAATTGTCACTCTGAAGCACTGACTACTCACACAGCTGAAAGGAAGATATTATTATAGAACCACAGAAATGTACGACTGGAAGGGACCTCAGAAGGTCATCTAGTCTTGCCCGGGAGCTGAGGAAGAACCAAGCAAACGAAGACCATCCTGGACCAGGTGTTTGTCTAATCTGTTCTCTAAAACTTGCAATGATGGGGATTCCTTAACCTCCTTTGGAAGCTTATTCCAGTGCTTAACTATTTTATAGTTTTTCCTAATATCTAATCCAAATCTCCTTTGCTGCAGATTAAGATAATTACTTCTTGTCCTGCCTTCACTGGAGAACAATTGATCACTGTCCTCTTTATAAAAGACCTTAACATATTTGAAGACTGTTATCCGTTCACTGCTAGGTCTTCTTTTCCCCAAGACTAAACATGCCCAGTTCTTTAAATCTTTCCTCATAGGTCAGGTTTTCTAAACCTCTTATCATGATAATGCATGTGACTAGAAGCCTCAAACCAAGATCAGGGCCTTATTGTGATGGAGGCTGTCCTTACACATAGTAAGAGACAGTCCATGCCCCAGACAGTTTACAGAGTAAGCTTTTCAAAAGCACCTACACGATTCAGGAACCTAAATACAATGGGACAAATTACAGGTGGGGAAGAGGGAAAAAAAAACACTATTGGGAACACTTTCCTCATCAAAGTCCCAGAGGATGGGAATGGAGCTCAGTTGGCCAGGAATGGCAGATGGAGGAAGCCTGAATAGTGGGTGTTGGTCCTGCTTTGAGCAGGGGGTTGGACTAGATGAGCTCCTGAGGTCTCTTCCAACCCTAATATTCTATGATGCTATGATTCTATCAAAAACACCATTTCAGCTATTTATGTGGCCCATAAGGATCAACAGTAGTGCTGGCCAGGAACTCTTAGACTAATTTTCTCTTGGTTTGAAAATGCTGTCATGTTGAAACTCAAAGTCTTTGTGGAAAAAATTGATTTCTCAGGTTTGGGATGCAATTTCTAGTTAAAATCAGAGAGACATCCCATTTCACCTCCCATAGCCTTGGTGATTCAAGCATTCACGTGGGATACAGGAGACCCAGGTTCAACTTCCTAGTGCAATCAGCCAAGTGAATGCTCTAACCACCAAGCCACTGTTTGTCTTCTCTCTCTCTCTCTATGTATAGGGTTTTTTTCATGAAATTTTTTGAAAGGTCTTGTTTTCATTTTGCAGCATAACAGAAGAAATGTCCAAACTGAAATATGTTTCACAAAATGAAATTCTTGTTTTCCGGCCAGCCTTAGTCAATATTGGCAAGTTACAAGAGGATTGTTTGTGAAGAAAGATAATACCCAACACAAGAAAGGAGAGCACACTCTTGCTGTAACAGATGCAATGGGCTTGTCCACATGGGGAAACTACCCAGAGTAATTGGTGCGGATTAGGTAGAAAGTCTACACTTATTTCCCATGTAGACACTCTTCCTCTGCACTAAGATAAGAAACTACACACGGCTTGTCTACACAGGAGGGGAGGTTTAGGTTAAGTGAAACCAGTCTGAAAACACTTGCATACACATGATGAAATTCATCATAGAACTCCATATTTATTGGAGATTCTGGAGTCCTTTTTCAAACTGAACTAAGTTTGCTGAGAATTGAGTTAGTTTGTCTGTTGTTTGTGTACACACAACGCTGCTGTGCACTACTTGGGAGTCCAACTGGTATCCCACAGTGCTTTGTGGGCAAGTGGTAGTGACCTGTCTGTTTACCTGTGCACCCTCCTATTCTGGTGTCAAGTTGATTGGATGTCCCCTCTCCTGTTTAAAAACTGGCATGGCCCACAATATGCTAATTTGCTTCTGTATTTGAGTAGATCAACATTGCTGCAATATTACTCCACAAGCCTTACAAGCAGCCACGTGGAGACAAGCTGAGACCCTGGATCTCCTCACCATCTAGAGATAAGCATTGGTGCAGAAAGCTCTTTTGGTCAGCCACCAGAATAAAAATGTTTTTGACACTGCAGAGCAGATGATTGAGCGGGGCAACAACCGGGATGCCAACTAGTGTCGGATAAAGAAAAAAAAACAGATTATAGTCAAACCACGAATATCAGGAAAAACAACAACACTGCATACAGAAAAAAGTCTGACTGTGGAAATGTGACCTACCCATTTTTTGAGGATCTGGATAGGATTTTGCACAATTACATTGCCACCCACCCCAGGAAGGTGGAGATCCCTGCTGCCTACTTTCTACCCCCTGCCTTCCCTCCCAAGGATGACCATCAAGACTCATTAAAAGATGAGCATGAGGCTGCCAGTGAAGAACTGTCCCCAGAAAGACAGGACCTCTTTGGGCCTCAGGAGCCTGACACCAGGTGGATGGCGAGAGATTTCTGCCATGCAGCAACCAAGACCGATTCCCAGCTAGAAACCCTGGCCAGGACTGAGGAGGTAGATCTCTTGAGGGAACTGTTGTAAAAACTAGGCCTATACATTTACCTTATTTCTGAGCTCAGCTGTGAAAAGTGAGTAGAATTTCATAAAATGTCACAATACCTATAAGAAGAGATGTTGATGGGAAAAGGTGCAAAAGGGAGACAGCCTGAACAAAATGGCCTCCTGATCTAGTCCAAGGACTATGTTAAGATCATGCCTGGTAAACAAGAGACGTGTGGGACTCAGAACCAGAATTGATGTGTCAGAGATTAGGCCTAACTGGGGGACAAAATAATGGGGGGATGGCTATTCCACCTCCCTTTGAGGTCCTCAGAAAGAGACTTTGGGGTGGAGTGGGTGGAGGAAATTGATGGATGGAAGGAAGAAGCTGCTGTCTGACAACAACTGCTGGTTGGTAGATGGGTGAACAGGAAAGAAGCAAGCTTAACCAGCATGACTGCCACTCCCACCATGTCATGGGACCCCAGAATCTACTATAATGACAGTGGGTTTTCATTGTCCTGATCCTGAGAGATGTCCTGACCAGACAGGGCCAGAGCAGGGGATAAATCCAGTGGGGACAGCCCCTCACTTTGGATCAATCCTGAATCCCACCTGGGATGTGAGACCTTGTCCTTTTTCTTTCCCACCTTATTTCTTCTTTTCCCAATTTCTCCTTTTTCCTTCTGTTTAATAAGAGTCTGGCTAAGCCGACCAAGACTGTTTATTTTTCAACACCATTGTAACTCTGTGACCAGAGCCACAACCAAAAGTAATCCCCTAAACAGCACAAGTTTGCCAGGTCTTGGAGTGGCTGGTAAGACCATGTGCTGTGCATGTGTTTTTCCCAGCAATGAGGTTGCAAATGACATTCAACGCTAGAGGCAGAATCTGCATTTTCTATCTTTGCTGTTCTTTTCTCTCCCCTTGTGTATGTTCGTCTTGTTTTGTCTTCTAGGAAATGGGATTGTACTTTAACAACAGCTCCAGCCCATCTCTGCTAAAATGATTATTGCCATCTTTAGTACCATTTAAGAAACAGTCAGATAAAAGTACAGGGAACAAAGGATGTTGTTAAAATTAAAGACTTAATTCCTTACATTTCAAATGCTTTAACCTTTTTACCCCGCTTCTTTTCTGTATCTTTAATTTTAAAAAGAATGTTTAATGGTGTGTTTGCCATGGTATAAGCAGACTGAGGTCTCCGTATACCAAACCCCAATTCAAATGGTTTAATGTGACAGGGTCATGTTAACACCTTTGACACATTGGGCCCATAAATATGACAGAACCTCAGCACGTAAGTACATATCTTTACAATTTATTATTATGCTGTACTTCCATGGTTGCTTCTGTTCTGGATGCCCCCTGGCAGCAGCCATTTTAAGCTGATGTAAGCTAGAAGACTTTTTGAGTCTCCAGCCCCCACCTCTCTCCCTCCTTCAGTCCATGTTTCAGAGTAACAGCCGTGTTAGTCTGTATTCGCAAAAAGAAAAGGAGTACTTGTGGCACCTTAGAGACTAACCAATTTATTTGAGAATGAGCTTTCGTGAGCTACAGCTCACTTCATCGGATGCATACCGTGGAAACTGCAGCAGACTTTATATACACACAGAGAATATGAAACAATACCTCCTCCCACCCCACTGTCCTGCTGGTAATAGCTTATCTAAAGTGATCATCAAGTTGGGACATTTCCAGCACAAATCCAGGTTTTCTCACCCTCCACCCCCCCACACAAATTCACTCTCCTGCTGGTGATAGCCCATCCAAAGTGACAACTCTCTACACAATGTGCATGATAATCAAGTTGGGCCATTTCCTGCACAAATCCAGGTTCTCTCACCCCCTCACCCCCCTCCCAAAAACCACACACACAAACTCACTATCCTGCTGGTAATAGCTCATACAAAGTGACCACTATCCCTACAATGTGCATGATAATCAAGGTGGGCCATTTCCAGCACAAATTCAGGTTTTCTCACCCCCCCACCCCCATACACACACAAACTCACTCTCCTGCTGGTAATAGCTCATCCAAAGTGACCACTCCCCCTACAATGTCCCTGTTAACCATTCACCTGACCCCCGTACTCATTTACAAAATGGTGGCTGCTCCCACTGGGCAATCAGCCCCAGTCCCATGCTAAAGCCCAGGGTCATCTTTAAGCATATGCAGCATACACAGTGTAGAGCACCTGAAAATTTGGGACATCCCTGAGTTTTAGTGTCTACCCTCCCGCTTCTTCCTATCCCTGTTCTGACCCTTCCTACAGGCTCCCACCACAGCTGGCTGCTGCAGCCTGGGGAGTCTTCCTGTGGAGGGGATCTAGTACTTAAAATTGAAAAAGCCTTCCAGCCTGCCAGACCTGTTAGCACACCACTGAAATTGTTAAAGAATCATTCAAGTGGTAATGAAGCCATTTAACAGGTAGTTGCCAACCCCCAGGTATATACTGTCAGTCTCTGAATTTACTGACACAAACAGTTGTGCATTACTGTAATATTTACTCAGAACATGTTAGTCTATAGGAGACCTTAATTTAAAATTTGCTTTAAAAATATTTCATTATTGTGTTGCTGAAGATTATAAAATCATATCTCCAAAAAATCCTTGCACAGATTTTTAGATGCACGATCTGAGTATTCATCTTTAGCCTTAAATGCTTGGATCTTCAAATATATAGTTTTTAAAATAAATCCTTCAAAAGACCACCCTTATCTAAAATATACATGTGAGCCTGGGCTGCCTTTGGAAATAGGGACACCAGTTTAATAATACTGCAATGGGCCCCATAAATCCTAAGGATGGCGCTGCTAAATCCCCAACTATTGGCAATACGACAATAAGAACTGCCATACTGGGTCAGACTAAAGGTCCATCTAGCCCAGTATTCTCTCTTCCGACAGTGGCCAATGCCAGGTGCCCCAGAGGGAATGAACAGAACAGGTAATCATCAAATGACCCATCCCTGCTACCCATTCCCAGCTTCTGGCAAACACAGGCTAGGGACACCATCCCTGCCCACCCTGGATAATAGCCATTGATGGACCTATCCTCCATGAACTTATCTAGTTCTTTTTTGAACCCTGTTATAATTTTGGCCTTCACAACATCCTTCACAAGGTTGACTGCACGTTGTGTGAAAAAAATACTTCCTTTTGTTTTAAACCTGCTGCCCATTAATTTCATTTGCAAAAAGAAAAGAAGTACTTGTGGTACCTTAGAGACTAACAACTTTATTTGAGCAAAAGCTTTCGTGAGCTACAGCTCACTTCGTCAGATGCATCCAATGAAGTGAGCTATAGCTCACAAAAGCTTATGCACAAATAAATTTGTTAGTCTCTAAGGTACCACAAGTACTCCTTTTCTTTTTGTGGATACAGACTAACACAGCTGCTACTCTGAAACCTAATTTCATTGGTGACCCCTAGTTCTTGTGTTATGAGAAGGAGTAAATAACACTTCCTTGTTTACTTTCTCCACACCAGACATGATTTTATAGACTTCTATTATATCCCCCCTTAGTCGTCTCCTTTTCAAACTGAAAAGTCCCAGTTTTCTTAATCTCTTCTCACACGGACTCCGTTCCATACCCCTAATATTTGTTCTTGCCTCTTTTTGATCCTTTTCCTATTCCAACATTTCTTTTTTGAGCTGGGACGACCACATCTGCACGCATTATTGAAGATGTGGGCACACCGTGGATTTATATAGAGGCAATATGATATTTTCTGTCGTATTATCTATCCTGTTCTTAATGATTCCCAACATCCTGTTTGCTTTTTTGACTATCAATGCACATTGAGTGAATGTTTTTAGAGAACTATCCACAATGACTCCAAGATCTGTTTCTTGAGTGATAACAGCTAATTTAGACCCCATCATTTTATATATATAGTTGGGATTATGTTTTCCAATGTGCATTATTTTGCATTTATCAACATTGAATTTCATCTGCCATTTTGTTACCCAGTCACCCCGTTTTGTGAGATCCTTTTGTAGCTCTTTGCAGTATACTTAGGAGTTAATTATCTTGAATAGTTCTTGTCAGCTGCTGGAAATGGCCCACCTTGATTATCACTACAAAAGGATTTCTACCCATCCACCACCTCTCCTGCTGGTAACAGCTCACCTTACCTGATCACTCTCTTTACAGTGTGTATGGTAACACTCATTGTTTCATGTTCTCTGTGTATATAAAATCTTCCCACTGTATTTTCTACTGCATGCATCTGACGAAGTGAGCTATAGATCACGAAAGCTTATACTCAGATAAATTTGTCAGTCTCTAAGGTGCCACAAGTACTCCTTTTCTTTTTTTTGAATAGTCTTGTATCATCTTAAAATTTTGCCACCTCACTGTTTACCCCTTTTTCCAGATCGTTTATGAATATGTTGAATAAGACTAGTTCCATTACAGACCCCTGGGGGACACCACTATTTAACCATCTCCATTCTGAAAACTGACCATTTATTTGTACCCTTGGTTTCCTATCTTTTAACCAGTTACCAGTCCATGAGAGGACCTTCCCTCTTATCCCATGACAACTTACTTTGATTAAAAGCCTTTGGTGAGGGACCTTGACTCATAGACTCATAGATATTAATGTCAGAAGGAACCATTATGATCATCTAGTCTGACCTCCTGCACAATGCAGGCCACAGAATCTCAACCACCCACTCCTGCAATAAACCTCTCACCTATGTCTGAGCTATTCAAGTTCTCAAATCATGGTTTAAAGACTTCAAGGTGCAGAGAAGTCTTGTCAAAGGCTTTCTGAAAATCTAAGTACACTGTATCCACTGGATCACCTCGTCCACATGCTTGTTGACTGCCTCAAAGAATTCTAGTAGATTGGTGAGGCCTGATTTCCCTTTACAAAAACCATGTTGACTCTTCCCCAACAACTTATGTTCATCTATTTGTCTGACAATTTTGTTCTTTATTAGAGTTTCAACCAGTTTGCCCAGTACTGAAGTCAGGCTTACAGGCTTGTAATTGCCGGGATCACCTCTGGAGCCCTTTTAAAAAAATTGGCATCATATTAGCTATCCTCCAGTCATTTGGTACAGAAGCTGATTTAAATGATAGGTTACAGACTACAGTTGCATCCGATGAAGTGAGCTGTAGCTCACGAAAGCTTATGCTCAAATAAATTGGTTAGTCTCTAAGGTGCCACAAGTACTCCTTTTCTTTTTGCGAATACAGACTAACACGGCTGTTACTCTGAAACAAGACTACAGTTAGTAGTTCTGCAATTCACATTTGAGTTCCTTCAGAACTCTTGGGTGAATACCATCTGGTCCTGGTGACTTATTACTCTTTAGTTTATCAATTTGTTCCAAATCATCCTCTAATGACACCTCAGTCTGGGAGTTCCTCAGATTTGTCACCTAAAAAGAATGGCTCAGGTTTGGGAATCTCTCTCACATCCTCAGCCGTGAAGACAGATGCAAAGTATTGATTTGGTTTCTCCACAATGGCCTTATCATCCTTGAGTGCTCCTTTAGCATCTCAATCATCCAGTGGCCCCACTGGTTTTTTAGAAGGCTTCCTGCTTCTAAAGTACTTTAAAAATATTTACTATTACTTTTTGAGTCTTTGGCTAGCTGCTCTTCAAATTCTTTTCTGGCCTTCCTAATTATATTTTTGCACTTCATTTGCCAGAGTTTATGCTCCTTTCTATTTTCCTCACTAAGATTTAACGTCCACTTTTTAAAGGGTGCCTTTTTGTCTCTCACAGCTTCTTTTACTTTGTTCTTTAAACACGGTGGAACTTTTTTTGTTCTCTTAATATGTTTTTTTAATTTAGGGTATACATTTAAGTTGAGCCTCTATTATGGTGTCTTTAAAAAGTTTCCATGCAACTTGCAAGGATTTCACTTTTGGCATTGTACCTTTTAATTTGTGTTTCACTAACTTCCTCATTTTTGTGAAGTCCCCCTTTCTGAAATTAAATGCTATTTTGAAGCTGTAACAATGCTAGTTCTGGCGGGACCCAACTGAAAGTGCCAATTCAGGACAAATTACTTAAAGCAGGGCAGTTCCAGCCCAAGGCTGGGGTTTCTATGCACACCAAGGCAAACCAAACTGGCCAAACAGAGAAGACTTTGGTTTTACCCCAATGGCTAACCACAAGTCACACAAGCAATTCCCTTAGACACTCCAGTTTCCCAGTATCACCACCAGTGCCACTCATTATGGGGACACGTGGTTATGAAAACCAATACCCCAATAAAAGAAAAAGGGTTCTCTCGATCCCAAAGGACCAAGCCCCAGACCCAGGTCAATATACAAATCAGATCTTACTCACAAATCACGCTGTTGCCAATCCTTTAGAATCTAAAATCTAAAGGTTTATTCATAAAAGGAAAAAGATATAGATGAGAGCTAGAATTGGTTAAATGGAATCAATGACATACAGTAATGGCAAAGTTCTTGGTTCAGGCTTGCAGCAGTGACAGAATAAATTGCAGGTTCAAATCAAGTCTCTGGAGAACATCCACAGCTGGGATGGATCTTTCAGTCCTTGGTTCAAACCTTCAGTGTAGCAAAGTCCCTCCAGAGGTATGAAGCAGGATTGAAGACAAGATGGAGGAGCTGCAGCAGCTTTTTATATTCTCTTGCCATGTGGTCTTTCTTTCTTTGTTCGAAAGACAAGCTGTCCATCACATGGCATGGAAAAACCTCAGAGATGTGTCCATAGGCATGGCCCTGTATACCTTGCTCAGTCACAAGGTGTGTCCTCCTTCTCTCAATGGGTCAATTATATAGCTGATGATCCTTAATGGGCCATCAAGCAGGCTAGGAGGAGCTGGCACCAACTTGTCTGGTGTCACCCAGAAGCATAGCATACGTTTGAAATACAGACAGTATAGAGCCAATACTTATATCTTTAAATACAGAAATGATACATGCATACAGACAGCATAATCCTAACCAGCCAACCATAACCTTGTCTTAGACACCTCATTTGACCCCCTTTCTACAAGATTTGGTGCCACTACAGGACTTTGGTTGCAACAATGATATATACGGTTCCAGATAATGTCAATAATGTCACAGAAGCCCACACCACTGCAGAGGGCAAATGCCCATCTACCTTTTTTCCTTTTCTCTCCCCTCATCTATCCTGCCCAGCGAAATCTCCCTTAGTCTCATGAACCCCATTTGCCAGCTCAAAAATGGCAGCTGGCAGCATGATGCAGCCGCAGCCTCCACTCCTCCCCACCCGTCCCGTAGCAGAGTTGAATAATGAAAACATTCATCTGTGTACAATTCAACTGTGTATTGAGACAGTGATTACAGGAAAAGACATTTGGCTAGTAGTCTCAGTCTACATAAAGTAAACATGGGCATTGAATGCCCATAAAGGTACAAAGACTACAGCTCCCTAATGAGGTGTAATTGTCCTGTAACATGCATTCTCACAGAAAAAGAGTTAACCTAAGGGATAGCAAAGCCCTTATTGGCTTTTCACAGGCTTACACACAGAAAGACTATGAACAGTGACTGCTTCAGACACTCAGGGCAGAACCCTTTCTATTTATCTCTGTACTTTCACCATGTCTGCAGGGGGAGATAAAACAGAATTTGAGACTGAGCAATTTCTCAGTTTTGGTCTGGACACTATGGGGGATAGCTGCATGTTCAATCCTCCTGCTATACCTTGCAACGTACCTTCCACCCCTGAAGTACTTCTGGGGGGACCATCTTGGGGAAGAACTTCACAGCATCTCATTGGTCTGCCTTTCCCTTTTCAAATAAGGTCGTTCTCTGCCTCCTAGTCACCCTCCTCAGCATACGATAATTGACAGTCAGAACAGCCTAAAAGGGAGGGATGTAGAGGGGATGACCAATCAGCTCAGCTCCACATGCCTCTTGCTAAACTCTCCAACACAGCATAAGGGAAACAGCTACTCAAACCAGGAACGTAATTCCCACCATGGCCCTGTTCTCCAAGGCACGATGGCAAATCCCAAAAGCATATACTGTGCAGACCTAAATCACAGTACAGCCCTCCCCATGCATACACCACTTGTCATCTCTGAAGTCCCATCCCCAGCCCAAGACTGGGAAGAATCTCATAGCAGGAGAGTCAGAAATGCATATAAAATACTACCCTGGCCTCTCTGGAATATGAGCAATAGCTGCTTGTGTTTTCTCCCTACTCCCACAGCCACAACGTCTGCAGAAGCCTGACCCTCAAGGACAAGGCCTTTATTAATGCCTGAGCAGCTGGCTAACTTGTGGGGGTACAAATGGAAAACTTGGGAGGAAGTGTTCAAGGACCTCATTGCAGGGTCCCAAAGAAAAATGAGACTAGAAAGGCGGAGGCTGCACTTAAGGACGGAAAGGAAGAAAAAACAAACAAACTATTCTAGATGGAGCTCTCTAGATAGATCACTGGAATGGGGAAGGACAGTGTCAGAGCGGTTAGGAACAGCGTTGCTGTGTCAAGACAGTTGAGAAAGACAGGGAGATGCCTAGAATCCTAGAAGATCAGGGTTGGAAGAGACCTCAGGAGGTCATCTCGTCCAACCCCCGGCTCAAAGCAAGACCAACCCAGAGCAGAGGCAACACAGCGTCAAAATGCTGCTATTAGAGCAGCGGGCAATGCCGTGCCCTAAACCAGGACTCAGCCACGTTCTGCAGCCCCTGGACAAAAGAGGGTCCTAGGAATACCAGCAGCTGCTCTCAGAGGTCATTCCTTTCACAGACCCAAGCTTGGGGCAGTGAGAAAGGCTGCACCTGGGACCCCAGCTCTTTGGAGCCATCCAGCACCCCTAAAATATTCAAGCCACACGGGTCGATCGCAGTAGGCCCAAGAAGAGGCAGAGGAGAGGCAGTGACTTGAATCCCCCACCCTTTTTTGTGTTCTGCCCTCCACTGCACTGTGTCACTTTGAATTTTTGTTTCCCTATGGTTTTAATTGCAGGTTGATTCCTGTTTGCTATATAATAAAGTGTTTAATAATTGAAAAACCTGTTACATTCATTTATAAAGAGCCATCAATGCATTCCATACAGAAAATCCATAGATTTTCAATCATTCATAGGGTTTTACACAAGCATCTAGGCACAGACACAGAGCAAAATAAGGATTGCCACAATATTCCACTTCCAGCACCCATAAACCACACCACACTACTCACAATCTATCCCACCCTTTCACCCTTATGCCTGTGGGTAAGCAGCTGGATGTACAGCTGCACCTTTTAAGGCCTGAGACCCAAAGTAGGATCAGGAGACATCCCTGACACTATTGCCCTGGCTTTTTCCATGTTGAATTGGACACTTTGCTGGCTACTGAAAAGTCTCTGCACCTCAGCCTCTCACCTATCAATAAGGCTCTCTCGCTGGAGTAGAGTGTCCACACCTGAAATTAATGAGGAGTACCTAGTCCACTTTAAAGTCACATCCTACAGTAATCCACACTAACTTCCCTGTGTAGTAGAGCCCAAAGATTATTGGGTTGTGACAGTTTGCAGTAGCTATATAAATTTACCATACTGAATATCCATCAAAAGAGCAACCCTACCGTAAAATTGAAATGCAGAGCACTGTCTTTCAATACATCTCCAAGCATAAAGCAGAACATAAGGACTGCATCACTCACAGTTCAGGTTTTAGACTAGACCAACACAAACACTTTGAAGCCATTCAAATAATCAGAAATAGCCATCTGAGTGTAAAACTTTAGAATCAGACCCTCAGCCGGTGTAAATTAGCTGGTGTTAATTGACTTTAATGATTTCAATGGCGCTATGCCATTTTAGACCAGCTGAAAATCTAGCCTTTAATACTGGGTCACAATGTGTTTGGTGAAGTGACTTCGTATCTTTTCAGCTTCTCTTCCTTAGCCAATCTCTGTTCTTTTAACAATGTTTTGATTTATATGTTCCTCTAAAACACTTCTGAAGTGCACTCTGAAGTTTTTCACATTACTTAGCAAATGCCATTTTTTCATTGTTCCCAGGGGAGTTTTAGGACACCTCTTTTATGTCTTCCTTTCTGAAAGTTCAGACAAATTAATTTTATGGCACAAAGTAGGTCAAGTGCTCAAACAAACAAGTTCCCAAGAAAGGAGTCTGCTCATCTAGCAACCAATATCCTAACTGGGAGAGAGAATGGAGGACAAGCAAGGACCACAAACCACAGTGATGAGGGAGAAAGTTATAGCCAAGTCCTGAAATCCAGAATTCAGAGTGGGATTATTCTCCCAGGATCCCCATGAGGAAATGACCATCCAGAAGCAGAGCACTGAATGGGGAGTAATCTAGCTTTGTGACAGTTCCCTTTCCCCCCTCTATCACCCCACTGTTTATGTTTCTGGGGATGCACATCTTGGAAGCGGATAGGCCGGGGAGTGGGAGGATGGGCAAGATGTGCATTGCTGCTCCCCACAACACCCCTCCCCCAGAAATGGAGACTCTGCCCGCATGTCTGAAGTTGTCACCTCTGTGCCTTGGGACACCCTCCCTCCTGTAATTCAGGTGGGGTAATTCAGTGCTGTGATTCCAGGGAGAGCAACAGGAGACTGATGTGGGGGTCACATCCAGGGACCGCTGCGAGAGTCAAGAGCACAGGGGGTAAGAGGCACTAGATCTGATGCCATGGCAGAGAGCCTCTGCATGGATAGCCCTGTGCCTCTAGTGGATCCCACAGAGATGTATGGTTTTTGGCAGTCCAAGGCCCCTGTTTGTTCCATGGTGGTCAAATCCCACCCCTGTGTAACAAGGAGAAAATACAGTGAAGAGACCTTACAGCATTTTCCTCCAATCAGGGATATTACTGCAGGACATTAATTCTTACAGATATAGGGCCAGATCCACGGCTGGTGTAAATGGGTGTTGTCATACATATAAAGGGTAAACCCCTTTGAAATCCCTCCTGGCCAGGGGAAAGCTCCTCTCACCTGTAAAGGGTTAAGAAGCTAAAGGTAACCTCGCTGGCACCTGACCAAAATGACCAATGAGGAGACAAGATACTTTCAAAAGCTGGGAGGAGGGAGAGAAACAAAGGGTCTGTGTCTGTCTGTATGCTGGTCTTTGCCGGGGATAGACCAGGAATGGAGTCTTAGAACTTTTAGTAAGTAATCTAGCTAGGTATGCGTTAGATTATGATTTCTTTAAATGGCTGAGAAAAGAATTGTGCTGAATAGAATAACTATTTCTGTCTGTGTATCTTTTTTGTAACTTAAGGTTTTGCCTAGAGGGGTTCTCTATGTTTTGAATCTAATTACCCTGTAAGGTATCTACCATCCTGATTTTACAGAGGTGATTTCTTTACTTCTATTTACTTCTATTTCTATTAAAAGTCTTCTTGTAAGAAAACTGAATGCTTTTTCATTGTTCTCAGATCCAAGGGTCTGGGTCTGTAGTCACCTAGGCAAATTGGTGAGGCTTTTTACCAAACTTTGTCCAGGAAGTGGGATGCAAGGTTTTGGGAAGTATTTTGGGGGGAAAGACGTTTCCAAACAGTTCTTCCCCAGTAACCAGTATTTGTTTGGTGGTAGCGGTCAAACCAAGGACAAAGGGTGGAATATTTTGTACCTTGGGGAAGTTTTGACCTAAGCTGATAAAGATAAGCTTAGGAGGTTTTTCATGCAGGTCCCCACATCTGTACCCTAGCGTTCAGAGTGGGGAAGGAACCTGGACAGGTGTATCTGCATTGGCTTTAATAGTCCTATTCCTATTTTCCCTGGCTCTGATTGGCTCATCTGATTTTTTTCCTATTTGATCAGAACACAGAGTCATCAAGTCTAATACATACTGTAAAGAACTGAATGCTTCAGATAAAAAAAAGTGAAATTGAAACCTCTCTAATATTGCTAGCCAATTGTGTAATTCTATACACAGGAGAAAAAAACAATCTACCTTCTACTGCTTGCAGTGATCAGCTCATGCCAGGAAGCATAAAATCTGATTACTTTATCTTAGCTTTCAAAAAGTACTGTAGTGTTTTGCCACCACTGTCTGTTGGGGCTGGTTTAGTTTTAAGTTCTTTAGATGAAGGTCTTCACACCATTCCTCCTGTGGTGAGAGGATTTTCTTTGTAACCTGGGTGTAATCCTTCTGTGATGTAAATTTCTGCAATACCCTTCCAACAATGAAAGAGTAAGAGGTAGAGTGGTCTACTTAGAACAGGGGTCTGTCAGTCAGGACACCTGTGTCCAATTGTAATCTCTGTTCCTCACTCCCTATGTAACCACTTAATCTCCCTGTTTCTCAGTATTCCCAGCAATAAAATGGGGATAATAATATTAATCTCTTTCTAGAGACATGAATGAAAGGGACTGCTGGTGAGAAACCCTAGCTCCATTGAAGTTAATGATAAAATTCCCATTTGATGCCAGGATTTCACCCTGCAAATATAAAGTTTTGCTAGTACTAGATCAAACACAGGGGTCCTTAGTTTTTACTCTGTATTTAATAAGTCAAAACACCCAAATATTCAATAAGAGTGTCAGGATTTGTCACATTCTCAGAAATGGGACCAAGATGCACAATGTCTGACTACAGAACTTATGCTTCTGGAGTTTGGACCAGTTTATTAATAGCATTACTATGGTGCCTAGAAGTCATGAAAAGAACACTAGTGTGCTAGGATCTGTACAAACACAGACCTAGGAGACAGTGTCTGCCCAAAGAGCTTGCAATTTAAGGATAAGTCCAGAGACAGATGGATACAGACTGATGAGGGAATACAAGGAAACAGTAAGACAATATTGGTCAGCGTAATAGGTTGTGGTCTCCTTACACAAGCAGCCCAGCCGTTTGGATTCCAGGATTTGGTTTGGGCCTATCCCTCAGAATTTATTAGGTTTGACCTTGTTCACTTACACAGCAGTGGAGAGAACCATTCCCTGCACTGCAGGAATCACAGGGTGAAATTCTCTTGCACTGTGTTATGCAGAAGGTCAGCCTAGATGGTCATAGCCTTCTGATGTTCAAGTCTATGAATCTAGTTGTCTTTCTAGCTTCCATTACTATTGTACCTGAGCTCTTCCCAAATAATAATGGAAGTGTTCCCACAATACCCACATGAGGAAGGTGTTATTTTAACTATTATAATGTATTAGTATTATTAATTATAGCAATAAAACTGTGTCTGCTGTCCTGAAAGTAACACTGATTCATAGCTCTCTTCTTCTATTCTTTTTACTGGAATGGTAAACCATAGCAACGACTTAGGATGGACTGGAGTCACTAATCTCCTCTTCATGGTTAACTATTGAACATATAGAACTTGGTAAAATAATTGTTTTAGTGACAATGTGTTAAACTTCCCATAATGCAATCAGTGCAGAGAAAAATCTCTGCTCCTTGTAGTTTTAAATGGCAATTTTGTTTCATTGGCAGGAAATTTCTTCAGTCCATCAATTAGTAATATTTGACCCAATGTATAACCTCCTGCTTACTTCTTTCTTTGTATAATTATCATTAAATAAAGTCGAATCAAAGTATACCTTGGATCCTCATTTATGTTTCAGTTTCTTGCTGAACATAATTATGTTTGTTTCTGACACTGACTTACAATTCAATGCAATTCCCAGGCATAATAGACATCTCATTTTTGTGCCTTTCATGTCAGAATCTCAACCCTTCAGCAATATATAACATGGAATAAAGCCACTGTACATTAGTACTGGTTGAAAAAATATAACATTCAATAAAAAGTTTCAAACAAAACAAAAATTCCATGGAATGTTTCAAAGAAAATAGATGAAATTGTGTGTGGGGGGGTTCACCCTTTTTTTTTCTCCATTCACCCAATTTTCCCCCTCTGGAAAAGGGGGAAAAGAAGAAAAATGTTCCATTTGATTTTTTGCATCAAAAAATAAATTAAAAAAACCTTTTCTTTTTGTTCAAAAATACCTTTTTTTAATTAAAAAAGTATTTCACAAGAGAAGTTTGACCAGCCTTACTGTATTTTATGATCAGCAGAGTCATCTTAGGTGCTGAGTCAAGCTGAGCACCTACACCTCCCTCTTGGGTAGACTCAGCTTCTGTTAGGATCAAACTAAGGAGATGGCATATTCTACTTTCATCATTACTATCTTCTCTTATTTCCAAAGCTAGTTTCCCCTCCAGGCGGTTGCAAATCTCCAATTGACCTCACTGGGACCAGGATACAACCTCTTGGAAAGTACACATTGGTATAGATTATGACCAACATTTTCAAATTTGAGTGCCTAATGTTAGGCACCTAAATCCATATTAAGGCATTTAAATAAATGGTCCATTTTTCAGAGATGCAGAACATCTGCAGCTCCTGTTGATTTCACTGGGAGATGAGGTACACGGTACCTTGGAGAAAGCTCAACAGATCACAGGATACATCTGGATTTGCAGCCCAAACATGCACTAGGTTTTTGGTTACCATACTGCATTGCAAATCTTTGTCCAAATCTTTGACCAGTTTACTGATATAATCAAATTAGAAATTGGATATTGTAGTTATGTCTAAGACTAAGATTTAATCATGAGTATTTTTAGTAAAAATCATGGACAGGTCCTGGGCAATAGACAAAAATTCACAGCTGGTGACCTGTCCATGACTTTTACTATAAATACCCCTGACTAAATCTTAGATGCTCTGGTGGGCCCAGAGGCACCACTGCTCTGGTGGAACTCTGGTCTAGGGACTGACTTCCCCTGACCACCCTCTGCTCCAAGGCCCCTGGGGACAGCCCCTCTGGGGCAGCCTCTGGGACAGATGCTCTGGGACCACTGCTGCTCAGGCAGCCCCAGGGCCAGCTTCACTAGCTGCTGCTTCCAGGGCCAATTGCTTTATATTATCCTGATGGGCCCTGCAGCCCCTTTTTTCACTGGCTGTGTCCCACACAGCCATTCTAGGCAGCTTGGAGGACCCTCTCCCCTGCCCTTTCATGGGGTGGGGTATGGCAAGGCCCTGAGGCCTCCAGCAGGGGGTCTCGCGGCCTAGTTCATCCAGTCACAACAATAAACAGACAAAAATGATCTTTAAATGTGTACTATAAATCATAAGTTAAGAGCCTGAAAAAGAAAAAAAAAAAAGACTGAACATAACTTTATTAAACATTCCTTCAATCAATAAAAGTTTCTGCCCTGCTTCTGGTGTTAAGAATGACATTTAGAGCTTGCATGGAATGACCTGTATCAATGATATTTCTGCCTATTCCTGTTATTACTATCGAAAAAACAAAACAAAACATGTTCACTCTTATGACAAATTGTACAACATTGATTGTTTTCTTTCTTGTGTTAAAGACAAAAATGCATCTATAGCTAATTTATTTGGAAAATAAAGTAATAACTTGCAAACAATACAAGTAGCCACAGTAACAACCCAAGATAAAAAAAAAAAATCTGATTTTGCAACCTTTTCCCATATAACTCAATATTACTCATGTTGAGATATTCCATTGAATTTAATGGAACTATTCACGTAAGTGAGCGCTGGGTGAATTCTTTTGGACAAAAATTTCTTTTTCCCCACCAAAATAAATATAAAAATAGATTCAGGTTAACTGAAACATTTGCAATTTCATATCAAATTCAGCAAATTGTTTCAGTTTAACCCCCCCCCCCCGCAACAACAACAAAAAAAAATCTGACATTTTCAAAACAAAACACGCTCATATTTTTAATTTAAAACCAAAGTCTTTTGAATTTTCCTTCATTTTTTTAAAAGGGTAAAAAAAAGTTTCAAATGACACAGGTGTTTTATGTAGGGTCAAATAGAACATTTTGTTTGACCCATATTTATGAATTATTATTATTACTTTTCAGTTTGCTAAAAAATCATTTTGGGTAGACACAAAATATTTTGTTGTAGTTGTTTCATCAGCAAGACCTCCCCCGCCCCCGTGTCAAAAAAAAAAAAGTATTCACACATCTCTAAGTATGACGAGATCTAAAGCTTATTGTGGTCGATAGGCGCCTTCACATTGAATATTTGCATGAATAAGGGTTATAGGATTAATAAATTCATAGAATATCAGAGTTGGAAGGGACCTCAGGAGGTCATCTAGTCCAACCCCCTGCTCAAAGCAGGACCAATCCCCAATTTTTGCCCCGATCCCTAAATGGCCCCCTCAAGGATTGAACTCACAACCCTGGGATAGGGTCTTTTTTGTCATATTGCGTTGATTGCTATTGTATCTGTTTACCATTTACTATGCTGCATTTCATCAGCTGATAAGATTTACTTGGTCATGGTCTTGTAGTGCCTACACAGGAAGGATGGTTCAGTGGTTAGTGCCCTGCTGTGAGCAAATAGGGGTCAATTCCTGTTCTTCCCCAAACATCCTGTATTACCCTGGGCAAGTCACTTAATCTCTCTATGCCTCAGTTCCCCCCTTTATAAAATAGGGAGTAAAGAACTTTCCTCTTGAAGTAGCCTTTGCTGATTGGCTCATTTCTAAAAGCTGCCACAGATACGGTGGGTCTGGAGGAGGCATTGACGGCTTTGCTGATCAGTTCAGGGAGGGTGTTCCCTGCGTAAGGTACTAAACACTGAAGTGACTTCAATATAGACAAAATCACGGAGAAACAAACTGGTAAAATATATACTAAAGCATTTTAAATATATGACAGCAACATAGTTACGTTAATCCTCCCATATGCTTGGTGCCTTTTCAGGGGTGGGAAAAAATAGCATAACAACCCTGGCCACCTGTCAGGGATGGTCTAAGTTTCCTTGGTCCTGCTTAAGTGCAGGAGACTGGACTAGGTGACCTCTTGAGGTTCCTTCCAGCCCTACATTTCTATGATTTTATATATGGGCAACTGGTCCCCAAAGAGCAGCCCGTATGTAGAACTGGTTGCAACTTCTGTGACCAGGTGTTGGCCTTAACAAGCTACATAGAATCCAGCTACGAGTGAAAATTGAAAACAGCAACAGCATACCTTGACCTTTCTTCTGCATACAATATTCTATTGCACAAAAGTCTCCCGCTGAAGTTATTATTAGGTTTCCCATGCCAATCAATCATCAGACTCAACACTAAGATGCTGAATAACAGAGGATTCACCATATGCCTTGATAAATCTGACAGCAAATCATGGAGACTGAACAACGGCCTGCCACAGGGATCCATTTTAGCCCCTGCACTGTTCGACCTCTATACCAGTGACTTTCTGATCATAGCATCTTATAAGTTCATCGATGCAGATGACATTGTGCTAGCAATGCAAGTATCCACTTTGAAGGCCACAGGAAAGGTCATGAACGATGACATTCGGGCACTTCAAAGCTTGGTGACTGAAACCCAACACTTCAAAAATACTCCTCTCTGCCTTCCACTTGAATAAGTGTGAGGCCAAAGTGCTGCCAACAGAAACAATGCCAATGCTCAGTGGTGGAATTATGGGCCACTTGTGATGTCCCAAACAAAGACCTGATTGAAGATCCAACAAAAGAGGTTGTGGGATTCTGCCTTCCCTATAGGCAGTGGACTGCACTCAACCATCTTTGGACAACACATGGAAGGTGTGGATATCTCCTCCACGAATGGAACACTGAAGAATCCCCAAATTGCGACTGTGGTGAGGTACAAACCATGTGACATATCGTGGACAACTTCCCCATTCACACTTACAGTAGTGGCACAAGGGGGAACCACTTAGCTACCCCAGAAGTATTAGAATAGCTTTCAAATCTCAAGATTTAATTATAGTCTCAGCCTGTTGCTTTTCAAGAAAGAAGAAGATGAAGACAAAGAAAGAAGAGGGATTTCTCATGTGTACACATACTTTCCATGACCTAGAGGCAGAATTGTAGAAACTTAAATAATGGGCAGATACTGCCCTCAGAAACTGGTGTGGTTTCCATTGACTTCAGTGAGAGATATATGCTCACAGATTGTAAACTCCTCAGGGCAAGGACCATAGGGAAGATCATCAGGTAGCGTAAAGTGCCATCATTCCATTGCAGTCAGTGGAGAGATAACAATTTAAACAAGCTGAAGATCTATCCCCATATCTTCCTGTGTGTTTGTAAACCACATAGCACAACGAGGGCCCTAATCCTGACTGGAGGCCTCTGGACACTACCACAACACACACAGTGAGAATATACACACGTCCAAGAGAAGGATTTGGCATTTAGTCAGATGACCAAGATGAGCATCAGTTGAAATTGCACTAAGTAGACTCGATAGGCAGAACACGGTCATCATTTTTAACAACTGGCCTTATAGGAAATTTTAATCATATTTCAAGAACCTTACAATCATCTGAAGAATGAAGAGAAAAGAATTGGTGAGAATGGGGAAGAAAACCTTGTTTACAAACTGATTCTTGTAGTTATGACCAAGACTTCAACATGAAAGAAGATGAAAGAAAGGATATTACTGACTGATAAGAAGCCTCTCCCCCTTCTGTTTCCTTAGATGTTTTCTAAACCAAATGAAGATGAAACACACCCCCACAGAGATTCTTAATTCCATGTCCATTTTTGCACCTAATCATTTTACATGGGGTCAGATAAACCTTAATTTTCTTTGAAGATGGTGAACTTGGAAGTGACATGTACAAAAACCACTCTGCAGTGTATACGTCCATGTTGTTTCACCAACTTGACTTCCATCACGCTTCTGAGGTTTAATTATTTTGCTCACAATCTCCATTGTCTAGTTACCTTTTCATTCAGCTGCTTCTATTTAAATCAGGCTGGAGGTCACAGTGCCTCTTTCTAGGTCATTTACTTTGTGAAATTCTTTTTACAGCACTGTATATAGAATTATATTCCAAAAAAACCCAAAAAACACCCTATGGAAAGAGGCCATTTAGGGTCACCATTGTAACTTTGCCACACACCTCTTAGTAAAGAGAAGCATGTAACTGACTTCTCTAGGACTAAATTGTGACTGAGACTCATAATCTGGTTACTACCTTGCTCTGGGAGATGGGTGCAGGAAGTAAACTGCAGTTGCCCTATACCTGGCATAGATTACATCCCCCTCTGTGCCGGCCAACACATTGGAGGAAAGCTGTCACACACAAAAGAAGGGGTGCCCACTCACCTCCACAGGTCTGGGGGAATAAATAGCAGTGCCATGATAGTGATATTCACACTGCAGAACACAATACAGTTAGCTGGAATGGGGGACTAAGTGCCTTGTACCTTCTAGTTCCCTGTAAAGGCATGTAACTCACTATCAATTTTGGCATATGACTGTAAATTTGAGAAGTCCGGACATCTAGGGGTTCATCTATACTGCACACTCCTTACAGCAGCATGGAGAGTACATGCCCGGGTATAAATAGCGCTGTAAATGGTGAGGCTCTGCTTACGTGATAAAGACACCCCTGAACCTTAGGGCATGTACTCTACATGGCTCTCTACACTGCCTCCCCCAAGCAGCACCACTGCTGTCTATACAGTATAGTGTCCCACTGCTTCCCCACTACTGGCATCTTTCCATGCTTCAGGCTGAGCGGTGGGGAGAGAGCAGAGAGCAGCTTCAACAGCTCCCTGCTTCTGACGATTGTCCCCACCCCTGGGAGCTGCTGTAGCCTGTGTGTGGCTTCACATACCCTACATGCTGTGGTATGCAGTGTACATGTATTTTAGGATGAAATCCTGGCTCCAGTGAAATCAATGGGAAGTTTGCTATTGACTTGAGGATGAGAGCTGAGATTTCACCTCTAATTCTAAAGGGGAAAAAAAAGCTCCCTCTATAGCTACAGGGTAGAGAATTTCATAATAACTCAGATTTGGAACAATGAAATTTCAATGAGTTTTTAACAGTTGTGATTTCAGACATTAATCCACTTCCCCATGATGGAGGTGTTTAGACTTTTGAGTGTTCACTCCACTGATTAAATATTTCTCAAGCTCTTTAACAGGTCTGTTCATGTCACTCTTACAAGCAAAGCTATTTATTTCTTAACCACAAAATGTAGATGAGGAAAAGAATGAAGCTTCTGCATGACAGAGAACAATGCCCATGTCATCATGTTGCTGGCTTAAAATTATAATGAAAGTTAACATTCATAGAATTGCACATTCCACATTCAAAGTGCTGTACAGACATCAACTAAATCACAAGTCACTAAGGGTCTGTTCCAAAGTCCATTCTTGTCGATGATTACTACTGTAAGTGTGAATGGGGAAGTTGTCCACGATATGTCACATGGTTTGTACCTCACCACAGTCGCAATTTGGGGATTCTTCAGTGTTCCATTCGTGGAGGAGATATCCACACCTTCCATGTGTTGTCCTAAGGAGGTAGGTAGTCAGTCGGCCAGGAGAAGCAGCAAAAAAATAGAACTGGCATAAAGAAGATACTATTAGAGAAGGGAAGAAGAGGAAAATAAAATCTACTGATGTACCAGATAGACAGTATCAAGGGGAAAAATTATAATTAGTGAAAAGGGGAATTGCTGGAAAAGCAGTATTAGAAGAAAATAGATCCTGAAAACAGTAAATGAGAACCCCATGTGCACAGGACCTAAAGTATGTGAACAGAGAGAAGGACTGTTAGAACATCTATTGAAGGAATGCAATTCACAGGTGTCTAATGGACAAGTGAGGGCCACTGGGTGAAAAAAAAAACACTTGGGGATAAACTGGGTGGAAAGAGGTATAGCTACATGAACATCGAATCTAAGGAGCACCACAATCACCAAAGTGAAGTAAAGGATAGGACAGCGAGAGTGGAGCTGGACATACAACCTAGGAGAGGAAAAGATAATTCTTCCCTAAAGTAACAGAATAGTGTTGAGTAATTTCTTTTGTTCTTGTTAATAATGATGCATTTGGTGTTAATTGCACAAAGTAAGGAAGGGTAGAGTGTACAAGCTCACAATAGTTAATGAGTTGGTAACATATAGTTTATTATTATAAGTAGTAAGAACTTGGTAATATTCTGTATTATTTATACTCCTGTGACAGTTTTGGATTTTCCCCTATAAAGTTCTAAACATTTTAAATGATCCTTGTTGTCTTGGTTTTTCTCTAACATTCCTCACAGCGTAACCTGGGTTACCACAAATGCAAACAGATCAAAGACCGTTTAAGGGGGAGTTGCCAGTCTAAATCGGAAGAATTCTCCATGGGGGGTTCAGCAGAAGTGAGGCTGCTGGATGGATTTCAGCATGGAGAGGGCAGGGTCCTCGTGGATGAGTTTGGGAAGAGCATTCCATATAATGGGGGGGGACCGGTTGGACAACAATGCGAGGAGAGATGGTCGTGATGTTAAGGTGCTAAGATGGGGTTCAGGAGATCAGTTCCTGGCTTTGCCACTGGTATTCTGTGTGACCCTAGGCAAGTCACATCATATATCTGCGCACCACTGCCCCATCTGTAAAATGGGGGTGGAACTATTTAGTTTCTCCCACTCTTTGTCTTGTCTGTTGAGTTTGTAAGCTCTTTGGGGCAGTGGCAGTCTACTGCAATTTGTTTGTATGGTGCCTGGTACAATGGTCACTACTGCAATATAAATAATTAGCAAAACATGAAAGACTGGGATTAGAAGTTAGTAATCTCAACCCTTTGACCACACCATTAGACCAGACTGCCGATGCAAAGTGATGCTGCTAATACTTACTGAATGGAGATGAATGTAAAGTGAGTTGAAATATATTCTCCTATTGATAAAAGCAGATGCATTTCTCTCTTACAGAAAAATTACCACCTAGCACTCCCTTTTATGTTTATATATAATGCCCCCCACACACCCTGACTCAGGTGTAAAAGACACATAGTGACTCATGAACTGCTATAAAAATATTATGCAGATGCTGGCCTTGTGGTAATGGAGAACAAGCCATCTACTTAAGTAAGTTCTTTAACAAAGGATTAACACTGTATTATCAGAATAGTTCAATTAACAGAGTCACCCAACACATGCAATACCCTCAATATTGCTATTCCACCACTCAACAAATAACATAATCTCTTCAGCTCTATACAATGCTGCATCACCACAGCAAGGACCTTGCAGCCTGTGCAGCATTAATAATATTAAGGAATCAATACTGTATAGTCTAACCAAACAGCTTGGAAAGATTCAGATTTCTACTGTGAAACACTTTACCTAATACTGTTAAGTGTGGATGACACTAACCTATCATCCACTAGCAGAATCAAGAACAAAAAAATCAATTTTGCAATAACATGAAGTCTCAGGTTTACCCATAAATCCTAATAACAGTTAGTATTAATAGCAGAATCCTATCATTCATCAACTCCATTGGGTAAAATTCACCCCATGCAGATGGCCCACAGAAATCCTTGGTGCTATTTACATCCCTCTTAAACTCTACATGGCCTCTGGGATGGGACAAAACCAGCCCTCGGATTTAATTTTGGGCCCCGTGTTTAAATTTTGTACATATGAATCCTGGTGTCTAGTGCCTAAATAGAAATCAAAATACAGTAGAACCTCAGAGTTACGAACACCTCAGGAATGGAGGCTTTTTGTAATTCTGAAATGTTCATAACTCTGAACAAAATGTTATGGTTTTTCTTTCAAAAGTTTACAACTAAGCATTGACTTTATACATCTTTGAAAGTTTACTATGTAGAAGAAGAATGCTGCCTTTAACTATCTTAATTTAAATGAAACAAGCACAGAAAGAGTTTCCTTACCTTGTCAACTATTTTTTTAAAACTTTCCCATTTTTTTTTAGTCGTTTACATTTAACACAGTACTGTACAGTATTTCCTTTTGGGGGGTCTCTGCTGCTGCCTGAGTGCACACTTCCGGTTCCAAATGTGATGTGTGGTTGTCCGGTCAGTTTGTAGCTCTGGGATTCACAACCCTGAGGTTCTGCTTTAAACAAACAATTGAGGAACGGACACAAAAAAGGCATAACTGATTTATTACTGTATTTCATGAAGCACAGAGACCTTTTCTACAGCAGCTGCATGTTATTCCAAGCCTTGGCACTATGTTCCAAAGTCCAGCTCGGTCCTGCAGCCGCAAATTGGTTCCATCACTCCCCCCCTTCTCTGCCAACTCACATCTCTTCCAGTGCCACCTTTAGCATATCTAATACTTATTTCATACAATGCTCATCTTAACCTTTCAAATCCATGGGGAGCTGTCTGTAGGTGACAAAATCACACAATAATTGCTTCATCTTTTATACAATTAAGGACCACAGCTGAACCGCTCTTATTTGAAGAGAAGAATGGGAAATGATATTGCTTTGTTTTAATGCCTCTCTCTGGTGCTTTCCGCTTCAGAATTTCTTCTGGGGTTTTATTTAAACCTATAAGAGAAAGGCATGGTATGTTGAGGGTCAAAGCAATTTTAACCTCCGAATGGAGGGCAGGGATAGTGGACTCAGCTCTCTCTGCAGTTCTGGAAAAAGGGGAGTTCTCCAATAGAAAGATTAGCCCTTTCAGTGTTTTAGTTGTTTGGCTATAAAGTTTATGATATATTCCCTTTTGTTAGATGGATTTGTAGGACGCTTACTCTTTTTCCACCTAACTACTCACCACAAGGGGCCTGATTCTCATTTACACTGACCCTTTCTGGCAGTGCAAAGGGGACTCAAATGTGTGGCTAAATTATGCTCACTTAAAGGCCACTTTATGCTACCACAGGGGCATAAAGAGTCTAGAATGTAAATGAAAATCAAGCTTAATCTGTTTTCTAATTTATGATACAACCCTTTGCATGATTGCCGTGGAAGGTCACACATCACCTCTGATAAAATAGATCTTGTAATGGCTACTAATATGTTCACAGTGGGCTTAGTGGGAACTCTGTATTTGGAGAGCTTGCAGGGTTAGCCCAATGCGTAACACATATTTCTGTCCACAGCCATCAGTATCTCATATTTCTCGTGGGGTACACCACAGTGCAAGCTTTGCTAGGCTAAAGGCAAGACCTGTACTGAGGCTAACTGCCTGAATGTGTATCTATTGAAGTTAATGGCTAAGCTCCCATTGATTTCAGTGGTGCAGAATCAGGCATTAAAGTTATCTAACCTGCCAAGCCCCTGAGCATTGTCCAACAGCCACCACCTGTTTTTAAATCAACAGATCAGAGAAATGTTTCCTTTATTCCCCCAAATGTGACATTTTCTCCCTAAGTTATGGCAGTCTGAGAAGGTGGGCAATATTCAGGCAATATTCATCCTTGGAGCAGCGACATATAGTATGGACACAACAATATCTTTGGGACTATTGTATCAACTTTCTAAATGTTATCTGTATCTCTTTGAATCAGGGATTGAATGCTGGCCTCACGGGGGACGGTTACTGAGCTCCCTCCAGGAACCAAAGAAATCAGTGCAGAGCCTGGGACTGCTAGCCCACTCAGGAGAAGTAATACCCCCTGGGCACATTGCATATCCTGGTTCAGACCTGGGTCCAGGAGACAAAGAGAGAGATTGTGGTATGAAGGGCCAGCCTGAGCTGGCTGAGAGTTCTTCATTTTGATCCATCAGACTGACACGAACTTTTAAGCAAGTGGGCAAATACTCTGAAGGACTGGAACTTGCCAGGGGTGCTCCCTGTGGAAGATGGGAACCCTTAGCAAGAGTGTAGACCTTTTATTCATTTTAGGATACATTTCCTCCATGATTCTTTTGCCCTAAAAATAAACGTCCTTTGCTTTGTGAACGTTTACTGGTTTCAGGTAATCCTGTCACAGCCCCTGGGAGACAGTGAAACTGTGGGGGCTGACCTAAGGCGAGACTTGCTGGGATGATCACAACGATTTGCAGGGTGACTGCCAGCCTAAATCCCCAATCTGGAGGGAGAAAGACATGGAGGGTCCCTGTCAAAAGAGAGGTGATAGCTGGAGGCCCAAGATCTAAGGGGCATCCCTTAGGTAGACCAGGGAAGGGCCAAAGGTGCAGTTACTTTGAAACCTGGGATAAAAGATTTTGAAGAGATATCTCATGTCCCTCTTAGATGTTATTTTGAAAAGAATGGGACACTCACCTAGTTTCCTGGAACCCATATAGCTATACATCCACTCAGAGCATTGGTGCTTCTTGAATATATTCATATCGAATATACAAAACTCTTCTGCCAGAGTGCCTGCAAAAAACTAGAGAGACAAGGTGGGTGAGGTAATATCTTTTATTGGCCCAACTTCTGTTGACAAAAAAACAAGCTTTCAAAGTACACAGAGCTCTTCTTCTATGTAGCTCAGAAGCTTGTCTCTTTCACCAACAATAGGTGATCCAATAAAAGATGTTACCTGACCTATCTTGTATCTCTAATATCCTGAGACCATCATGGCTGCAATAACACGGCATACAAAAAACTAGATAACACTAGGAGTGTGCTGAGACTCCTGCATAGATCATGGTGACCAATACTGTCTCATTGTTTCTGAGGGCTACCATCTGTCTGTGTCTACCTGTTGCCTGACACTTTGATTGTAAACTCATTGGTCATGGACCATCTTTTCGTTGTGTCTGTACAGTAGCTATTACAATAGGGTCCTGGTTCATGACTGGGGCTCCTATGCACTATCACAGTACAAATTAAATATGATTAATTATTATTATTATTACAGAATACATTGTGGTGTGCTGTAATATAATGATTTTATCAGATTTTCAGAAATGGATGCCTCAACTTAGAGTTGCAAGGGGAAGGATTTTCAAAGACACAAAAGGCATTTAGGTGCTTAGCTCCCATTCTCTTTCAATAGGAAATAGGGGAATTACTTCCCTTTCTGCCTTTCAAAATCCAGCCCTCATTCCATATGTAGGCAGTTAAACAAGTGACTTGATGTCCAAGAAGCGAAGCAGCTAGCCTCTCTTCAGCACTCCAGAAATCGCAGTCATGGTCACCAAGGCTCCTCACCTTCCAGTTGAAGGGTACGAAAAGTAGACATGTTGCCATTTTAAACACTCAGATATTACTAAAATAGCATTTCTGTAAAATGTGTGTTGTATACAGAATATAATCACTGCGTTCTTGTCTCCAGAATATGTGATAGGATGGTGTGGTATGGATATTTAATTGGTACTCATTTGTAGGGAACTGCATAATGCTGTGAATTTCTGATTACTCACAAATTCACAGAGACAAAACTTGTATAACATGGCACATTAGACGACATGAACTTAGAAGCTGTAAATGCTTTCTGTCTCTGGTGCATAATTTGATATAAAGAAACAATCTTACTCAGTGAGGGGAATGCTGTTTAGAAAGACCAACATCAAAGCAAACTCTCAACCCTCCCCTCCCCCCCCCCAAAAAAAAAAAACTTGGAAGAGGTGCCTAAAGTTATTGTGATAAGTATGATGTGTAATATTATATTACGATAACTCCAGACCTGTCGTAATCATTTTCAATGAACAGATATAAACTGAGCATAAATTTACGCAAACCTTTGCCCAAATCTTGAACCAAACTTTGTACCCTTTCTGATGACTCCCTTATCGTTATTTGGCATTGTCATGCTCCCTTGTGTTATCTATGCCATCGGCTGCAATTTGAGTACTTGAAATTAGAGGTAGGCAATTTTTTTCATGGTCCCCCACTTTTTTATACCAAAAAAATGCAGATTCATGTCAATTGACACATTTTCAGTTTTAGGTCAATTTTGGCAAATTGTTTTGATTAAAAAAAAAAAAGACACATTCAGAAATGTCAGTATAGTTCATTTTGGCATTTCCAAAGTGTTTTGACTTTTCATTTCAGAAAAATGTTTTGGGTAGGAATTTCCATAAATTTTATTTTAAAATGTTTTATAAACCTCAGTCAAAACCAAAACATTTCATTCTGCGTGTAACATTTCATTCAACACAGAACTAAACTTTCTGACATTTGCTTTCGCTGAAGATTTCAAAACCCTTTTTTTTCCCTCCCGATTTTTCAGACCTCCACCTGAACAAAATATTCAGCTATTCAGGCAACCTGACCTGAAATAGGTTTGGATGCCCAGAACTTCATCAAAACATCACTTTATTGGTCTTGTTACAGCCCCCTTTTGTTTAAGATTTCACTTTGACATTGCCTTCTTAACAGACTTGCCTTTTTGAGTCTGTGCATCAAAGACATCAACAGGTGTACTGGGAGCCTTAAAAGACCCTACTAGACTGGAGGCTTTGATCATCAACATGAATTTAACACAGGATGATTTTTTAGATGTCTTATTCCATGGAGCTTTCAGCTTGCCACTTTATATTGTTTGATTTTCACAGTACACTAAGTCACAATAGGGTCCTTAAATTCATCAAGGAGAAGGCTAGCTATAGCAATTCTATCCCATAAACAAAATTTACAAGCTCCCAATCAGGAAAAGTTTGATTTTTTTATGCATGTAGTTAAGTTTGGCCAACTTATTTTACAACTCTTAGAATATGTATCCAGCACTGGAGGTACTGGATTTGTTTAAATCAACAAGAAAAAAAAACATATATTGTGTGGAAAACAGCATGGACAATCTCTTATTATTCCAAGTAAATACAGTTTATTGAACCTATATTGATCAGGGACTTCTGTGCTTGCTGCTGTTAGCAAGCTTTCCTCACCTTGCCATGTACTCTCTGCTTGAAGAAGTTAAATGGATGTATCTTTCCTTACCCTAGTGCCATACTGCCTGACATTATGAAATGTTATTATGACACAAAACAAAATGTTTCGCTCTAAGGGCTTGTCTTCACTATCAGGGTAAGTCGACCTAAGTTACTCTACTCCAGCTACATGAATAATGTATCTGGAGTCAACGTAGCTTAGGTTGAGTTACCCCAGTGTCTTCACTGCATCAATGGGAGATACTCTCTGGTCGACTTATCTTACTCTTCTTGGGGAGATGGAGTACCAGAGTTGACGGGAGAGCGCTCTGCCATCGATTTAGCGGGTCTTCACTAGACCCACTAAATCGACACCCGCTGCATCAATTGCAGCCCCTTTGATCTCGTCAGTAGTGAAGACAAGCCCTTAGTAACACGGTTAAATAGACATCACCATCCTTAGTCTCCTAGGATTTACATCACGTATCTCCATCAACTTATATGGATTTTTTCTGGATTTGCACCGGTGTACATGAGATTAGAACCAGGCCTCAAATCTTCATATAGCTGAACAGTTCTGTTTGTGACAGAATGGATTAGCTGGTGACAGGGAGGATTGTAGAGTACTTTTGAGGGTAGGCTGGGGATCACCATTTCCTTGGCTACTGGGTAAGGGGGCATGAATGGAATGTTAGCGCAGGAGAGGAGCTTAGAGTTGGGGCCCTGTCTGAAGGGAAAATGAGAAGGAATGTGGTGGTGGATATGGTAACCTGACCAAAGACCTGACTAAATCAGCAAGGGCAATGACCATATCTGACGTTCCCAAACGTGTGGCCAGCACCATGCCCCAAAACCAGCCTGCTAGGGTCAAGGACGATGGCTGCAATCAAACATTTGCTTTGAAAATCCCCTGGGAGCACCAGCAGTGAGATTTACTAGGGTCAGCATTGCAGCACCTAACTTTTAGGCACCCTGCTGCCGAGTAGAATCAACAACCCTAAGTTAGGCACCCAGGCTACCTAATGCAGGATGAGGGAGAGACTTAGGCACTTCAGAACGGGATTGCCAAAAGCCAGCAGGCTTAGCGGGGACCTTCCTAAAACACCTGTCATAAATATAAAGGGAAGGGTAAACCGCTTTAAAATCCCTCCTGGCCAGAGGAAAAATCCTCTCACCTGTAAAGGGTTAAGAAGCTAAAGGTAACCTCACTGGCACCTGACCAAAATGACCAATGAGGAGACAAGATACTTTCAAAGCTGGGAGGAGGGAGAAAAACAAAGGGTCTGTGTCTGTCTGTGTGATGCTTTTGCCGGAGACGGAACAGGAATGGAGTCTTAGAATTTAGTAAGTAATCTAGCTAGGTATGTGTTAGATTATGATTTCTTTAAATGGCTGAGAAAATAGCTGTGCTGAATAGAATGAATATTCCTGTCTGTGTGTCTTTTTTTGTAACTTAAGGTTTTGCCTAGAGGGATTCTCTATGTTTGAATCTAATTACCCTGTAAGGTATCTACCATCCTGATTTTACAGAGGTGATTTCTTTTTACTTCTATTAAAAGTCTTCTTGTAAGAAAACTGAATGCTTTTTCATTGTTCTAAGATCCAAGGGTTTGGGTCTGTGGTCACCTATGCAAATTGGTGAGGATTTTTACCAAACCTTCCCATGTTGGGAGGATTTTTGGGGGAAAGACGTGTCCAAACTACGTTTTTAAAGGAACCCAGATAAATTTTGGTGGTGGCAGTGGAAATCCAAGGGAAAGGGTAAAATAATTTGTACCTTGGGGAAGTTTTAACCTAAGCTGGTAAAAGTAAGCTTAGGAGGTTTTCATGCAGGTCCCCACATCTGTACCCTAGAGTTCAGAGTGGGGAAGGAACCTTGACAACACCCAATAGGAAATACCCAGGAATGGGTCTGGGCTTAGGTGCCTAAGTCCCTTGGAAGGGCCTACCTTAACTCAGGGCTGCAGGGAGGTGTCTCCCTCCACTTGGCATTCACAGCTGTGAACCCTTTCCTGGAATTAAGCATTAAGATTAGCTGTTGATCAAGAAAAAACAAGGAAATACCCTCCCCCCATACAATCTTTAGGCCAGTGGAAGACCCAGGTGCAAAAAACCCCACCTGCCTGATGAGAAGCAGGGATTTGAATTTGCATCTTTCATGTCCTACAAGAGTTGCCTAACCACTCGGCTATGGGATATTCTGGGGCAGGTTCTACTGTTGAAGCTGTTTTACTCTGTATAAATAAATTAAATATTCACTTCCAGGTGTCCTTCCTACCCACTAGGCTATAAAATCAGTCTCACACTTTCTCTGTCCCAATGAATATTTAAATTGAAAACCTACCATTCTGTTCTAAAAAAATACTAATAGTTTTCAGATCTATTTTTTTTTAGGTTTATCTGATATTGAAAAGAAAATAAACAAACAGTATATTTAAAGTGATTCTATTTTTTCTCCCAGGAATAAGTAGCAATTGTGTCACCAGCAAATCTTCAAGGATTGATCCCAACAAATTGAGCATCTGTATTTTTAGATTGTGTTTAAAAAATTGCTTTTATGTAAAGGTCTGCTATTAAATATTGGATAGCTTCATACACACAAAAACAACAAAGCTCTGTGATGAAAAGGCAATTGAAATTTGAAGAATTATTCCTATAAACATTAATGTTTTTCAGTTCTGCTCTATTGTAAACCAAGGATTGCACCATCACTGAGCAAAGTTCAATGTTTCTACACAAAAGGAACAGTGGAATAATAAATGAATGAATAAATAAATAAAAGATCTATTGTCTCCTACATAGAGTTTAATGGCTCAGGTGGGTGTGCAGGGAGAAATGAGCTCTCCTGACCCTTGTACTGTTAGCATAGTCCTCAAGGATAAGATTTTCAAGAGTGCCTAAGGTCCAGATCCTCAAAGGTATGTAGGCACCTAACTCCCATTGGCCTAGGTGACATATTCCCACGGGAATTAGGCTCTCTAAATACTTTTAGAAATGGAGCTTAGTACTGCAGGCACCATCACCAACTTCATGAAACTGCTACTATTTCTCAAAGTGAACAAGGGCATGAGCCAGTATGTTGCTGAACCCAACTTTTGATATGGTTGGAAACCAAAGCATGGTGGGTCAGAATCACTGGTGAGCTCTCGCTCATTTGCCCTACTCCCCAGCTGTAATGACACAGATTGTATTCTATTTCAGGCAACAACACATTTTTGTGATATATTTGTACAGCACCTTGAACAACGGGGATAGGGCTTTTAGGTATCAAGCACCATAGCTAAAGAGGGAGCACGGAGGCGCTACTCCCCACCCTGGAAGTTTGTTCCCCTCCTCCTCCCCCAGATGAGACTAGCTCCAAGTACCTTGTGTTGTACAACCAGGAAAAGACAATGGTGAAGCATTAAAGTTAATGGGAAAACACTGAAACAACTGAAACTGAAAAGAAACCCTAGTCATGGAAAACTAAGAAAGGAGAGACTTTTCTCCACCCTGAATAATCCATGAGTCACCATGCCAAGAGGGAAAAAAATAAAAACAGGCTGTTCAGCAACTATAAACTTTAAATCCCTTATCTTGAGGAAAGCTCCAAAACTTAATGTGGTGGATCCAGCATACCAAACATTTACTTATTTTATTACCTCAGTTTATTAATTTTCTCGATAACTTTACTGAATTATGAATCTGATTATTATATTTAATCATAACTTCCTTTTTCAGGTGTCACAATTGCTACTTTGGCATTATCCTCACAAATTTAAACTAACAGGTACTATTTAAAAACCTTGGCAAAAATTATCCAATTTGCTGTGCTAAATGAGTTGCCTCTGAGAGGCGATCAAGATGTCAGAAACGTCAAGGATTAGATCTTACTCTGAGCAATTCATCAGGAATTTTCATCAACCTACTTCAGTTTACTGCAGACCAAGATCCAAAATTCAAGGATGCTCTGAAAACCATTCTGAAAAATGCAAAGTACACTTCTACTGAAATTCAGTATGAAATAATTTCTATTATGCAGAAGATGGGTTTTGAAGATATTATTGAAGATATTCAGAAAAGTGGTGATGCCAATTTCTTCTGACTGAAATATGACACTACAGGTGATGTGAATGTAGAAAATACACACTATTCCCTTTTGATGGCAAAGCCAAAGAGAGACTTATTGGAATAGCCCAATTGCCTGGCCTGACTGCTTATGACATTACACAACAGATTTTCAAAGACCTCCATGAAATGGGTCTTGACGCTTCAAATAATCTATGATCTTGCTTTAACGGTGCCAAAGTTATGTCAGGGTGCAAAGGAGGTGTATAAATGCTTTTGCAACAGAAACTAAACAAGCAAATACCTTACACACAGTGCTTGAATCACCAATTACATCAGGTGGTTGTTCATGTGCGCTAAGAAGTCAGCAGTGGCAGGACATGTCCTCAAATTGTGCGTTTTTTCCTCAGGCATGAAGTGAGTGTGCTGTACAAAGGCCAGCACCTGCAAAGACTCATCAAAGCAAGATGGACTGGTCACCTGAAAACCTTGGAAATACTCAATAATTTGGGAGAGATTCAGAGTATTCTGTCAAAATGTGAATGGAAATGGCAATCCATCCATTGCAGCAAGAAGGCTGTGGAAAGTTACAGAATCATCCAAATTCTTGTTCTGAGCTGACGTTATGAGAATGATTTTGAAGTTTTTGCTCCTGTGAACAATTACCTTCAAAAGGAACTGTGGCCCTTGCTAAAAGAGTTCAATTGGTTACTGTTTCCTGTGAAGAACTTCAGCAAAAGTTTGAAGATTTTTTTTCATCAGAGATTTCATCCAAGCACCCAAAACATCCAAGTTTTGAAAGATGCATCAGCATTAAGATGTGCCACCAAAAGAGCCACAATATTGCCCCCCAAATTTCTATATCCCACAGTCACTGATCACTTACCAGGACTCCAAAGTGTAAATGAACAGCAGTGGTCGCAGATTCATCGTGAATTCATTAATGAAACATGCGGTGAATTGCAAAGGAGATTTCTGAGAAGAACTCCAAGATATATAAAAGCTTGTCAGCAATCTATTCCACTCGCTCTCCAGACTCCTTGAAATTGGACTGACTTCATGCTTTGATTGACTTGCTTGGATTAGATATTGAGAAAGTAGAAGTTGAAATGGCTAAATTTAAACCACTGATAGATAAGAGAAATTGCAAAGAATCTGAAGAAGTTCTGTGTGCTGCCAGGGAATTAAAGGAGGCTTCCCCATGTATTTTTGAAATATCTCTAGTGGTCTTGTTGATTGAAACATCAACTGCAGCTTGGGAAAACTCCTCCTCTTGTTTGAATAATTTTATACACCAAAGGATGAAAGAAAGAGAAACCTAATTCTCCTGTAATATGAAAGTGATTTGACTTCAAAACTAAATCTGTATGTCTTTGCAGAAGAATTCACAGGCCATTATCCAGGACAACTTCAGCTTTGGTTTTATGAACAGTCTTTACATCGCACAGCACTTTCATGTTAAGATATCTAGTTTTATTGTTCTTAATCTTCACATTTTTGAATGCTTGAATGGTTGTTATACTGAAGAATCACATAAATATGTTTCTTATTTTTTTTTCCTATTTCATAAAAATAAAGTTTAAAAAAGTTTTAAAAGGCTTCTGACTGAGACTGTGCTTTTTACTAAGTACCTAAGAATCTGAAGGCAAGCACAACTTTTCCTCTTGTCATGCAGTTAGCCCTCTTTTCCCCCCTCCCAGTGTAGATGTCCTAGCTGAGGGGAAGAATATGAAGAATAATTCCCCCACAATACATATAATAATTAACAAACCCAGCCTAACCAGGCACTTATGGAGTGGACTACTGCCAAAGCAGAAGTTTCAGTGGGAAAGGCCTTCAAACACCTTCCTGAATTTCCCCATGATCCCTCAGAGAGCTACACAGCTAGTGGTAGACCATGACAGTGAGCTTCCAAGTTCAGGTGAACAGACTTGGGCTTGCGCTCCTGTGCTAAAAATCGCTGTGCAGACAGCACTTTTAAGTTGCAGCTCATGCTAGAGCTTGGGTTCTGAATTCCAACCCCCCACCCCCACCGCTCTCGCTAGGCTTCAGAGTACAAGCTACAACATCTACACCACTATTTTTAGTGTAGGGGAGCCAGAGTGAGTCCACCTGGTCTCAGAGGCTCACTGCCATAAGCTGTGCAGACATAACCCATGAATACAACTGACTGAAAAATGGGAATTTTGCCAAAAATCATAGAAGAAAATTGTCCCTGTGTTGCATTGGAAAATGTTGATTTTTTTTTTAACTATGAGGTCAGAGATTTGTGGGGGTAGGCGCTGGAGGGCCTTGGGAACCTACCCAAGGGAAGGGGACCTGGCAACTCCCTGGCAGCATGGTCTCACTGGAGTTGCATTCTCAGGAAGCCAAGGGCAGGGCTGTTTGTAGGATAACTCAACTGTATTATGTCATAGCATAAGGCACAAGACATTTCTGGCTTAATTAAATGGTAAAGCTGCAAGACTTCACCTCATCAAATTGTGGAATTGTTCCACAGCTAGCAGATGATGGATAACAAATAAATTGGTTAGTCTCTAAGGTGCCACAAGAACTCCTTTTCTATCAGTGTCTAGCTAAGTCCAACCCAGAGCCATCCAGTTACAATGCTTCTTTTTGACACAGTGGGTAGAAAAAAGGGAAAGCACAATGTTCACAGGATGTTCATTTAGCTTAACAAAGAGAAGGTTAAGGGGTTTCTTGATTGCAGACTATAAGTACCTACAATGGGAATAGAAATTTGATAACAGAGGACACTTCAATCTAGCAGACAAAGGTATAACAAGACCCAACGGCAGGCAGACAAAGCTAGACAAATTCAGATTAAAATTCTGCATATTTTTAAACAGTGAGAGTGTTCCAATTAACCACTGGAATAATTTACCAAGGGTCATTGTGAATTCTGCATCACTGGTAATTTTTTAAATCAAGATTGGATCGTTTTCTAGAAGATCTTCAGCTATACCTCAATGCAAGGATGATGTCTGACAAGAGGGTGCACTGGTAGGTTTTAAAGTGGCTAAGTAGCCCAATTCGTGCCGTGCAGATTTTCCCACAGAAGTGAGAGCTGAAATCTCGGAGGAGACGTTATTGGCTGAACTGTTGTGCCCTTTCTTTCCTCCTTTGTCTCTCTAGTTCAGCTTAATGCAGGGAACTCCTACGGCCTGTGTTATACAGGAGCTCAGACTGGATGATCACAATGGTCCATTCTGGCCTTAGAATTTGTGAGTCTCCTGATTTCAGTGATCTGATCACGAAAATTGTTCTTATTTATATTTTTTGCAAATTTTCCATATTAGTGCTGTTAAAAAAAGGAAAAAAAAAAAACCACCAATTTTGTTCCTGATTTGGTTTTTGTTTGTAATTCAAACTTACACAATTTTGAAATTTGAAAAATATTGAAAAGTTCTGTTTGTTCAAAAAATACAATGAATTTTTTTCTGACTTGTTTATCACAAGCACTTTGCACCGCTTCAGAACAAATGCTTATGTGGATATGTTGTTCCAAAATCTAGATTTCTGTCTGAAAGTGCCTGGCTATTGTTCCCCATCTCCAGATAGTCTCTCATCTGCTTCTGCTACTCACTCAGGGCTGCGCTGGAATGCCCAGGCAATCTGGACAATACCCCCAGGCTCCCAGTGCATGTGTTTTTAGGAGTTCTGCTGCACTTTCAGAAATCATAAAAAAGATTCCTATTGCTCTTGCAGAGCTTCCATACACCCTTCACAGTGGGAGGAACATCTCTTGTCACACTTCTAATGTCAACCTGAAACAGCAGCTACATCAGGTTAGTCACTACCCCCATTCCAGCTGTTCCGTAGTTAATTTCTTTGAGCCATCTTTTCAATCCAACAATAGTCATAATAGTCCAACAAAAAACAAAAGGCCAATTAACCTTCTCCTCTTTGTGCCTGAAATAACATTTTTAGCCTGATTCTTAAAGCAGCTCGATCTGCAGAACTCCTGTTGACTTCAATAGGAGTTGCGCACATAGAAACCCTGACTACTGACCGCTATGCCTAACTACATGCCTCCATCTTTCATCCAGACCACACCACACGATCCATTGTCGACAGCCAAGCTCTATGATACAACTGCATTTGCTCCAACCCCTCAGACAGAGACAAACACCTACAGGATCTCTGTCAAGTGTTCTTACAACTACAATACCCACCTGCGGAAGTGAAGAAACAGACTGACAGAGCCAGAAGAGTACCCAGAAGTTACCTACTGCAGGACAGGCCCAACAAAGAAAATAACAGAATGCCACTAGCCATCACCTTCAGCCCCCAACTAAAACCTCTCCAACACATCATCAAGGATCTACAACCTATCCTGAAGGATGACCAATCACTCTCACAGATCTTGGGAGACAGGCCAGTCCTTGCTTACAGACAGCCACCACAACCTGAAGCAAATGCTCAGCAGCAACCACACATCACGCAACAGAACCACTATCCCAGGAACCTACCCTTGCAACAAAGCCTGTTGCCAACTGTGCCCACATATCTATTCAGGGGACACCATCACAGGGCCTAATAACATCAGCCACACTATCAGAGGCTCGTTCACCTGCACATCTACCAACGTGATATATGCCATCATGTGCCAGTAATAGCCCTCTGCCATGTACATTGGCCAAACCGGACAGTCTCTACGTAAAAGAATAAATGGACACAAATCAGACGTCAAGAATTATAACATTCAAAAACCAGTCGGAGAACACTTCAATCTCTTTGATCACTTGATTACAGACCTAAAAGTGGCAATTCTTCAACAAAAAATCTTCAAAAACAGACTCCAGTGAGAGACTGCTGAATTGGAATTAATTTGCAAACTGGATAAAATTAACTTAGGCTTGAATAAAGACTGGGAGTGGATGGGTCATTACATAAAGGAAAACTATTTCCCCATGTTTATTCCCCTCTCCCTACCCTCCCCCTGTTCCTCAGACATTCTTGTCAACTGCTGGAAATGGCCCACCTTGATTACCACTACAAAAGTTTCCCCCCCAACTCTCCTGCTGGTAATAGCTCACCTTACCTGATCACTCTTGTTATAGTGTGTATGGTAACACCCATTGTTTCATGTTCTCTGTGTATATAAGTCTCATCACTGTATTTTCCACTGAATGCATCGATGAAGTGAGCTGTAGCTCTTGAAAGCTTATGCTCAAATAAATGTGTTAGTCTCTAAGGTGCCACAAGTACTCCTTTTCCTTTTGCGGATACAGACTAACATGTCTGCTACTCTGAAACCTATCATTAAGTACGTAGGACTGGAAGGTCAGTTGCTAAGTGCTCTAAGTTAGCACTGAAGTGTGAAGGCTTCCGAACAGTCTGCTAGTAGGTCACCAATACTGAGACATGAATAAATGGATGTACTTACTTACGACTTAAGCATGAGCTTAAGTTCTGTCCTGAATAGGGATGGGTTTAAGCATGTTCTTAAGTGCTTTCCTGAATCAGCCCAAAGCCCTTAGATCCACATCCTGTAACAAGTGAAGTTGGTAGCAAAACTCCCCCTGACTTTAGTGGTTTCAAAATTTGTCTTTTAGAGAACAGTCAAAGTTGTTCATTGATTCTTTGGGTCTCATTCCTCCAAAATACCGGGCATGACTTCAGGGCAGAAAACCACATTAGACTGCAGCCTAGAACGGAGTCAGAGGGAACCTAGTTCATGTGCTGTAAATAAAGGAAGTTTAGTTAGTTTCTAAATATCTTTTCTCAGAGACAATCATAGATGTTTTTGTTAAAGACCGACAGTTTTACATTGCATCTGCTTAGGGATACGATAGCTGGAACAATGAAATAACCTGTCTTTTTTTCAATCCATTTGAATTTATTATAAATCTCTTACAAACTCCCGTGCCATTTTAAAACACATTTCCCCATCATTCTTTATTGAAATCTGCAGTGGCGTCATATGAGAAACTATTACTTTGACCTAGGAACCAGTCCTGTGGGATACTAGAGCTTAGCATAGTGGAAGAAAATAGATAGATAAATATGATTGGTAAGTTTAACTTTATTACTCTTGGGTTGCAGTCATCCAGTTTATTTTTGTTATGTAGAATTCATTTCTCTTCCCAATGGAATAATAATACATTGTTATTGTGTATGTATTTAGCTTTATATTTATGCTAAGGTTTCTATGGAGACAGCCACCAGTTTGTTTGGGTAATGCTGGCCATTGCTGAATTAAGTCATTCTTCAGCCCATTTAAAATGAGAATACGAATGATGGCATAACTCAGGAGAAGAAGTTGAAAAGTAGGGTTCATATCAGAAGCTCACTGAGGGAGACTAATTCCCTAACCTGTGCCTAAAAACTGCTAAATACATTGGCTTCCCCCTTCTTTCATGGATGCATGAAGCAATCCAGCTGCATCCAAAAATTTTGCATCCATTCTGAATTGGAAATTGGGTCACATGCTTGTGATACAGTCATTTGTCAGTTACAGGACACTGAGCGGACGAATACGGGATAGTTTTTCAAAACTCATTATGGGACCTGTTTGAAGTAGTACAATGTCTTGTCCATAATGCTATATAAAGAAGGCCTCATTTTCAGAGGTGCTGAGCACTCAAAACTCCAAGTGAAGACAATCAGAGCTGCAGGTCCTCGGCAGCTTTAAACACTAGGCCTAACTGTTACTTATATAACACACACACACACACACACACTCTGTGGTCCTCTGTAGTAACTTACCAGTTTGCCTTATGTATCACAATGCTCTGCTTGGATCATTAAGGGCAGGGATAGAAACTGGGACCTTTGGATCTAACACCATGAACCACTACTGCCTTAGCTAAAGGGGCCAGTTCTGTTTGCACAAAGGCTGACGGGGTCTCGTAAGCCTCAATGTGGTTTAGCCACTAGAGGGGGACAGAGAGCCGCACTGTGTGAGTGTGCATTGCACTGAGCTAACTTGATCATCATTATTATTATTTATTATTTGTATTACTGACTCTACCTATTGACTGTAACAACTGGAGAGGGGTTACACTACTCTCTGTTGTAGGGAAAGCCTTCTGCAGCCTGATACTACACATGATACAAGAGACAGTGGATGAAAAGTTAGAGAAGAACTGCCTGGATTCAGACTCAAGAGATTCCAGACTACGGGCAATCTCTGTCTTCATCAGTTTCACTGATCTCCAAAAGCTATTTGACAGCCTGCACACAAGTACAGTGTGGAATATTCTTCAATCCTATGAATTCCCAGATAAAGTCATCAGCATCACTGAGGCCATGTACGGAGATGTGAAGTGCTTAGTATGAACGAATAACCAGACAACAGAGTGGCTCGTTGTGCACACTGGCATGAAACAGGACAGCATTTTATCTCCACTATTTGGCATTGCCATACAATGGAAAATGAAGAAGTTTGTTAGCAACACAAACACTGGTAGAGCATGGGAAGATGGCAAATGCCTAGAAAACGTAGACTTTGCTGATGATATTGAGCTACTGAGTGACACCCCCCAAAAGTTACAAACGAGTGGCAAACATATCAGACCAAGTGGGAATGAAGCACATAGTGAGCAAATGCTATTTATCATCTAATAGAACTGGCAAGTGTTTTAGAGTGAAGTGTGTGTGTGTGAGAGAGAAAGAGAGAGATTCATGTACACACACATATGCGTGTGTGTGGGAACAAGAGCCTGTTCTGCATAAGATATAGTTTACTGTCACATTAGTACTTAAATATATTCTGTTTTCAAAATGCAGTTATTTATATGCAATTCTCTGTGCTTTTAATGTCAACCATACACAACTGCTATGTCAAACAGTGACATTCCACAGGGTTCAGTTAAATCATATAAATCACAAATCAATGCAAACTGGTACAACATAATATATTTGCTTTTTAGCAAGCAAAGTAGACAAGGATGGCATGACTGCAAGTTGTATTCAGCACTAACAAGACAAATTTTGTATTCAAAGGATGTGCTAATGTACAGCAAAATTAGACTTAAAATATATGTATACACTGGAAAGATTCCAACTGATTAAATACATTTACCCTAGTGTATAATAAAGCTGTTCAAAATATATTTTTGTCTTTGTCTTGCTTTAAAAGACAAAGTTGGATCCATTTGAACTTGGAGATAAAATGCTGTGTTTTGCTCAAGAGTTATTACATTCACTGAGCTGCTCTTTCCATGTTAAAACTAATTCCCTTCGGAGGAAAACCTAGTTGGCTAGAACAAAGACTTTCATACATTTGTCTATATTCGCAAGCAAGTTTAACCCTGTTTTGTAACTTAAGAAATATGGTGCTTAAGAGCTCACCTTCAACTTACCTCTCAATTTGGAATGAGCAGCATTAAGGTGAAAAATATACTTATATACACATTGTTAAGTAACCATGCCCGGTATAGATACTAAAATTAAATATCTGGCGGGGGGGGAGGGGCTATTCGTGAATATCAAACTTTTTTATAATCAGAAAATATGGAATTCAGAAGACAAAAAAAAAGGAGAGGAATGAAAAATCAACCTGGATATATTTGCCTCCTTTTGTTTTCCTTGTTGTAACTTGGGCTGGAGAGTTTGGGGCTAATTTAACAGTGATTACAGATAAGCCCCCCTGAGAGGAATTGGGTAATTCCTGTATAAAAGGAACCAGCTTTCACTACTAAAAGGCCCAGCTGTAAGTGCTGAAAGGCTCTCCGCACAGATTGTGCTATGTCAATAGGAGGGCTTCTCTCATCGACATAGGGTATGTCTTCACTACAAACCTAAGTCGACCTACCCATTGCCCGCTGGGACTGAAGGGAAGCCTCCCAGGGCTTCTCACCCCACGTTCCCTGACGGGAGCAGGAGGAAGCTGCCTGGAACTTTTTTGCACCTACACCTGGCTACTGGCAGGGAACAGCCAGGAGGCCCCTTGAGCTTCTCACCCCAACTCCCAGCTGGGATCAGGGTCTGAAGCTGCCCCAGCTTCTACCCCAGCTCCCAGCTGGAATTGAAGTCTGAAGCCACCCTGACTTCTTGCCCCGGTTCCCAGGTGAGATCAGAGTTTGAAGCCACACCGGCTTCTCACTCCAGCTCCCAGCTAGAATCAGAGCCCAAAGCTGTCCCGGTTCCCAGCCAGGATCAGGGTCCATCCACCCAGCTCTCCAGGGGAGCAGGGGCTTTCTTGTCATTTTAATGTCTCCTGCTTGTGAAATTGACAAGACAGCCAACAGCCGATGTAAGGGACACGGTGTCTACCCAGACACTGTGTTGCCCTAACTGCACCTATATAAGCCTTATGCCTCTCGTGGAGGTGGAGTTATTATGTTGGTGTAGCAGGGTACTTACATCGGTGGGAGGAAGGCTATACTGTAGACCCTGACATTATTAGGTCAACATAAGTTTATGTCAACCTAACACTGATGTAGACCAGCCCCTCGCTACAACGTCTCATGGGGGTGGTGTGCCTACACCGACAGAGAAGTTCTTCCATCAGCGTAGTAGCATCTTCACTAGAGGGCTAGAGTGGTGCAGCTGTACCGCGGGAGCACTGTATACGAAGACAAGACCTCAGCGTCTCTCGGTTCTAATGCAATACAAAGTATTACCACAAATAAAATCTCGACAATTTTATTCAGCATTTACTCAGATTAAGAAATGGGTCCGCTTATACTCTCAATATGGGCAAATACAGGCAACGCAAGCACCCTGGAAAGTTCATCTGTATCAATATTTACAGCAATATTTTAGTTGAAATTTTAACAACTCAAGTATTAATTGACATATGTTTGTAATTTGCAAGTTGTCTCTAGTGCTTATTGTCATGTTTGGACTAATAATACTAAAAAGTCAAGAAGTGAAAAACAATCAGATGTGACTTAACTAAATTTACAGAAGGGATTTACTTGTGGAGTTTAGATCCAAATCTGAAATCCCCCAAGGTCTGGAGGTGTTCAGATGCATTGTTCCTCTTTGGCCAATGTTAGGAACCACCACATAAGGCATGGCATTTGGATCCAGGGCCAAGTTTGAACTACCACACAGCTCAGAGGGGTTCAAACTAAATGTTCTGACTCAAATACAGTTTTAATTAGGAGTTAATGAATACATGAGCTTATATGGCACTGCATGAGCAAGAGTGATATATGACACCAGTTCTTCCTGGTCCCATGGAAATTTATAAAACATTCATACTACTACACAGAGAACATGAAACAATGGGTGTTATCATGCACACTATAACAAGAGTGATCAGTTAAGGTGAGCTATTACCAGCAGGAGAGAAAAAAACACCTTTTGTAGTAATAATCAAGATGAGCCATTTCCAGCAGTTGACAAGAAAGTGTGAGGAACAGTAGTGTGTGTGAGTGTGTGTGGGGGAAATAAACATGGGGAAATAGTTTTACTTTGTGTAATGACACATCCACTCCCACTCTTTATTCAAGCCTAATTTAATGGTGTCCAGTTTGCAAATTAATTCCAATTCAGCAGTCTCTCATTGGAGTCTGTTTTTGAAGTTTTTTTGTTCTAAAGTTGTGACTTTTAGGTCTGTAATGGAGTGTCCAGGGAGGTTGAAGTGTTCTCCGACTGGTTTTTGAATGTTGTAATTCTTGATGTCTGATTTGTGTCCATTTAATCTTTTATGTAGAGACTGTCCAGTTTGGCCAATGTACATGGCAGAGGGGCATTGCTGGCACATGATGGCATATATCACATTGGCAGATGTGCAGGTGAATGAGCCTCTGATAGTGTGGCTGATGTTATTAGGCCCTGTGATGGTGTCCCCTGAATAGATATGTGGACACAGTTGGCAACGGGCTTTTGTAGCCAACTGTGTCCACATATCTCTCCTGCTTGTAATAGCTCACCTTAACTGATCACTCTCGTTGTAGTAAGAAAAGGAGTACTTGTGGCACCTTAGAGACTAACCAATTTATTTGAGCATAAGCTTTCGTGAGCTACAGCTCACTTCATCAGATGCATACTGTGGAAAGTGTAGAAGATCTTTTTATACACACAAAGCATGAAAAAATACCTCCCCCCACCCCACTTGCCAGCTGGTAATAGCTTATCTAAAGTGATCACTCTCCTTACAATGTGTATGATAATCAAGTTGGGCCATTTCCAGCACAAATCCAGGTTTTCTCTCCCCCCTCCCCCCCCCCCCAAACCCACTCTCCTGTTGGTAATAGCTTATCTAAAGTGACCACTCTCCTCACAATGTGTATGATAATCAAGGTGGGCCATTTCCAGCACAAATCCAGGGTTTAATAAGAATGTCTGGGGGGGCGGGGGGGGGGGGATAGAAAAAAACAAGAGGAAATAGGTTACCTTGCATAATGACTTAGCCTCTCCCAGTCTCTATTCAAGCCTAAGTTAATTGTATCCAATTTGCAAATGAATTCCAATTCAGCAGTCTCTCGCTGGAGTCTGGATTTGAAGTTTTTTTGTTGTAATATCGCAACTTTGAGGTCTGTAATCGCATGACCAGAGAGATTGAAGTGTTCTCCGACTGGTTTATGAATGTTATAATTCTTGACATCTGATTTGTGTCCATTTATTCTTTTACATAGAGACTGTCCAGTTTGACCAATGTACGTGGCAGAGGGGCATTGCTGGCACATGATGGCATATATCACATTGGTGGATGTGCAGGTGAACCAGCCTCTGATAGTGTGGCTGATGTTATTAGGCCCTGTGATGGTGTCCCCTGAATAGATATGTGGGCACAGTTGGCAACGGGCTTTGTTGCAAGGATAGGTTCCTGGGTTAGTGGTTCTGTTGTGTGGTATGTGGTTGCTGGTGAGTATTTGCTTCAGGTTGGGGGGCTGTCTGTAGGCAAGTACTGGCCTCTCTTCCAAGATTTGCGAGAGTGTTGGGTCATCCTTCAGGATAGTTTGTAGATCCTTAATAATGCGTTGGAGGGGTTTTAGTTGGGGGCTGAAGGTGACGGCTAGTGGCATTCTGTTATTTTCTTTGCTAGGCTTGTCCTGTAGTAGGTGACTTCTGGGACAGTAGTAGGTGACTTCAGCCCCCAACTAAAACCCCTCCAACGCATGATTAAGGATCTACAGGAGAGTGGGTTTGTGTGTGTGGGGGGGAGAGAAAACCTGGATTTGTGCTAGAAATGGCCCAACTTGATTATCATACACATTGTAAGGAGAGGTTTCAGAGTAACAGCCGTGTTAGTCTGTATTCGCAAAAAGAAAAGGAGTACTTGTGGCACCTTAGAGACTAACCAATTTATTTGAGCATGAGCTTTCGTGAGCTACAGCTCACTTCATCAGATACATAAGCTATTACCAGCAGCAGAGTGGGGTGGGGGGAGGCATTTTTTCATGCTTTGTGTGTATAAAAAGATCTTCTGTATTTTCCACAGTATGCATCTGATGAAGTGAGCTGTAGCTCACAAAAGCTTATGCTCAAATAAATTGGTTAGTCTCTAAGGACAAGTACTCCTTTTCTTTTTGCAAATACAGACTAACACGGCTGTTACTCTGAAACCTCTCGTTGTAGTGTGTATGATAACACCCATTGTTTCCTGTTCTATGTGTATATATATATATATATCTTCCTACTGTATTTTCCATTGCCTGCATCCAATGAAGTGGGTTTTAGCCCACAGAAGTTTATGCTCAAATAAATTAGTTAGTCTCTAAGGTTCCACAAGTCCTCCTATTCTTTTTGCGGATACCGACTAACACGGCTGCTACTCTGAAACCATTCCTACTCCTGTGACATTGGAGAAACTTACCTATTATGAAAGCAAACTCTCTCTTTTCTGTTGCCGTCAATTTCCCCTCCATTTGGTGTTGGTTGCATTTTTCTTGTTTTTTGGTTGTTGTTTTAGTTATTGTAGTAAGGCCAGGTCAACGCAATGGACCTTAAATTTCAGTCTAAAGGGTGTTAGAGAGACAAAATGGATGGTGCAATATCTTTTATTGAAACAACTTCTGCTGGTGAGAGACAGGTTTTCAAGCTTACACAGAGCTCTTCTTCAGGTCTGGGAAACTAAGTGTCACTGTTAAATACAGTGTTTGAACAGACTGTTTAGCATAAGTAGTTAACATGTATTTCAAGGGACTATTCCAGGTGAAGTGGCCAGTCTAAACGGTGATGAGATTCCTGGTGGTTCTAATATCAGCAAGGAGTGTGTTCCACAGACATCTCACACAACTTGCCCAAACTTAGCTTCAGCCAGCTGCTTTTCATTCAGGTGTTTATGAGCTTGAGGCATCGAGAGGTGGCAGATGATACTGAGTTTAAGTGGAATTTAAGTGATGCTTAGGTTTGTAATGAAGGAAAATATTTCACCGAACCAGAAAGTAGAGATATATTGACTGAATACACTATTTGCTTTGGGTGCCATTCATCTGTGTGCAAAAGGCTTTCACAAGGGTTATACATCACTAAAGTCCCTCAGAATAAGGTATAAATGTAAGCTGAGCAGGATTTATGTGTTGCATAGGTCACATGCTCACCCTCTGCAAATGATAAAGTTCACTCTATGCATAATTCTGCCTTCTCTACTCTCGATAATTATTAGTCAGATTCATCTCTGGTATCTCTCCATTGGGTTATACTATGGATGAGGCTTGTCCAAATGGTAAATCATATTATTTTTCTATATAATATAATAAAATGTATTAGCAAGAGAGAGAGAGAATAAACAAACTTTGTAAACTTAGAAAATCAGTGAAGTCATTTTTATGAAATTGTGAATTATTGCTCTTCTGCTTGGCCCAGTTCAAGAAGTGTCACTATAACTACCTCTTTGTAACAATTGTTAAATGAGGGGGAAAGAAAGCTGACATATTGTGCAGAGATAATAATAGGACATGAAGATATATACCATTATATAATAGTAGTTTGCAAAAGAAATAAAAAATACAAGAATATGGTGTCCTTTAATTATTGATATAATGTATCAGGATGTTCAGCATTTCTACTTGGGTGTCAATGTATGTCATTTTCAGTGTTGCATGGTATTGTGACACAGATTGTTAGCACCCACTCCTTTGACATTCATAGCACATCCAGAACCCTGTGTTCATTGGGTATCTGGTGCTGTGATGGAGCCTTGCACAGCTCACTGCACGGGCTTGATTCTGCAAGATGCTGAATATTAAAACACTTGGTCATAGGCTCAAGTAGCTTTAATGGGACTACTCAGCTGCTTAACTTTAAACACATGCTCAAGGCCCTGATCCCCAAAAGCACATGTTAACTTTATACCCCTGAGTAGTCAAGTTTTCAATAGGGCCCCCACTTCATTCACTGTAAAAATTGGAAGTTGTGTAGTGAATAGAGCTGTGGGAAGAACTGGGGTTTTTTTCAGATTAGCCACCAAACTGATCCTTACAACAAAGCCCATTGCCAACTCTGTCCACATATCAATTCAAGTGACACCATCATAGGACCTAATCACATCAGCCACACTATCAGAGACTCGTTCATCTGCACATCTACCAATGTGATATATGCCATCATGTGCCAGTAATATCCCTCTGCCATGTACATAGGCCAAACCGGACAGTCTCTATGTAAAAGAATAAATGGACACAAACCAGACGTCAAGAATTATAACATTCAAAAACCAGTTGGAGAACACTTCAACCTCCCTGGACACTAGATTACAGACCTAGAAGTCACAACATTATAACAAAAAAACTTAAAAAACAGACTCCAACGAGAGACTGCTGAAATAGAATTAATTTGCAAACTGGACACCATTAAATTAGGCTTGAATAAAGACTGGGAGTGGATGTGTCATTACACAAAGTAAAAGTATTTCCCCGTGTTTATTTCTCCCCCGAAACACATACTACTGTTCCTCACACATTCTTGTCAACTGCTGGAAATGGCCCATCTTCATTATCACTACAAAAGTTTTTTTTTTCTCTCCTGTTGGTAATAGCTCACCTTAACTAATCACTCTCGTTATAGTGTGTATGATAAGACCCATTGTTTCATGTTCTCTGTGTGTATATATATATATATCTTCCTACTGTATTTTCCATCTGATGAAATGGGCTTTAGCCCACAAAAGCTTATGCTCAAATAAATTTTTTAGTCTCTAGGTGCCACAATTACTCCTCGTTCTTTCTGTTGATACAGACTAACACGGCTACCACTCTGAAAAAAAAAAATCAGAGAGGAGATCTTTCAATTGAAAATGAATATATATATATATATATATATATATATATATATATATATATATATATATATGGTATGTCTTAGTCAATCTTTCTTTTTATGCTCATCACTCAGCATAGGTCCCCATGCCTTGTTTACTGCACACCATCAAAATACTGCACCAAATATGGAGTTATATGAAATATATATATTACATTTAAAAGCACAATAGCTATCATAGAGTTTAAGCAGGGATGGATTTAGGGGCAGGTGAGCCTGGGATGCTGGGGTTGGAGGGTGCCAGGCTCAGGGTGCTGTTTTCATTGTTAATGGAAAAAGGGAAAATAGAAAGTTTGAAGTGAAATGTTTCAGATATTCCATATGTGGACTCATTTTTCACTAACCTCCTGGAATGTTCTGGACCTTTGTAGAATCTCATGGAACCTTCCAGACTTTCTGAGAATGACATTTTCCTTGAACCTCCTAGAATGTTGTCAATCATGCCTTGAAGGTATATAAGGGAGAGGGCATCACTAATCAGTATTTATATATGGCATAAATAAATACAGATTTACAGATCCTAGCATGCAAATGTATCATTTTATATGACAGGGATAAATCTTGCATGCCAATTATGCATCAAAGTCGTGAAATGGGCTACAAATGATATAAAAATGAGGTACTCAAAAGTTTAACAAATGAAGGGAAGGGAACACCAAAGACACTCCTTACCTAGGGCTCCATTTGGACCTGGGCTGGCCCTGAGTTTAAGGCCAGAAGGGACCACCAGATCATCTAGTCTGACCTTCTGTATATCACAGGACACCAACACCACCCAGCACTCACACAGTAACCCAACGATCCATGTATTCAGTGGTTTATTTTGAATTAAAAGTGAATGCTGAAGTTAGAAATAAGCTCTCTTATATTTCTGTTGTACACTAAATACACTGATGTAATGGTGTGTAGACACCACATAAATTAGAAATAGGTCGATAGGCAGGCAGAAAAATGGTGGGAGATTAAGGAGAAAGGAACACGACATCCAGATTCAATCATGCGGGTGGCTCAGCAAGTAGATGGGAAATTCAATTCAATGTAGGCAAATAATTAGTTTGGGAAAAAAGAAACGTGCTTGGGAATATGCGTTGAACGGGATAGTCGCACAGCATACTAATCAGGACAAGGATCTGGTAGTTATTATGGGGAAATAATTAAAACCATCAGTCCCAGGGCACAATGGAGTAAAAAAGGATGTGACAGTAGATTACAGTAGCAGAAGGATGGAATACCAAACAGAAGGACTGGTACTATTATTATAGAAGATATTTTGGTTTCTGTCTGGAATCTTGAGTGCAGAACCAGTCACCCTATTTTGTATGTCTGTAGATATGATTCTACACACCTGGCAAATGCCGTGCTTATCCTGATGAGCACAACTCCTGCTAGCACTATTTGGACACAAATATAAAATAACACAAATAGTAATACAATATCTCTGTGGTAAAAACTAGGATGAGGCCCATGTGTACAATCAAAGTTAAGGAAGTTGCATTTATCTCACAGTAGAGGAAATGCTAAGGTGGCCTCATAGAAGTTTTAGGAAAATGGAAGTTTACACAAATTGTTTACACTGATAAAGGTTATTACAGAAATGAGACATAATCAGAAGGTTAAGGAAACCAGGAGGAAATATAACACGCATGGAGTAAGTTACCAAGGAAACTTCAAGTTGAGATCCACATATTTAGCTTCTGACATTGCATACCCATGTTGGTGTGTTTGCAACTGATTATACGTTCAGAAAAAAAAAAGAAAAAAAAGAAAAAAGAAAAGCTAGATACACTTCATTACATCCATTGAAGACTATGCTGATACCAATTTATTTTACATGGAATATGCTCAGCTATTACACTGATAGGTGGCAGCAGAAAACCCCGAAAAGGAGAGAGACAAAACTGCCTATTCATACAAATGGGTGCACATACAAACTTTCTGCATTCTGTTACAGAAACTGATTTGAAAATTTGATACTGAAAATTTTCAGAGACACCTAGATTTTGTATTATAAATGGAGGTGATAAGCCATTATGGCAAACTAGACTTGGCAAAGAACCTAAGATGGAATGGATGACCTTATAAATCACTTTCATTCAGTGGTTCTCAAAGCTGGTCTGCCGCTTGTTCAGGGAAAGCCCCTGGCGTGCCGTACAGGTTTGTTTACCTGCCGCGTCTGCAGGTTCGGCCAATCGTGGCTCTCACTGGCCGCGGTTCGCAGCTCCAGGCCACTGGGGGCTGCGGGAAGCAGCGCAGGCCAAGGGACATGCTGGCTGCCCTTCCCGCAGTCCCCATTGGCCTGGAGCGGCGAACAGCGGCCAGTGAGAGCCACGATTGGCCGAACCTGCAGACGCGGCAGGTAAATAAACCGGTACAGTGCGCCAGGGGCTCTCCCTGAAGAAGCGGTGGACCGGCTTTGAGAATCACTGCTTTCATTTCATTTTCTTCAAATCTTGAAGCAAGAAGAAAAGAGCAAAAAAAAAAAAAATCAATCAAAAAATCAAGATAGAATGGTATTAAGGAAAATACCTTATGGTGCTGATGTGATGGGATCCTTGGGGTACAACCTGGAACTGGGGTACCACTGTGGCCTCTTAACTCTCCATCCTGGGCTGTCTCTCACAATGCTTTGCTAGTGACAAGCAGCAAACCCCTCCAGAGGCTGCTGTCACTCCACACAACATCATGTGGAACCCCACACCCAGCTAGATTGCATGAATGCTCCCAGAGCCACTCACGAATCACACAGAGAAAGTCACCAGCCAATCCCCCCAGCCTTATACCCCAGAGCTGTATCATCCTACCTTAGTCAAAAGCCTGACTAGTGTAAGTTTATTACCCGGTCCAGCCTCCCCTTAATGTGGAGAGGACACACATTAGCTTTTGCAAACTGAGCTGAGGTTTCCCAAGCACTTCAAGCAAAATGCACGGTTTTAGGTAAAGCACAAAACAGATTAACTAGATTTTAAATGATTATAAGTGGTAGGCATAAAAGGCCAGAGATGAAATAAAAGAGAAACACACAATCTAAATCTTAAACCTTTTTACACTCGGCAGTATTTATATCAAGCAATTTTCTCACTCCAATGGATGCTTACAGTTCATAATACACAGATTTCTCTCTTAAACCCGGACCAGTCTCCTTTGGTAAAGTTGCCATCTTCTCAGTGTTCTTGTTGCTTCCAGCGTCGGTAGGGGAGGAGAAAGACCAGGGCATGCTGCCCCTGTTCCCTATTTTATATTCTTAGCCCATGTGCCTGGAAGGTCATTGCCCAGACATGCCCTTGGTATGGTCTTGTGCAACTGAGTCATAGAGTTGAGCAGTCTCCATTGTGTGGTGCTTACGTAGCCCTCACTGAATTGTATTCACTTGATTATAACTTTTTTGCTGATTAATGGTCATTGAACACCCTCTGGGGTGGGGGTCCTTTGTATATCATCAGAAAATTTAGAGCATATTTCAGTAACAACTATACAGCAAAATCTCGTAACTTCATAAGCACGCATGATATACATATTTTGGCAGAACTGGGGGTTTCAGCAGATCATGACTTTTCATGTGATATCTTACATTACATGCTTTGTAAGAAATATCACAACCATATATGAATGATGAATATGGGGGTTACAGGGTGCCATTTTAAGATACATTGCGTCACAGCTGAATCCCGCTTAAAGTTGTATTCGGTGTTCTTGCCCATACTTTTCCATAAGCTGAGTACTTGCATGTAAATATATATTTCCAATTTATGAGGACTATGGAACTGCGATTACAATTTTCAAGACCTACACAGAAATATATAAAAATACAATTAATGATTCTTCTTCCAGTGCCAACATAGATAGATGAATATAAGGAAAGGTAATGAAAATGGTGGGAGCTATCAGTAGCTTTTGTAAGGAAGCTTTTATGGTCCTTCAGAAATATAATACGCAACATAATTCTAGTGAGAATAGCATTTCCTCATTCTTTTTCTGTCGAAGGAACAATCTTCCAGGGTGTCTGACCAAATAACACAGTCTGTTGGAAGGTAGGCAGAAGGGAATTGTTCAGAATGAATTTAGCTAATATACTTTTTGTTGTGAGGCAAACACAGGTTTCTCCTGGAAGAAATTCAGTCAATGATTTTTTTTTCATTGACAGAAATCAAATAGAATGAATCATGACAGAAGAGAATTCCAAGTATGGCTGTGTTAATACAATCATCACCCTTAAAAACTTAACTGCTTAAGAGTGCAATCCTGCAAACTCTACCACATGTCAATGGGACTCTTCATCGGCTTAAAGCTAATGCTTATGTGGAAGTGTAGGCAATATTCAGGACTTAGCTAAGTAACTTTAGCTCCAGATATGCCATATTCCTTGGTTATTCCCCCTAGTCATCATAGGAGAAAATAAAGAATACTGAATATATTAAGGCAACCATATCTATTTATTCACACATAAAAACTTAATGAAGGCAGAGTTAAGGTTTCTGGAATGGAGTGGGCCGGGTGGGAAGGGGACACTGAGGAGAAACTCATGAGTTTAGTGGGAGAAGGCAAGAGCATTTATGCCTTCTCAGTGAACATTCTGTGTTTGGTCAGAGGGTAGCGCTGCTGCCCAAAACACAGAGGACATCAGAAGGTCCACAAGGAAGTTCTCTGGCCTGTGTTGTGCAGGAAGTTAGACTAGATGATCACAGTGGGCCCTTCTGACCTTAGAATCTACAAGAGGATGGAGGGCTGGGTGAAAACTGGGCTTGGCAGGGAGGAGATCACAGGAATCCCTCCACTTCCTGTGGATCTCCTGGGAATATGCAGTAGAGAAGAAACTCCAGCAAGCTTTAGGTGGCTTATTAGCTTTCTTCAGGAGCATAAAGAAGCCAGTTGGTCCACCTGGTTACCTAGAGCAGTATTACCAGAACCCAAAGCAGTGGTAACTTAACTGTTTCTCGCCAGGTGGTGTCAGAAATAAATCAATGGGGACACAGCTCCTCCATCCGATAAATGATTGATACAAACCAGAATGTCTTTACCTAAAACTTCTTTTCATTTGGTCTTAAGCACACACACAGTAGCAGTAGGGTTAGAGCATTCCAAACATTCATACTCACCCAAAGTCTGAAATGGTTTCAAATGATTACCAGTTGGCCTTCTAGGGGCCCTAATTCCGTCCAGCTGATGGGGAGTTTAGGTGCCAGCTCCTTACCCAAAGAAAAGCTTCCTCAGACTGCTCCAAAGTATATTCTTTTGCCTAATCTTTTATAGCTAACTTAAACAAAGCCCCTAGCTCATGGTGACTCCTACTGGGTCACCATAGTAACCCCTGGTGAATCACCAGTTCTCCTAATTTCAGCAAACTACTCATTATCTGTTATCATCAAAGCATTTCTAGTCTTAACAACAATAAAACTTGTAGGTCAGAGGCACTTAACCAAGGCTGACTGTCCAAACATTCGTTCCATTCTCATGGTACATTAACTTCCTCCCATTCTGATTAGCAAATTGCAAACATGCAGCTGCATGGCCTTGTCTCTCAGTGCCTAAGATTATTTTCCTAGCTATGTGGTGTTTGATTTTCAGCTAGCAGTAGCTGGACACACAAGATGGCTGACTGCAGTACTTTCAAGTTCTGGGATTACAGACCCATCATCCCCATACAGAAACCTGCAAACCTTAGAAACCTCAGTGGTGTGGTGGAAGACCCCTTCTTTCCAGTGATGTGTTTTCCCAGATGATGGGGTTACATTTTGACATCTATCTTAAAATGAGAAGACTTGCTTATCTTTTTTCAATGAAATCTTATGTCTCCAGCAGTCAGCTGATGCGCTAAACTAGGAATACTGAAACCAATGGTCCATAGTGATGTTCCATAATAATAATCTAACCTTTGAAATTAGAATTTGATTTACTATATTTTGGTGCTGTTCAATGGATCTCATCTACAGGACTCCAATGAATTGAAGTGAATTTTGCTTCTGCTTTTGCTTTTGAGTTATTAAGTGGCAAAAACAACACAAAAAAACCTTAGGATTTTTTTTTTAACGCTGGTGAACTCCTTTATTTTTAAGGTGTTATAATTCAGCACCCTCTTGACCATTTCACTTCAAATTTTGTAGAGACATTTTATGTCCCTAATTTTAGGCCTTGGCTACATAGAAGTCTTTTTGGCATAACCTAAGGTGTAAATTAAAACAAATATAATTATATGATCATAACCACCCTGTAGATACACTTTATTCTGATACGAGAGTGGTGGTGGTGGGGGGGGGTTGTTTCTGCTTTGTCACTTATGCAGAGGGGCATATCAGTAGAACTGTATTGGCATAACCAGCAAAACTTTTCCATGTGGACAATGCCTCAATCTATCAGTGTTGAAGCTTGTATGACCTTTCATGTGCATTTCAGAGGAGGGTTGAATTTGGGTTTCTAGGTTAACATGAAAACACAGTTACAACCTTAACTATGGAGATTGCTCTCATTCCATAAATTAAGGGAAAAATTAGGAGTATTCAAGGGTGACCATGATACCAGCAGAAATTATACAGCTCTGTTGCTTTGTGTAGGAATTCATTTCCCGCAGGCATCATACAAGCAGTACTAATTCAGAATGATATGTTTATATTGCTACCAATTAAAATATTTTATTTGCCCAATTACTATATTGTTTTCTTTAAAAGGGTACTGTACCTACTGTATAATTACATTACAAACACACAATGTATTTCCTAGTAATAATATACTATTGCTTAGTGCAGAGGTTCTCAACCTGTGGTCTGTGGACCACCAGTGGTCTGCGAGCTCCATCCAGGTGGTCCACGGATAGCTCCCTCTAAGGTGAGCGCCTGACCACCTGCACGTGAACTAATGAAGGGCGTGGCTCCACTAATTAGGTGCCTGGACCCTGGAGAAGACGCATATGTGAGGTGGTGGCCTTGGGGGGAATAGCGGTAGGTGGGAGGGAGCAGTGGGGTGAGAAGAGGGGATGGGGGGAATTTGGGATGTGCAGGGCTGCAGTCGCCAGAGAAAGAGTCAACTTTCCCCAGATCCAGGGCTGTGGCTGCTGGGGAGAGACGGCGTCCTTTCCAGCCCAGGGGCTGCTGCAGTGGTGGGGAGAGGGCACATCCATCGAATTAGATAGGTAAGGCTACTGATATTAAAATATGACTTGTCTGCTTTTATTTTTAGAACAAAAACGTTAATTATTATTATTTTTTCTTTATATAGCACTTTTATCCAAAGCGCTTTACAATAGTTAGCTAACGGTACAAAGAGCATTTGGAAAGATCATTAAGTGGTCCACTGAGACCCTAAGCAATTTTCAGTTGGTCTGTGGGAAATAAAAGTTTGACAACCACTGGCTTAGTGCCATGGGCTCACACTGGGGCCTCCTGCTGGGCAGTTCAGGAATTTGCTCAGTCCCAGCAGATCTGCCCTCAGGTGGTGATGGGTCCTTGCCTCCGCTTGGAGGCCCATTATGGCTCCTTTTTCAGCATCTTGTTCGTGGCACAGCCCTCTGGCCTTGTCACAATCTGGTTCCCACCCCTTTCAGGCAACATAGTGGCATGGCAGTCCACAGCCGGGCCTCTTCTTCAGCAGCTAGTGGGGGCCCAGTCCTGCCCAATACTCTAGGCCAAGCATAAAGACAGTAGCCAAATCAGATAAAAAAGCTAAAAGAACTTATGAGCCCTTTTGCAACAGACATCACTCAGTTACAGAACCGCCAGTCTAGAACCTGGTGACTGTGTGAGTGTCAAATTGGATGGAAAGAAGGGATAGACAACTCCAGCTGTCATAAAGTAAAAGAATTCAGTGCCCAGTTCATATATGATAGAGACCAACCGTGAAGAGATCAACAGAAACCATGTGAGAAACAGAAAGAACCATCAACAGAGCAAACTTTACAGGTGGCAGGTGCAAAACAAGATGACAACTCAGGCAGTCATTGCAATTAATGGAGAGCCAGATGACCAAGTTGTTACGTGCTCAGGTTATGTAATTAGAAAATCAGTATGATTCAGAAACACTTAACAGACCAATATGTACTGAACTTCAAAGACAGTATGACAGTTTAAGTATTATAAATAGTCGGAATGTAGAAATTAAAGGGAAAGATGTTATGGAATGCTAAACCATATTATACTGTTCAGCTCCTCGGTGACACTGTATGTTATATGCTTTATTTAAACTATCCTTTGCCTCACCTTGAAGAGCATTAAAGGATCTTATGATGAACACAACTGGTGTTTATGAGCAAGCTCTGAAACCGGTCCATATCTGGTACAGAAGAACATGACAGCCTCAGGGGTGTGAAAAAAGTTAAGCCAACATAAGCCTCACTATAGACACCGCTATGTCGACAGAAGAATTCTTGAATTGACTTAGCAACGGCCTCGCAAGGCCGTGGATTTACTACACTGATGAAAAAGACCCTCCAATCGCTTTAGCGAGCCTCTACACTACAAGAGGTAAAGTAGGATTGTTGCAGCCTGCGTCTTCTGCATGCATGAATATTAGAGCTGTGGGATGAGATCAGGTTGGAATATTTGAAATTTTCACAGAAAAATTAGGAAAGAGATGAAAAATAGTCACCATTTTCAATCAGCTCTATTCAGTCAAGAGCCAACGGCCCTGATTGCCAAAGCTGTGCTGGGAGGTGCTCACTCTTGGATAAGACAGGAGTTAAGTCTCAGACATCTAAATACCACAGTGGTGAGGGCACTGGAAATGCCTCAAGAGGCCAATAGATATTAAAATAAAAGCTATCCAGCACGCTCAAAATAGACCTATTTTGTTTACCCCCACCATAGATTCTATGTGGAGAAAAAGAGGGAGGAAGAACATTGTTCCAGAGTAACAGCCGTGTTAGTCTGTATTCGCAAAAAGAAAAGGAGAACTTGTGGCACCTTAGAGACTAACCAATTTATTTGAGCATAAGCTTTCGTGAGCAAAAGCTCACTTCATCGGATGCATACTGTGGAAAGACTAGAAGATCTTATTATATACACACAAAGCATGAAAAAATACCTCCTCCCACCCCACTCTCCTGCTGGTAATAGCTTATCTAAAGTGATCACTCTCTTTACAATGACAGGTTTCAGAGTAACAGCCGTGTTAGTCTGTATTCGCAAAAAGAAAAGGTGTACTTGTGGCACCTTAGAGACTAACCAATTTATTTGAGCATGAGCTTTCGTGAGCTACAGCTCACTTCATCGGATGCATACCGTGGAAACTGCAGAAGACATTATATACACACAGAGACCATGAAACAATACCTCCTCCCACCCCACTGTCCTGCTGGTAATAGCTTATCTAAAGTGATAATCAAGTTGGGCCATTTCCAGCACATGTTTCATGGTCTCTGTGTGTATATAATGTCTTCTGCAGTTTCCACGGTATGCATCCGATGAAGTGAGCTGTAGCTCACGTAAGCTCATGCTCAAATAAATTGGTTAGTCTCTAAGGTGCCACAAGTACTCCTTTTCTCTTTACAATTTGTATGATAATCAAGGTGGGCCATTTCCAGCACAAATCCAGAGTTTAACAAGAACATGGGGGAAGGGGGGGAGGAAAAAACAAGGGGAAACAGGCTACCTTGCATAATGACTAAGCCACTCCCAGTCTCTATTCATTATCATACACAATGTAAGGAGAGTGGTCACTTTGGATAAGCTATTACCAGCAGGAGAGTGAGTTTGTGTGTGGGGGGGGTGAGAAAACCTGGATTTGAGTTGGAAATGGCCCACCTTGATTATCATACACATTGTAAGGAGAGTGATCACTTTAGATAAGCTATTACCAGCAGCAGAGTGGGGTGGGGGGAGGCATTTTTTCATGCTTTGTGTGTATAAAAAGATCTTCTACACTTTCCACAGTATGCATCCGATGAAGTGAGCTTTCGCTCATGAAAGCTTATGCTCAAATAAATTGGTTAGTCTCTAAGGTGCCACAAGTACTCCTTTTCTTTTTGAAGAACATTGTGTTATCCATTAACTTAATCCTGCCTCAGTGTGTGTGTGTGTGTGTACATTATAAGATGTGGTAAATTGATCATAGTAGGAAGTTGCTCTCTGGATACATTCCAAATGGAATACCTGTTAATACTGGAACAAATGGACCTCTCAATATGTATTCCACTGCCTGATAATGGGTAGAATCAGAACTGCTCAGATCTGGGCTATAGGTCTTGTATTGCTGAAAGGGAGGTTTCCTGTACCTGAATATTATTAATAATAATAATTGGCAATACTTAGCGCTTATAGCCATCTTCATGAGCAGTTCTCAATAGACTTGACACAAAAGGTAAAGAGTCATTACCCACATTTTAGAAATCGGGAAACTGAGGCCCAGAGTGATAGACACAGGCTCTGGTGTGCTGCGTAGTAAGCACTGTGAAGTTCCTAAGACACTGTGGCTTTGTTACAACTTTAATAGAGAGAATTAATAGGACACACTAGTTTAAATGTCAGTCTCCTTTAACGCTTCATGTGCCTAGACATCGACAGTTCAGATCCAAACCCTTACTTCAGCCGCATTTGGCTCGGAAAGAGAGATGGTGATTTGACAGCAACAGCATTGGCTTTGCTTACAAAGCCAGACTCCTGGCAATGGAGCCAGACATTTTTATTAAGAAGAGACTTTGTTGTTTACCAGCATTTATGAAAAAGAGTGGGTTGCCTGGAATCCTGAAAACAAACGGGGAAGAAACTTGCAAGTTATTGCCATCTAGGGCTACAGCAGTTCACAGTCCTGTGCAAAGTCAATTAACATATAACATTGCAGGCATTACTGCTGCAGTTCATTATGCAAATTGCTAGCATCCCAGGGAAGCCAACTCTTTTATGTAGTTAAATTGTTTACATGCTTATTTGTGTTTTAACAGTGTTTTTTCTGGCTTTTTTTGTCTCTGTTGGCACTAAGCTTTTAAGTTGGGTCTTTCCATCATGCATAAAACTCATGAATACTTGCAAGTTTTGTGCTATTAAAGTGATTGCCTCATTTCTAGGCAGTGATTCTTTTTTCAATCCACATGATTTTTCAGTCCATGAACACAGTTTCCAGTGTGTGTGTGTGTGGTGTATATAATGCATGCTAGAGTGAATGGTGAGACTCTGCCTGGATAGTTATTTAACATACATTATATACGAAGTGGAACAGGTTCAGTGGGAAAGATGAGAGAGACCCACCCCGGAATACCCTACAAGCCAGTGGTTAGGGCAGTGGTGGGACAAGTGGCTTTGAGTCCTTGTTCTAGAGCAAAAACAACAAGGAGTCCGGTGGCACCTTAAAGACTAACAGGACATTCTCTAACAGATTTAAAAGTAGCTATACTTCAACAAAAAAACTTCAGAAACAGACTTCAAAGAGAAACAGCAGAACTAAAATTCATTTGCAAATTTAACACAATTAATTTGGGCCTGAATAGGGACTGGGAACGGCTGGCTCATTACAAAAGCAGCTTTGCCTCTCCTGGAGTTGACACCTCCTCATCAATTATTGGGAGTGGAATACATCCACCCTGATCGAATTGGTCCTGTCAACACTGGTTCTCCACTTGTGAGGTAACTTCCTTCTCTTCATGTGTCAGTATAATAATGCCTGCATCTGTCATTTTCACTCCATGTATCCAATGAAGTGTGTTCTAGCCCACAAAAGCTTATGCCCAAATACATTTGTTAGTCTTTAAGGTGCCCCCAGACTCCTTGTTGCTTTTGTGGATACAGACTAACACGGCTACCCGCTGTTCTAGAGCAGGAATTTGAATCTGTGCCTCCCACATCCTAGGGACCTGCCTGAACCAACAAGGGCACCTCTTCCACTGTAGTTTGACAAACCGAGCCTTAGTCCCTTTGTGAATCTAGCCCACAGGTTCTCAAACTTCATTGCACAGCGGCCCCCTTCTAACAACAAAAAATAGTACATGGCCCCAGGAGGAGGGACCAAAGCTTGAGCCCACCCAAGCCCCACCACCCCAGGTCGGGGGCCAAAGCCCAAAGGCTTCAACCCCATGCAGGGAGCTGGTAATCAGAGCCCCACCACCCAGGGCTGAAATCCTGAGGCTTCAGCTTCAGCCTCAGGTGATGGCGTTAGGGCTTTGGCATCAGTCCTGGGCCCCAGAAAGAGTAAGCCAGCCCTGACGACCCCATTAAAATTGGGTCCCGACCCACAGTTTGAGAACCGCTGAATCTAGCATGATCAGGTGAAATGTTTCAATAATATCAACAGTTCTTTTCAACATTTCTGAATTATTTTCTTATTTATTTTGATGGAAATGATTCACCAAAATCGACAGACATTAATGAAATATTTCGGTTAACCCAAATCTGCATTGTTATTTTTATTTTGGTGAGGAAAGAAATTGGCCAAAAAATGTCACTCACTGTACTCTGAGGTTTGACTCAGTGCTCAGAAGCCTGATGCTTCTCCAAATGATCCAATTATTTCAACTACGTAAAATAATATAGAATAACAATGCAGAAAATCTGAACACTGAGATGTGTTAGCTTATAACAATAATATCCCAAGGAAAGTGGTGAAAGTTCCAACACGTAAGACATTTAAAAACAGACTGGTTAGAACAGTAATGAAGGTATGTTAAAGAGCCATCTGGCCTTGATAAGGAGATGGGCTACATTACTTAATTAATATTTTTCTTGTCTCTAGATTATATGCCAGAGTTGGTCAAAAATAAACAGGAAAAAATCATGAACTTCTGTTTAAAATTTGCCCCATTTTTTTTCAAAATTCTGAAATTTTAAAAATTTAAAACCCTTGGATCAGCTCTAAAACTGACCTGAACACAGTGGACAATATCTCCTAGAGAATCAGATTTTTCCTCTATTTTTGTCTCCCCCTGAATTTTAGATTTTGAAAATACTCAACTAACTATTAGAATACTTCTTTTAAAATTCCATAACTTCTATCCTGTATCTGTCAGATTTCTCTGGTCATATTTGGGTTGGGCTAACCCTTGTAATAGGCCAGGTGTGGCTGCCGCCTTCCATTCAGAGTAGTTGTAAAGAAGGCTTTGTAATCAGGAGGCTGAAACAATGGAAGTAGCATCCAGAAAAACACAGGCACATGGAAACTCTGAGTAGAAACTGTGACAATTCATTGCAAATCTGCACTACTGAATTTTATAAAAACATTTAGTCTTTGGAAAGCCAAAGCCCAGGGCCAAAGGGATAACGGTGTCTGATTTCTTCATTAAAATCATTCCATCATTCTGCTAGTCGATTGTATTACACAGCAGAGAACAAACAAAAAAAAGAGACATTTTTAAAAAGTTGTACAGCATTTTACTACATAAAGCAGTCAAACTGAGTGATAACGTTAGCTTCACACCACTCACTCCTGCCAATTCAGATACTTCTGTCACTGTCACTTGGGACTGAAATGGTTTGAACAGACATTATGAATCTAACATATAAGGAGTGTCAAAAATGGTTTCTTTTCTGTCAAACCTGCTCTTATGCTACAAGATGTCAACTTGTTTCACTCTACTCATGAAAGGTTTCTTCTCTATTCTTTGGCGTTGTTCCATTATACCAAAGATCATGGTGGGGAAGATTTATTGTGAAAGGAAAACTTGATTATATACCCCTATAGAAGCACCAGTGCAATGTTCAAACTATCTGATTCCTGCAGAGCTACTATTACTGTCATTATTACAAGAGTGTCTAGATGCCAAGGTCAGGACCAAGATCAGGGTCCTATTTTACTGGGCAGCGTGCAGCTCCAGGGACTTTAACAGAAGTGTGTTCACTTATCCCCACTAAGGAACTGGCCCTGACTTATCTGAAATAAGTCACTGATTTTAAAACATTGCATCACCTATAATATGGTGTCTGTAAAAGCAATGCAGTACCATGCATGTGGCCTTAGGAAACCAGCGTTCTATCCCTGGCTCTGCTTCTGACCTACACATTGCAGAGCATGCAATTGATTTAGACAAGGCAAGCAATGGCGAGAAGGAAAACAGGTAAAGTTAAGTGAAGAGATTTGCTAAAGGTCAGTGGCAAGGCTGAGAAAAGAACTATGACACCAGACTGCCTTTACAGTTGTTGTACTGTAGGTGGTACAATGTTCTATAATCAGTAACTTATTTTACATTATTCAGCTCCAGGGCTTCAGCAGGTGCAAGTCAATACACCTCCATTGAAATCCATACGGCTGCATCAATTTTCTCAAGTTGAGTTTCTAGCCTTATGTACGTTACCCTTCTGTCAGATACTGTTAGCAGCAAAAAGGGTTGGGTTCAATTTTCTAGGGGTTCCTTCTGAAGATGTAACTCACACCAGCTCAAGTCTCTCCCTAGAAACCTTGGAAACTGTATCTACCACCCTGGGTGCTCCAATGTGGGAGGAATAGTTCAGTGGTTTGAGCATTGGCCTGCTAAACCCAGGGTTGTGAGTTCAATCCTTGAGGGGGCTATTTAGGGATCTCGGACACACACACACACACACACACAATTTCGATGATTTAGTTGGGGATTGGTCTTGCTTTGAGCAGGGGATTGGACTAGATGACCTCCTGAGATCCCTTCCAACCCTGATATTCTATGAATGGGGAATTCTTCACCACTGTCAAGCACTATGTACAGGTGTTTAAAACAAAGATAACTTGGTGGAGGGAGGAGTAGAATGAACATGGGAAAACCAGTAATTAATAACTTCTATGAAGTAAGACTCCCGAATCCCTGCACCCCTGGATGTCTCCCCAATAGTCCCAACCTCACTCTCCCTGGCAGTTGTGAGTGGTGGTGCCTTCTAGTCATTTCCCTCCTCACCAACTCCCCACACACAATTAGCTCTCTGGGGTTGGGGGCGAGGGGTGTCAAATAACTCTGGAGGCTTGGGCTGCTCCAGGGGCTCTATCACTTGATCCAGCTAGGGTGATTTCAGCTTTAATTGCTGGGTAGAGAGACCCACACCACAGTCCCTTAGGTAGACCGCTGATCACTCTGCTGTTTCAGCCCAAGCTATCACAGCTCGGCTCCAGCTGCCACCACACTGTGCTGCCCAGTGCCTCAAAGCCACCCCTGCTCTGTGTCATATGTTGTCTCAGGGTTACTTCTGCTCAGCTCTTTAGTGAAAGGTCAGTGGTCCTGGTCAGGGTGAGCCCAGGCACATTTGGTGTGAATCCTTAAACTCTTCATTTTCCAAAAGGGTCAATAGCATCTTGTTGCTCCCAAACTCAAAACTTAACTGTATTTTAACCAAAATACCCCAAATTGCCACAGAACTGAAATGCAAACAAGGCCTGGCCCATTTATTCATTTCAAGGCCAGAAGGGATCACTGTGATATTCTAGTCTGATATCCTGTTAATTTCAGACCAAAGGACTCCCCTAAAATAATTCCTAGAGCAGATCTGTTAGAAAAAAAAATCCAGTATTGATTTTAAAGTTGCCAATCATGGAGACTCCACCATTACCCTCGGTAAACTGTTCCAATGGTTAATTACCCTCATGGTCCAAAAAAAACCCCAACACCTTGTTTTCAGTATGAATTTGTCTAGCTTCAACATCCAGCCATTGGATTGAAAAGTCCATTATTAAATATTTGTTCCGCAGGCAGCACCTTATAGACTATAATAAAGTCAGCCCTTAAAGTTTATTAAGCTAAACAGATTGAGCTCCCTGAGTCTATCACTATAAGCCAGATTTTCTAACCCTTTAATCATTCTTGTGGCTCTTCTCTGAACCCTCTCCAATTTTTCCAACATCCTTCTTGAATTGTGGACACAAGAACTGGACACAGCATTCCAGCAGCTGCAGTTGAACCAGTGCCAAATATAGAAGGAAAATAACTTCTCTCCTACTTGAGATTACCCTGTTTATGCAGGCAAGAATCGGCCTTAGCTCTTTTGGGCACAGCATCACACTGGGAGCTCACATTCAGCTGATCATCTACCGCAGCCCTCAAATCTGTTCGGAGTCACTGCTTCCCAGAATGGAGTCCCTATCCTAGACGTATGGCTTGCATGCTTTGTTCCTAAATGTATACATTTACATTTACACATATTAAAATGTGTATTGTTTGCTTGCCCTCATTCAGTCAATTTCCCCTTGCTGTCCAACAGATGCTGGCAGAGAGCCTCCCAGTTGGAGCCCCTGCTCATCTGGAGTTGTCAAGTAGCTTTGGGGGCCACTCTTCTCCCATTTCACCAACCGGTGTCAGTAGTGAGCTCCCTAGTATCTAGGGCTTCAGGCCACAGAGCTTACATGTATATTAAATTTCATATTAGTATGTTTTCATATCATTCTGGCTTCATTCCTAAAACAACCTACTGATGAGTTTGCTGTAATCAATTGTAAAGAACTACCTGCTGTGTATATGGGCCTCTATTCATGATCGATAGCTATAGCTGGATCTGCTAAGCTGGATCAGAAGGATTGGTGGTGCTTTCATGTTTGTGGATCTCAACATTATGTGTGTATATATCTCCACCAAATACAATAATAGTATACTGTAAGGCAGCCTGGTTTTGTGGATAAGACACTGGAGTGGGACCTGGAAATGAGCTGTTGCTATTGACTTCTTGTCTGACTTTGGGCAAATCACTTACATTCTTTCTTCTTTATCTATTTAGATTTTAAACTCTTCAGAGCTGGGACTGTTTCTTACCATGTGTTTGCATAGCACCTAGCATAATGATGAGGCCCCAATCCTGGTTGCTGGGCTCTCAGCACAACTGAAATACAAAGAGTAATAAGAGCATCTATGAGGAATTGTGAGTGTTCTGTAATCACATATTTGAAAACTATGCAAAGAATAAAGACATGACATATGCACAGCTATTCTTCAACATATCTCTTTTTGAATTAGATGTATAATACACAAGTCAATAATTATGAATATGACTAAGATGTTATGCATTAAGTAATTTCCATTTGAATGGGCTGTTGAGTATTATTACTGAATTTATCATCTGAGGAAAGCTTACAGCTGCCAAGCAAGAAGGTGGAAGTGGGTTCGCCAACATTATCCATTTCTATTTTTTCCAAGGAGACAGAAGACTGAGATTACTGATCCTCCACCCACCTCCCAGCCACGCTTATGAATCAGTCAGTAGGCAGTTGTTCACTGAGAAAAAACAGGAAGAAATAAAGTAGGAAAGGATACCTCAGGGATTCTATTTTGATTTAAGTGCACACACTTCATAATTAATAAATTATAATAATAACATATAATAATAATAATTATAATAATACCTAACTCTTCTAATAAGTAGCTCTCAAAGCACTGTACAAAGGAGAAACAGATGGGGAAACTGAGGCACAGAGAGGTGCTGTGACTTGCCCAAGGTCACCCAACAGGCCAGTTGCAGAACCAAGAACCCAAGTCTCATTAGTCTGCATCTAGTGTGCTCACCACTGTCATATTTTATTTATAATGTAACTGGACAGCCGTGTGGTCTAGTGGATAACACACTGGATTAGGTATTATTATTATTACTACATGTTATCTTCCTTTGTTTAACTCTTCTTTGCACGGTATTTATATATCTAATAGGAACTCTGTGCTATAGTCTATTCTGGAATTTTGAGAAAGTTAAAATAAAGACAGAAGTTCTTTCTGCCTCTGCCTTATAATAATGCTACTTTCTTCTTCTAATTCTGGGAGCCAGATACCAAGCTGGGATACTGTACATCAGTATAATACCACTGACTTCCAGCTGAGGTTATGATCCAGTGTCTTTCAGAGAAGGATATCTAGACACATTTCAGACAATTTGTAACAAATCCATCCTACAAGTTATTGACTGACGGACGTACAGCAAAAAGAAAAGGAGTACTTGTGGCACCTTAGAGACTAACCAATTTATTTGAGCATAAGCTTTCGTGAGCTACAGCTTACTTCATCAAATGCAGGAATGTGCATTTTCCCAGGACGTGTGCAGTGTATATTGGAGAAGGGGTAAAAGAAATCCAAATAAAACATGGTACTTCATTAAAATCCTAATAGGGCTCCAAAAGGAGCCACAATAGGTTGTGCTTTCTTTTTCAGATCTCTGTGTTTTGGAGCAGGAGATGAAAGTGGAAAGTAATCAGAACTCTAGTGGAAGTAAAATGTTTCCCTTTTAAGACACTCTCTAAACTGCTAACAGCTTTGGATCCAAAAGCAAGCTAGTAAGCCTCTGTGTGTAAATGCAAATTACCTAGCTGATGGGCACAAAGGAGCTGCAAATAATGAATACATCTGATCAGCAAACAGGCTACTAGAAGACTCAGATTATGGCCCTCCAGAAAGTGAGCTGTAGCTCACGAAAGCTTATGTTCAAATAAATGAGTTAGTCTCTAAGGTGCCACAAGTCCTCCTTTTCTGTTTGCGAATACAGACTAGCACGGCTGCTACTCTGAAAAGAGGTACAGTAGCCTATATGAAATGAGCAAGTGGTTTCAATCCAGTTTCTTACTTTTGCACGGCACATCTTCATAACTGCCAACAATTGGTACTTTGGTGAATAATCTATTAGAGGGACAGAGAGCTCAGTGAGCATAGAGACTAAACTGCCCTCTCACCTCTCGAATTTGACCCGGCAGTGAAGCACGCTGTCGTGCAGAAGCTTCCCCTGATGCTGCCTGTGCTGTACAATAGCTATTCTGTGCATCACTAGTGGACTTTAGCCTCCAGTGTTGTCAGTCTGACACTTTGCATGAACATTACAATTTAAAGAGGTTACAAGAGCGCCAGGGTCATGAACGTTACAAGCACCTTTGGTGGAAATGACGAGAGTATGCACAGAGGTTCTCCTGATCATTTCCCTCACAAACGTACAGAAAACAACATTTTCTCTCTCTCAGTGGAAATAGCCACAGCGTATGGTATAAGCACATTTCTTTACAATGGTCTTATGTTGGGAGCTTCAGCTGTCATACAAAAAAAATGTTTCTACAAAGGGAATGGATTTTGAGGAAATAGCTAAATCCATTCTGAGGAGCTGTGTCTTGTCACCTGCAATTACCTAGTCTGACAAGGAAATGGTTTTGATGATGTACAGTTCAAGGCTTCTTTTGGCATGGAAATTCATTTAGTCAAAACCCTTAATCCATCCCAGTGACAAAAATTCTCTCTTTAGTTTATTGCTTATTAATAGGGTTTTCCAAGACCAGCATGTTTCTCCACAAGAGGAACGTTGTCCACCTTTTGCCAGAGATATCAATGTATGTGAGTGACAAGGCACACATTCCTGTTGGGTCTTCTTTCTGTCTCTCAGAACAACATGGGGCTTGGTAAGCAGTGTAATTATAGATGTGTTGGTCCCAGGATATTAGAGAGACAAGGTAGGTGAGGTAATATCTTTTATTGGACCAACTTCTGTTGGTGAAGCATTCTGAGTGGGTGAGGAGCCTGGAAGCTTATAGACTCACACTTTAAGTTCAGAAGGGACCATGATGATCATCTAATCTGACCTCCTGCACATTGCAGACCACAGAACTTCACCCACCCACTCCTGTAATAGGATCAAAACCTCTGGCTGAGTTACTAATGTCCTCAAATCATGATATAAAGACTTCAAGTTACAGAGACTCCATCATTTACACCAGCTTAAACCTGCAAATGACCCATACCCCAAACTACAGAGGAAGACGAAAAAAACCCAAGGTTTCACCAATCTGACCCACAGGAAAGTTCCTTTCTGACCCCAGATTTGATGATCAGTTAGACCCTGAGCATGTGGGCAAGACCCACCAGCCAGACACCTGGGAAATAATTCTCTGTAGTAACTCAGAGCACTTCTCATATAGTGTCCCACCACCAACCACTGGAGATACTTGCTGCTAGCAGTGATAGATCAGCTACATGCCATTGCAGGCAGTCTCATCATCCCCTCACCTCCATAAATTTATCCAGCTCAGTCTTGAAACAGGTTAGGTTTTTTGCCTCCAAGTCTCCCCTTGGAAGGCTGTCCAAGAACTTCACTCTTCTGATGATTGGAAACTTTTTTCTAATTTCAAGCCTAAACTTGTTGATGGCCAGTTTGTATCCATTTGGTCTTGTGTCCACATTGATGTTTAAATTAAATAACTCATCTCCTTCCCCGGTATTTATCCCTCTGATGAATTTATAGAGAGCTATCATACCTCCCCTCAGCATTCTTTTGGTTAGGCTAAACAAGCCAAGCTCTTTGGGTCTCTACTGATAAGGTAGGTTTTCCATTCTTCAGACCATCCTAGTAGACTTTTTCTGCACCTCTTGCAGTTTGAATTAATCTTTATTAAACATGGGAGACCAGAATTTGAGATCTCTGGAGGATGACTCTTCTGTTCTGTGGCATCTTTTAAGTTTCAAAATCTGTTTTTATTCTGCATTGCAACAAACACAAAACCGTTCTAATGTTTTTGTGAAACTGAATTGTGTTGAAACATCCATCCTGTTGTCAAAAAGGGCAGCCTTTTGATCTCTCTCTCTCTCTCTCTCTCTCTCTTTCCCTTATAATGAGATTTCATTTAGCCAAAACTGTGACGAACAGCTCTACGTTGAATTAGTGTCTCAGTGTGGATTTTTCAAAGCTGTCTAAGGGAACGAGACACCTAATTACCCTTAAAATTAATGGGAATCGTGATGTATTGAAACGGGGTTCAAATTACAATCTATCATTTCAATTTGTAAGTGGTTTCCTGGTCCTGATTGCAGGCTAGAGGGATTTGTAGGGAAGCATGTAATCAAAGTCAGTTTTGCAGACAGCCAGCTGGGCATAAGGCAGGTGGGCTGAGTTGAATCTCCCTGTTTTCAGGATCATCCTGCATTCTGTGCCTATGTTTTTGTCTTGTCTGTTATCATTCCAAATTCTAAGAAACAAAGTAGCGTTACATTGCAACCTTCCAGCAAAAGTATTTAATGTTTTTATCTCACTGCTCTGTTTCTATGCCATGGATATAACAGGAATTGGGTGGTCAAAATCCCTAGGTGACTTTCAAACTTCCACCGTGTTAAGGGTGCTAGTTGCAAACAATTCCAATAGAATCACATTCATTGAGACTTTATGCAAGATAAATGCACAGGGAACAGGGAGCTCACTGCAGAGGCTAAATCCAGTCCACCAATATAAAGTCAGTATGCAAGATGGTAGCATAACAACCTCTAATAGCCAATACTCTAACCTAAAGTCTGTAGACCCTCTTCCAAGGTAGGGGCCTGATCTTGTACCCATTGACATCAACGGCAAAGCTTCACTGGTTCAGGATCATACACCGAGCTGATGTGGCTGGACCTCCAATAATGGATCCTACCATGTCTTGCTCCATATCTAGTCTCATTGCAGACTTCCATACTGACCCTATGCAATGTTAGCACAGTGGCTCTGCAGTTTGTAGGAGTGTGTGGAGGCCACTATGCATAACCACTACTGATGGGACCCCCACTGCAAGTCTTAAGTTGTGCTGAAGTCATAGTACTGGATCTCTGCATCACAGGAGAATTTCACCTGTAGTGTTGCTATGCAATGTGTTTGTTTGTTAAGCCCGTGTGAGCCACATGCTCTGTTTAGCTTTCTCCATTTATGGGAAGAGCTAATACTGTTATTTAAAAGATATCATTTTTTCTTACAACTTTCATACAGAACTGATACAAACCATGTATGGTTAACTCCTGGAACTCACTGTTGCAGGATATAGGGAAATAGTAAGATTTTAAAAAGCAGTACACAGATATGTGAATAAGAATAGCTTATGAAATTACATGAGCTAGCAAAAATATGAGGGCACTAAACTTTATGCTTCAGAGCATAAACAGATTACAGAGGAAATCAAGAGGAAATGTCTCCTGTGGAATAACATCAGATATTTTGAGGGATTATGAAGCTTTACACCTTTACACCTCTGTAACATCCAAATTGTGCTAGGTGCTGTACAAGTTTAGTGTAAGAGACAGGAATTATTTTGGTTGAAGTTCTGTGGCCTTTGTTATATAGGTTAGAGGTCAGGTTAGATGATCACAGTTATCCTTCCTGGCCTTGGAATCTATGAACAGTACCTGGCTTACAGTTCAGAGAGACAGACAGAAGTAGGAAAAAGGAATGATTTTTTCCCCATTTTACAGAGGGATAACTGAGGCACCCAGGTTCACACAGGGAATCTGTGATAAAGCCCGGAACTAAATCCAGTTCTCCTAAATTCTAACCCAGGGATTTATGATGTTCAATATAGTGCGGACATAGTCTGCTGGTGTGCAAAGCCACTCAGAGAGACTTGTAGGTATAACTGTTGATGGAAAATAATTTCGTTTGTACACAGTTGATCACTGGGCAATGCAAAGAAACTTTAAGTTTCCCCTATTCATACTGTTTCCCTATTCTGCCTGTTCAGGAAGAAATATTTGGTGGCAACTGGTTTTGACAAAATCCATCTTAAAGAGACTGCTGGTTTAGAAAGTATGCAAAATTATTCCATAAAGAACATAACTTCATTGTCTGCTGTTGAAGGGGCTGCATTATAAGGAATCTGTGTGAAAAACTGAACATGAAACATTATCAACAAAAAATATCTCAACAAGCAGAGATAAAAGGTTTTGAGGCATAGTTTATGTTGAACTGTTGACACAGATATATTTACGTGCAGCAGTCTTTAGGAAAGGTCCTATGAAAATAAATATTGGGAAAGTAATCACCTGAGATTGGACACTTTGAAACTAGCTGTTAGAATTAGTATTCTGAAGCATGAGGCTGTAACGTGTGTGATGGAATAGCTGCTGTTATTGGAACAAACTGATTTATCACCTTCTGCAATGTGCAAAAGTAAAAGCTGTATAATAAAATCTTATATAGCAAAAATATAATTTTATTGGATTCTTTGTATACAGGAGCATTTCATAACCATAACCAAAAACGGAACATGAAAATTAGTTTTGCAAATTAGATTTTGAATCATTTCATGCGGGTCAATCAAAAAAGCCAATCTGGACAACAGCCAAGTGTAGTGATGATTTTCTCAGCGTATATGATATTTTCTGAAGTGTCAAAGCATTGGACATTGCACATATTGTTAATTATTACGGACCCACATTTATGCACTTCAGATTGGCTGTCATTTATGGAAATTGCAGAATACAAAACTATAGATAGACTAAGAGCTGGTCTGCATGGGGACATCCAGGAAAATTAATCCAAATTAACTAAAGGTGTGCATTTGAAATGGATTAGGTAAACTGTATTAAATTCCTGTGTGAACACTCTCATTCAGAATTAAAGTGGTCTTAAATTGGTTTAGTGTAATTCACACTGGAAGTGCATTCAACTAAACTAAATTAAGGCCACTTTAATTCTGAATAAGTGTCCACACAGGGATTTAATAGTTAAACTAATCCACTGCAAATTCACACCTTTTAGTTAATGCTGATTAACTTTTCTGAGTGTCCCTACGTAGACAAGCCCTAACTGAATCCTGAAAAATTCATGCTCAATCATGAGAGCTAGATTGGGATGTTTAGAATACTTTTTCAAATGAACAGAAAACAAATACTGGATTAAAATGGAAGTCTGAATTCACCACTGGCAAGTGAAACTACATTGACTTCAGTGGTTTTGACTACACCACTGGCAAGTGAATTCACCACTGGCAAGTGAAACTACATTGACTTCAGGAGTTTGCCGGGGACTGGTAAGTATCTGAGTGTGTGTTTGTTTGCTTGCTGAGGAAGTATCCAAGCGTGTGTTTGCTGGGAGGGCAGTGTGAGAGCCTGAGTGAGTGTCTGATTGGCTGCTAGCCTGCAGGGGGAGGGCATTAGGGTGTCTGTGTGTTTGCATCAGGGAAGCCTGGCTGTTTAAAAATAGCCAGAGCTTCGCAAACCAGCTGAGCGGCGGTGAACCAGCTGAGCAGCGGGGGACAGCAGAGCAGCTCACAGCAGGAGTTTGCCTGGGAGTTTGCCTGGAGTGAGCCCAGTGAGGCTTACGTCTTGCAAACTGCTCTGAGGAAGCTCATAGTAGGAAGGTGATATGGAAGGGGGGCGTTCAGCTGTTGTGACCTGCACTGGATGTGCCATGTTTGTCTTTCTTCCACAGGACAGAAGCGACTTTGTCTGTACAAAGTGCAAGCTGGTCTCCATATTGGAAGAGAAGATTGAAGGTCTGGAGCAACAGATAGCAACCCTGCTTTGCATACGAGAAACTGAGGATTTTCTGGACAAAACTCAGGATAGGCTTCTAGGGGCACAAAGCTCTAAAGATATAGAGCAGGTTGCACAGAGGAGCCAAGAGGCCAGTGAAGAAGCTTGGCAACATGTGACCTCCAGAAGAGGTAAGCGGAATGTCCGGGTTCCAGCAACGCGGACACAGGTAACTAACCGCTTTCATGTTCTCTCCACAGGTACCATTGCAGAGAGTGGACTAGATGATATGTCTGGGGCGAGAAAGCAGAAGGAGACTCCGCTGGTTGGAAGGCATGAGATGCAATGTCCTGAGGTTGGTGGTTCCAAGACCACCACTCCCAAGAGGAGAAGGCGGGTGGTGGTGGTCGGGGACTCTCTCCTCCGGGGGACTGAGTCATCTATCTGCCGCCCTGACCGGGAAAACTGAGAAGTCTGTTGCTTGCCAGGGGCTAAGATTCGCGATGTGACGGAGAGACTGCCGAGACTCATCAAGCCCTCGGATCGCTACCCCTTCCTGCTTCTCCACGTGGGCACCAATGATACTGCCAAGAATGACCTTGAGCGGATCACTGCGGACTACGTGGCTCTGGGAAGAAGGATAAAGGAGTTGGAGGCGCAAGTGGTGTTCTCTTCCATCCTCCCCGTGGAAGGAAAAGGCCTGGGTAGGGACCGTCGAATCGTGGAAGTCAATGAATGGCTACGCAGGTGGTGTCGGAGAGAAGGCTTTGGATTCTTTGACCATGGGATGGTATTCCATGAAGGAGGAGTGCTGGGCAGAGACGGGCTCCATCTTACGAAGAGAGGGAAGAGCATCTTTGCGAGCAGGCTGGCTAACCTAGTGAGGAGGGCTTTAAACTAGGTTCACCGGGGGAAGGAGACCAAAGCCCTGAGGTAAGTGGGAAAGCGGGATACCGGGAGGAAGCACAGGCAGGAATGTCTGTGAGGGGAGGGCTCCTGCCTCATACTGGGAATGAGGGGCGATCAACAGGTTATCTCAAGTGCTTATAGACAAATGCACAAAGCCTTGGAAACAAGCAGGGAGAACTGGAGGTCCTGGTGATGTCAAGGAACTATGACGTGATCGGAATAACAGAGACTTGGTGGGATAACTCACATGACTGGAGTACTGTCATGGATGGTTATAAACTGTTCAGGAAGGACAGGCAGGGCAGAAAAGGTGGGGGAGTAGCACTGTATGTAAGGGAGCAGTATGACTGCTCAGAGCTCCGGTACGAAACTGTAGAAAAACCTGAGTGTCTCTGGATTAAGTTTAGAAGTGTGAGCAACAAGAGTGCTGTAGTGGTGGGAGTCTGCTATAGACCACCGGACCAGGGGGATGAGGTAGATGAGGCTTTCTTCCGGCAGCTCATGGAAGCTACTAGATCGCATGCCCTGATTCTCATGGGTGACTTTAATTTTCCTGATATCTGCTGGGAGAGCAATACAGCGGTGCATAGACAATGCAAGAAGTTTTTGGAAAGCGTAGGGGACAATTTCCTGGCACAAGTTCTAGAGGAGCCAACTAGGGGGGGCGCTTTTCTTGACCTGCTGCTCACTAACCGGGTAGAATTAGTGGGGGAAGCAAAAGTGGATGGGAATCTGGGAGGCAGTGACCATGAGTTGGTTGAGTTCAGGATCCTGACGCAGGGAAGAAAGATAAGCAGCAGGATACGGACCCTGGACTTCAGGAAAGCAGACTTCGACTCCCTCAGGGAACGGATGGCGAGGATCCCCTGGGGGACTAACTTGAAGGGGAAAGGAGTCCAGGAGAGCTGGCTGTATTTCAAGGAATCCCTGCTGAGGTTACAGGGACAAACCATCCCAATGAGTCGAAAGAATAGTAAATATGGCAGGCGACCAGCTTGGCTTAATGGTGAAATCCTAGCGGATCTTAAACATAAAAAAGAAGCTTACAAGAAGTGAAAGGTTGGACATATGACCAGGGAAGAGTATAAAAATATTGCTCGGGCATGTAGGAATGATATCAGGAGGGCCAAATCGCACTTGGAGCTGCAGCTAGCGAGAGATGTTAAGAGTAACAAGAAGGGTTTCTTCAGGTATGTTGGCAACAAGAAGAAAGCCAAGGAAAGTGTGGGCTCCTTACTGAATGAGGGAGGCAACCTAGTGACAGAGGATGTGGAAAAAGCTAATGTACTCAATGCTTTTTTTGCCTCTGTTTTCACTAACAAGGTCAGCTCCCAGACTGCTGCGCTGGGCATCACAAAATGGGGAAGAGATGGCCAGCCCTCTGTGGAGATAGAGGTGGTTAGGGACTATTTAGAAAAGCTGGACGTGCACAAGTCCGTGGGGCCGGATGAGTTGCATCCGAGAGTGCTGAAGGAATTGGCAGCTGTGATTGCAGAGCCATTGGCCATTATCTTTGAAAACTCGTGGCGAACCGGGGAAGTCCCGGATGACTGGAAAAAGGCTAATGTAGTGCCAATCTTTAAAAAAGGGAAGAAGGAGGATCCTGGGAACTACAGGCCAGTCAGCCTCACCTCAGTCCCTGGAAAAATCATGGAGCAGGTCCTCAAAGAATCAATCCTGAAGCACTTGCATGAGAGGAAAGTGATCAGGAACAGCCAGCATGGATTCACCAAGGGAAGGTCATGCCTGACTAATCTAATCGCCTTTTATGATGAGATTACTGGTTCTGTGGATGAAGGGAAAGCAGTGGATGTATTGTTTCTTGACTTTAGCAAAGCTTTTGACACGGTCTCCCACAGTATTCTTGTCAGCAAGTTAAGGAAGTATGGGCTGGATGAATGCACTATAAGGTGGGTAGAAAGCTGGCTAGATTGTCGGGCTCAACGGGTAGTGATCAATGGCTCCATGTCTAGTTGGCAGCCGGTATCAAGTGGAGTGCCCCAGGGGTCGGTCCTGGGGCCGGTTTTGTTCAATATCTTCATAAATGATCTGGAGGATGGTGTGGATTGCACTCTCAGCAAATTTGCGGATGATACTAAACTGGGAGGAGTGGTAGATACGCTGGAGGGGAGGGATACGTTACAGAAGGACCTAGACAAATTGGAGGATTGGGCCAAAAGAAATCTGATGAGGTTCAATAAGGATAAGTGCAGGGTCCTGCACTTAGGACGGAAGAATCCAATGCACCGCTACAGACTAGGGACCGAATGGCTAGGCAGCAGTTCTGCGGAAAAGGACCTAGGGGTGACAGTGGACGAGAAGCTGGATATGAGTCAGCAGTGTGCCCTTGTTGCCAAGAAGGCCAATGGCATTTTGGGATGTATAAGTAGGGGCATAGCGAGCAGATCAAGGGACGTGATCATTCCCCTCTATTCGACATTGGTGAGGCCTCATCTGGAGTACTGTGTCCAGTTTTGGGCCCCACACTACAAGAAGGATGTGGATAAATTGGAGAGAGTCCAGCGAAGGGCAACAAAAATGATTAGGGGTCTAGAACACATGACTTATGAGGAGAGGCTGAGGGAGCTGGGATTGTTTAGCCTGCAGAAGAGAAGAATGAGGAGGGATTTGATAGCTGCTTTCAACTACCTGAAAGGGGGTTCCAAAGAGGATGGCTCTAGACTGTTCTCAATGGTAGCAGATGACAGAACGAGGAGTAATGGTCTCAAGTTGCAGTGGGGGAGGTTTAGATTGGATATTAGGAAAAACTTTTTCACTAAGAGGGTGGTGAAACACTGGAATGCGTTACCTAGGGAGGTGGTAGAATCTCCTTCCTTAGAAGTTTTTAAGGTCAGGCTTGACAAAGCCCTGGCTGGGATGATTTAACTGGGAATTGGTCCTGCTTCAAGCAGGGGGTTGGACTAGATGACTTTCTGGGGTCCCTTCCAACCCTGATATTCTATGATTCTATGAAGTAAAACCTGCTTATGCCAAATTCAGCCCAAAGAATTAAAGCCAAATCGTGCCCAGACCCACCAAAACTTTGTGCTGAATGCCACCGAGGCAGTAATTTCCTTCTATGTAGTCTCTGTGACTCTACACCAACATACTCTTCTCCCCAGGCTCCTTCCTGGACACTTGTTTATTTCCCACATTCATGTTAACACAGTGTTCTTCACCACTATGGCACAGTGTGTGATTGTCAGACATTGCAGCTAGGTTCAGGTCTGTGTGGGACTGGTGGGGAAGCTGCAGAAACTGGGCAGGAAGCCAGGGCAGAGGGGCCCCTTGAGACTCACCACTAACCCTGGCCTGGAAAACTACAAGCTCCCATTTGTCTCTAGCAGAGACTGGATTGGAGAGAACACCCATGCACTAGGCTGCAATACCCATAACCTTCCAATGGACTGCCCTCCGCAAGGGCCCAAAGAGGGACCACTATTCATTTTACATTAAATTGAAATAGTTTAAGGCACTGTACTGAGGGTATTTGCAACCTTCTCCTTTCTGCTAGCTCTAGAAAAATACCCCTTATTTTAGCAATGCGTCCAAGTTGTTATCGGGACCCCCCAGGGCTATCACCTGTAAGGCCCAGCTGCTGAAGCACCCTTCAGCACTTTCCATTGTGCCACGGTAAACCTGGCATATTACTAGCATCCTAGAGCTTTGGTGTGTCACGGCACCAGCATTTGTAGCAATTACATCTCCTTTATTATTGGTAAGAGGGTAAGTCAAAGGTGTTGTGGGCTGGAAAAAAAAAAGTTTGGTTGTCTACACAGCTACGATCCCTTTATGGTACACGGATGGTGCAAAGGGAACAGTCTGTCTGCAAATGCCCCGCAGGGAATATCCTTTTTGGAAGGGAGTTCCCTGCGGATGTGCCGCTGCTGGGTCCTGCATAGAACTGGTTCAATAATGTTTTTTTTTTTTTCATTTGCTGGCAGTTCCAAAAAGAAAAAAAAGAAAAATAAAGTGTTTCACATCAGACTGAAAACAATTTTGGGGGGCAGTCTGAAGAGTCAAAAAATGTGTTTCAGGTCAACAAAATGTTTCATTTTGATTTCAAGTATTTTTATTTTATATTTTATTTAAAAAAAAATAGAATTCCTTCTGAATCAAAAGATTGAAATGTTTCATTTTTAAAAAGTCAAAAAAATTAGATTTTATTCATAATTTGTAAAGTTATTTTTCCCCACCTGAAATAATTCTGCAAAATTGACCTAAATTTGAGAAATGTTTCCGCATTTTTTGCTGAAAAAATGTTTTGTTTGAAAAATTTCTCCCAACTCTAATCCTGACACACACACACTTTTAGATAATCCCCCACTGGCAAAAGTGTAGTGAGGACCATTGGTGCAATTTAGAGCAGCCTGCCAACTACTCTGTGTCATGCTCAGCTCTCAGAATCAGGAAGCACTAACTAGTTTCCTAATGCCTCCCATCCACCCCTGTGCCAAGTGGAGCCCTAGCCTAAGAGAGAACCTATCCCACTGGTCATTTAAAGTCCAGTCCCACAGTCTTTACTCAGTCAAACCGCCCGCAGTTTTGCCCAAGTAAGGATAGCAGAAGGCATCAGTTTTCCTGACCACCAGTGCCTTGATACTTACAGCAAACCTCCTTGTCATTCCTTTCAGTTAGACCAAAGCATGCAAAAAGAAGAGTTTCATTTCATTGACATATATTGCTTCAGTTGTTGGCACTTCAAGTTGTTTTTTTACTGAGCTTCCACTAAAATACTATCGATTCCAGCAGAATGGCTAAAATGAGCTACTATCTGCTCGTTATCATCTGCCATAGTCAGACCGGCTTTTGAACCACAGGGTTTTACATCAGTAATCTCAAGTAATGGGCAAAACACACTTGACAATATAATTCCAGGTTTTTTTAAAGGCATAAACTCACCCTTCTTTTACCCCTGTGAATAAAACAACTTGGATATCTGCACTCTTGGCTTCTCAAATCAATTATTAGCACCACAACTTTTGACAAAGTTCCGCATTTAAGAGAATTCTATTTCCAGAAAATATGGCTCTTTCACTACTCAGAGGTCACTCACTTGTTCATGAAATTCCTTTGCTGTTACTAGGATTATATATAGTTCTATAAAGTATAATTATTATCATATATATCAGTCTCTTTTCGCTTCAGTTTGAATGTCACATAGTTTGTAGCTCTTCTCTAGGAGAAGTTTATCTTGCAAGAACCATAATGTGGAATGGGGCCAAGAAATGAACTTGGACAATAAAACTATTTTCCCACAGTGATCTTCTGGTGTGGTCTTGTATCACTGTCAAACAATGGTCTATAGTGATTAATAAGCCTTTTTGTAGCATTCGTTTTAATTGGCTATCCTGTAAACAAGCTGTCTTGTGTTACAACCAGAACCGGGAGAAGGAGCCCCTGGAGATGTGTCTCACATTGCACTAGAGAGAAGCTATGCTGTGACTTTCTTCAGCATTCACTCAGGTGAGTCTGAATCCTCTTTACCATGACGGACATTACAATGGTGACGAGGCCACAGGTCCCAAACACAGAGACTGCAGCAAGCGACAGAGAGATAGATTCAGCCATATTTATTCACATTCTCACACCTTACTTTACAAGAAGTTCTACTTATTTCTATAGGACTAGTCATGGAGGAAGGTACTACTCAATATGAGTAAGGATAGCACAATCTGGCTGTTAGAAAATAACCCCAGACCTTGCTCCTCTCCTCTATGAGCTTTAGTTCTTTGCTATCCTCTCTCTGGTCCAGGTCCTCCTCTCCTCTGTGACTGCTTTGCATGATTCCATTGGCACAAATTAGCCATAATAGTAACTTATCCAGCTGTTAGAGAATTCTCCCACCAATGGGGGGAGCAGGGTTGAACTTCTGTATCTCCTCCCAGTCTTCAGCACAGGGAGCATAATCATGACATAGGAGCAAAGTCAAAGTGTCCCTATAACCTGGATCCCCAGTTATTAAAATGGACACTTGGGACTGTGGGTAGCTGGGTATAAGTTAAAGAAGCCTCACTGGGGATGAGCTTGCCCAGTCCTTTGACTGTCCCAAGATAACCAACCCCAGCGTAAAGTCACTTCACTGCTCAACCCATAACCTTGCATTTCATTGAACACAGCTCAAACATAGTACACAATTAACTCCTCCGTTTCTTTATTAGCCTTTTTCCCCCTTACTTAAGATCCCATTTCCCTGTTGGTATTATTTTAACTCAGATTTTGTAGTTCTTCCAGTTCACAGGAAGTCAATTAATCTGGGAAGCATTTAGCAATCTCAAATGAAAACTAAGTGAACTTTTGATTAAGGATGAAAAAATGCTGGTCTATTCCTTGGTAATATCTTTCCCATTCTGAACCATCATCTGCAGTATATAAGCCAGTATACTTTTTCTAAGTGAACAACGTAAGTGTTACATTAGCCCTTTAATGAACAAAATCTTGCATAAAGTCCCTGCTTTCACTAGTTCTGGGTGTTTTATAATTTCATATATTGATGGGTGCAAGGAAGTAATTACCAAGGAGAATACACAGAAGTTTGCTGCAATCACAACAACACTGCAGTTTAATAGGTGACACCACTCAATGTGGTGGCAGTCCTACACAGGGAGTACTCCACAAATAAGATGCAGAATATTCTCTAGGAGAAACCCTGATGAGCTATGACTTCTGAGGCGAGACTGACTAGGAAACACATTGTGTATTTCTGGGGGAAATGCCACATGGTGATTTATTGCAGCTGTGTTTCAATTTCCCCATACACAACAAACTGCAAGGATTCCATCACATATCTGCAGCCATCTAGGACTTCAAAGCTGTCACTACTTTGTCGCTATCTAGGATCCAGTGGTCAAGGTACTATGGCATCCATTTGGAGTCTTGTGAAAAGGGATCTTGGCAAATTAGATGGACATTTATCTACACCCCACACATCCTTTTTTATTCCTGCCTTTGCTCTTCATCCTTCCTCCACAAGACTGTAATGAGTAGATCACAGAAACAAGAGACCCATAGGAATCAGAGATGGAAAAGATATCTATGATCTATCATCTCTAGTCCAACTCCTGTCCTTGCAGAATTGTCCTTTATGAGTTATTATCAAGATATTCACCCCATTTAATTTAAAAAAAAACAAAACAAAAAAACCTCAGGCATTAAGGTTTCCACCAATTCTCTTGGGAGATTATTCCACAGACCAATGGATCTTCACCATTATATAATGTTGCCTGGTGTTGAGCTGAAATTGTCTTTGTTTCCATTTCATCCCATTACTTTTCATTTTCCACAGCCTGTGCCACCTTAAACTGGCCTTCAGTTCCTCTTGCTGCCCACTTTAAGTTAATTTTCAAGTTTATCTTTGTAGGTAAAGCTGGTGAGGGATGGTACTTAATTTTTGCAAAATAATGAATAGCCTATTTCATTTCATGTTTTGGTTAAAATTCAAAATAGAAAAAAAAAATGGAACATTTCAATTAGCTGTAGTTGCAAGTACTGCAGTATTGCTGGCCTGTTTCCCTTTTATAATCTAAAGTAGTTATAAATTGCAGTGCTATAGAATCCCTGTGTTTTATTTTTACAATTATAATTAGTAACTCTTGTATAACTCCACTGAAATTCAGGTAGCAGCACTATGTTTTCCTCATAGCAGACATACAGATGTCAATTTCATACATTGTTTAATACTATAATAATTATATATATTTAATACTATACTATATATTTACTATACTATACTATAATTATATATATTTAATACTATACTAATACTATAGTCCACCTCCTTTTCAACCCACTGCACTTCATTGTCTGTTCCTTGCCCCTTATCGTTTTGTGGATCTAGTGGACTTACTTATAAAACACATCCTGATGGATCAAAAAAACTTTCCTTCTTAAAGAAAGTACTTTTCTTTACAACTACAAACAATATACCATTTGCTACGTCTGAGACTCATGCATACACACAGCAATATATAATGGGAGCACTCGTGGGGTTTTTTCAGCAAGCTGTGTCTCAAAGGGACAGGTAAATTATGCAAATTGTGTTTTCCTTACTCATTATAACTTTATTGCTTCTCTGGGAAAAGCAGCAAAATCCTGCCTATTACTTTCCGGAATAAAGCTGTGTGCTGACTCTGATGTCTGCATGTGTGTGTGACCAGATCAGTCTTTCTCAATGCTTTCTGATTCCCTTTTCATAACTGTTGTATTCCAGTGCAGTTACATTGATTTCAGTTGTGACTGGTCCTGAATTACAACTGTGCAAATGAGAGGAGAATCTGGTTTAAAGTGGTTACTTCACAACCACTGAAATAACTAGTCTGAGCCATAACTTGGTCATAATTTCACCAAATGATAAGTAATAGCTTCCATTTATATAGAGCCTTTCAGTGGAAAGATCTAGGGCTAGACATAAATATAGACTTTTCTTCACCAGCAAAGTGCTGCATTTCTAGCTTCAAAATGAAATATGGCATCTGTTTAATATCATGCAAAAACATTACAGAATGATTTAGGGAAGGAGGTGAACAGAATACAATTTAAGTTATTGGGGAAATTCAGACAGGCAGAGTATGACTTCCCAAACAGGAATTTGACCATGAACCTGAGGTTAACACGCCTCCACTTATGAGGGGTGCCATGGCATTGTATTGGTTGCAAGTACTCATGAACACGGTTCTAAATTAACCTTCAGAGTAGAACACTGTAACATTGTACCAGAACATTGATTCAGTACTGGCTCAGGGAGAGGCAAGCAACCCTTTAAAGAACTTGTTTCCACGGTTTGTCATTGTTTGTCCTTCAACTTCTCTCTTGGTCTGTATCCATCTATTGCCTTAACACTGGATTGTAAGTTCTTTGGGGCAGGGACTGTCTTTTTGTTCTGTATTTCTACAGTGCCTAGCACACTGGGGTCAACAAATTCATGAAGGATTTGTGGGCTTGTGTTTACCCACAGGTATTGGCCAGGCACAGGGTTTGATTAATTTGTGAACAGAGATGGTTGATTTTTTAAAAATTTTAATGAAATTTCCAAATACAAATTTTACATGGGGGTGGGAAGGGGGGGATACTCAATTTCCACTCTCCCCTGTCCACCCCCCCCCCTTTTTTTTTTTTTTTTACTAGCTCTGTCTGTGAGATCCTATGAGTTCATAGCCTGAGGTGGTACAAAATGCCTGTCTGGAGTTGTCCTCTCAATCATATACATCATTTTGTGTTTTTCCCAAATTTAACATGGAAGAACTACAGTCAAATATATTTTACTATTTCAATGTGGCTATGTAATTATTCCCCTGTCACTTACTAGTCCAAATGGTACCTTTTTCATGATTTAATGCTTGATGCAGTACTTTTTGAAGTACCATATCTAGCACTAAATCATGAAAAGGGTACCATTTGCAAGCTGCTATAATAAATTATCTGATATTTTTATGAGTGTTTTGTGTAATATATTGTTAGTTATCGTATCTTACACACTGAAATATTAAATATTGCTTTTCACAAGAAAGACAGGACCATGCGACGTTGGTTTTAATTATGCTCTCATACTAGGTTCCTTGAGAAGACAGATATGATTCTAAAAATGTAATACAGTATGATAGGCAGAGAATGAGATAGAATGCTGAAGTGTTAAAGCTCAACTAAAAAGAAGGGAAATAATCAGGCTACTGCTTATGAATCAGGAAGGCGGGGCCAGACAAGGGCCAATGAAAAGCGAACTAGCATTACACAGCCCATCGGAACTGAAACAAAATGATATCATAGAGATATACAGAAAGACAACCCTTCCAACCTCACTGACCACGTTTCACCACAACATTACTCCAGTTTTCCACTGAAATCATTCCATAATGCTGATATAATACTCATTCTGTGGTGAACCCATCCCATTGATGACAATGGGATTTCACAGGATGTACACCAGAGCAGGATTTGAGCCTCAAAGTCATTTGCTGAGGCAAGGAGAAAAGAAATTGATGAAGATGATATAGCGTAAGAAAGGTAGAAGTCTGCCAGATTGTGGGCCAAGCACTCTGCTGGTATAAATAGGCCCAGCTCCCTTGATTTTAATGGAGTTTTGCCCATTTGCATGGACAGAAAATTTGGCCTGCAGCGTCCTCTCCCACTGCTTGATTGTTATAAAGTATTGGGTGACAGTTAGCTGGTTAAAAGTCAGTCTTCATAAGATGGCTGTGATGATAGTGGAAGTAAGGGAAGGGGTAGTTCCTGCCCTCCTATTACTGAGAGGGTTTATCCATCCTTTGTTCATGAAGTCTGCAGTTCAAGGATGCTTCTTGGTCCATAGTCACTCCAGATATTTAGAAAAAGCCACCTTTTTCATGGTTAGAGCATTTGAAAGACCCTTCCTTTCAGCTCCAGACCTCACCACCATAGTCCATGCCTTTGTGACTTCTCAATTGGTTTTCTACAGTATGGCCCTACAACTCCAACCCTTCAGAAGTGCCTGTTGGTGCAGAAAGTCTTCTTGGTGACATTAGTCACAAGATTCATGTTACATCATTTCTCCATGAAGTACACTAGCTTCCTAGTTGCTTCCTGATATAATTGAAGGTTTTGACTTTAGCCTAAAAGCCCCTTGTCGTTTGGTTCCTGGCTACCTGAGACATTGCCTATCCCCTTGAATACCAACAAATATGGCACTGAAGGGTGATCTGAGAGCTGATGTTTACCATCTCCCAATTTAGATGACTGGAGGCTGTGGTTGGGAATTTTTATTGTTAAGTCCAGACTCTGGAATTTTCTTTTTTGCTAGCCCAACAGAACCCAAGTTTGTTGATCTTCAGGTCCCAATGTGATGTATTGAAAGTGGGCTGGGTGGGCAGCTGAATAATCTAGTTTTCGGAAGGCAGCTCTTTTATTTTTTTTACTTGCATTTAGAGTCATATGTTCAGGATGCATCCCACTCTACCAAGCTCCCATTTAATAAACAAAGCTCATGTGGGCCCCATCATTGTTCTTTTAGGATTATTCACTAATCATTTCCTCTTGTGACCATAGTGTGCGAGACACTGTCCAATCAGAAAAGAAGGCCTGGTTCCTGCCCAGTACTCCACTGAAGTCAAAGCGAGTGTTGTGTGAAGTGGCCTGTAACTCACTCTGAGAGTTAAAGAGCACTTGTGTGTAAAATAAAATGTTACTGATGTTTCAGGTTAACAGTTAATGATCACCAGCTTCTTGGTTGGCAATTACTATGGTATTTTTAAAGCCCCCTTCTTTATCACAGAGTATGAGGCGTGCCTGGATTGTTCTGTGCTACTGATATTATTTTACTAAGCAATCAGTTTGCTTGGTGCATTTCAAAATGCAAACATCAACATTTTAAATTGGAATATTGTCATGTAACTTTTTTCTCCCACAGTTGTGTATTTATATGTTTCTTCTTTTTCATATCACTTAGAAACTGCCTGTGAACATAGTGGAAAGGTACCTGTGCACTGAGATTACTAACTATGAAAAGGTGCATGCATCCAGCCTCTGTTAATGTTAAATTATTCTTATTACATGTTTTGTAATAGCTCCTGGAGGATCCTAATGAGATCAAAGTTCCATTGTATTGGGTGTTGTACAAACTTAGCAAAAGACAGTCCTTGCCCCAAGGAGCCTACAACATGTAAAGACAGAAGGTGAGAGAAAGGAGGTTTTACTTTACACACAGAGAACTAGAGCACAGGAAGGTTCAGTGACTTGCCAAAACTGACACAGGAAGTCTGTAGCAGTGGTGGGACATGAACACAGATCTTCTGAAACCAAGTCCAGGGCCTGAACTCTAAGACCATGCTTCAATTTCCAGCATGCTCTCCTTCCTTCAAATTTTGTTTTTTGGAGACTCGTTCTTCAACTGAGACCAGATGTTCCAATAGTTTCAGTCCCCTTGAATTCAGAGGATGAGAATCAAAACAGCTATGAAACATTGCCTTCTTTCAACTTAAATAAAGGCAAATACTTAGAAGAAAACTCCTGAGAATGACTATGCTTGGATTAGAAAAACACTGCGTCTTCCATAAAATGTTCTTCTTACATCAAAGACACATGATTATTAGAAAAGGAGTACTTGTAGCACCTTAGAGACTAACAAATTTATTTGAGCGTAAGCTTTCGTGAGCTACAGCTCACTTCATCGGACTAACACGGCTGCTACTCTGAAATCTATGATTATTAGAGAGAATTATATCTTCTGAAAGAAGTATGCAAATTGGTACTCAGTGGATTTGACAGTAGGCACAGTGCCTTTCAAGGTGGAATGCTAACAAAGAACCCTTCAACTGAATACAGTGCTGTATATTATATGTATCACACACATATATATCACAAAATACCAAATGCTATGTAAGGGGAAATCCAATTATTTTCTGTGCAATATTCTAAAAAAGCGGATCAAATTTAGCATTTGAAGTTGCCGTGAGTGGACATATGCTGTATCTGTGTTTTGTTTGGCATCAATAGAAGAATGAATTACTACCTGGCATCATATCTCCAGATGTTAGTGGTAGCAGTTTACAGCTTTAAAACTTTGCTCCAAAAGAAAATTTAAATTACCCAGGTCAAAGTATTGCTTTGCTAATTCACTATATTTTCCTTCCCTGCTAATCCTTTTTCTTTTGTGGATTCTTTGATGTTCCATTAGCTGCCCAGAAAACAAAGCAACTTGATTTGATGCAAAGCAAGCACAAGGAAGATTTGATTATGAATGTATTGAGCTAAAAATATGAACAGGCACATTGGTGTACTCAACATTAGTGTCTTAAAAGAGACATTGTTTGCTGCAATATGACTTCACTGTTTCATTATATATGATTTATGAATGTTTTCTAGTTTCCTGCTTTGGTGTTGAAAGGAAATGCAAAGCCATCTGATCCATACATGTCTTTTCATTTGTATGTAAAAGCACATGGCTCTAGGGTGTGCCAAGCAAAGAGGGTCAAGTTGATCTGAGAAATGATGATCAGCTGCATTTTCATCAGTTGTTTTATTCCCCCTGTCCATCCCATCCAAACAAAGGAATTTTCAGGTCAGACCCTGAGTTGATTTGCATTTTCACTTTTCTAGTTTCTTTGATTATTAAAATGTGAGATTGTTTAGAGTCAGTTTAACTCCACCTCTTTGTGGTTAGTTAAGCTGCTTGCTGGGTTGGGAGAGATACTCCCCTAGCAGATGGATTTGTTGAGGATGCTCTACTGGGCTTTCTGAAAGATTCTTTGTAGATGAGTTAGGAAAAAGTTACATGAAAGAGAAAGATGTAGGAGGAGATAGAAAGAAGATGGCATGTCAGCAGGCCAGCTGAATAAAAAGTAACATTAAACTAAATACAGTTATGCATGAATAATATTAGAGAGAGGAAAACATACACTAGTACAGAGACTGTTATTATAAGACCATTAATCAGTGGCCTATAAGAAGTTATTTTGGTGGGATCATCCCAGTTTTCATGAACAACTGTTCTATATTACAAAGGCTACCATGTGTAAGTGGAGGAATAGTCCCGCTATTGTGGGGAACTTTCCTGGCTTCTGCACTACTCCGGTGAAGTGGGCTAGCGAAAGGATCTGAGTCCTCGATCCCACTTCCTTTACCCAGTGGCCTCCCTGCCCTTCAGGACTCCCCTTCCACTCTCCTGTCTGGCAGAGTCCTCCTAACCCCAACAAGGCTGGACCCAGGATTCCTGGGGGGCTTGACCCCCAACCCTGCTGTGGTCACCTAGAACAGGGGCTAGGGTGTCCCCACTCCAGGGTACTCTCTCTGCACTGGACATTTTCTGACCCACTGACCATTACATACAATTTAAAGCAAATGCAAGTTATTTAATCAACAATTAATTTAAAAAAGAAAGATTAAAGGAAACACATCACCCCGCTCTGTGGCAGGGAATATCACAAACAGTGTCTCTGGAATGTCCGGGCAGTTCACAGTCTGTTCCTTGTAAGTCCCAGGACTTCTTCTCAGGCCCTGGTTGTCCTGCAGGGATGCTGTGGGTTGGACACTCGCTCTGGTGGTGGCCACAGGCTCTAGCTGGCAGGGCCCTTCTTCCCAGTGTTGCCCCCACCCTGTCAGGGTTACGAATCCCCCTTCGAGTCTGGCCTGCAGAGCCTCCTGGCTGAGGCATCTCCCTGTGTTGGGCCCACTGCCCAGGGTCCCCCCTCGCTCTCCCCAGCTGCTCACGACACCCGGCTCCGGGCTGCTCCAGCCCCAGCTCCAGCTCCAGCTCCACTCTGTCTTAGCTCCAGTCCCACTCTACCTCAGCACGGCTGCTGCTCTGCCTCCAGCTCTCTGGGCTGCTTCTCTGGCCCCTCTGGCTCTGGTTGCTACAGCTCTGCTCCCAGGGCAAGTCTGCTCTCTCTGGGCTGTGCCTCTGGCTTTGGGGCTGCAGCTCTGCTCCCAGGACAGGGTCTGCTCTCTCTGGGCTGCTTTTCTGGTTCCTCTGGATCTGGCCCAGCTCTGCTCCCCAGCTCAGCTCGGGCCCCTGCTTTCTCCTTAGCTCAGCCCCACTCTGTCTGACCCAGGCAATTCCAGCTCACACGGAGGACGGGACCTCCCTGGCCTCCTGACTCCTAGACCTGGAGCATTGGCCTCTCCCCATTGTTCCTGGGGACTATCAGTCTCAGAGTCCTGATTCCCCATTGGCCCTTCCCCCTTTTAGTACTGGGAGCTAGTAACTAAAACACCCCCACTGAATGTTAGTAAGGGGGCAGCAGTCGCCTTACACATGTATATACCATATCATACATGGCCAGAGCTACATGGTGCCTTTGTTGGCCATAGAATGGTCAAGAGATGAATGTCCATGGAGAGTTCACTCATTTTTTGCCCCAAGAAGGGGTCTCTGGGGTAGTGTTATCCTGGATTTGAGAGGTGCATGTACCCCAGTGTGACGGGGCGGTTAAAACCAGCCTAGGGAGGCTGAACAGCACGCAGCCACAGGAGTAGCTGCATGGGAAACAGCCAGTTAGGGCAGCAGCTGCAGACAAGTAGGGCGGTAGCTGTACCAGCCAATCATTATCCAGCCGGCCCATATCAAAGGAATCTGCAGACCAGCATAAGGGAGTCTGTTGCAGGGTGCCCTAGGGTGAAGACTGACTTCCTAAGGGGCTACAGATAGGCCAGCACCAGGGGAACGGCAGGTGCTAGAAGGGACTGGGGGAACGAGGGGGAGCTCCTGACGGGCTGCCAGGACTTAAAGGCTCGAGGCCCTGGGAAGAGGGCAAAGGAGCTGGAACCAGAGGCAGGAGCAGAAGGAACTGAGGAAGTGAGACTGAAAGTCTTGGAGGTTGGAAAATCTTGAGTCTGGATGCCTCTGATACTAGAAGTTTATTGAAAGTGAGGAAAAGTCATGATTTAGTCGGGGTCACTATGGCCTATGTGTTTTGTAGAAGTTAGTTGTAAAAATATAGCTAATTGTGTGTACTTTGGAGCTGTCCTCTGACGCCATCTTGAGTGATATTTTTCCTGACACTTTTTCTCCTCGGCGAGTGAGCAACTGGCCACTGCGAACCTGCTGTTAATTACTCATTGCCATTCCAGATGTTAGGTAAATATCTGGGATGTTCTTAACCTATGGCTTATGCCTGTGTGTGCTTCAATCTAATAAACTGCCATGTTAGACAAGTGCACACTGACTTGCATGAATTTTTTATCAGACAAAATTGCTGTGGTTCCCACTGATTTATTCCTGACACTACCTGGATTGAAATAGTTATATTGTCCATGCTGTGGGTTCTGAAAACCCCGGGTAACAGTAGGATTGAGGCCGATGGGACAGCGCAGGAAGATTTGAACTGCAGCTGCAAAGGATGACCCTGTTCAGCGGCTAAATGAAGGAATTCATTCAGTCTGATACCTTGTGTGAGCACAACACTCATATTAAATTAAAGAAAGAGACACCATAGTCTTCCTTTATAACACCCTGTTTTGTGTGTCTCTTTTCATGTCTTTACATGTTTGCCAGCATCTCATATAGCCCCAAATAGCAGTGTGCTTTCCTTGGCTTCTCCACAGTCATAACTTCCTTTCCAGTATTTTTCTACTGAAAGAAACTAGAGATGGAATAGTTACAGAAGAGTAATTTACCATGTTTTATTCGGTCATACTACTCACTATTTCTGAATACCCAGACAGCTGCTTGATATGTGTAAAAATATTAATGAATCCTGAGAATTTCACTTGTTTCAGCACAAAAGTGCCTTTAATTTTTTTCTAAAAGAAAGTGCTTTTATGTCTTGTTCATTATTTGCTGTTTGATATTCATTATGCACCAGCTTTAAACATTTCGGTCATCCAGTCAAGCCACAACAACAGTGCTATGAGGCGTAGGTGTCCAACCACACAAAATGAAGAAAGAATAGCAAATACGGCTTGATCCTATGCCCATTGAAAAAACATTCCTATTGACTTCAATGGATGCTGGACTGCACCCACAGTAGTCTAAGCCAACAGCTTGTAAACAACCCATAGTCTGGAAATTATTCATCCAGCCTTTTTAGCAAATACCTAGGAATAATGAATATACTGTATGGGTAGAAAATTAAAAATGATTGTGAACATTTGCTAACCAACCAAGAGGGAAGGGGAAATTTGCAATGGAGAATATTCATAATGAATAGTCGGAGTGGCTTTACCCAAATAAATTTGCTAGTCTCTAAGGTGCCACAAGGACTCCTCTTTGTTTTTACCCATTAAAGCATCTCTCCCAGCTCCTTGTCAGAGGATCGTTCCTTAAGCGCATGTTTTCTAGTGCTTTGTCCTGTTCAAGGTTCCAAGAACTAGGGCTTCCACCTTTAAACTATGCCATTGCCAGGAAGCTCTTTTAGTGCCTTTTGATTGATATAGTTTTACTATATTTCCCTCTGCTCTCAGGGTTCTGAAATATAATGCTAACAATTGTGCATAGTTAATATAGTACAGTGGGGAACAGAGAAACCTACAAGGGAGGTCTAATCACTGAGTATCTTACTGCTCAGTACGAAATACTGCGACCCTCCTTTCATTCTTTTCTTCTGCCCAGCAAAACAATCCACGAACTTCCAGGGTTTTTTGCAGCATAGCTATATTTTGATCTGTTCTTTGTACAAGAGATTCCTCTACAAAACTGCTACATTTAATTCATTAATAGTATGCTGAAAATAAGAGTTAATTTGCAGCATCTCCTGTGTTTAAGAATTAGACCTGGATCTTTTCCTTGGAATAGCTACGCAGAGTTAGATCACCGGACATGCCTGCTTTTGATAAAGAACCTCTAGCTGTTTACTCAGGGCCTGATCCAAAGCCCATCACCTATCACCCACAAACTGATGATCAGTCTGAGCAAGCAAATCAATTGCTAGCACAATGCTTGCACTGTGTCACAAATTTCAACCAGGACAACTGGTCAAGCCTCCTGCCCCAAGCAGAGCTGCATGCAACACTGATCATATTTCCAGTGCACAGAGTCTGTTCTGTGCCAACTGTGACTTCTACCCCCATCTCCACATGGCTGCACCTGTCACCTCCACCAATCCTGTGGCTGCCAACTGAGTGGGACAGATCCAAGAATTCAAGGCACATCTGAACAAGGCCAAGGAATATTACATGTGACATGCTGACCGCCAGTGCTGGGAAGGTCCAGCATTTACCATCAGGGGAAAAAAACGTGGCTCTCAGCCCAACATGTCGGCACTGACTGGCCATATCATAAACTGGATTACCAGTGCCTTGGGCCATATTTCATTAGCCAGGTAATGAACCACATGATCATGAGGCTTCAATTATCCAGATCCCTCAAAATACACCAAGTGTTCCATGTATCCTTGCTAACACCCTATGTCCACAACCCCTTTGCTCTCCAGGCCCAACCTCTGCCCCCTTTGGGAGATAACTACTACATGGTCTGATATACTGGACTCAAAAAGTCAAACAAGTCTTCTTCTGGTGCCTTGTAGACTTTCAGGTCTATGGCCCAGAAGTGTGATTCTAGGAGCCAGTGTCCCGGGTCCATGCCCCTGACCTTGTGTCAGCCTTCCCCACGGCCTATCCAGACAAACCCAGACTGATGGAGGGTGCCCTGAGACAGGAGGGCAATATAAGGCCCAGCAGGTCTCAAACCTGGGCCTGCAGATCTGGCACCGAACACTCTCCTACCCGTGACCTAATGTGGATACAGACCACAGGAAGTCCAACCTCAAGGGTTCTGACAGGGAGTAGACTCATTACTCTTGATATAGGTCGGGGAGCCAATAAAGCCAAGGGGCATTCCAGTAAGTGTCCAGGGGACAGAGTGGATCCTCTGTAGCTGCCACAACCATTCCTTCTTCCTGCTGTAGAACTTTTGGCTCCAACAGTGCCTCGATTTGGACCTCACCCCCAGATCCTGAAACTCTGACTCTGACTCTGATCCTTGGTATTAATCCTGGCCTGGAACTTGACTATGAACTCTTCATCCTGCTCTGACCCTTGGTCCTGAGTGCCTTTGTCAGGATCCTGACAATATCACTAGTGGTCCCAGTTAGAATCAGGACCCCATTGTGTTAGGAACTGAATGAACATGTAGAGATTTCCTGCCCCAGAGAACTTACAGTCTAAAGGCTGGTTCTATAGCCCTATGATCTTTCCATCACCTGAGGGGCTTTGGATCAGGTCCTGTAAAGATGGGCAACATATGAATGGTGATGGGAGAGGAAGGGGATACAATCAGTTGCTGGATACAATCCATTACATCTGTAGGTTTTAAAAGTCTCAAATAAAGCTAGTATCAACTCTCTTTACTTGTCACTCAACCTACCCATTGTAAACTGACATGATAGAAAAATTATCTTCAAAACATCTTTGAAAAAATGGCCTTCTTTGGGAAAAAAAAATGTGACAAATTGTTGACATTATCTAAACATTACATTCCCCCCCCAACTTTTTTGCTAGTTATTTTTATCAAATTTTAATGATGTTTATTGATTTTCTGTATCCAATCTTTTTCTAAATCACGATAAAAAAATTATGCTTCAGTCCATGAAAAATGCCAATGATTTTGAAAGAAAGAGGTTGATAAACTGTTGGTAAAAATATAGCAAATAAAGTCACAGAGAATAGAAAATAGGTCTCTTTCAAACACTGTGAAACGGAAACATCTTGGAAGTTTCAAAACTTTACTAGAACCATTTTTCTGTTTTTGAAACACCTTGACTAATTTAAAACTAAAGGCAAAGGAAATACTGATTTACATTATATAACCCTGGCCAGCTCATTGCCACAAGAGATCACTGGGGAGAAGAGAGTGAGAGGATTCAGAATAAGCTTTAGACCATTATACGAATAAATACATTGCTACATTAGATAGATTTTTTTTTATTTAGAGAGGATATAAATGCTCTGGGGATCTAACCACTAGGCAACACTGCCTTCTAGCCAGCCACTAACTGCCTGGGGTTTAGAAAAACCTTCCCCATCAATCAGGTTTTTCTTCTATTGCCTACAATTGGATGCCTTGTATCTTCCTCTGAAAGCAGTGTTCCTCAAGAGTGTCAGAGATAAATGCTGGACTAGATGGACCAGCAATCTGACCAGGAGAGGCAATTCATATATCCCTGTGTACATGAAACAATGCTGTTGGTCAGAACATATGTGGAGGCTGAACCTGGTACTTCTAGTTCCTAAAACAGAAGCCTTTACTGCTTGTGCTAAAGGTCCAATCCCTGAACTCAGACATAGCAGCACTCATAAACTGCTCTTCATGGTCTCACCACAAGAGGGAGACAAAGAGTCACACTGTGTTACCCTAGATTAAATCCATCTAAAAACAGAAAAAAAAATAAAAGTAATATATAAATAAAAAGGGATGATTGTGTATGTGAATTCAAGTTACTTACGCTCAGTAGAATGAGAAATGCTGATTAAATCTTCCCTGTCTCATTCCCTAAATATTCATATTTTTACATTTTTCTGTACCCAGACTTCAACAGAAATATTTTTAAAAGAATATTTTTATAATTGTTGAGTTTTTTAACTTTGAAAGGGACTTATATACATATTACATGTCTATTACTGAAATTATTTCTTAGATTTTGTGTTATATATGTACATTTTTTTCATTTTAGTTGATAAGTTAAAAATTGTACTAAATGTCCCCTATGGTCAAAAATATTGAAGCTAATGGATCAGATTGTTATGAGCTAAATGACAGAAGCCCGGGCTGTGTTGTTAAGGTTACAACATGTACGCTGTGGCAAGATTACATTGAGATTGCAATGTTGTGTATATTTACCATCAGTTTTGCAACAAGACCTACATGAAAAGGTACAAATTAAGTGGTAACAGTTAAATAGGGTGTAAAAGACACAACCCAAAGCCCCAGTCCTGCTCCTATCTATATCAATGGTTAAACTCCTTTTTTTGTCTTCCTTATGTGTAGGATTGGCTGTCTTGTGAAAGGCAGCATGGTCCAGTGGCTTTTAAGTCCTGGGTGCTATTGTGCCACTGACCTGTGTGACCTCACATAAGCTACTTGACTTCTTTTCAACCGTTTGTCTGTCTGTTCTATTTAGTATATACATTTGGGGGTGGGGGGCGAAGGGCTACCTTTTACAATGAGTTTGTACAATGGAACCCTGATCTTGAATGTGTCCTATGGTCTCCAGCCTCGATTGTAATATACACAATGTTGCCCTTTGTAATAATCCTTCACTCCTCTGTTTCTCATTTGGAAACACTACAGAACTGTTATTCTTCACGTCTTTATAGAATATTGTCTCTGCCTATCTCAGACACTTGTGAACAGACTTGCAGTACATCTAGCAACAACATTCTACCAGAGAACAATTGTTTCCACCGTTCACAGTGTGTTAATTTTTCTTTTGATTTCCTGTACTGTATCTTCCTTCAGCTTGCCAGAAACAATTTTTTATGCATTCTCAATTCTCTCCATTCATCAGTAACAAAACTTTCACACATTTCTCCCTACATTGTTTCTGCTCATCAGACACTTAAACCATTTGATATGTAGATTCTTTTTTTTTTAGACCAAAATGTATTATGCTCACTCTGTAGATGCAAGAAATTATAGACAGATACTTATATTTAGTTATTAGCAAAGTCCAGGTAAGATGCTCACAGGTAGGGCTAGATTCTGATTCCTTTAGTCACTTTGAACTGCACCTTACTCCACAAGTGCTCATGGGGACTGCTCATGAAATAAAGTACTATTAAAAACTGGTGAAAGGACACTGAAATCTGGCCCCTAAAAGGAAAACATAGGGTCAAATTCTGCCGCCCAGAAAGTGGTCCCCTGCTACACAAGTGGTACCAATGATTTCAATTAGACTACTTTAGAGTGGGATACTTCTCAATGCCTGGCACAATCAAGCCCAGATATTGCCTTTCAATATTGATATCTGGTATTTAGAATGTGTGCTACAGCAAGATATTTATGCTTCACCATGGAAAATGTTTAGTCTTTATCGTGGGCCAGGTTCTCATCTCTGTAATACTAGTGTTAGGTCCTGATTCAGGAAGGCACTTAAGCACATGCTTAACTTCTCCCATTGGCTGCCCTGGTAGTAACTAAAGTGGGAATTATGCCTTACGCTAAGACCAGTGAGAGCTGCCCGTACACAAGTGAGGGCAGAACCTGGCACAATGATTACTATTACTGAAATAAACCCAAATCCACCAAAGCTCTCAAACATTATGCTTAACTTTTAGAAAACCAATAGTCACACTGATGTCAAGGGGAACATTCATGTGATTAAGAACTTTGATAGATTGGGACCATAGTGCTCAATCTGTAGGACTAAGTCCTAAATAACCTAGGGCAGGATCTTGCAAGCTGTCTGCATGCACAGAACCCCCATGAAGCCTGTGGGATTTCATTGCTCAGAAGATTTGGATAGATCAGACTCCAGGGTAGTATGAGAACTGCAACTGTTCAAGCGCAGTGACTTTCTCTGTGGACAACCTTGTAGGATTTGATATATTTTGTGCTACAAATAAGCATCACTCTTCCATGTCATCTCAACAGCTATTCCAATTGCCACTGGGGATAATAACAGAAGTTACATCTAATGCTTGTGGCAACTTCAGAGCTCTCAAGTGTTCACTGCAAAGCATAATGTGTAATCACCCTATGAGCCTTTGGCATTTCCTCAGTAAACAGAAGACATATGACACTAGATGAATGATTAGTAGAAGCGGATGAGCCTTGACAAAAGAAAAAGTGAAGGACATTAAAGCTTGACCTATTTGGCTGAAATAAAACATTTCTAATAAGGCAGCTGGAAATTACAGTATCAACCTGATTGTCTTATTAGAACTGCAGGAGCAGGACAATACATCTGCTGAGAAATAGCAGGATCTGCTTGAAGTCACTGACTCGACACATCTGGACTGTGGGGTCCAGGGTCACAATCATGCAGATTTCTCCATAGGCATAGATTGTCCATGTATTGAAAGGTCTCTGTTGTTGGCACTCCTATTCCTGTTCTTACTAACAGATTTTCACTGCCTGGACACAGATTGCATGTCTGTGTCTATGCTACCACTTGTACTTCCTTATGTTTACCTGAAGCCACTAAGAGCAGTCTTTCCTCTCCTTCCACACAGCTAAAACTCTACATCACGTCACGTCTTTTCCAACATCCTTCTTTCTGGTCTTGAGTAATGCCCCTCTTAAATCCATCTAAAACACTGTTGCTTGTTGCTCCAACCATATTAACCTCCCCTGCCACTCCCGCTCACCCTCCTTTCTACTACATCAAACACAAACTATTTGTCTTCACTTATAAGATTCCTTGTGTCTTCGCCTGACCTCTCAAATACTATTGAGCCATCGACTCCCATTGCCATTCCACCGATGATACCAACCTTCAATTCCTCAATGATCACATTTTCCCCAAAGCTTTCTCCCTTGCTGCCCCTTATGCACAAAAGGAGCATCTCATTAAAAACTCAAAAAGCCACCTTATTATCCTCCTTCAAATCCGTCTTTAAAATTCACCTCTGTTGTGATGCCTACAAAAAACTCAACAGTGGCTAGACAGCTGGTGTGCAGTGACCACTGCTTATTTTACTAATCCTAATAATCTCACTACAGCCTTGTGCTTTCCCTGTCAGGCTGTTGTCTCTTTTTTGTAGAGTGTAAGCTCTTTGGGACAATAGACTGTGACGCGTATATATAGCACCTAGCACAATGGGATCCCAAACATTGGTGCTGACTCCGTGGGTGCTCCAGGGCTGGAGCACCCATGGAAAAAATACACCACCCCATGGATCAGCGCCTCCCTCCTCTTCCCCAGCGCCTTCTGCCTGCCAGCAGCCCTGCTGATCAGCTCCTCCCTCTCCCTTCGAGCACCTCCCGTCTGCCACGATCAGCTGTTCCACAGCATTCAGGAGGCGCTGGAGAGAGAGGGGGAGGAGTGGGGCAAAAAGAGGTAGAGGAAGGATGGGAAGAGACAGGGTAGGGGTTTGGGGGAAGGGATGAAGTGGGGGCTGGGCCTGGGGCAGAGTTGGGGTTGAGCACTCCCTGTGAACTGAGGAAGTCGGCACCTATGACCCCAACTCACTGGGGCCTCTAGGTGCCACCACAATAAATACCAACAAGAATAATAATGATCTCATATCCTCCTCCATCACTGTCCTTTTAGGTATCGCTCCTAAGTATTTTGTCTGGGGTAGCACTTTCCATTTAGCAGAGGATGATGTTATTTTCAAATCTGGTTTCGTTCCTGTACAGACTGTAAATCAAAAACTTTAAAATTCTCTGCGAGAAGAAATGGAGCTTCAACTCCAGGGCAGTCTGACTGGTGGGCTGCCCTGGAGCAGTGGATCCTGGGAGCCTGTGTGGAGGCTGGAAGCCCACACTCCTATGAGTTGCCATCTCTCTGCTAGCTTACCAAGGATCCAGGAACACCCAGCTCCCCAAGAGACCACCAGAAAGAACCAGGCAGGTTTTGAAAGCTGCCTGGGTTCCATCAGAACTTTACCAACCATGAGACATCTCTGCAGAACATTTGACATTTGATGAATTGACAAATTCTGGCAAAAATTTTTGTGGGAATTTTTCCCACTAGATCCACTGTACACATTTTGGGGCAGGGAACTTGTATTCTCAGGTGTCTGGTACAACAATAATCATGAAAAAGAGTGAAGAGAGCTGAGGGGAAAATATTGAGACGTTTCAATGAAATTCAGTTGAATTAACAATCTGTCTTAGTATAATTCTTGATACCCGTGTTCACTCCGAGTAAGACCTTAACCCGGGAGTGGTCTAACAAACCTCCCCATTTTCCACTCCAAGTGCAAGGCACACTTTTTCAGCCTGCATGCAATGCACACACAAGTTCTGCCCTCAGAGAGTCTGACAGGAAGAGCAAACCTCACTTGACCAATCACGTTGTTTCATGTATTTCCTGGAAGAAGCTCACTTACTACAGTAAGAACCTACACAGAATAGCAATTCTCATGGAATAATGTAAGATTCAACATGAATAAGGTGGGCAGGATCTGGTCCTACCTCAGTTAGCTTTCAAATTTACCTCTGGTCTCTGTTTCTCACTTTGGCTGGGATTTTCAAAGCAACCTATGGGAAGGCACCCAGAATGGTATTTTCAAAAGGTGTCTACATGATTCAGGAGAAAAATCCCCACTGAAATCCAGTGGAATTTATGCTCCTAAATACCTCCAGCTCCTTTGAAAATCCCACAATCAACTGCCACTGAATTTAAATTCTAATGGGAATTGGGCTGGTACCTAAGAAACCACTGAGAATGCCAGGCTTGTACTCCAAACACAACCATAATGCCGTAAGAAAGAGAGAACAAAGAGAAATAATAATGGTCCATAAATATCTGAAGTGATCCAGTACTGAGGAGTGGGGGAGATAATTTAAGATGATGAAGAGGGGAATACCGAGAAGTAATACGATTAAATCATTGTTAGGAGTGCTAATGCCAATGTAGGATCCAGGCTATAGTTTCGCCTGAGATTTGCTTGCTTATTTGATTTATATATGTGTGTGAACAAAGGGATTCTTACTACGAACAAAGACAGACACTGTGAATATTGCTTTTGCCTAAGCCAGATGGGTTTGTTAGTGTAATGGGAACAGATAAGAGCAGTTAAAGTGTTACTGGGCATAGTGGGGAGTGTAATATATGCGCGCACACTTGAAGACTGCCTCAACTCCTTATCTCAAGGCAAGGTCAAGCAACCAGTCAGGAGGGGCAAAGGGGGATTGTGGGGAAGGTAAAACACTAAAACGCCAGAGAAATCCCTGCCTTGACCGTAGCACAACCTCACTCCTTACTGGTACAAAAGGGGTGGGATGAAGACCCCAGACCCATGACCCCCCAAAACAGAACATGACCAAAAGTTCTAAGGGGTGGGACTATGGGCATGCATTTCAGATATAATTATGCCTGCTGAGGAGTGGGGAACACTGGAAAACACAGCACTGCAGAGTTATGTTTGCTGGAAACTAAGCCCAATAAACATCACATTGTTTGCACTTCAAACTCCTGGTCTTCTGCTCTCTGTCTGCGTGACAAGAACCAGGGGAGAGGGCATAGGGAACGCCCTCTAACTATCATGTGAAGGATAATGGAAGCAAGTTATAACAAAATATTCTCTAAATGAAATATACGTGTTATAGGACAGTCTTTTGAAAGTAGTTGTTGGCAAACTCCATCATTGGATGGGATTGTTCCTTAATAATAGCCGACTGAAGAACTAATGCTTAACATGATAAATGTGTCTGCATTTCAGTCACTATTTTAAGAGTAAAGTAATTTCCTATTAATGCCAAAACAAATAAAGAAATTAAGTAGATATTCTACAAAAGGAAAGAACTAAGAACAAAAGACCATTCCAACTGCTATACTGCATCAGACCTGAGGTCCATCTAGCCAGTAGCCTGTCTTTGACAGCAGCCAGTACCTTAGAGGAAGGTATAAAAAGTCCAGAACAGTGAGCAATGAGATAATCTGACAGTAGGTCTCATCCTGATCTCTAATAGTTCAAGACTGGCTTAAACCCTGATGCACAAGGTTTAATATCCTTTCCAAGAACAAAAAATGTTTTCACTAATAATAATACCTCTGGCCATTCTTGGTATCCATATCAATATCCTATTCCTTTTTTGAATCTTGATAAGTTCTTGGCCTCATAAACCTCATGAAGCAATGAATTTCACAGTACAATCATGCACTGTGTGAAAAAGTATTTCTTTTTGTCAGTTATGAATTTTCCACCTTTTAATTCCATTCTGTGTCCCCTTGCATATTGAATGGTGCCTATCTTACTTCAGATTTCTTTTTAAGGGATGTATTATCATTCCTGTGTCTGTGATGTCTCTAAAATCTGTTAAAGGCAAAATGGAGTCTCCAGAGCCCCTTGTCACCTGCCAGTCTCATAGATTCCTCTGCAGGCCCCAGCTGCAGCACGGAGACAGTACTTCATGTTCTCATACATGGCCTCCTCCTGTCCATGGAGAAGGGAATTCCATCCATGCTCAGTCCAATGGACTTCTTCATGGCTTTTGATGCCACTAATCACTAAATATGCCTGTTCTGCCTCAAGAGACTTCAAGGTGAATGGAAAGCCTGTGAAATGGCTCAGGTCCATCACTCAGACCAAACTCAGAGGGTCATTATCGGCAACTGTTTCTCTACCTCCAGCAGGAATTGCAGAATATTGGCATTCAAGCTGAACTCCTAGTGAGGCAAAATGAAGTCATTCATCCCTACTAAAAACAGCTCTTATTCTCTCTGTGGCTACTGCCATTGCTAAATTAGCCACATTCTGCTTTCAGCCACCCAAGATATACCAACTGTTTAATACTTGGCTGTAGATTCTCTAGTGCTGCACATTAGACACATAAAGCAGAGCGGGTGTGTGGGGAGAAAACAAGGTTTTGCTCAGTAATGTCAATACAGACAGCTTATAACTGGTTTAGCAGCAGGCAAATTGATATGTGAGCTATGCAAATTTATATGCACCGACAGCTGCTCTCACACTTGCAATCTCTTATTTCTCTTGCGGTTGTTGACTTGTACTCAATTTATACCTCATTGCAATTTCTATATCCTTCTTTGCTTGGATTTCATCTCATCAACCTGTAATGAACAAGAAGAGTGAAGCAGTGCTTTATGTAAGGGGAGCATAATTCCTACCATATTTTTGAATAAGTTCCTTCAAGAGAAAGCCTCTTGAGTTTGTGGGTGTGTGTATATATAAACTGAAATATTGAGAGGTAGACTACAGAAGAAAGAAATTTTGCACAGCCCCACTTTTATTAATCTACCTAAGACCTAGCATTCTTAACAATTTGGCAGAGGATAGGGACCCTGTAATCAACTGAAGAATAAATTACCTGTCATAATTGTTATTGATCTTTTGTAAATAAGAGAGAAAGAACATAGAGAATACAATATCGGGCAAACTTTGTTGCGGAGTTACTATCTTCAAGATGTAATGAGACTTACTGAATAAAAGGAGTAGTGAACATTTATTCTATGTGCAAGATCAACCAAATTCTCCTTTCATTTACACTGATGTAAATAGCGGGTAACTGCAGTGATCTCACTGGAGTTATTCTGGCCTTACTGCAGTGTAAGTGGAACCAACATTTGACTCACTGTGCACATGACAGCCCTGAATAGCTAAAAAATAGAGTACTAAAGTACTGCAAAGGAGAGGAAAGAAATGCAATAGCAGAATAAATACTAGAGCTGAGATTTTCAAAGGAGGTTAGAGGCGTTGTGCACTCAACTCCTACTGAATTTGAACAGTATTTGGGTACATAATTCTTTTAAACCCCTTTCAAAATCACATGTACTGTAGTATATGGGCCACATTGGCTTTCATTTACTCTACTGTAAATCCAGAATAATATGAGTGTTTTCAGTGGAGTAACCCCAGATTTGGGGAGGACGGATAGCTCCGTGGTTTGAACATTAGCCTGCTAAAGCCAGGGTTGTAAGTTCAATCCTTGAGGGGGCCAGTTAGGGATCTGGGGCAAAAATTGGGGATTGGTCCTGCTTTGAGCAGGGGGTTGGACTAGATGACCTCCTGAGGTCCCTTCCAACCCTGATAGTCTATGATTTACATTGAGCAACTGAGATCAGAATCCTATGAAATACAGAAGGGTGCACTCTAAATGTATATAAAGAACTCTAATTGGGCAGTAGAGAGTAAATATTGCAGAATGGGTCAAAACATGCCATCAGTTGCCCTTGTGTAAATCCAGAATCCATGGATTGAAGTCAGCAGAGATCTTCTGCACTTGCATTGGCATAATGGAGCTCAGAATGTTATGCAACAGGGGAGAGAGCATGTAAAAGGGAGAACAGGTTACTAGAGAGTCTTAAGAAGACTATGCAAAAACTTTTAGATGGGAGCTAAATTGCATTCCATGTGTAAAACTTCTTTGGCCTAAAACATTGGGGCATCACGCAGCTCCACGCCATGTCCACAGCTGTTAATTGCTAATGCCATGTGGAACTTTCATTGCGACAAACACATCTGTGTGAAACCGGCCTGATTTTGCGTTTCACGGGAAATGTTCAATGCTCAGCTCAAGTGTGTCAAAAAGTTTGCTAAAGTGAGAGAGTCTTTCATGGGAACTAGGCTGATCAGAGAGCCAGCGGATAGTGTCCTTGTTACTCCCGAAGTCCATAGACTTGTCTGAGGGATCAGTCCTATATTGGAAAACTGGGTGATGCATGACTCTCACTTCTGGTCAACAAGGGCAAGCTAGTAAGTAGCTCTAAGGGACACTGTGAATCAGTGACACCACTCTGAGTCACAACTCCAGCTACGATATGTTCAAAATATTCTTTTCCACATTGCATGCAGTCCATAGAACCAGCTACTGTTTCTTTTCCTCATGTTTTTTTTCTGAATCCGTATGTTCAGGTTTAAACTGTGCAGAGCCAGAGGAGTGGATTTGGAAATAGATCTTCCAGGGTCCAATTCATCCCTGTCTTAAGAAGGGTACAATTTCAGTGGAATTTCATCCATTTGCCCTAATGTTGATGCTGATTCCTAGGTTCTAATCCTTGTTCTGCCTCTGTCCTGATTAGAGAAAGTGGTTGTGTTTAGGTCAGGTTTAGCTAACATAAGCTAGCCAAACCCCATTAATTCCCTAGCTTCTGTTTTGTGATGAGGACATGACAATTTACTGTTGGCCCATACAAACAGTGAAGGGTAACAGAAGGTAGTTAACCACTGAAACAAACCTACCATGGGACACAGAGGAACCTCTGTCACATGAAGCCTTTCAATCAAGGCTCGATGTGTTTCTAAAAAAAAAAAATCTATTCTAACTCAACAAGCAATTTTTGGCTTGATGTAGGAATCACTGGGTGAGGTCCTATGACCCGTACTATTAATAGATTCTAAGGCCAAAAGGGACCATTCTGACCATGTACTTGACCTCCTGCATATTACAAGCCATGAAACTTCCATTAATTAAATTCTGTTAGATCTAGAGTATATCTTTTAAGTGAGGAGGAAAAATCACATCTTGATTTAAAAGTTACCAGCGATGGAGAATCCACCTCAACTCTTGGTTGTTCCAATGGTTAATTATCCTCACTGATAAACATTTCCATCTTATTTCCACTCTGAATGAGACTAGCTTCAGCATGCAGGAGGTCTGCGTAATCATTCTGCGCTTAGCCTCTCTGAATGACTACTGCCCTGGCCTGTGAATGTGGGATTGGGCCCAACGATTTGCCCATTCTCATTCAATCACCAGCTACCTACTTGCTCCCTGGTCCATAAGGAAGGTGTGTGAGTAAACCCTGTTTACTCCAACATACCCGGACCCAAGATCCAGGTAGCCTACATAGGAGTGTAAGGCCTCTTCTTACTCCCTTGTGTGAAGGTGTATTCTGAGTCACAATCTAGTAGCCAGCAGGCTGGGCAAAGCTCACTAGACTATATCAGGTTTCCATGAATAGTAGCTCGAGCATCCCAAGCTATTTAAGCAAAATCTCCATTCTCGTTAGAGCCTTTAAAAAAAAAGACATTTGGATTCTCAACAAAATCTCTTACCCATGTTGCTGCCTTGACCAGCCATTGCTATAGAGGTTGCATGCACTGAGACCAATGCCTCTCAACAATACAGTCATTGTTTAGACCCCCATTACTTGAATGCTTCTGCATTATACAACAACATGAATTTTAACTAATTTGCTGCATGGCTAATGCAGTGGGGAAAGGAGAAAGACTGAGTGTAATTAACTATTGGAACAAAGTACCAAGAGTTATGATGGATTCTCCATTAATGGCAATTTTTAAATCAAGATCACATGGTTTTCTAGAACATATGCTTTAGTTCAAACAGGAGTTAATTCAGGGAAATCCTCTGGACAGTGTTATGCAGGAGGCTAGACTATATGATCACAGTGGTCCCTTCTGGTGTTGGAATTTATGAACAGAGTATCCCACAAACATCACTAAAGGTATGTCTACACTACCTGCCGGATCGGTGGGCAGCAATCAATCCAGCGGGGGTTGATTTATCGTATCTAGTCTAGACGTGATAAATCGACCCCTGAGCGCTCTCCCGTCAACTCCTGTACTCCACCGCCGCAGGAGGTAAAGGCGGAGTCAACGGGAAAGCAGCAGCTTTGAAGACACCACGGTAAGTCGATCTAAGTACGTCAACTTCAGCTACATTATTCACGTAGTTGAAGTTGCGTAACTTAGACTGATTTCCCCCCCCCCCCCCCCTCCGAGTGTAGACCAGGTCTAAGAAAGCTGCAGCTCTCACTCCTTATCTGAACTCTGGGGGAGAAGGGAACACTACACTCATTTAACCTCTGCATAGTCACAGAATCTAGAAAATATACTTTAACAGCATGGTAATCCAGCCAAGATTTGACCTTGTTTTCTATTCACTTTTATTTAGCCTGCAGCTGTATCACTTGCTCTTTTCAGCAATCAAAAGCTAAAGATGGTTGGACTAGATCTGCATTTTCAAGGTCCTATGTTTCCTAACCCGCAAACATCCTTATATTTGATCTTGTGCACCTTTTAAATTTCTCACCCCTGTAACCTCCAGTCTGTGAATTATACCAGCCTTGTTTTACTGCTTTGTGAGGTCCTCAGGGTAGGAACCGTGAGCTCCTAAGCAGCCTCAACTGCAAGTGCAGTAAATAGAGCTGGCGGTTCCCAGCACCTTTGAAAAATTAGGTCCCATGGCCCCTATTGTCAAAGGTATTTAGGTACCTAATTTCAATTTAATCAAAGGGAGTTAGGCACCTAAATATCTTTGGCAATCTGGGTCAGCATCTTTACTGGTGTTCGTCAGGTGCCAGAGCACACTTGTGTAGTAATGCTGTGTGCTTTTAACTTCAGATGTAAGTGGAGGTCAGTGCTAGGAGAAGTGACCTCTCTGTAGGAAAGGAGTTAGGCCAGATGCGTAGGTAGTGTAAAGGGGTGTGGCCCAGTACACATCAGATTGGTACAGGAAATGAATAACAAATCTGTATCCAAATGAAATTGTCCTGACAATTTAGACAAGTGCTAGACAGAACACAATTGCCTGTGCTCGGAAAGTGGCAGGGCTGCCAAGCTAACACCCTTGTTATTACAGAAAGTGCCATCAGGTATTTTACAAACACAAATTGTCTGTCCTTCATGTTTACATCTTATCTGATAGGGCACACTTCAGTAGTGTCTAACTCCATACTGGAAAGTCAATGGAGTCACTCCAGTTTACACCAGCTGAGGAACTGGCCCAGTGTGATGCAAATGACTGGGCATCAGGTCACAGCTTCTTACTGACATGCTGTTTGAACTTTGAACAATCCTTATTTAAATTCAGTACCACAAGTTAGGCACCTAAATTCATATACAGACCTTTAAATAAATGGCCTGCTTTTTTGTTTCCATGGAAGCCGTGGGTGCTCAATGTGTCTGAAGATAAGGCCACTTATTTAGATGCCTAAATATGCACTTAGGTGTTTATCTGTAGGCACTTGGATGTGAAAATATTGTCTTTACCCTCTCTTGACTCAGTCTGTCCACCTATAAAATGGATATAATAAGATTCATTCAGAGGGTTGTTATGAATCTGAATCTGATTGTGGTGTCATAGTGGGGAAGAGGACAGTTATCATTAATAAACTTGCTTGTGAGCTGCATAATGTATTCTTAGGTATGCTACATTCTTATTAGGCATTGCAAAGATATTGAATGCAGATAGGAAGCTTTTAAAGTCAGCTTCATTTATCACCATGTGGAAAATATAAAAACTCACCAAACATGGGTCTCTGTGAACAGATTTCAGATCTTAAATACCTGGATTGAATGTATTTACATTTTAGCAGCTGTGAGGGAAATAAATAAATAAAACAGACTGCAGCTGGAAAGTGATAGGATTAAGAAAAAAAAATTAACACAGCTGTTTCTGCTATAATCGAAGGAGTGAGGTGCAAGAAAAAAGGACCAACTAAATGAGAAAAAAAACGGGGCATTCTCTGTGTGTCTGAGGGGATATGCTGAGAGACTATGCTTGAAAGAAAAGGGGAATTCAGGGTGGAAGGAAATAAGTGAATTTGGAGTCTCTCAGTCCTCTTGTGTCAATTAAATGAGTATGCTGCTTATATTTGCCTCTGGAGCATGGAATGATAAATGTGCAGTTCTGAAACATGGCAGAACAATTTCATTTTCTGAAATGTAATCTGAGTAAAGGGCTAAAAAGAGAGGGTTTCATTAAAAGATAAAGAGTAATAGTGAGTGTCAATAAACATTATACACACACACACACACATTCGTGTGTGTACAAAACTCAACTAACCTTTACCTATGGAATATATTCCATAAAAGACAAAGGATATTTTCGTGGTTAAGGCACTGCCAAGGGAACCAGGAGATCTGGGTTCAATTACTGGCTTTATCACAGGCTTGCTGTGTCATCTCGGGAAAGTTATTTTCTCGGTGTTGCAGCTCCATCTTTGTCAAATGGGGATAATAATGCTTTATGGTGTCCACTCTTTAGCTGCCTTGTCTCTTTAGATTGTAAACTCTCCACGGCTGAGACTCTCACTTGCTATGCATTGGTGCAATGCCCAGCGTAATGGGCCCCCGATGCATGACCTTGGGGAGTCTTCTGTCACCTCTGAACCTCAGTCTTCTGAAAGCAGGGGTATACCAGAGCACAACAGTCTACTGATATAAGATGCTAATTCCTGTGCTCCTAAACAATTTGGAATTTTAAGCTGTCTTGTGTTTATTTTTTGTGTACTGTTGTTACAGCCCTGGTAAACCTCCCTCTACTGGACAATCACCTGGATGCTATGTTTGGGTCCCACCCCAGCATGCTTTCCTTGATCTAGGTAGGCGGCATCACCACATCTTACTTTGATCTCTCTGGAACACAGTCTTGGCAGAGAACCTGTCTGTTACCCCTTCATGGAAGAGGGACCTCACAGTTCAGCTGCCCTGGGCCCCCAAGACCAGCACTAAGCCCCCAAGACACCCCCATTTTTTAATTACACCCTTCCCCAGAGCTTCAAATTTAAGGGGACTCAGGGCAGGTCAACACTACTGCTTAAGTCAATCTAACTTTCATCGTTCAGGGGTTTGAAAAAGACACACACACCCCCTGAGCAACACAAGTTACAGCCATCTAAAGCACTGTCCACACTAGCTCTGTCAGGAGCAGATGCTGTCCCACCAACATGGCTTCTGTCTCTCACAAAGGTGGAACAATTATGCTGATAGGAGAGAGCTCTCCCATCAGTATAGAGCGTCTTCACCAGATGCAGTATAGCACTTCTAGTGTAAACCTGCCCTCAGGTTTACCATTTACCTTTCCAGGGATAAATGAGCATTGAAGCACATGACACACAGTCTTTGTGAAGGTTCCTAACACAATCACTCTTTACTTTAACTAGCACAAGAAATATGCAGATTTAGACAAAACATTAAAACACTTGTACGCATTTCCCTACTTCAGTTTCCTCACTACTGTTAGTGTTCTTTGGGCTCACATAGAGTCTTTTAAGGAGGTTTCTGTTTTCCCCTCACTCCTGCACATGACATCTCCTCCGTAACATGGAGTCTATCCTCTCTGTTACTGCCAGCTTGTGCTTGTTTTTGTTTCTGATTCTGCTTTCTAAAATAGCCAATGAGAGACTCTTCCTTTTATAACTTCCAGTCCCCCTGTTAGAAGATCCTTGAGCAGCCTTGTTCGGTGATCAAAGTTTCCCAACATGTGATTTGTTGCTTATTTATCATCCCACCTGGGCAAAAGGCAACTCTTTGTCTCATGAAGTTTCCATGTGAACAGAGGACCATCAAGGTTTAATGACCCTCCACTGTTAGCCCTGTTAGCTTTGGAATTTCAGTCCAACACAGATCTAAAAAGGCAACAGAGAAAGCAGACAAGGTGTCTGTTGTTAGAGAAAGATGTATATGGAGAGAGTTCATCACATGTACATAGATTTCACAAATCAACACAATAAACCATTTAAATTCCCTTGTAAATGACAAACTTTGGGATAAAAGGATATGGTTACTCAGTGCAATGAGAGCAGGGGAAACAAGAGGACCATGAAGGTACAGAAATGCATTTCATTACATGAAACAGCCCTCTGGAACACAGTGCTGAGTGTTTTGGCCCTCCTGAGTATGTCCTTCATGTTAAATGAGAGACTGGAAACTTTTAAAATGAACTGAAGTGCTTATATAAATAAAGACAGTTACGCAAACTCTTTGAGGTCCCAAAACATTGAGAACAAACGTACAACACTTAAAATTACAAATAAATAAATTTTAAAGGTGGTTGAAAGGCTTTTTAGCTGTCAAGAGCTGAGCCTTCTGGTTACTGCATTTTTTCTCCTGCATCAAAGCTGCCTTGAGCAGAACAGAGGGCCGTCTTCCTTCCAAAGGGTTAGGTGTTAGTGGTGTCTTCAAATGTAGTATGGAAAACTGTTGCTGGGGTCCCACTGGGGGGGCAATGCTGAGATTGCTCAATTAGGGCAAACTGCAAAGAATGGGGCAGACAATCCTCAAAACTGGTGGTTAATCTAATACTTAGATCCACCAAGCTAGCAACAAAACAGCTTCTAAAATACCTTATTGGTTACCCAGAAGCCAAAAACACAGTTCCCTTAAAGCAATTCAGCCTTTAGGCTTCCACCCAAACAGCCAAGTCAAATATGATGAGGATTACTGAAAATCTTATTCATCATATGCTTACAGCCAATTATTATTAACTAAACTAAAATGTATTTAAAAAAAGAAGAGAGATTATTGGTTAAAAGATCATTATACCTAGAGACATGAATATAGTTCTTACGTCAGTTTCATAGTAGAGATGGTGAACTTTAGAGTTGCAAAAAGTTCTTTCAGAATTAGTCCGTAGATTCTGTCCAATGTTCATTATCAGGGTGATCCAGAATGGAACTGGAGATCTAAATCGTGTGGCTCAAACTTCCCCTGATGAAGCATAAACAGATTTGAGATGAAAGGATCAGGTCCCAAAAGCCCTTTACACATTTTCTGGGCAGCCTCTTGACAGCATGCAATCCTAGGATGAATAATAGTGTCTTTGAAGTAATCTCCTATTTCCTAAACATCACCGGTAATTAGCTACATGGATTAACATAAGACAATTGCCTATCTCCCACCATTTGCGGGTGCTTTGCTATATACTTCAACGAGAAATCAAGACAGTGATATCACTACATTCACAGTTCATTTAAATGTTAATATTTCCTTTTGATCTCTGAATTAACAGAATACAGTGATAGAAACCATTTGATTACATTGTTAACCTCTAACAATATATATATGGAAACACACAAAAACACAAACATTATCTACTAATATGTTTATAAAGGTTTTATCTAGGTCAATTAGCCTGCAAGTTGCTTAAGTCTTTCTGGCCCTGTGTCACAGAAGCACAAAGGTCTGACCACAGATCTTGGCAGGTAAGTGAAAAGGGTTAAATTGATTTTTGATGTATTTTGTTTTAAAATGTGTGTTTTTTCAGAAGTCTAAGGGTTAGATAATGCCTTTCCCTGTACGATTACCCTTTGAGGGATATGGGTTACAGGAACCCCTTTCTGCCCCCAAGTAATCCCACACAAGGAACAGGTACTGAGGCATGCAAGCTGTTTGCTATCACAACAGCAATCTTGGCAGTATCAGAGTGAGAGCTTCTGGGTAGGCTGAGAGCAGGGCTATGTATCAAGATGTATAACTTCAAGGTAGATTACACTGCAGTGTACTAAGTATGAAACTGAGCATATTAATAAGTAATTTCAATATGTAGTATACCCTCCATTTATGTGACCTAGTGACTGCTACAAGTATAAATATAAAAAGAGAGTAATGTGGGTGGACGATCATTCCTGAGAGTTTGACCCACAATTTAAAATGTATATGATGGGTGGGTAGGTATAGGAGAGTTTTTGGACTATAATTTGAGGCTTGCAAGGTACAGGAAGGTCAGAGTTAAGGGTGTTTTTTCAATATGCAATGTTAATTAGGATTTGTCAACAATGAGATTTAGTGTGTGGCAAGCCAGGGTGGAAATCTACAGCCCATCAGCTTGCAATGAACTAACTGGCCATGTGGACCCTGCTACTATGCACTGAAAGTTCCAGAGAGCACTTTGACATTCTACTGTGTGCTGTGGATTCACACCCCAGCTTGCTGTTCATTAAGTCTCTGAATAGACATCCCATAATTTACATGTGTATCATTATTTGAGACTATGAAAATGGGAATATTTTAATGACAGATACTGAATGAAGTGAGAAAATGTATCTACTTTCTTTTAACTAGCCATTTCCACAATTTTAACAATGTAGGCTCCCCTCCTCCCCGAAACTGTAACATTCTTACATTATATACCAGTCCAAATCCTGAAATGGAGTAAATTAACATAGCTCGATTGAAGACATTGGCCCAGAAATGTACACCACCTGAGGATCAGGCCATAGACTACAGTACCAACTTTAACTTTAAGTTGTTACCTATGAATAGAGAGGCTGTTCCGTACAAAAGGGACAATGCCAACACGTGGCACAAAGTTAAGACTGGGAGGAGACAGAATACAAAGCAGAGAGAAGTCTGGCAATAAGGAATGAGTGTAGGGGCAATCGGGGCAGATATGGAGGCACAAGATGAAGTGTGGAGTGCTGGGAAAGTGAAAAGTCAATTGAAATGAATGATCCACCAACTGGACAAAGCCTGCTCTAGTTTGTAAAAATTACTCATGGCAGCTTTGGAATTTTGAAGCCAAACTGGGCTTCTTTCTATACTTACTGTATGCCAATACCAAGATCACACCTCCAGCTCCCAGCTGCTTCACAGCAGCGCTGGTGATTCAATGCTGGGAGCAGAACCAAATATTTGGACATGTTTGTGTGTGAAATGCACATCGAGTTCTTTTCTCCAGTTCAATGGAAACCTGTGAGAAACAAAACAAAACAAAAAAAAGCTAAAGGAGACATGTAGAGCTACAGACAAGCTGTTTTATTAACCCAACATGGGGTTGTTGTTTTTTAGTTCCTTTCTTTATAAACCAAGCTCACCGCAACCTTTGCAACACTTTGTTGTCATAGAATGGCATGGAATTACTCCAGCATTCAGCTGTAGTTGATAAATGGGTGTTATGCAGAATAATATGTGACCTCAACTGAGAGTGACAACGCCATTGTCTGCAAAGGTCTTTAAAATGTGAAAATCACAGCTGTCAGAATCTGGGGGCTGTTCTTTGGAAAAATTACTGTTCACAGAGGAGCTACAGCTATTCACTCTCCAAAGACTGAGAAATGTATAATTTAACTTTTTAAAAGTAACAATCTGTGCTGCTGCTTTCCTAATCTTTGTTTAGTTTTTTTGGTTTTTTTTTTTTAAATTTTGTTTGAATTTACATCAGCCTTGCAAAATATGTTGAAATTACATTTAGAGGGCTGGATTCACCGGGTCTGATTCTCCACTGCCTTGAACCTTGTGTGGTCCCCTAGCGGACAGGCTGGGCTAGGACTCAACAGACCTGGGTGTAATTCCTGGCTCTGCCACAAACTTCCTGTGTGACCTTGGGCAAGTCTTTTAATTTGTGCTAAGCCTCATTTCCCCATCAGTAAAAATGGGGATAGTACTTCTTTGCTGCAAAGGGGTGTTGTGAGGATAAAATCCAGGACTGACTTTGGGATGCTCAGTCAGATACTATGGTGATGGGGACTGTATAAATACCTAGATAGAAAGTGGGGGTAAGGATAATGAACCATGCCCAATTTGCACACGTTCAGATGCAGGCCTCGATTAACCAATATGCACTTGGCACAATTGTACAGGGCCTCCATCTCAGGAGGCTCCCCCAACCACCAGAAACCTCCCCAAACTGAGTGGCACTGTGACCCCACGTGCCAGGTTGCAACAACACCCATTCAAATATGACACAGGGGCAGCTGGGTCGACATGTGGACATGTGAATGAGAACCAGGTAATGGGAGCGAGCATGGATGGGCAGCTGGGTTCAGAAGGGGCCATTCTAGCCCATGATGGGAGAAGAGTGCTGAGCTGTGGGAAACAGCGGGAGGAGGGGGAATTGTGAGTGGCCAGGAAGGCCCTGGGGAGGGTGGGTGTGGGGCTGAGTTGCTGGTGGGCTATAGAGGAGTGGGGATTATCAGGGGCTGTGGGGTGAGGGGTTAGGAGCCGCAATGTTGGGAGTGAATGGGGGAAGTTGAGGATAATGGGGGCCAGTGGGACTGAGATGTTGGGGGCTGAGATGAGTGGGATATATGTCAGGGCTGCTGGGATGTGTGTGGGATTTGTTAGGATAAGCGGGGACTGGTGGAGGGTATTTGGGGTATATGTGATGTGGGAGGAAAATTCAGGGATCAGTGTGTGGCACATGAGGAGAGGGGCATTCTGGGGTCTGCGTGGGGTTGGGTATGTATGAGGTGGGTGAGTTTTAAAGAAGGTGGGGGGATTCAGTTTCCACAGTGCACGGGGCACCAAAATTCTTGAGTCTGTGCCTGTGCAGATGGGGACACGAGGACAATGGAGAAGGAGGCCCAGAATTCATTTATAAATAACATTTTTCATGGAACCTGGGTGCACAGGGCAAATGCAGAGGTGAGGGGAGCTGGTGTGACTGACATGCTGTGGAGCCACAAGAGGGTGTAAGAAGGTGTAAATTAAACCACTGGGTGACCTGTTTTAGTTTACACCTCCTTACAGGGGTTTATAACATCTAGCTACGCCTAGCATGGGCTAGCTTCCAGCACGTGGTGTTATATGGAGATAGACACAGACAGAGGGAGCTGACAGAAACACAGCTGTCTGTTGTGGACACTTTATTCTTCAGGCAGCAAAACTGAAACCAGCACAAAAGTTTGGCTTTTCACTGGGCAGTGCTCAAAGATTTAAAGGCACAGGACATCACACGTGGAACAATACATTCAATACCAGGATTATCTCCGGGAAAGAGTGAGCAACAGAGACAGCAGGAAACCAGCAAGGTCTATGCATTGAGGTATCTATAAGTACTACATTGCTGTGCATGAAATATGCTCGCAATTTAGATTGTTTTCTTATGAGCAACTACAGCCACATATTGCTAGTCCAGAAATAGTGGCTGCTTAAACAGCCCGTACCAGTCACATGAGGACTCCAAGGTAAGAGGTCTCCATGGAGACTGGCACTTCACTGAGAACTGTAAGAACACGAGTCGAAGGCCCCAAACTGAGCCAACTTATATCAGGAGAGCTACATTGCTAAAGTCAATGGAGCGGCGCCGATTTATACCAGCGAAGGTTCTGCCCTACTCAATGCTAGTGACCCCTTCTCTATTGTGGTGCATGCAGCTATTTAACCGGAAGGGGTGGTCACTCTCTTTTCTTTCGGCACTGCACCACGGAGGATTCCGCCCCTCTGCTGAAGAGGCAGCGGCCATTTTGTGTTGAGCCAGCTGCAGCTGTTTTAGTGTATGGCCTTGCGGACATCCTCAGCTGGTGTGAATGAGCATCACTCCAGGAAGTCAGTGGAGCTATGTCAGTTTACACCAATGGATGAGAATGGATATGGCTTCTCTCTTTGTTCTTTTCCTTAATCTGAAATAAAGATATTTGCTTTTGTTCTTTTCCACCTATCTCAGTAAGTATACAGCCAACATGAGCTAGTATCAGAGCACTTTGCAGCTCTTAATGAAATTATCCTCACCCCACCATATGAGGTATTGTCATTTTACCCGTGGAGAACTGAGGCACAAACACACTAAGGGTGGTTTTTATTTTCAAAAGACACTCCAAAATTCTTGCCCGTGTGACTTGGTCAGGGTTCTAAGGACAGAGTACTAATGGGGTGACCAGGAATTGAATGTAGATCTCTTGAGTCCCAGGCTAATCTCATAACCACAATACCATCCTTCCTGTTACATCCTTGCCCCTTTGGAAGGACACCCCACCTCACCCCAACAGGCATGGTTGCCATTTTCAAAATTTTTAGGTAAGGGCCAGATACATTTCTAGTTTCCACATTTGCAAAGGGGAGATAAAGTGATTGTAGGTGATTTTGTCCCTCTCCTGCAAATGTTTTGATAAAGGGAATGGTTTTTATCTCAGGTTACCAGTAACCCATAGAACAAGAAAGAACAAAAGTAATGTTGCTACAAGGTAACCTGCTGTACCAACTTGCCTCACAAAATGGCAGCTGCACTGAACTGCAGAGCTGAACTTGTGATTCCATCACAATGTTAGTAAGTACTAATTATGAATTTAATTCTGCTCTTGTTCACTTATGTCAGTAGAGTTGCATAGGTGTAAATGAGAGCAGAATCCAGCCACCTATTTCTGCCTATAAAATTAATACTTCCACGAACTGCACACACACAATTCAGCACAATCCAGTGGAATATTATTTCAGACTGAGTCTCATCTAATCCTGCCCCGTGTACCATTTCAAACATCTTATAGCAATTACAAACGGCCAAAAACCCCTTATAATGGCCTGTAGCCGCTAGTAAAAGAGATTAGCATTAGCAGAAGAAAGGAGGGCTGCAGTGATGGGATGACCTTTGTTGAAGGACTCTTGGAGAGATTTTTGAGGTTATGAGAGGTGCCACTTCTGAATAATGATTTTAAGTGTGTTTCTGGAGTCGACAAGAGACATGCTGAGACGTAAACATTGCATCTGCACCTTGAAAGCATCGCTTTTATTATTTTAAAAAAATCTTCTTAAAGATACATAGCTGTTTCTGTTAGCTGTCAGCAATTTATTTAATTTTGTACTGTCACTCTGAAAGAGTTAGTGGTCATGGATAAGAGGTCATTTTAGCTTCCTATAGTTACCTACAGTATTTAGATATCAGTACAAGAGGCTCGGTGAAACTCAAAGATAGACTATCTCTGCCATGAAGCAGCTCATAGCTTATTTCAGTCCATGCAGGCTGCTGATTGCTATCGGCTTGTCCTTTGCTTTATTTTGTTTTATGTAGAAAGGAAATTCAAAAGCTATATTGAGTTCAGCAGTATGCAAGGTAAAGCCTGCACTTAGCTGGATTTTTTTCTGTGCCCTTTTTCAATGATAATGAAGAGAAAACAAGAGGGCTCCATCTCTTGCCCATGGTCCAATATTTTAAAAATGTGCAACACCAGTTACATGCAAGCACATAAAGGAACATACAGGCTTGATTTAAAGCCCACGGAAGACAATAGGAGTCTTTCCATTGACTGCAATGGGCATTTGATAAGGTTCTTTGCATTCATACAACCCCAACTTGTATGCACACATTGTAACCTACTCTTGCAGAAGTGCACAGAGGATGCACAAATATCCTTTTTATCCATGAGGGGCGGTGCTACTCAAGGGTCATTCACAGTTGATTTGTAGATGAAGGGACCACTATTACCAGCAATTCTGACCTCCTGCGCAACACACATCTTTGCTCAGGGACTAGTTGGCCTTTGTGCCTTTGGGGGAACAAATTAGCCAGAAAAAGGCAGGAAGGGGTAGGGCTGTGGCCCCACCCAACTCCTACTGAGATGCTTCATTGTGCACCATAACAAAGTGCATGGTTCACAATGCACAGCACCCTCCTTGTGTGCACGAAGAAGCCATGGGCAAGATGGCAACTCCTGAGGTATCTTCTCCTGCAGGATGATGTGACTCTGCCCTACACACAGCTTTATGTAAATCACACAGTCTAGCTCTGATTCATTTCTGCGCATGACTCATACCATTTCTTTTATTAATGTGGAGGTCATTTTAGCTTCCACTTTTGTTCTTGCCGAAGAATTTGGCCATCAAAATATTTATAACATGAGACACAAAGAGGGTCCAATTTTAAGATGCAACCTCTAAAATAGTGCCCTAAACTCATTATACTTAATTTTTTGCCCCTGGCGCTGCACTTAAATGCACAAATTGGGAATTTGGGTCTAAACCTTCGAAGGTGTTTAAGTTCCCAACTTCCATTGCAATCCTTGCTTACTTTTCAGATTTGCATGCACAAATAAAATGTGCATGCAGAAATCTGAGGTATTGCACACATAAGATCTGATTCTGATCTCACATATTTCAGTTTTACACCAGTGTAACTCCACTGACTTTGCAGAATCATTCCTGATTTACACTGGTGTAAAGTAAGATAAGAATCAGGCCCACAAATTCTTGGGTTTGCACAACTGCAGGTGTGATTTTTGCCAGGTCAGTCTGGAAGCTCATTAAAAAAAGCTCTACGTTGTGGCCTATATAAAAGCAGGTTTTTAGATTCATAGTACCTTTGTACTATGTGTGACAGTGTTTTTAAGCACCTATCTGGTGAAATGTGACCTGATTAGTAACTCATGTTAGCCCAAATGCGGGGGGCGGGGAAGGCTGCAAAGGAACAGATAAAGTCACTGCCAGAATTGTGTACGATAACCAATGTGTTCTCAGTATTCCTGTGCTTGCTTAAAACATCACAGCTCATCAAATTTAAGGCACTGTAGAAAAGATGGCACCTGGACAAACTGCCCATCCTTGCAAGGGCCTGTCAATGGAAAAGACTTAGTAAGTCCTTGTCCATAACTGGCTGATGAGCTAGAAACATCCCATTACTCTGTGATCTGAGGCACAGCTGACACTTAGACTTAAAGGTTGAAAGGGAAAGTAGAATGTAATATGGGTTGCTTGTTACGGTGAACATCACAGGGAAGTTCCCTCATTCTATAGCATGACATCATATTTAAAAAAGAATGGCATTATGATGACGTGTGTGTGTCTGTGTGAGATAGCACAGTACAAGCTGGTATCATAGAATCAGAGAATCATAGAATATCAGGGTTGGAAGGGACCTCAGGAGGTCATCTAGTCCAACCCCCTGCTCAAAGCAGGACCAACATCAACTAAATCATCCCAGCCAGGGCTTTGTCAAGCCTGACCTTAAAAACATCTAAGGAAGGAGATTCCACCACCTCCCTAGGTAACGCATTCCAGTGTTTCACCACCCTCCTAGGGAAAAAGTTTTTCCTAATATCCAACCTAAACCTCCCCCACTACAACTTGAGACCATTACTCCTTGTTCTGTCATCTGCTACTACTGAGAACAGTCTAGAGTCATCCTCTTTGGAACCCCCTTTCAGGTAGTTGAAAGCAGCTATCAAATCCCCCCTCATTCTTCTCTTCCGCAGACTAAACATCCCCAGTTCCCTCAGCCTCTCCTCATAAGTCATGTGTTCCAGTCCCCTAATCATTTTTGTTGCCTTCCGCTGGACTCTTTCCAATTTCTCCACATCATTCTTGTGGTGTGGGGCCCAAAACTGGACACAGCACTCCAGATGAGGCCTCACAATGTCAAATAGAGGGGAACAATCATGTCCCTCGATCTGCTGGCAATGCCCCTACTTATACAGCCCAAAATGTCATTGGCCTTCTTAGCAACAAGGGCACACTGTTGACTCATATCCAGCTTCTCGTCCACTGTAACCCCCAGGTCCTTTTCTGCAGAACTGCTGCCGAGCCATTAGGTCCCTAGTCTGTAGCGGTGCATTGGATTCTTCCGTCCTAAGTGCAGGACTCTGCACTTGTCCTTGTTGTACCTCATCAGCTTTCTTTTGGCTCAATCCCACAATTTGTCTAGGTCTGTCTGTATCCTATCCCTACCCTCCAGCGTATCTACCTCTCCTCCCAGTTTAGTGTCATCTGCAAACTTGCTGAGGGTGTAATCCACCCCATCCTCCAGATCATTTATGAAGATATTGAACAAAACCGGCCCCATGACCGACCCTTGGGGCACTCCACTTGATACCGGCTGCCAACTAGACATGGAGCCATTGATCACTACCCGTTGAGCCTGACAATCTAGCCAGCTTTCTATCCACCTTATAGTCCTATGGTACTGTACCATGAGTAGAAATTTCCCCACAGTCTTCTCTTTACTCAGGAGGCCTCATTCTGACTGGTTTGCATTACACCAGTAGCACAAAACAGAGACCAGGCAGACCTGTGGCTTTCCAGGAGGGACAGTGCTTTTCTGGGGCCAAGAACTGAATGGGGACAAAAATCTGAGTTAATGGACGAGGGCTGTTGATAGGTTTAGCTGCTGGGATTTAATCTGATTAACTTGTTTCTTTAATTTATATGTCAGACACTTAGTCTGTTCGATAGGTGCCCTCTTTATTTTCTTATATTTTTATCTTTAGTTTATTAAATTAAAGGAAATAATAGCTGCAATCTTCAAAGGCAGAAAGGGTAGTTAACTATCCAAATCCCACTGATGTACAAAATAAATAATATTGGGCACTTAATTCACTACGCAAACCCCGGAATAAGTGATCTGATTTTCCGATATGCAGTTTACATTGAATTATATTTTCATCGTTTTATATTCTATTTTTTAATTCTGCTTCCAAACCTTGTGTTTGCTTTTTTGGCCGCCACTGCATGCTGAGAAGATATTTTCACTGAGCTATCCACAATAAACTTCAGGACATTTTCTCTGAATTTCATCTTCCTTAACTGCTCGTAGAAGAATTGGGGCCTTTTTGACAAGAGTCCTCATTTTTGCACAATTCTCCTGTCTAAAATGTAAAGTTACTGAGCTAGATTTTGCTATGATCTAACTTCCAAAGATATTGACCTAAATTACATTGTGGACACTATTGCTTAGTCTGGCTCAATTATAATTACTTCTTGAACTCAGCTCTTGTGATATTTCGGAATGCTGTAAGAAATGTTTTTTTGTTTGTTTGTTTTTGTGAAAAAAATCAATGAAAAGTTTATATTTTCATTAAAGGTTTGTTCAAAAATTTTGGATTATTATTGGAAAACTGAGAGCCCTAAAATCTCTCCCCCCCACACACACACTATTTTAGCAACAACAACAAAAAAAAATTTCAATCCCAGACTAAAATTGTACTCCTGGTGCTCTGTTAGCTCAGTCTAGCTCCTTTTATTTTGCCTTGTCTAATATTTTTTGTCATGTTAATATAGAGACAGACTTTACTGTTATACGTAAAGCTTAAGGTGCCAATCCAGGAAAGCACAAGAGCTCATATATAACTTTAATCTCATGATTAGCTCCATTGGTTTAAGAAAATAAGAACTGCCATACTGGGTCAGATCAAAGGTCCATCCCTAGCCCAGTAACCTGTCTTCCAACAGTGGCCAATGCCAGGTGCCCCAGAGGGAATGAACAGAACGGGTAATCATTAAGTGATCCATCCCCCGTCACGCATTCCCAGCTTCTGGCAAACAAAGGCTTCGAAGGTGTTGTGATGAAATATCTATTTCTTTGCACATGGAAATGAATGAGGTTCCAGGTGTGCTTAATTGACATGACATAACTGAGAAGAGATAGGGGGAAAGATAGCTTTCAGCTACCTTTCCACTTCCCCAGGCCCAGGCAGGCTGGAGCCCCAAATGACCCTTGAAGTAATTTAGAGCATCATAAACTACAGCAGTGGAAAAGGTCCCTATGGGATTGCTGCACTAGCTGATGATGCAGTGGAGTGTCATATACTTTGCCTGCCCCCAGCTTGCCCCGTACTTAGATTGTATGCTCTTTATGGCAAGGACTGCTTGTACAGTGCCTTGCACAATGGGGTTCTGGTCCATGTCTGGGGATCCTAAGCACTTTCACAATAATCATCATCATCCGTGGAGAGGCATTACAGCAAAGTGGCTGCAGGTGAGGCTGAGAATCTGGCCCACTTGGTAGATATTTGTTGTGTCAATGGTATACTGTATGATGTACAATGTAAAAGTCACATCTTTACTTTTACGTGTTTAGGTTCTAGAAATGACATGCCCGGTGGGGACATTGTCGTCTCTTAGCAACATTAAGTGGTACTTGATATGAAATGATTTGTTTGTGTAGCATAGTGTTCAGGTAAGTGAATTCCCGATGCTGCAATGAGCTTTCTGCAGGTGGATCCCAGGGCATGCACAGTGACTGATTTCAGGATTTCAGCTACATCTCTTACTCTGAAGTGTAATCTGATAACCTCTCATGGCTTACAGAATTGCACAGTTGCGTGCTTTGAATTCCCACCTGTACAAGAGAAGAAAGCATTCCCAAATTCCCAAATACAAATTTCACAAAGATAAAATGGAATCCTGGGACCACCGTTCTGATCCAATTACAAACAATGGGAGTTTGCCATTCACTTCATTGTGAGCTGCCCCTAATTTACTTTTGGAAATAATGAGGCCAAATAGAACTCTTTAATTCAGCCAACTGTGGTAGATTACAGTAAATATTTATTCCTGTGCAGATTTTTATGTACATTATTGGTACATAATTGTTCCTGACGGAACATAACACATGCCTTAAGATTCATGAAAATTTAATGGGGCTTGATTTCAAAGGCACGGAGACAAAAATAGATGCTGGAAGAGTATCTTAATGTTGATTGTGCATTAAAAACTGTCATGCATCAGAAAGATAATATCTGTCTCTATGAATTCCATCTCTGCTTCTCATTAGCCTCATCCTATATCATTCATTTTTAATGAATCCTTCTTCTGTTTTGCTGACCTGATGTTGGTACATTTACTCCCCACACACACACACGCACACCCCTTTTTCCGTTTTACTTATTCTACTAGAAAATAGTTGTGGAAGTCTTGGCTGGAGCCACACTACCAAGGCCTATCATCTTGTTAGATCTTTCAAGCTGAACATGGTGGGATCTCATTATTGAAGACCTCCAGGAAATCCCAGGGTCGTGTACACCTAGGCATCAGTGATTCAGTAAATGATGCTCTTCCCTCTGAGTCGATAGTGAACCAATATCCCAGCATAGTGTTTGGGGATAAGTGTTCACTGAGTTAGTTTTTAGAATGAGACATAAACCAGAAGTCCTGATCATCTATGGTTAGCGAAGATGCCATGTCACTTTTTGCATGAGCAATTTGGTCACATGAAATGTCCTGCCCCAACTGCTATTTGGGTAGCTACATTCTGTCTACCTAAATTCCTCCTGCTGCTTCAAATGGATAAAGTATTCTTCCTCACCTCCTGTTATAAACGGTCATGTAGGGTTGCTAATAAGAAGCTGTCACCTTCTACTCATTCCACAAATGTGTTTAAATGGTAGAGGAAATGTTTCTTCAATTTTGCAAGGAAGAATTTCTCTTTGATTCATATTTCTATTAAAAATTTTGTTTCCTGGTCAAAAGGTACGGGCTTAAGTTTGATTTACACTATGGACCGTAGACACCATTCTAGCACTATAAAAGGGCTGTAAAGTGCAAAGATGATTAATTCCCACTGTAAGTCCTCTTTATATTGCCAGAGCAGTTTGAAGGAGTTTTGGCGTTAAATGCACAATCAGGTCCGGTATCTTTTTTTTCAGATTTTTCATGCAACATAGCATCAAAAATAATCACACAGTAATTATGGAGGTAGGCATTTTAAACTTGCTTGTAATAGGGAGGACTTGCTTGCAAATCTGAAGGTGGAAAAAAACTTGGGTGAAAGTGATCAGGAAATGATATATTTATGATAGGATTCAGCTGCGCTCAATCCTTCCTTCCTGTCCTTTCTTTAAGATCACAAAACAATAGATTTCATGATTTTAGGGAGAGGAGAGGAGAGGAGAGGAAAGGAAAGGAAAGGAGTGAGTGTAGCAGAGTAAAGACAATGGACTTCAAAAAAACAGACTTTAACAAACTCAGAGAACTGGTAGATAGGGTCTGATGGGGGAAAAAATCTAAGGAAAAAAGGAGTTCAGGAGAGTTGGCAGTTTCTCAAAGAGACCACATGAAAGGAAAACTACAACAAACAACAGCAAACTATCCTGCTGCGAAGGAAAGATAGGAAGAACAGTAAGAGGCCAATATGGTTCCATTGGGAGCTCTTTAATGACCTGGAAAAAAAATCTACAGAAATTGAGAACTTGGACAAATTGCTAAGGATGAGTACAAAAGAATTGTACAAGTGTGTCGGGACAAAATCAGAAAGACTAAGGGATAAAATGAGTCACACCTCACAAAGGACGTAAATGGCAGTGAGAAGAGGTTCTATAAATGTATTAGGAGCTAGAGAAAGATGAAGAAATGTGTAGGTCCACACTAAGCAGGGAAAGAGAGCTAATAATAGATGACACCAAGGAGGCTGAGGTGTTTAGTGCCTGTTTTGCTTCAGTCTTCACAGAAAAGTAAATTCTGACCAGATAGTTAACACAAGTAATATTAACAAAATGGGAGAAGGAACACAAGCCAAATTAAGAAAGAACAGGTTAAAAATACTTGTCTAAATTCAGGGCTGGATTTACACCGTACACAGCCCTAGGCACAGCGTCTTCAATGACCCTCCCCCTTCTCTTCCCCCCTGGCCTACAGCTCACCTTCATGTTGCACACAGTTTTAGAGAGGTAAGGCACCCCTAGAACGCCGGCACCCCTAGGCATGTGCCTATTGTGCCTAATTGGAAATCTGGGCCTGTCTAAGTTAGATGAATTCAGGTCAGCAGGGTCTGATAAAATTCATCCTAGGGTACTTAAAGAACTAGCTGAAGCAATTTCGGAACTGTGAGTAATTATCTTTAAGAACTCATGGAGGACAGACAAAGTCCCAGTGGGCTGGAGAAGGGCAAATATAGTACATATCTTTAAAAAAAGAGGAACAAAGAAGACCCAAGGAATTACAGAACAGTCATTCTAATTTCAATACCTGGAAAAATACTGGAACAAATTATTACACAACCAGTTTGTAAGCACCTAGATAATAGGGTGATAAGGAATAGCCAACATGGATTTGTCAAGAACAAATTATACCAAACCAACCACATTTCCTTCTTTAACAGGTTTCTTTCCTAATGGATAGGAGGGAATCAGAAGATGTGATATATCTTATTTTTTGTAAAGCTTTTGACACAGTACCACTTGACATTCTCAAAAGCAAACTAAGGAAATGTGGTGTAGATGAAATTACTATAAGGTGGGTGAACAACTGGTTGAAAGACCCTTTACTGTAAGAGTAGTTAAATGGTTCACTCTCAAACTGGGGAGATCTATCTAGTGGGGCTCTGTAGGGATCAGTCCTGTGTCTGGTACTGCTCAATATGTTCATTAATGACTTGGCTAATGGAGTGCAGAATATGATTATAAAATTTGTGGATGACCCAAATAAAGGCAAATGAAAAGTACTTCATTTGGGAAGAAAAGAATCACACTGAGCAAATACAAAATGGGGAATAGCTAGCTGGGGAGTTGTACAGCAGAAAAGGATCCAGCGGTTATAATGGATAACAAACTAAATATGAATCAAAAATATGATGCAGTTGCAAAAAACCTTAATATTATTCTGTGGTATATTACCAGGAGTGTCATATGTAAGACATATGAAGAAATTGTTCCTCTCTACTAGGCATTGCTGAGGCCTCCGTTGAGTGTTGTGTCCAGTTTTGGGCACCTCACTTCAAAAAAGATGTTGACAAATGGGAAAAAGTCCAGGTAAGAGTAACAAAATTGATAAAAGGTTTAGAAAAACTGGCCTATGAGGAAAGGTTTTAAAAAACAACAACTTTGGGTATGTTTAATTTTGAAAAAAGGAGACGGAGGGGTGACCTGATAACAGCCTTCAGATATGTTAAGGGCTGTTCGAAAGTGGACGGTGACCAACTGTTCTCCATGTCCACTGAGAAGGACAAGAAATAATGAGCTTAATCTGCAGCAAAGGAGATTTAGGCTAGATATTAGGAAAAAAACTTTCAACTGTAAGGATAGCTAAGCATGGGAATGAGTTATTGCGGGAAGTTGTGGAATCTCTGTCATTGGAGGTTTTTAAGAACAGATAAGACAAACCCACTTCAGGGAAGCTTTGGGTATACTTGACCCTATCCCAGTGCAGGGGGATGACTAGATTACCTCCTGAGATCCTTTCAAGCACTACATTTCTGTGATTCTATGAAAACTTCTTGTGCCCATCATCTTTTCTCCATTTGTCCTCATATGTAACACTGCATATTTGACAAGAAGATGCACATTTCAGATATTTCCTTTATCACGTAGAAAACGAAGTATTTTAAAGATTTTCTTTGTCAGCTGGTTGTTTGTATTATTTTCCTCTGTATATTACAGACAAAGCATATGAAACGCAGAGTAAGAAACAGGAGAAAGCAATGTGACAAGAAAAACCTTATGAGGCATTGTTTGTTATTTACCATGTACAGAAGAATCAATAGACACTCTAGTCAGTTATATGGGTGGCATGTCATAAGATATTTTACTGTATGTTCCCCTGAAAAGGTCTCATATTTACCTTAGATAACTAGATAATGTTATTTTAGAATTAAATATAGAGATTTTTTACCTTTTAAAATTAATTCACTCGCACAAAGGTAAATATCTGATTATGATATTCCAGTAAAAAAGGAAAAATAACTTGTCAGGTACCAGTGAAATTACATTTTTCTAGTTATTTCCTGCAATTGACAAGATTTTAGGGATGACCATTGTAGATGGAAAGATCGTAAATATAATGCTTTGTCCTGCGGTGAGTGTTCTGCATATCTTGATTCTCTTTCACTGAGGAAACTCATCTCGGGGAGGGGATCCCAGTTATTAGGAAGAGACTGGTAATGATAGTGGGTGATTTGATTGCCAGAAATATAGATAGGTGAGTTTGTGATGACCAGAAGAACTGCATGGTGGATTGCCTGCTTGGTGCAAAGGTTGCCTTCCCCTCAAGATATCTAGATAGACTTATGTGCAGTGCTGGGGAGGAGCCAGTGGTTGTGGTACACCTATGTACCAATGACCTGGGAAAGGCAGGAGAAAGGTCCTGGAAGCCAAGTTTAATGTCTTACTTAGCAGCCTAAAGTCCAGGGTCTCCATGGTAGCATTTTCTGAAATACATCCAGTTCCACAGCCAGGACCAATTGGACAGGCAGAACTGCAGAGTCTCAATGAATGGATCAGATGTTGGGAGGATGGATTTAGGTTTATTAGTAAGTGGGAACTGTTTGGGAAAGAAGGAGCCTAGACAGGAAAGATGAGCTCCATCTAAACCAAGTGGGACCAAATTGCTAGCATATAACACTTAAAAGGTTGTAGAGGAGTTTTTTTTTAAAGTAAGGGCTGGGGGGAAGCCATCAAGTGCAGAGGATAAAACTCTGCAGACAGAGGCATCCCATAGGGGAGGATTTATTAAATGGGATATGCTATATCCTAATAAAGAAAAGAAGCTTGAAGTCGAAAAATTACAGGTAGGAACTGAAGAGAAACAGTAAAACAACAAAGAGCCCCATTCAATTACATCACATGAAGGCAGACAAATAAATATTGACAAATTTTATAAGTGCTTGTATATAAGTACTAGAAGTCTAAATAAGCAGATGGGTGAACTTGAGTTCCTGGTATTAAATGAGGTTACTGATAAAATAGATATCACAGAAACTTGCTAAAACAATGGGACATGGTAATACCAGGGTATAAAATATAGAGGAATGACACAGTAGGTTGCATTGTTGGGCAAATGGCACTATATGTGAAAGAAAGCATAGCGTCAAAATAGTAAAAATCTTAAATGAATCAAACTGTACTATAGAATCTCTATGGATAGAAATTTCATGCTTGAATAATAAGAGTTTAGAAGTCGGAATATACTACCAACCACCTGACCAGCATGGTGATGGTGATTGTGAAATGCTCAGAGAGACTAGAGACACTACAAAAACAGAAAACACAATAATAATGGGGAATTTCAGCTATCCTCCTATTGACTGGGTACATGTCACCTCAGGACCGGATGCAGAGATAAAATTTCTACACACCATTAATGACTGCTTCTTGGAGCAGCTAGTCCTGGAAACCACAAGGGAGAGGAAATTCTTGATTTAGTACAAGGATCTGGTCCAAGTGGTGAATATAGTTGAACTGTTCAATAATAGTGACCATAATGTAATTAAATTTAATATCATTTAGGGGACAAAATAAAAAAAATAAAAATAACCCCAACCCAGTAACATTTAACTTGAAAAGGGGGAACTGCACAAAAGTGAGGAAGCTAATTAAATGGAAATGAAAAGCAACAGTCAAAAAAGGGGAAATTGCTTCAAGCTGCATGGAAACTATTTAAAAGCATAGAACCTCAAATTAAATGTATTTCCCAAATTAAAATAAAAAGGACCGTAAGAGGACCAGAAAATACCACTAGGGCTAAACAGCAGAATAAAAAGAGTGGTTGGAGGCAAAAAGGCATCCTTTAAAAATTGGAAGTCAAATCCTACAAAGGAAATTAGAAAAGAGCATAAACTCTGGCAAATCAAGTGTAAAAGTATAATTAGGTAGCCCAAAAAAGAATTTAAAGAACAACTAGCAAAAGACAAAAACTAACCACAATTTTTTTAAGCACATCAGAAGCAATGGGGCCACTGGAAGATTAAGGTTACAAAGGAACACTCAGGAAAGGCAAGGACCTTGTAGAGAAGCTAAATGGATTCTCGGCATCAGTCATCACTGCAGAGGATTGACACTAAACTGGGAAGAGAGGTAGATATGCTGGAGGGTAGGGATAGGATACAGAGGGCCCTAGACAAATAGAGGATTGGGCCAAAAAAAATCTGATGAGGTTCAACAAGGAAAAGTGCAGAGTCCTGTAGTTAGGAAGGAAGAATCCCATGCACTGCTACAGACTAGGGACCGAATGGCTCGGCAGCAGTCCTGCAGAAAAGCACCTAGGGGTTACAGTAGACGAGAAGCTGGATATCAGTCAACAGTGTGCCCTTGTTGCCAAAAAGGCCAATGGCATTTTGAGTTGTATAAGTAAGTAAGAAGGATGTGGAAAAATTGGAAAGAGTCCAGTGGAGGGCAACAAAAATGATCAGGGGACTGGAACACATGACTTATGAGGAGATGCTGAGGGAACTGGGAGTGTTTAGTCTGCAGAAGAGAAGAATGAGGGGGGATTTGAAAGCTGCTTTCAACTACCTGAAAGGGGGTTCCAAAGAGGATGACTTTAGACTGTTCTCAGTGATAGCTGATGACAAAACAAGGAGTAATGGTTTCAAGTTGCAGTGGGGGAGGTTTAGGTTGGATATTAGGAAAAACTTTTTCCCTAGGAGGGTGGTGAAACACTGGAATGCATTACCTAAGGAGGTGGTGGAATCTCCTTCCTTAGATATTTTTAAGGTCAGGCTTGACAGGCTTGATTTAGTTGGGGATTGGTCCTGCTTTCAGCAGGGGATTAAACTAGATGACCTCCTGAGGACCCTTCCAACCCTGATATTCTATGATTCTATGATATGAGGGAGATTTCCACACTTTAGTGTAGAATAAATATTAAATTAAAGATTTAGCATTTGTCATAAATATAAAGGGAAGGGTAAACCCCTTTGAAATCCCTCCTGGCCAGGGGAAAGCTCCTCTCACCTGTGAAGGGTTAAGAAGCTAAAGGTAACCTCGCTGGCACCTGACCAAAATGACCAATGAGGAGACAAGATACTTTCAAAAGCTGGGAGGAGGGAGAGAAACAAAGGGTCTGTGTGTCTGTCTATATTCTGTCTTGGCTGGGGATAGACCAGGAATGGAGTCTTAGAACTTTTAGTAAGTAATCTAGCTAGGTACGTGTTATATTATGATTTCTTTAAATGGCTGAGAAAAGAACTGTGCTGAATAGAATAACTATTTCTGTCTGTGTATCTTTTTTGTAACTTAAGGTTTTGCCTAGAGGGGTTCTCTATGTTTTGAATCTAATTACCCTGTAAGGTATCTACCATCCTGATTTTACAGGGGGGATTTCTTTATTTCTATTTACTTCTAGTTTTATTAAAAGTCTTCTTGTAAGAAAACTGAATGCTTTTTCATTGTTCTCAGATCCAAGGGTTTGGGTCTGTGGTGACCTATGCAAATTGGTGAGGCTTTTTAACCAACATTTCGCAGGAAAGAGGGGGTGCAAGTGTTGGGAGGATTGTTCATTGTTCTTAAGATCCAAGGGTCTGGGTCTGTAGTCACCTAGGCAAATTGGTGAGGCTTTTTACCAAACCTTGTCCAGGAAGTGGGGTGCAAGGTTTTGGGAAGTATTTTGGGGGGAAAGACGCGTCCAAACAGCTCTTCTCCAGTAACCAGTATTAGTTTGGTGGTGGTAGCGGCCCATCCAAGGACAAAGGGTGGAATATTTTGTACCTTGGGGAAGATTTGACCTAAGCTGGTAAAGATAAGCTTAGGAGGTTTTTCATGCAGGTCCCCACATCTGTACCCTACAGTTCAGAGTGGGGGAGGAACCTTGACAGCATTATCTTAAGTTGGTTAAGGAAATGTATGTGTCGTAAAGAAAGACCTTGACTAACGTGTAGAAGGAAGGCATTGAAAATAATGAGTTGTAAAGACACAAGTAATGGAGTAGTGAGGATGCCTGGTTGAAAAAAGTAGCTAATAAGATAAGAAGAAGATCCTAAAAGGAAGGCTCTTAGACCGATAGGGGTTGACTGCAAATGGTTTCAAATAAAACAGAGAATCTGTCCTACAAGGAGCCAACACTGACCTTCCCACTCCGCATGCCAGTGTTATCTAAAGAATTAGAGCCTATGTAAATCCAGGTGCAATGGAATAACTGTTGTCAGTGAGAAGAAGGGTAAGAAAGGCCTTGGGGAGAAAGGAGGTAATAAATCTTATCTGAATTAAGGCTGGAAATAAGGGTGAACTGTCTCAAACTGGGTTTTAGCTGAAGTCAGTAATTGGCAATGACATCACTTATTTGCTAAAGGGTATAAAAAGTTCTCTCTTAAAGGGTTAATTGCTAATACCTGCTGACTAAGTTGGAGACTACTAATATGGGTCTCAGCACTCCTGGGTTTAGCCCATTTTCAAGTATTTTGATCAAAGGCTTATAGATGTTTTGTTACTATTTGGATGTAGTAAATTATTTATTATTTTGGCTTTTTAGGCATGTTTGAGAGCAATTGTATAACTATCATTCTGCATTCAGATTTAATAAAGGAATTTATGGTTAAATTGGTGTTGTGAATAAATAATAATAATTTCAACACTTAGTCATTCCTTTGAAGTGACATATCTGAGGAACTGTCCCAAGTTGAGGAGTCAGAGGAGGTTTTGGAACAAATTGATAAATTAAACAGTAATAAGTCACCAGGACCAGATGGTATTCTCCCAAGAGTTCTGAAGGAACTCAAATATGAAATTGCAGAACTACTAATAGTGGTATGAAACCTCTCACTTAAATCAGACTCTGTACCAGATGGACTGGAGGATCGTTAATATAATGCCAATTTTTTTAAAAAGGCTCCAAGGAGATCTGGGCAATTACAGGCCAGTAAGCCTAAATTCAGTACCAGGCAAATTGTACAGTAAAGAGTAGAGTTATCAGACACATAGATGAAAGTGATTTGTTGGGGGAGCATCAACACAGTATTTGTAAAGGGCCTCACCAATATATTAGAATTCTTTGATGGTATCAACAAGCATCTGGACAAGGGTGATCCAGTTGATATAGTGTACTTGGACTTTCAGAAAGCCTTTGACAACTTCCCACACCAAAGGCTCTTAAGCAAAGTAAGCAGTCATGGGATAAGAGGGAAGGTTCTCACTTGATATGAAACAAAGGGTAGAAAAATACATAGATTTTCACAATAGAAAGAGGTAAATAGTGGGGTGCCTCAAAAATCTGTACTGGGACCAGTGCTATTCAACATATTCATAAATGATCTGCAAAAGACAGTGATATTTGCAGACAAAATAAAATTACTCAAGATAGTTAAGTCCAAAACCGACTGCAAAGAGTTACAAAATTGGGTAATTGGGCAACAAAATGGCAGATGAAATTCAGTGTTGATAAATGCAATGTAATGCGCATTGGAAAACACAATCCCAATTATACATAGAAAATGATGGGGTCTAAATTAGCTGTCACCAATCAACAGAGAGATCTTGGAGTCCTCGTGGAAAGGTCTCTGAAAAAAGCTGCTCAAAAGTGCACCAACAGTGAAAAAAGCTAACCGAATGTTAGAAATTATTAAGAAAGTGATAGATAATAAGACAGAAAATATCATAATGCCACTATATAAATCCATCATCCACCCACACCTTGAATACTGCACAGAGTTCAAGTTACCCCATCTCAAAAAAGGTATATTAGAATGGAAAAAGGTACAGGGAAGAACAACAAAAATGGTTAGGGAGTACGTAACAGCTTCCATATGAGGAGAGACTAAAAAGACTTAGAGTGTTCAGCTTAGAAAAGAGATGACTAAAGAGGGACATGATAGAGGTCTATAAAATCATGAATGGTGTGGAGAACGTGAATAAGTATTATTTATCCATTCACATAACACAAGAATTAGTAAAAAGAAAAGGAGTACTTGTGGCACCTAAGAGACTAACCAATTTATTTGAGCATGAGCTTTCGTGAGCCACAGCTCACTTCATCAGAAGCTCATGCTCAAATAAATTGGTTAGTCTCTAAGGTGCCACAAGTACTCCTTTTCTTTTTGCAAATACAGACTAACACGGCTGTTACTCTGAAACAAGAATTAGTGTCACCCAAAAAATTAATAGGTCTCAGGTTTAAAACAAGCATAAGGAAGTACTTCTTTACACAGTGCCTTGTAAAGGAACTTGTTGTCAGGGATGTTGTGAAGGCCAAAAGTATAAATGGGGTCAAAAGAGGATTAGATGAGTTTATGTAGGATAGGTCCATGAATGGCTATTAGCCAACATGATCATAGAATTATAGAATATCGGGGTGGAAGGGACCTCAGGAGGTCATCTAGTCCAATCCCCTACTCAAAGCAGGACCAATCCCCAACATGCTAACTCTGCTTGAGCAGTGTGGCCATGGCAACATGAGCTAACCTCCTGAGTACAGTGTTGTCCGACCCCTTGGGATACAACACCATGTTCTGGGTGTCCCTAAACCTCTGACAGACAGAAGGTGGGACTGGACAACAGGGGATGGATCACTTGATAACTCCCCTTTTCTGTTCATTCCCTCTGAAGCATCGGGCACCAGCCTCTGTCAGAAGACAATAGATTGAGCTAAATGGACCATTGGACCATGACCATTTGTATATTGAGTAAAATGTAGTTATATTTATACAGTTATACATATATAAATATATGTATATTATATACAGCCAAATACAGGGTTGATCAGTTATGGTCTCCATAACTAGTATCTTCCATGCTTTTGTGCCAAAACATCAAATCAGATGGATCTTTCTTTATCCAGTAGTCTGGAAACATAAATTGGGATACTACAAAGAGTTGGGAAATCAATATTTAATTTTATCTCAAGGCACATCTACACAGCAGCTGGGAGACGTAATTCCAGGTGTGACTCATAGACTATCAGAGTTGGAAGGGACCTCAGGATATCATCTTGTCCAACCCACTGCTCAAAGCAGGACCAATCCCCATTCATGTGTGAGCTCTGCTTGAGCAAGCTCTAAAAATAGAGGAGTGGCTGCAGCAGCACCTTGGGCTAGCCACCCCTAATATGTACCCAAGGGGTCGGACAATACTGTACTCAGGAGGTTAGCTCATGTTGCCATGGCCACACTGCTCAAGCAGAGTTAGCATGTGTATGTCTACCCAACTTGGGAAACTCCTCTGAGCTGCTGTGCAGATGTACCATTAGTATATATGGGTAGTCTATAAGCAGTGGTAGTTTATTCTGTGAATTGGTTGTGATTGACACTTAACACTGCTTTTGATTGGAAAGCAGAACATTGCATAACTATTTTGAACCTATGACCCTGCAGGCCTACTAATTTTAAACATTCTCTTTCCAACTGTGATAGACCCAGGCCAGTTGGGTGCAGCAGAGTAGCAGAAGGCAGATATACTGGCCACTGGATTAACAGTTTTCTGTTCCCTGACTGACCAGAGCAGGGGCTGATCCAAGCTAATGAGAACACCAGACTGGGCTGGAGCAGTAGAGGGCGGGCTCAGGTTCCCCGCAACCCACCACTACAGAAACACCTCCTGGGAGGGGAAAACAGGCCTTTGTCAGGACAGGAGGCTAAACTGTTTTGGCATGAGGCCATAGGAGCAACAGAGACTGTGGGCATTCTCTCACCAATCTCCACCACTGGCTTATGATGAAAAGGGCTCAGTAGACTGTATCCCTGGCCCTAGAGAGAGAAGGTCTACGTGGAAGGTTGCAGTGAGCCTCTGAAGCCAGCATAAACCTCCTGGAAGTGCGGGACCCACGGGGACAAGGTCGGAGCTCTACCACACCACATATTCTCTCCAGACATTCTCTGCCTTATTCATAGATCCTTTTATGCTAGCCAGATGACATATTATTGAATCACTGGTTTCAGCGTAGCAGTCGTGCTAGTCTGTATTCGCAAAAAGAAAAGGAGTACTTGTGGCACCTGAGAGACTAACAAATTTGAGCTCACAAAAGCTTATGCTCAAATAAATTTGTTAGTCTCTCAGGTGCCACAAGTACTCCTTTTCTTTTATTGAATCACTGTATCTTAAAAAGGTTTTCCTTTAGAAAGGCAATTTAATCTGCATCATCAAGTCTTTCCTATTTGCCTTTGTAGCAAGTGTGTATTTCCTTTTCGGTTTTGACAACTCCATTGCTAATGTCTCACATTTTATGTCTTTCCTGGTCATTTGGCAGGTGCTCAGGTGTGCCTTCTAGGGCCAGATTTATATTTATATAGTTGGACTCTATTTTGTGCCTGCAATTCTATGCCAGTAAATCTTTTTTTAGGTGCAATTAAATGTGGGGAGGAATGATGGCAATGTGGGGAGGGATTTCCAAAGGAATTAAGTGTTGGCTTAACTCTGCTCTATTGAAATCAATAGTGAACCTCCGTGTGAGTTCAGTAGTAGTAGAATTAGGTAGTAGAGGCTCCACCCTCTAAGTGAGGATGAAAAGAGGAGCTGCTATAAATCCCCAGTGAACAAGGGGTTCGTATGGCCTCAGCTTGTCCCTACCTTTCCACATGAATCCAGGAAAAGCCATATAAATTAACTGCTAGGTAGATGGAGGGAGAAACATTCATCTTCTATCTAAGCCCTCATGCCTATAGCTACCTGATAGCAGAGGCAAGTACAGTAAGTAGGGAGTCATGTATCCAGTTTTGTGTCAGCAGTTTATTTACTGCAGGCATAAAATTCAGGTGCAAATTTTGTGGGTGCAAAAATGAAGGTTGGGCTACACTCCTGTGAGAATGTACCCCTGTAAAGATGGAGGTGTTGTTACCTAGATGGGGGGGGGGAAGAGCAAGAGAGGACCCCTAAACAAGAACCTGGACATGTAACCGCCTTCCCCCACTTTAAAAGAGTTGAAATCTGTATCCAAAGTTTATTAGAGTTGGGCTCAAATCACAAACAACATGGAACAAATACAACATAGTAGAATTGTATTATACAGTATACCATTCAGACAGGGCATACCCCAAAGTGCTTTCCAGAGTTAAATGATGCAAGACACTGTAACCATTCAATAACCACAACAGGATGTAAATGGAAGATGGAGTCAGATTGGCACGAACAGGCAATCTCCACAATTACTCTTATTGCTTTGGAAGAGAGTCAGCATTATGTTGGCAGGACGGTGGAGCAGTTCTCCAGTTGGTAGAGGTTTTGTGATGTTCTGACAGCCATAGAAAGTAACGATCATCAAACGCCAATGGCTTGGCAATTTGAAATCCCCCAAATGAATCCCCTCATCCCTATTTCATGAAGTTCTGAACATTCAGTGGTTATGCCCGCCTCTTCAACAGAGAAGGAAATAAATTAATAGTATTGGCTTCTGTACTGAAAGTCTAAAATGTCATTTTGCCATGAGACAGTATTAGTTAGTGTATTAATGCTAGACTAAGTCAGAAAACTTCTTTGCCAATAAAATTTTCATACACACACACACATTCATGACTTTTTATTCTCCAGTCATTTTTAAAGCCTTTTAAATTAGTTCAAAATTAAAATAAAATAAGCATTTTCTTTCTGATAACAAAATATTTTGTCTTCTGACTCACCACTGAAACATTTTGCCTAAGGAGCTAATGCTGATATTCCACATGGCTCCTGGGAAGTTCATGATGTCAGAAAGGGTTTTGGTTTTATAATGTGGTCAGCTGTTTGTTACAAGCCTTTATCAGGAGACAGCGCATTGCTGTGCTGTATTAGGAGCAGACTGGAAGGCACGTTGTAACTCCTAGAGTCTCTCAGTCACAATCTGCTTCTTAAATTCCCCCTTGCACTGGGGTCTGGGGCCAAGATTCCACCCATTCCCCACCCAGAGATGCAGAGTAGGGGCATAGTGACCATGGAGGGGCTGATCTCCATCCAGCACAGGAAACACACCAGGGGAATAAGGAGGCATCTTATGCTCCCTTACTTTCCCGTATGGCCATGCAAACTGGGCCATAATTTGGCGCATTGATAGATGCAGATTTTTATTCCTAATGGTTTTCCCCAAGTGCCATTTTTTCCCTCATTTAAAGACTGTATTGCAAAGTGCCTGATTTCGCAAGCTTTGGACATACAGAAACTAACCCACTGGACTCAATGGGAGTTCTAAGGGAAAGGCCATGCAGAGAGAGGATTTCACCTGTGGGCCTGTTTCTATATTTAATAGCACAAAGTGCCTTTCTAATGTCCCGTTATTGACTGGAGTGACCCTGCCTGAAGGAAAGGCTGAGCATTATTTTCAAAACTTGTTTTGATAGCATTAAAAAAATTTTTTTTGCCATCCTCATTGCTTTTGCCATTATTGTTGGACAATCACAAAGAAAACGTTAATCATATTAATGACAACAGAAATTGCGTAAATGTTAATTTCCCTACAAATAATGCGGACCTGACAGACCATCTGAGCACTGTATAGACTTCTGCATTGGAGATGTCATTTCCTTGCTTGAGAAAAAAATGCCTGTGGCCCACTTAAATCACATTTGTCAAGCAAGATGGTCACTCAGAACCGGTCTCTGCAATTGAGAATGGCATCTATGAAGGCAAAAAACAAAACCCAACAGTTCAAACAGAGTACATGATATAATGACGCTTGTGTGGGCATAAATGTAAGTCATTATGGAAGAACATGCAGTTGAAATACTGACAACCTAAGTTACTAGTCAGACATTTGTTGGTGAGACTTTCAGATTGTTGAACGAGACAAAATCTATGGCTATTTGCATGTGAGTCAGTCCTGGGCCATTCCACTAACTGGAATGGAATTACTCTGGATTTACACCATTGTAACTGAAAACACAATTTGACCCCTTCTTCCTTGAAAGAAGCAACTACAGAGCTGTTCCAGCTACTCCACTCTTTCCATTTGTTTTTTACATTCACTTGTTGTCTCGCATCTTAACCCACAGCCTCTTTGGAATTGGAACTCTCTCTTACTATGTATTTGTACAGCTCTCAAGACAATGGACTGGAGACCCTGGACACTCCTATAACAACAGAGATAGTAATAATATTAAATTAATCAATCAACTCTAAAGTTCCTAATTTACAAATTCTTACATACATGCTTAATTTTGTGCACATGCATAGGCCCACTGAAGTCAAAAGAACTACTCATACACCAAAAGTTAAGCATGTACCTAAGCATTTGCAGGATCAGTGCCTCAGTAATCTTTCAGCAATCTTTGGACCCAGTCCTGCAATTAACTGCCCTTGATGACTTCATGGGAACTCCAGCTGGGCTTTAGACCTTGGACCTTAGGTTAGAAGCCTTCAGAATATGCATTGCAACAAACCCTCTTGGAATGTTAGTGCAGTATTATTCAGGGCAACAAAGATTTCCTAAGCAGTTCACAACTGCCAATTCCAAGCATTCAATAATTATAAGCTATGCCGCCCAAATCAAAAGATTTGGGGGAGGGGGGGCGGGAATGAACAGAGTTCTTTTCATTAGCCTTTTGATTTTTGAGCCATTAGAGGTCACATTATCAAGCTATTCTCACAACCACAAGAGCTAGAAATTTGAGTCTTTTAAAATAAAAGATGAGATTCTCCTGTAATCCCAGGACTCCAGGAGCTGGGGCTTAAAAGAAAACACCAAAAATCATGATACAATTGCAAGAGCTGGCAATATTGTGACCCATTCTGAATGCAAAGGGACAGAGAGGATTTATCTTATTTATTTGTTGAGTTGTATCTTATCTTTCATTTTAAAAATCAACCAAATAAAAAGCATCTGGGGAGGGATAGCTCAGTGGTTTGAGCTTTGGCCTGCTAAACCCAGGATTGTGAGTTCAATCCTTGAGCGGGGCATTTAGGGATATGGGGCAAAAATTGGGGATTGGTCCTGCTTTGAGCAGGGGGTTAGACTAGATGACCTCCTGAGGTCCCTTCCAACCCTGATATTCTATGTTAACACACATCTTTATTCTTGCTTTCCTTGTTGGCCCACGTCCTTCCAATTGTTTGTTACACCCATTGGTTGCATCTTAATTAGATTTATGTTTTTATGGCAAGGGTTGTCTTTACTCTGTTTCTACATCCTGTTGCACAGTAAGCCACCCCCATCGTGAATGCAGTGCTATTGTCATATAAATAATACTGTTCAACAAAAGGCCAACATTGGACTACAAATTGAATATTTTAAAAAGCAACCCTATTTAGGTGTATAGCTGCTCAGAAATTTTTCAACAAAATGTTTTCCAGCCCCAAAATGCCATTTGACACCAAAATGTTTTGCAGGAACATGACAGTTTTGACAAATGTTTTTGTCCGGAAAGTTTCTCGGGTCCAGAAAATAGAGCACTCAGCTGGGATGTTCGAAACTCAGGTTCCAATCTGTGCTCTAGGTAAATTAGAGTAGTGTGTTTCATCCCAGATCACTCTGAACCTCTGTTTCTCACATCCCAGGCAAGTGCTCTAATCACTGGGCTATTGAGACAATCTGTAGCTCTTACCCAATGAATATTTAACGATTTACACAAAGTGCATTAGCACCAGCAGGAAAGATGAACATCTCACCCACACCAAAAGCACTTTACTGATATACATATAGCAGTATATTATACTGGCTAAGCGCTCCTAGTGTGGAGGTAGCATATACCAGCAAAGCTGTGATTTTACTGGCATGGCTTATTCCACTCCTTTCCCCAGATAGAAAAAAAACACACCAATAAAAGCACAGTTTTGCCAGTATACATGCACTTTCACAAGGGGCTTTTGGCAGCCTATTACACCAGCAAAGGTCTGTAATGCAGATATGGCCGAACAGAACAAGGCTAACTAGATAGCCATGGTGGTAGGAAGTGGGAGACCTATGTTCAAGGCTCTGCCTGATTCAGACCTAGGATAAAAAACTGTTTTGAATCAGGCGAAATATGGATTTAAACCAGGATCTCCCACATTCCTGGTGAGTTCCCTAAGTATTGGGCTATTCTCTCTCCTTCCCCAACCACCCCTCCTCCCAAAATCAGAAAAGTCTCATTTTTGTACCAATGAAGAACAAAAACAATTGTCAAAACCTCACCTGTGGGTGGTTTTTTTTTTTTTTTTTGGCAAAATGGAATTGTTTTCCAGCCAGCCCTGTCTGGGTTTCTAATGTTATGGTAGGGTCTAATCTCTCTGATTGTGTTAGATATTGTGGATGGCTGTATTACAGCTTTTTAAAACTATAGGGAGGAGCACCAGGAACTACAAAACAAACCTTAATCATCTTCAGAGAATTATTAGTATCCTCATAGCCTTGGTAGTGAACCTGGCTTTAACTAACCCTGGACAAAATTCACTCCATTTATAGAGGGCCAGCAGAAGACCTACAACTATTACACTCTTACTAAAAACTCTTTGGGTTCACCATGTGCACAGAGGTGAATTTGACCCAACATGAATATGACTGTAAATGTTGCCTGTTAAAGGGAAGAATGGGAGGCTGTAATGAGGAGTCCACCCCACACAAGCCATGAGAGGGTTCATATGGGCCACAAGGGGCCAGTTAACCTGATGTGCTGCCCATGGAGGGAAGTCGGGGGTTGGTAAAACATTAATTGCAGATGAAGCCCAGCTGGGCTGGAGTAGAGCTGGGAAGTGAGAGCAGGAAGAGTCTGTAGGGAAGAAGTCTGCAGTCACTCCCTGTTGGGAAAGGGAGTTGGCTAGACACAAGGAGGAAATTCTGGGGAAGAATAAACCCTGGAATGGACTAGGGAAACCAGGAAGAGACTGGGATAGGTGAAGCAGACAGGGAAAGCAGAGGAATTTCTAGTGGTGCATAATCCAGAAATAGACAAGGAGATGGGGTGAGAAGGCACCCAGGGACACAGCAACAGGTCTGAGAATGACTAAACCTGATTACCAGTCATAGTGGGCCTGGATTCCCCTTTCAGTGACTGGGCAAGTAGCATAGGATGGTCCTAGAGACTTGGAATGGAAGATCATCTGAGACAGCATCCAGACAGCTTGTCCGATGGGACTTTGTTACCCTGGAAATGGGGGAATATATAATGACCTGGCCAGCGGGATGAGTCAGAGGGAGTGCCCCAAGACACAGAGAGAGAGAGGGGCCACAGAGCTAGCAACTGACAGGAAGAGGCGCCAGATGGGGGTGACAGCTAATTCCCAGAGCCAGCCGCAAGGAGGCGCATTTGAAGTGAGTGGTCCCCCTTTACAGAGGCAAGAGACTTCAGTTCTATTCCTGATTCTGATGCAGCCTTGCAATGTGATCTAGGATAAGTCTCCGTGACTCTGTTTCCTCATCTGTAAAAAGAGCATAATACCTACCTTTTCAAACTGGCTTTGGGTGTGCCTACACTGCAATAAAACACCTGCACCTGGAGTGTGTCCACTGACAGGTTTGCAGGGCCTGGCCCTTAGGGTGAGGGTCTCAGAACCTGGAGGCCTACATTGGAATTTTATAACTTTGCAACCTGAGCCCCGGGAGCCAGAGTCAGCTGATGCGGAACAGCAGCAGCTCTTTAATTGCTTTGTAAACATATTGTGGCAGATTGGACCCCCCCCGCCGATGTACCACCTGATGTGCTGGGGTCCCATTGAGCCCACCGGTCCCACCAGCCTGGGTCTCTCCCATTCTGTGCTGCTGTGTCAGGCTCTCCAGCCCCCTTCCAGCACACACACAAGTAGGGCAATGCCCAGCTGTAAATCACACAGAGTCTGCAATCAGCTCTGTGTGGGAGGCCTCAGCTCAGGAAATTGTCCAGCACTCTGGTGCACACACCCTCTGGAGTGTAAACCCAAAATTATATTGTCTTCTGCTGTATAGAAATGTATACAGCACAAGCTCATGAAATTTGCCTCCTCCCTCAATATGGAGGAAGATATACACAGCTCTTTGCCTGCCCTGCCCCCAGTTATGAATTGCACAAATTGGGTTTTAAAAAACAAAACAAGTTTATTAACTATGTTGCCAGCACCCAGTGCCGAGAGGCAAAACAACAGCAGGGGTTGGTTCGCTACCCCGTGTGCTTCACCAAATAATCACAATGGCGTGGAGAAGCAGAAAAGTTTATTTGCAGCTGCAAAAAGGTACAGGGAGAATAGAATCTCAAATCCTGCACCCAGAGCAGGAAGTTACACAGGCTTTTATACATCCTTTCTTCAGCATACTTATCCAATAGCAAGCTGCCCTAAGTATCCATATAGCCAGCCAATCCAGTTACCAGCTAGTTCCCTTGTTTTTTGTATCATTTGTTAAACTATAGATAAAGCTGCTTTATTCAGCATTTTTCTTCCATATCTGCCCTGTTTGGCCTTGTTTAGTTTCAGGCAGTCTGACTCTGCAACATATTGTTGCAGATCCTCAGCATAACTGCTGTGAGTGCCTCCAGGCGGGGGGGCCAAGGACACTTGGGCCTATTACGCAGAGCTGCTGCGAGTGCTTCCAGGTCGGGGGGGGCAAGGACACTTGGGCCTAGTGCGAGGGGGCTTCATCGACACTCGTGGTCTTCCATCCCCTCGAGTTACCTAGTGGCCATGCCCCAGTGTCCCCAACAACTACAAAGGAGGAATTTTAAGTGATTATAAGGAATAGCAAACAGAACAAAGCAGATCACTGAGCAAAATAAACAAACGCACCCTAAGCTTAATTCACTAAAGAAATTGGTTACAAATAGTAATTTCTCAACCTAAATGTTGTTTTAGGCAGGTTGCAGAGTTTCTGCAACTTAGAGTTTGTCTTCACAGGCTAGACCCCTGTCTCAGCCTGGGTCCCAGTCCTTTCTCCCCAGATCATTCTTAGGTGTTAATGGCAGTCATCCTGGGCAGAGATTCAGTGAAGAACCAGACACCTTGATTAACTCACTCTCCAGCCTTAAATAGGATTTAAATAAGGCAGGAATCTTTTGTTTCCCTGTTTGATCCCTGCCCTTCTCCAGTGGAAAAGTACCAGCAGTGTCCAAGGTGGTATTTCATACCATGTGACATCATCACATGACCTTACAGTGACGATGCATCACATGACCTTGCATCACATGACCATGAGACAAGGTTTATTTGTAACGTCCACAGGAAGGAACTCCAGGAAGATGGGAGATCAGCATCTTCAAGGACCCAGTATCTTTCCTAATTGCCCACCCAGGCTGATTGCATACTGTCTGTTGGGTCTTCCCCAAGTACACACACAGTTGTAATTGTTACATAGTCAATATTCCTAACTTCATATACAGAAATTATACATGCATACAAATAATAACCTTTCCAATGATACCGCAATGACCCATCTTGCATAAAATATATCATAGTTATGCCATATTCATATCATAACAATATTTCTATGAAGAATATAGGGCTTAATGGAACACATACCCTTTGAGATTCTTAGATGTAAGGTTGTACCCAAGCAGAAACTATATTATTAGTAAGTGATCAAGATTTTCATTTTATGATTAGGGTTGTTTAGATATCCTGTGTTTGTGACACAGAGAACTCTGAGCAAAAGCAGAAGGAATATTAGAGAGCACACTCAGGAATGGATTAGTCACTTTGCCCAACTCCCCACAGCTTTGGACTTTCACACATTCCGAGCCCCCGTAATGAATAGCCGTGGTCACTTTCACACATTTCTAACAAGAATTGCCACGACTTGGAACAGCAAAGACGTGGAAGCTGGTTTAATCAGTTTTGGGTTTTGTTGTAGATCTGATTTTTGTTTGTTTCTTTAGTCTTGTTTTCCTTTTACTCTGAAGTAGATGATACATTGTATTTATATCAGGAGTATAGAACAGAGCCGAGCTATGAGTTTAGAAAATGGATGCCAGGTCATGTTTAGACTGTAAGCTGTTTGCGGAAAGGACTCTCTACTTCTCTGTACAGTCGGCACTTATTTCAATGGCCTCATTTTCAAGTGCTCAGCATCCAGCAGCTTCCATTGAAGTCAATGGTTATGCAGGTGATCAGCTTTTTAGAATATCAGTGGGGAGAAAGAAGGGGGGACAAGATCCCTTTTGACGTATATTGTGGTTCTTGTGTGTTTGAATTCCATCCATTCACTTTGCAGTGCTGCAGGAGGCCCAGTATAATCTGGGACCATGTGCAATATATTGCAAAAAAAGTAGTGCATGCTACAGGGAGTGCATGAATGCTGACTTTCTATGGTCTGTTACTCAGCCAAATCCAGTCAGATTTTCACAGAGACAGCACAGGCCTTTAGAATCGTCCCCTGATAAGATTCAACTTTCTACTGCAACCCAAGCCTCTACAGCTGTTCAAAGTCATAAGACATTTTTAACATAGACAAAAATAGTTTTTCCCCTCCCCACAAGCTTTATTCATGAAAAGAATTAAATCATTTTTCTTCAAACTTTGCAAAGAAAACCCACATTCAGGCAGACATGAAGCTAGGAAAATTTCAACCTGAATGGCTAACTTTGACAAAGCGGTAAGCAATTTAGAATCATAGAATATCAGGGTTGGAAGGGACCTCAGGAGGTCATCTAGTCCAACCCCCTGCTCAAAGCAGGACCAACACCAACTAAATCATCCCAGCCAGGGCTTTATCAAGCCGGACCTTAAAAACTTCTAAGGATGGAGATTCCACCACCTCCTTAGGTAACCCATTCCAGTGCTTCACCACCCTCCTAACTTAATGTGGGTGGGGGGAGGGGAGAGGTGGTTTATAAGGGAACATGGTGGAAAAACTTAATACTGGTGTTTGAATCAACTCCAGATATCACTAACCTAAAACAAGTTTGCTACTATGCTCTAATTTAAGCAGTTTTAAATTTCTTAGGAAACTCTCTGGTAGGTAGAACCTCAAGTAATTTGCAATTCTAATCTTTTAGTTTCTTAGATTATGTTATTTTAACTAAAGGATAAAACAATGGCAGATATTTTTAGTTCATAATTCAAAATTCATTCAGGCTTCTGTCACTATTCAGTTCCAGGTGACAATAAACACATTATGTCTTTTGGCGCTAGTAGTCTGATGCTTTCTTTAGACTATATTTCCACTGCCTATAGATATACTTCGTGTCTAAGAAATAGTGCTATGCTCAGTCAGTGTCATGAGTTTTCAGAGTTCAAAATTGTTAATTACTGTTGACCCAAAATTATTTCTAGGTATCAAGTGAAAGACCAGTACATCTTACCAGAAGGAACCTGTGTGATCATCTAGTGTCTTCCTGTATACTCAGGCCAAAGAATTTCACCCAGTAATTCCTGCATTAAGCCCTTATCCTGCTGGTGAATTTGAGTCCCTGTTACTTATGTACCTGTCGCTTGCAGGGTTTTTATAATTCGGGAATGACCTTTTGAGGAGCACTCAACTTGAAATGACCAGCTTCTCACCTTGATAGGATATACATGTACACTATCTTTGGGTCAGATGCTCCATTACTCTGTCTCTGGTTTAAGTCATTTATGCACTGACTGGTCCAGATTCTCAGCTGGTGTGAAGGCACTACGCCAGTTGACACCAGCTGTGAACCTGGCCTACGTGTATTCTGGGGCAGCTAGGATGTGTGGTCCCTAGCATGAAGCTGCTCAAATATACTGTCTGATTCCCACAGCTTCTTATCGGTCTTGGGGAAAATGAGAATAGTCACAACATGATGCACTATGGCCATGCCTCCACCCTGCTCCCCTAAGGCCAGGAGCTGGGAGCATTGCTAATATACAGCCCTTGTGCCTGCTCTACACCAGCCAGGGGTAACCTTGCTGAAAAGGAGTATTCTTAGGGAGTCACTTCTACTCCTTTTAAGGACCTTTTAAATGCCCAGAAAAGCACAAAGGATCCATTGTGTAACTGAGGATCAGGTTCTTTCTTACTTACCAAGCGGGGAAAAGGTATTTAGTTGAATACACCAGCTCTTGTTTCACCATTTGAAATTGGCAGGTCTGTAGGGGCAGGAAGACATTTCAGTTCATTTCCATGTGGCTCAAATTGAAGTGTTGCCGTCAAAGTGTCACCACTCAACAAATGAGTTATAAAGTAGCAGCAAAGGGATAAGTCTTTGAGAACATGGCTGGAGCAATTCCATCAGCCTGTGACATTTTCACAGGCACCAGTCAGTAGCAAGGGGGAAAAAATGGATGAAACCACATCACCCAAAATAGTGTTGTTGCAGCCTGCATTCATTTAGCATTTCAAATGGTTGTCACCGAACGTGGAACTTCGTGTCATGTCTGCTCCAGGTGTGTGGGACTGCACAAGAAATGAGTGAAGTGTTTCAGAAGAAAACAGCAGACATGAATCCTCAAAGGGATCTGAGCAGAGATCTAATTCCACTTCACAGTGTAATAAACAGAGCCCTTTAGCTTAGTTCAGAGAAAGCAAACAAGACTCTGTTATGGGGTCAACAATACTTAAAAACCAGCTTTATGCTCACTGATGTGCTGGTTTCGGGGGAAATTCAAAGATCGGTAATACCACGTTTTATTTTGCTTCTCATAGTATTTTTGGAACTCTGCAGGTTATTATTAATTATTATTACTACAGTAGAACTAGAAGCCCCAGTCAGATAGCATCTCCTTGAGCCAGGGATAGTACAAACATAGATGTTTATGGGGAAGAGGAACATATGCATCCCAAACATTGAATGGACAAAGACATTTCTTCAACCTGAAGATGTGACTGAGTAGTCTCTGAAATATCTTGCACTGTTCACTCAGGATTTGATTAAAAGATTTTTGGATTCAATGGGAGTCTTTCTATTGACTTCAATGGGCTTTGGCCCGACCTGAGTGTAGTCATGTGTCACATATTTTATTCTGCAGTAGTGAAAAGGTCATCATATTTCTTCCATAGACTTCATCAGTTCAGACCCAGTCATTTTTGGGTAAACCAAATAGGTTGTAGCCTGGAAGGGACACTTGCTCTGCCAGTTGAGATTGGGAAAGTCGGTGTGAAAGCTTCTAACAGCATCTTTCAGATGAGGTCTACGTTAAGAAATGAAGCAGTGATCTGAACTTTTTTGGAGTCACTGAAAGTAGAAAAGAGGAGTCAGGGCCAAAGAAAAATAGCACAAATTTGCTTCTGTTGTTCTATGAAATTGGCTCGAGTTTGTGAGTGAAGGGCTGGGAGTGAAGCCACTTCAGCCTTTAATACAGTCTTTGTAAAGAACATGTGAGTTGAAAATATGAGCCTCTAGGATGGCTCAGTGAGGCAGCCATGTTTGATCTTGCAATGTCAAAAATTCCAGTTAATTTCCAGTCTGGTTTTCTCTTGTTCTCTTGATGGGTAGAGTTGGATATAAAGAGGGGACCCCTTTTATTAAATTAAAAATGGGCATTTGGGGCCTTTATATCATGCCAAAGGGCACCCACCACAAAACTGAGACCAATTTGAACCCTATTCTTCCCAGCTGACTCCCTCACTGACTGTGTAGTGGCTTATGGACAACTAACAAAAGCCTTTCACATATAGGCTCCCGGTTCAACTCCAACCCCAGTCAGAAGTAATGGCAGTGTGGTGATGTAGGTGAAATGTCTGGCTGGGGTATTAGTCCAGTTCCTAGTAGCCTCATGTGTAACGCAAAAGTCCCCCCATTGTTGTGTAGTAGTTGATCTTTGCGTTAGCAACATTATCAGTGAGCTTAATGACAGAATGGGCACATAAAAACTGCACTCCCTGTCTCACTTAAATGACATTCCTCTAAGTCACAGCAAAAACACACTGGGGAAGACAATGATTGGGGAAGTTTGCATTTGCCCTTCCAATGCTGTATCCATTCTTTTGAGAGAGGTAAGTCTCCACTGCTGCCAAGACCCGTTTACTTTTACTTTTTCTTTTTTTGAAATATTAACATGGGTCCCTCATTTCCCAAACAAATCATGAAACATGAAGAGAACCTGTACATGACTGATGAGGTGATAGAGACACTGGAGGAGACCCCATTTGAAGAGTCCAGCAAAACAGAAGGCTGCTGACTTTCCAAAATCAACTCTCTTTCAGGAATGAAAGTCTGATGTGTGCTTGGAATCAGGGGGAGGAAAATAATGGATTACTTTTAATTAACCTTTGTGCCATGTGACCCCATTAACTCCTCTTTTATCATCCAGGGGCCAGAGAGCAAAAGAGGCATAACTATTCCCACGGGCTATGTCCTGGCATGAGGAAACAAGTGTTGACTATTGAAGATATTGACACTGGAATGTAGGGTAAGCATCAGCCAAAAAGCTTCAGCCTTCAGTTCCAGTGTGGAAATACTGTCTGATCCCATATAACTTTCAACTGTAATGACCTGCCTTAGTAAGGGGCTGTGTGTAGCCCTTAAAGCCACATGGTTGGAAAAAGCACCATAGGGAACAATCTACTTCAGGGGAGAGCAGAGACCATGAGTGGGTCATGTCTTCCCCAAACTAACTGATGGCAACCAATAACTGATGTCCAGGGGACTGATGTATATTCTATTGCTTCTTGTACTTCAGATTCCTACATTTCATTTGTTTTGCACTGGGTATCTCAATCAGGCTTTCAGGGACAGAAGCCCTTTTCCCCTCCACCAATGGATAGAACATGGGTGCATGTGTAACACCAACAGACCCCGGTCGTCGGCAGGCAGGATCGAACCTGGGACCACCGGAGCTAAATGCCAACTGGATATTAGTTAGGGCTGTAGAGATGACTCAATCTCTATCACTCTCGCTCTCAGTGCCACTAGATAGGACAGAACACCACACCCAGGGGGCTACACATACAGCAACACATAGTGTCTGTGAATCAATTCAGACTGGCACGTTCACTTTAGCCACCTTCTTATTTTCTTTTTGACAGCTGCTAGTGCAGGTCAGAAGATCTTGTGATGTGCAGGAAGTCAGACTAGATGATCACAATGGTCTCTTCTGGCCTTAAAGTCAGTCTAATTTTTTTGTCCTGTGAAGTTTTTGTTGATGAAATTCATAATTTTTTGTTCTTTAAAGTGCCTCTCCCACCCCCTTTTCAAATGTTTGGTTGCAGGAAACAAATAAACATACATTTTGGGAGCTTTTAGTTTTTGTGAATAAATTCTCTCCCCCACAAAATCTATGAAAATTGATTTTTTTCCACAAAAAGTCAACTTAGCCTTATTCTATTGAAAACACACAAACATTTTATTTGGAAAATTTTGACAAGCTCTAGAAAATATTGTGTATGATGCATAAATTAAAACAGTAATTACTAACGATGAATGCCAATAGCAGAAGCAGAAGGACGAAGAGGAGAGTCACAGACAAAACAACCATCTTTTTAGTTGAGCTCACAGACAAATGGTGACACAGGGAAGTGAGATGTTGAAGCTGTTCCAGCCAGCTGGAGCTGTGGAGAAAGTTCTCACCCCACCAGCAGGGGTGGTAAGGAAAGACAAAGTATTATTATTTTTAGTATAAAATGCCTCTTTTGTAATTTTTTTTCAGATTTGGTATTTGTGGAAATTGACTGTAATGTCTCCATTTGTGATCTGACTGTCTGCTGCTTGTATCCATTATTGCCTCTCCCTGTGGGCAGAGGAGCATATTATTCTAAGAGGAAGAATTGTCTGGTGGTTAGATCAGTAGCCTAGGATTTGGAAGACCTGGCTCAATTCTGTGCTCCTAGGACATCCAGGGTGACCTTGGGTAATCATACGGCCCTATACTCTTTATTATAGTTAGTCTTACAAAACCTCTGTGAGGTAGGACAGTACTATTGTCTCCATTTTACGGATGGGGAACTTGAGGCCCAAAGAAACCAAGGCATAGGCTAGTGCCCTGAGCACTTGGCCATGCTTTCTCTTTAAGAATATTGAGGTCCTCAGAACATGAAAAAGTGAAAAATATGTTGATTCAGATAATGGCACAGTTCCTTAAAACTTCCCCTTTTCAGACATTCAAGGAAACTCTTGGAAAAGTGATCCATTTGCCATAAAGCTTGTGCATATAATAAGCACAAAAAATTTCAAGGCTGATGACCTGTACTCTATTCAATTGCTTGATCATTCTTCTTGATCGATTCAGGACAATCTCTCCAGGGCCCAGCGCTTCACATCAGTCAATTTCTGTTACTTTTCGGCATCATCTATAATTTTTGAATGAACTACTGTTAAGACAGCAAGTCTGCTCCTGCTCCCTCTGAACTTAATGGCAAAACTCCCATTGATTGCAACAAAGACAAGATTGGTCCCATAGATTTTTTTTGCTCTCCTTGCCTAACTGTTCTAACTCCATTATGTGAGCTAACACAGAATGTGAGGTTGCACGTATCATATTAGTTGAAAAGTATTTTTTAAAAATTATGACAGCAGAAAACACCCTGGGGCAATATATTCCATCGGCTGTGTGCAGCAGAGGGGGAGCAATTAATTGCAAGGTACGTGCAAAAGTGACAATGATTCCTGCATGGGAAACAAATGACTAATGGGGTGCTCTGTCAGCAGCACTCAGAGACCCACAGACCAGCTGCACACAATGCCCATAAATACCCTACGTCACATACCCTTGGGAACATGGCTAAATGCAATCTGGTAGGAATTGCCATCACAGACAGCTGTACTGGGATGGTGCCTTCAGATATATTGGAAAATACTATATGTAGAGAGTCTCCTAATCAATGCTACTAGAAGCAGCATTAGCTTTGATGAATAGTGTTGACCACAGCAAATGAGACACTGGTGTTGCACTGATAGTAAGCAAACAATACTGACACTTTTAATACCCTGAACATCAAAGTGCCTAAGGCCTTGTCTACACATACATTTGCAATGATTTAACCAAAGTTGTGTTTGCAAACCTATTTAAGTAAGGCTGGTACAAGTCAGGATGCGAATTTTCAGTGCATTTGCTACTCCACGCTGATGCTCCATGTGGACACTCTTACTATGCACTAAAAAGCATCCTTGTGCAGTTTAGCTCAGTACACTTTAAAGTACATTAAGCTAAAGCACATGTAACCCACACATCTCCTGGGTGCGGTGTTCTGTCCCCTCTAGTGGCACCAAGATCACATAGAGATTAATCAGTCTGCTCTACAGCCTGAGCTAAGTGCGCCATGGCTTTTAGCTCAAGCAGTAAAGGCTCATGTATTCTAGCTCCAGAGGTCCCAGGTTTGATCTTGCCCGCTGCCAACTGGGGTTTGTCGGTGTTACACACACAGTGGCATTTTTAGTATGAAGTAGGATGTACTAGTACGTACTAAGGGTGTCCACATAGGAAGTTCATGCAGAGTAGCGGGTAAGCTGTGAATTCACATCCCAGCTTGCTGAGCACTAACTTCCCATGTAGACAAGCCCCTATTGCTCTCATCAGAGAGACACTCTGATTCGGATTTTAACAGTTTTGCCAAACTCAGGCTGTAGGGTTTCAGTCAAATGTACCTTCTAAAATGGAGTAGTGGTGGTTGTTCTCAGGGCGTGACCTGAACCTCTCTTCTTGTTTGGCTTTTTTTGTTTCAGAAAAGTAAAATACAAAGTCTGATGTCTGTCTCCACTGCCCTGCAGTTCGATGTGAATAGCGGTGTGCATCAGAATGTTGCACTGTATCTTCTCCATGAGGAAACTATGGGCATGAACATAAAGGTCCCGAGTTTGCACTGGTATAGTCCTCAAAGAGGACCTATAAGTTTGTGCCCACAACATCCACACTGGGGAGTTACAGCATACTGTTCACTGCTTCTGACGCTGCTTTAGTCCCAACTGTGGGACACTGGAGACACGCCCTCAGACTTTTAAAGCTGCCTTAAGGCCTGGATTCTCAAAAACTCAAAGGCTGAGGTTTCAAAAGGGGCCAAGGGAATTAGACGTCCTGTTGACTTTGAGCTTGGCACCTAACTTCCTTAGGGAGCTTTAAAAGTGAATAAACTCAGCCGTACTCATAAATGATTTTACTTTTGCCCAGGGCTGCTTTATAGAACTCAGGCTTAATTAAAATCATACGATAGAAGATGACAACAAAATCGTAATACAGCAAGTGGATACTGATCACAGACTGCGTTAAAGAAAAATATGCCCTTGAAATTATAAATTTACTTTGAATAGTTGTATAATAGGTGCAGCTTCCAAGGCTGGAAGGCATCTTCCTTAAGAGGGGAATGAAATGATAAACTTTTATTAGGTGGATCGGTAATATTTTCATGCAGTGGGCAGTGTCAGTTTATAAGAAGAACAGATTACTATCTGCTATAACAAGGAGCATTAACTATGATTAATGAGACTGAATTTGAAAGTCAGACCAACTACATTATTTTCTCCTCCAAGGCAATTTTATAAAGGATACTTTTAAGTTTTAAATAGTAAAGCAGCCTACTGATGCTGCTGCTATCAATGTATTTGGCAACTGCTCTTTAGACTTTAATTGCAAAAATGTGTTTTATTTTTCAGCTATATTATGTGAATAAGCACATTATATCACACAGCAGTATATGACTATAATTGTATACTGGGCAAAATTCAGCCCTGGTGTAAACAGACACAATTCTATTAGCTTCAACATAGCTGTACCTACTTACATTAGGACTGGTTTTGGCCCAATGTGTGTCTTGTATTGGGAGGGGAGGAAATACTCTTAACATGGTGGTGCAGTCACTTGACATAGTATTCTCTGAAAATAATCAGAAAAAGGATGGTGTTTAGACTAAAGCACTGGCCAGGTGTGATAAGACTGTCTTCCCCTAAAGGCAGTACTGACTATTGGTAAGTATGTCCTACCATCTAGACTGGCTCTTTACAAGTTGAAAGGTCCCATTATGGATACAATGATCTGGAAGATACTGGGAGAGAGGAAGTGGTCCTGGTAGTAAATAGGGTTTGGGAAGAAAACTTGGTCCTGTCTAAGAGCCTGGGACCAGAGGCCTGCAGAGAAAGGGCAGGGCAGGGCAAGTCTCTCCTCTCACCCAGCCCCATGAGGATAAGCTGGGAGAAGGTGACCATTATAAATACAGCCTCATACCAGGGCAGATGCCTACAGCCACTGAGGGGAGTAGGAAGGCTCTTGCAGGGCCCTTCGTTAAGAGGGAGCAGACACCAGCAGGAGAAGGCTGTCAAACGCTCTGAGCCTGAGGAGTAAGTGGGGACAGCTGAGGAAAATAAATTGCAACCAAGCTCCAGGAGGAGACTTGGAGATTCCTGGTAAGGAGAGGGACAATAGTTGCTTGAATTACCCAACTCCATGAGGACAGCTGTGGACTCCTGTCATACGGAGAAGGCACAGAGACTGAGGGGTAGTGCTAAGGTGGTTATTGCTTGAGCTCTTCAAGTTCCAGGAGGAGGGCTAGGTCTCCTGGCATAAGCAGAGATACAAATGGAGAAGATAACCCTGAGGGGCTGGGAACAGAGTTTAGAGGGCAGATTTCAGAAGAACCCTGAAAGCTAGAAGCACCTTTGTTTCATTTGGGACTTTCTGTTATGGATCCTTTGTATGTAGTTTTTTAATAAACAAGCCCTGAGGAGGGCATTATTCAATCAAGTGTGAAGAGGGCCTGAAGTGAAGTTATTGGCTTCCTGAGAAGGGAAGCTGAGGCAGAGAATATATGAAGTGTCATGTACTCACTCCCTACCACATGAGGGACCCAAGTGGGCTGGGAAGGATTGCATTGCTCATAAGCCTGGGACAAGCTGACGTTCTGTCTGAAAATAAGTGTCAGGTTTCCTACTTGCTGGAGGAGGACAATTGATTTTCAGATTAATGCTTAATCATTGGCAAGGAAATGCTTTCCAAAATTGTAGCAATTGACTTAGGAGTCCAAAGACCATTTTCAAAAGTTACTTAGAAGCCTAAGTCTCACTGACCTTCAATGAGACCTAGTCTGCTAAGCACCTAAATCAGTCTTGAAAATGGGATTTAGGTTCTAAGTCACATAAGAACTCTTGAATATTTTACCCTTAGGTGCCCACGTCACTTAGCATGTAGTTGTAAACTTTTCAAAAGTGTCTAACTACTTTAAATTTGGAATTACATAATAAATATTGTGCACACTAGCATGCTACCTTTCACATCTGTATAAAATCTATAAACATGCATTGATCTCTCTGTCAGCCTCAGACTCCACATGGGCTTATGGGAACTGTAGTTCCAGCTCCCTCATGTCCCCATTCTCCTTGCAGGGCTCAGTCTACATCTTATATGATGCACCATGGTCTCTCCCTGTGGTTCAGCCCATAGGGTGCGTCTTAGACCTGCCATGCATACAAAACAGATAGTGGATCCAGTGGCAAGCAAGTAATAAAGCTACCTGCTCAGTGACAGAGCACATTTCAGTGGGTGAAAATCGGGCCCTACTGAAGTCTATGGCAAAACACACACTGTGCAATGTATATCAGATTTGTACCAGGTGGGATACAGATTCCAAGGCCAGAAGGGACCATTGTGATCATCTAGTCTGACTTCCTGCATAACATAGGCCATAGAACTTCCCAAAAATAATTCCTAGAGCAGCTCTTTTAGGAAAAAAACACCCAATCTTGCTTTTCAAGTTGTCAGTGATGGCAAATCCATCACAACCCCTGGCAAATTGTTCCAATGACTAATCACTCACGGTTATTTTTTTTCCTTATTCCCAGTCTGAATTAGTCTTGCTTCAACTTCCAGCCACTAGATCATGTTATACCTTTCTTTGCTAGAATGAAAAGCCCATTATTAATTATTTGTTCCCCATGTAGGTACTTATAGACTCTAATCAAGTAATCCCTTAACCTTCTCTTTGTTGAGCTAAACAGATGGAGTTCCTTGAGTCTCTAAGGCATGTTTTCTAAACCTTCAATCATTCTCATGGCCCTTCCCTGAACCCTCTCCAATTTGTCAACATCCTTTTTGAATTGTGAACACCACAACTGGACACAGTATTCCAGCTATGGTTCTCCATTGCCAAAGACAAAGGTAAAATAACCTCTGTACTACTTGTTGAGATTCCCATTTATGCATTCCAGGATCATGTTATCCCCTTTGGTCACAGCTATCCCCTTTGGCCACAGCTGACTGTCCACCTTCCCCCACTCTACCCCCCCAAAAAAATCTTTTTTGAAAATCACTGCTTGCCGGGACACAATTCCCCATCCTGTAAGCATGGCCTACGTTCTTTGTTCCTAGGTATACACAAACACATTTAGCTGCATTAAAATGCATATGGTTTGCTTGCACACAGTTTAATCTGTATTATCTTCTTTTGCTGATCGGTGAACTGAGGCATGGAACTTAAGTTACCTTTGCAGGGTAACAGAGTCCTAACAGCTGGTTGGCAGAGCCATGAACAGAATCCATTAGTCTAAAGGGGCTCCACTTTCCTGCTGTAACTTCTAGACAACACATCCTCCGGTGGCTTTTAATGAGAGTGATGTGCTATAAGCCACTATACTACTTTGACAAAGTAGGGATGAGTACTTGGAATGAGTTGCATAATGAACACAAAAATGTTTTTGTAGCATAGCTCAGCCAGCCCCCAGAGTTGTAGCCTAAATCTAGTTTGGGTAACTATACTGCCCCATTTGTATCAATTAGATAAGGAATTATCTGTCAGGAGCCTGATTTCCAGAGCTCTTACAGTACTCAGTCAGAGTTGTGGGTACATCGCATTTCTGAAAATCAGGTCTTATCTGCCTGTGTGTGGCATTTATAAGGACTGTATCTCGTGATAGTATAAGTATTGTTTTATAAGATAAGTTACCTAAGTAGATCTTTGGGATCCTTTGGAATGAAAGATACTAAAACCAGGAGATATCACCATTATTATTGTCTCTTTTGTTAGCCCCTACTGATATGTCAGCACTGCTGAACTCTCGTTAAGCCATTTTATTTTGCAGAAGGGAGTTAAACATTATGAAGGTCTATCAAATCACCCTGACAACACACATTCATCAAAGGAACAGAAAAATGAGAATCACCACAACTGAAAGTGTGCAAATTCTCACATTTTATTCCCTCGCTAAGTTTTAGATCAATGTTTTATGTAGTTTTTAAATGAAAAAAAAAAATAGCAAAATGTGATCTGCTATGTGACTTATGATGTCAGTAAAAACCTATGGGATTTACTTTGCCATGCAAGGGAGGCTATTTACATGTTAAGAACCGATTTATGTTACCATATAAAAGTCTAAGGAATTTACTTTACAATGTATGGACGGCCATTTATGATATTAAGAGTCAATTTACAATGTCAACAATTGTGTTAGAAGTAAAATGCAAAGCTTAGACTTTTGTGTGTATGTATTTTTGACATGCCTCTCCTCACTGATCTCTGCCTCAACCATACAGAGTTTCTGTTTTAAATGAGACAGATATGAAACAAAATAATTTTGCCTAAATAGACTCTATTTTTTCATGCCAACATATCCTATGTTTTTAGCTAAGCAGGAATACATGATTAAAATAGACCATCATGCTGGCTGGATAAATTGGCTACAACACCAGAACAGTTCCTTTCTTTTCCTCCATCCTACCATCCACCAATCTTCTAAAAATGTAATAATCCAGATCCAACAGTTGCCTTGTGAACCATGTTCTAAATATGTTTGCTCCCTTCCTCCCCTCCCCGCCTCCCAAAAAAATTATGTGTATGTGTGTGGGGGGTATATTTACTGCCTATTGTGTTCAATTAAATTGTTTTGTTTGAAACGAAACATAATTTCTTATAGAAACATGAAGGGCTCTCAAATATATAAAGTCACCTTAACTGGGCAGTGATTTACCAGGAAATCCCCACAGGACTACCTGAGAGGGAACTTATATTTAAATCGAGCTGTATAAACTGGCAATAACTACTGCTTAATGGGGACAGTAATTTCACTTAATTAAAATGCCTCCTAGTGGCTCGCTGTTTGTTAGTGGTGTTGTCTGCAGCTCAGTCTTCAGCTTGTCTTCTCTGCTCACCTAATGGCAGGTTTTGGTCCCTTCTTATCTGAGATACAAGCACAGAGTGCTCAAAGTACTTTACCTTTGTCTACTCCTGACTTTTAGCTTCTGCTTCAACTGTATATGGGGTCTGATCCAAAGCCCACTGAAGTCAATTGGAATCTTTCCACTGACTTCTATAAATTTTGGATCAAGCCCATGATGAGTTGTCAAGGCTATTTTACAGCGCCTGCTGTTGTCAGCTCTGGATAAGCTGCAGGCTCATTCACTATCCTAATGCAGACAGTATCTCCCCATGAATCTATAGACGTGCTCACTAGAACTGGTTGAATTTTTCATTCAGATCGTATTTCATAATAAAATAACATTTTTGGCAAAACAAATTTCCATGGGAAATGCCATTTTTAATTACATCTTTTCAAGGTTGTTTGCAGGTTTTGATGAAAAGAAGGCAGCTAGATGCAAAGTGTCCTGGTATCCCACAACATAGTCATAGACCTGATGCCCACCATTGATTCTTCTCCAAGTTGGAAAGGTGGGGCTATACGTGATTGACTTGCATGTATGTGGACAATGGAGACAGGACTAGTGATGTGGGGGGCTGGAGATAGCAAGGTTGATGGGAGCTGGGAGGACTCCCTTTTTTTCTTAGCAGCGTTCAGTCAGATGGACGTTGATTTTCATGCATAGGTAGACTAAGCCATCCAGGCCAGATGGAGATTCCACCAGTGCCAGTTCATCTTTAATATTGTTGTTTAGTCTGAGTCAGACATGATAAAGCTGGGCAGCCTCATTCTATTCAGTTTTACTCCAAAGTATCAGAATGCTTAGCAACTGGTTGGAGTCTGTGATCCGAAGCACAGCTTCGGCCATACACTCACGGCTCAGGATATTGAAGATCACCACCACAGCTTGAACAAAGTCCTCAAATTGTCCCAGATGTGGGCTTGATTCTTCCAAGAGTGGAGATGTCTAAGCCAGGGCCTCCCCAGTATGAAAGCTGATAATCAGTCATACTCAGGTGTGGTAAGTGGGGTACAATGGTGGGCATAGCCAAAATAGGAGCTGACACTGATTTAGGAACCCACCAAATTTGTGGTGATTGCCATGGAACTTGTGAGGAAGGGAGAGCTTGGGCTCATGGGGAGCAGCGCAGAAGATGGCATGGCTTGAACTTTCAGGACCGTGTTCTGCACCTGTCGGGTGGTAACCTGGATCTGCAAGGTCTCTAGGGCACCCAGTATCTCCATCAGAGAGATACTGGCCTTGGTAGAATCCATGCTCACTGTAGCAGGTCTGATTGCCTTATTGCTTGTGTTTTAGCTGCTCAAACTGTCAGTGACTGGGACATAGGTGGTAGTGCCTAGTGGTTGGAGCAGGAGTCGGTGGTGAGGAATCAGAGCTTGGATTAAAGCTGGAGTCCGAGGCCAGAGCCAAGGGTCAGAGCCACAATCAGGAACTGGAATTGAGGGTGAGGAGACAGGTTACCTTGAGTGAGACAAGGTAGGAGCCAAGGCAGGAGTAATCCTGGAAAGAAGCAGGCACAGCAGCTATTGTAGCTATGGGTAAATACTTAGAGCAGCTGTTTAACAGCTGCTGCTGGATTTATAAGCCAGTCTGCTGACTCTTCCAACCAGTCAGGTAGCCTACCACAGGCCAGCTGCTCTCATTAGGTTGCCCAGAGTCTCACTCTGCTGCAAACCCTGATTCCTGACACTTCCTATAGGATTTAATTTTTAAACCAGCCTGTATATTTCTATAGTTGGGATATAATCTTTTATTACATAAATTCTGTATGGTGAGTCAACGATTCTATAGTGAAGTAATAATTATGAATAACATTCTATGGAATTTTTCTTAAGTGTTGTGGTTCAAAGCTGCAAATCTAGAACCCTCTCCTTATTTTAGATTGAAGATGAACTTCTGTCAAAGGGCCCTAATTATTTGTATTATTGTATTTATTTCTTGATTGTAATGTAGCACCAAGAGGTCCCAATCAAAACCAGATGCTGTGTGCTATTCAGATGTTCAGTGAGTCCCTGTCCTGAAGACCTTGCAATCTAATTTACAAACAAAACATAGTTCTCTATTTGGCCAATTTTCAGGGTGGGGGAAAAAAACATTCCCTATTGCTTACGTACCCTCTATATAACTGTATCACATGCTCTCCTTATAGGGTGCACAAGGCAGAGCTGAACAGAATTAGGTGTTTGGTTTATGTTTGCTCTAAATATGGAAAATATCCCATCTGATAATTACACTTTATGAGCCCTTGGAGACCCACCATGACTCTGTTGGGGTTGTGACTCACAGTTTGATGAGGTATTACTATTACTATTCTAATTGTGATCCTCTGAGCCTGATTCTGGTTATACCAGGCACACTAAGACTCTACTACTTCCAGAGATATTCATTTCCTTTAGCATTGGGAATTGCCTCAGAACCAGTAGCATCTTTCAAAACTGTGTGCGTCCCCTGTATACACGCTGTAAATCAAGTGTAACTTGATTTAAGTCAGTAGGGTCAGACCCTCGGGATTGCAAATCAGCAAACCTCCACTGAAGTCAGTGGAACTCTGTCAATTTATACCAGCGAAGGATTTGCCCATTGAGGTCATATAGGCACTCAGATACTTCAGTGACTGAGATCCCATAAGGAGATAGATAGATATGTAACACCAATAGATCCCAGCTGTTGGGATCGAACCTGGGATCTCTGGAGTTAAATGCATGAGCCTCTACTGCGTGAGCTAAAAGCCACATGGCTCTTAGCTAAGGCTGTAACAGACTCATTAATCTCTAAGTGGTCTCGGTGCCACTACTGGGGACAGAACACCACACCCAGGAGGTGTGTGGACTATAGCTAAACTCAACATCAAAGATGGGATTTATATTTTTTATTTTGTGTTACTAAAACAGATATATTTTGGCATACAAAATATAGGTACATTTGGTTTGTTACAGAGCCATAGGTGCATCCTGGAAAATGTCAGGAAAAAACATTCCATTGAAGACTTTTCTGCCGATACAGCTTGGTGCTTTTTTCATTTCTCTCTAAATTTTAACTGGGGGATGTTTCCATGAATACAAGATCTTTGCTACCACTCATGTGCTCCTGCTGCTTAGCTCTCACCTGAAGTCATAATCCTCTCTGCAGGAGCACATATAACTGAGATATCACAAGCAAGATTATGACTTCATGTGAGGAAGGAACAGCGGGAGTGGAAAACTCTGGTGCAGCTAAGATCCTCTTTTTTTTTCCTAATGCCCCTAATAACACAACATGGAGGTTTTCAGGAAGAGGCCTGATAACCATCTCTCTTAGATGGTTTAGACACAACACATCCTGCATCTTGGCAGGGGAGTGGACTAGATGACCCCTGTGATCCCTTCTAACCCCATGATTCTATGGTTCTAAGGAGGGCAATCTAATCATCCACATCCGACAGGTGGGGAACTAAAGCACAGAGACCTGAATAAAGATGGTCAGAAACAAGAATTCCCATTTGTCAGGGTTCCTCCCCCACTCTGAACTCTAGGGTACAGATGTGGGGACCTGCATGAAAAACCTCCTAAGCTTATCTTTACCAGCTTAGGTCAAAACTTCCCCAAGGTACAAAATATTCCACCCGTTGTCCTTGGACTGGCCGCTACCACCACCAAACTAATACTGGTTACTGGGGAAGAGCTGTTTGGACGCGTTCTTCCCCCCAAAATACTTCCCAAAACCTTGCACCCCACTTCCTGGACAAGGTTTGGTAAAAAGCCTCACCAATTTGCCTAGGTGACTACAGACCCAGACCCTTGGATCTTAAGAACAATGAATAATCCTCCCAACACTTGCACCCCCCCTTTCCTGGGAAATGTTGGATAAAAAGCCTCACCAATTTGCATAGGTGACCACAGACCCAAACCCTTGGATCTGAGAACAATGAAAAAGCATTCAGTTTTTTACAAGAAGACTTTTAATAAAAAATAGAAGTAAATAGAAATAAAGAAATCCCCCCTGTAAAATCAGGATGGTAGATATCTTACAGGGTAATTGGATTCAAAAACATAGAGAACCCCTCTAGGCAAAACCTTAAGTTACAAAAAAGATACACAGACAGAAATAGTTATTCTATTCAGCACAATTCTTTTCTCAGCCATTTAAAGAAATCATAATCTAACACATACCTAGCTAGATTACTTACTAAAAGTTCTAAGACTCCATTCCTGGTCTATCCCCGGCCAAGACCCAGCATGCAGACAGACACAGACCCTTTGTTTCTCTCCCTCCTCCCAGCTTTTGAAAGTATCTTGTCTCCTCATTGGTCATTTTGGTCAGGTGCCAGCGAGGTTACCTTTAGCTTCTTAACCCTTTACAGGTGAGAGGAGCTTTCCCCTGGCTAGGAGGGATTTCAAAGGGGTTTACCCTTCCCTTTATATTTATGACACCATTCAACAGGGAAAGGCCACATTTTGAAAACAAAACAAAACGAAATAAATAAACCAAACATTTCCAAATTGGAAGAAAAAGCCAAAATTTTGCCCCCCCTCCCCCCCAAAAAAATCTGAAATATTTGATTCGGGACCATCAAATGTTACATTTTGATAAAGTCAATTTGATTCATTTTCTTCATTTTGAAAATGTTTCCTATCAAATTGTGTAAGAATCAGCACATTCCCATAAAACACTCTGATTTCAATGAAACTGCATATATCAATGGAAATGTGTTGCATTTAACATTTTTCTCCCAGCTCTGGAGCTTAAATGACTTGCCCACCATCACACAGGAAGTCTGAGGAACAGCTTGAGCTCCACCCCATGTCCTGGACTTGAGTCCCATGAGACTTAGGCAATTAAGTCATTTTTATTTAGCCTTCTGCTCTCACTGTGAAATATGGTAAGACCACACAGGAGAAGCCGCATTACCTAAGTGTTCACTCCACTGTGAGGCACATTATATATAGCTGAAGTATTAAACTATTCTTCATGGAGCTTCACAACTGTTGATTATGAGCTAACATCAAAGAAAAATGAAGCATTACAATTGCAATTACCTGCTAATGAAGTCACAGAGAAGTGAGGTTCTAATGGACCATGGCATGTTCAAAATACTTAGCAGCATATTAGCCCTTAAAGTAAGATAACCAGGGCTGAATCCAGGTGCTGAGAGGAAGCAGGCCAAAGTGACTCTAAGCCGCCTTCCTGGTTCCACAGATTTCCTCCATGGAGGAAGCCCTGGGAGGCTGCACAAGAGCAGGAGGGCAGCCCTACAGAGCCCAGGCAGGGGTTAAGAGTCTGCAGAAGAGTGAGCCCTGGTGAGCAAAGATTTATGTTCACTTGAGTTCAGTTTATTGGATTTGCTTACCCCAGAAGGGGTGGAACAAAATGTAACCTGGCCAGAGAGCTGAGTCACAGGAAAAAGGCAGACCACAACAGGGCCAGAGCAGCCATCAGCAGGAGGCGCTAGAGAAGGAGAACTTGCTAAGCCAGGCCTCACCATGAGTGGGGGACTCAGCAGTGAGTCCACTCTTTTACATGTTCCAAAACTGTACAAGAACTGGTTAAAAAAAGTTCTGTCAAAACTGTTTTTCAATTAAAATTGGGTTTCATAGAATCATAGAATATCAGGGTTGGAAGGGACCTCAGGAGGTCATCTAGTCCAGTCCCCTGCTCAAAGCTGACTCAATGAACATTTTTGCAGAAAATGTCTGAATCCTCCCCCCCCCCCACCTCTCCTTCAAAAAAAGAAAGAAAAAAAAGTCAGAAAACTAAAACCTCCTCCCCGCAAAAAATTTCAACCTGAAAACTTATCATGTTTTCCATGAGGGGTATAAAGCTCATGACCATCCCTAATCTATACATTACACCGACTTATAGCTCTCCTCTTGCAATGAATTCCCTTTAGGGTAGTTTAGATTCCTTTTGACTTGTATACGCTTACCAACTTCTGATGTCACTTTCTACCATCTCTTGACACATTGGGTCCTATTCTCCTCTCAAAGAGGGACTGCTCTAAAGTCCACTGAAGTCAATGGGAGTCTATTAATTTCTGTTAACAGTGAATATCAGGAGCAACTCAACCGAAGTCAGAGATACTCCAGTGTAACAGTGTGGAAAGTCAAAGGAGGATTAGGCCCATCGTGGCTGGATTTGACCCACTAAGTCTAACCCCATCTAATGTGGGTTTGATTCTGATCTCACATTGAGGAGAATTAGGAATAAGTTCTATTGGGGTTTAAACAATGTAAAATTGTTGTGAGTAAGATCTGAATCAGGCATCTAGTGTCTAAATGGGTGAGGCTCACACTAAGGGGACAGAAGAAAGGAGTGCAACTACAAGGGCAACTAACAACAGGGAAAGCTTATGCCCAAATAAATCTGTTAGTCTTTAGGGTGCCACCAGACTCCTTGTTGTTTCTGTGGATACAGACTAACACGGCTACCCTCTGATACTTAACAGCAGGGAGTTAGACTTTCTAGCTTAAAGTACACTGCCTCCATCCTTGAATTTAGGTCTTCTCTTTCTCCTCAATTTGTAAATTATAGCAGCTTACTCTTGGTCATCCCCACATCCAGGCATGGCAAGCACGGTGCCTGAGTCTAATGGAATCTTGCACCCACCTTGCACATCACCTCTCCATTTGTTCCCACATCTTTACCTTGTTTGTAAAGCACCATGCACACTTATTACAGGGCATAGCTCCATGGGCCGGTAGAGGGCTAAAATGACTTATAATCTTCAATTGGCCTAGTCCCATAGATCTCCTTGGTGCTACCCCAGTTGAGGATCTGGGCCAGTGTATCTGTCAAACTTAATGTTTGCAATTATATGATTTAAACAGAAAATGGAAAAGCTAATCCCGTTTCTTGCCTTCTGCAAGCACTTTAAACCCATTCCTCTGAACAATATAAACATGTTTAAAAATGCACGTGCCCGAAAAGCTCCTTTTCCTCAAGGAACCTAAGGCACTTTAATAGCTTTCTTTTTCATACCACTCTTCTGCATGTATTCTCAGCGGGATTGCCTGCCTCGAGAACAGCAAGAACTTCATGCGTCCTGCCAGTGCCTACAGCTCATTATTAATGCAGCATTTGCCCTTTGAGATTTGCTGAACTAATCAAAAGTAATGTTAATAATTGGCAGACTGGGATAGCCTGTGGATCAGGAACACCACTGGCACAATGGTGTTTACTTAGCTAACATCTGCAGCAACAAGTGTGGGATTTTTTTTTTTTCCTTTTTGGATCTGTCTCTGTTTTCTAGACTCCAAGAGCGCCAGACCAAAAGGAGCAGTGTTCAAAGCCTCCCATGTTTAAAAGTACAGTGATTGCCATTAAAATATCAGCCTTGCACCGTGATATCTAGCATGACGGTAGACAATGGTTAGAGCTGTAGAGAAAGGCAGAAACGGGTCAGCCCTGGGGCCAGTTTTGTTCCACATACTCATTAATGATCTGGATGATGGGATGGATTGCACTCTCAGCAAGTTCGCAGACAACACTAAGCTGCGGGGACAGGTAGATACGCTGGAGGGTAGGGGTAGCGTCCAGAGTGACCTAGACAAATTGGAAGATTAGGCCAAAAGAAATCTGATGAGGTTCAACAAGGACAAGTGCAGAGTCCTACATTTAGGACGGAAGAATCTCATGCACCGCTACAGGCTGGGGACTGACTGGCTAAGCGGTTCTACAGAAAAGGACCTGGGGATTACAGTGGGCGAGAAGCTGGATATGAGTCAACAGTGTGCCCTTGTTGCCAAGAATGCTAACGACCTATTGGGCTGCATTAGTAGGAGCATTGCCAGCAGATTGAGGGAAGTGATTATTCCCCTCTATTTGGCATTGGTGAGGCCACATCTGGAGTATTGCATCCAGTTCCCCACTCCCCCCACTACAGAAAAGATGTGGATAAATTGGAGAGAGTCCAGTGGAGAGCAATGAAAATTATTAGGGGGCTGGGGCACATGACTTACGAGGAGAGGCCGAGGGAACTGGGTTTATTTAATCTGCAGAAAAGACGAGTTAGGGGGGATTTGATAGCAGCTAAACTGCTCTCAGTGGTTGCAGATGACAGAATAAGAAGCAATGGTCTCAAGCTGCAGTGGGGGAGGTCTAGGTTGGATATTAGGAAAAATCTATGTCACTAGAAGGGTGTTGAAGCACGGGAAGGGTTACCTAGGGAGGTGGTTAGAGTTTTTTAAGGCCCGGCTTGACAAAGCCCTGGCTGGGGTGATTTAGTTGGGGTTGGTCCTGCTTTGAGCAGGGGGTTGGACTAGATGACCTCCTGAGGTCTCTTCCAACTCTAATCTTCTATGATTCTATGAACTCAGGACTAGATTCACAAAGGAACTTAGGCGTGGTGACACTGAGGGTATGTCTACACTGCAACGTAAACCCAGGGTTAGTGGGACTCGAGTCACCTGACCCACATTAGGGAAACCTGGGCTTGAGCATCTACATTGTATTTTAACTCTATGTTAACACTTTTCTAACCCGTGCTCAAACCTAGGGCTCTGGCAACTACACTGCTGAGCACAGACCCATATCAAAGTAGCCATGTACTAGAGTCCCTCACACCTCCCCCGTGAAACCTGGATGCTCTAGCCCTAGGACTGTGGTGCACTATGGGAAAGCTTTACTGCCCACCCTGCACATTTACCAGGAAGCAGCCCACTTTGCAAAAGGCTTGATCAGTTCACTCTCCATTGCAAACCGAGGAGGCTCTCTCTGATAGTGTGATTGCAGATTGGTGACCAGAAGAGAATGGGTTAATGCTGACCTGAGTTGCTGCGATTTGCAAAGGAGGGACTCGCAAAAAGCAAAGGAGTACTTGTGGCACCTTAGAGACTAACCAATTTATTTGAGCATGAGCTTTCATCACGAAAGCTCATGCTCAAATAAATTGGTTAGTCTCTAAGGTGCCACAAGTACTCCTTTGCTTTTTGCGAATACAGACTAACACGGCTGTTACTCTGAAAGGAGGGACTGGAGTTTTCAATAGAGTGGATTGCCAATTGTTGGGCTAGAGAGGACTAAGGAAGTTATCCCTGGAATTGTGGGATACTTCCAGTGGCTGTGAGTGGCTTGAAAGCTGGTCTCTCTCACCAACAGAAGTTGGTCCAGCAAAAGATATTACATCACCCACCGTATCTCTTGGGACCTGAGTCAAGCAGGGATGTGTCTACACTGCAAAATAATAGGGCTCGGACACTGGGTCTCTGCTTAACTCAAGCTCAGACTCTCAAGCCCTGCAGAATAGAACCTATCTGCAGCTTAGTCGTCCTGGCTTGGGGCTGCAGTTTACATGTGCAGAGGCAGAAACAGGTGCCTAGGGAACATTTATTGTAGAAATGTAGGTGCCCCACAATTTTAGGCTCCTACAGTGTTTGTCATTGGCTGAACAGGAGTATTATGAATCCCAGTGGGCCTGATTCTGAGATTTAGGTGCCTAAAGTAGCAGTTAGGTGCTGAACTCCTTTTAAGAATCTAGCCCTCAGATGTACAATATGATGTGTGCTGAGTTTTTAAAGCAGCTACTGGATGTTATAATTTTGACTGAAGCAGGCAAGCAGCTTACCTACCTCTGTATAACCCACACCATCATAGTACCTGGACACTTGCTGCCCTTATAATAAATATCTTCTTCCTCGCAATACACCTTAATTGCAAGAGAATCCTTCCCAAATGTTTGTTATTTCAAATCAGTATCATTGTTAACATGGTTAATATCATATGCATTGGCAGGATTCTCCAGGCCTTTGCATCTTGTAAACAAAACTCTCTGGCATTCCTAAGTAGGGTGACCAGATAGCAAGTGTGAAAAATCAGGACAAGGGGTGAGGGGTAATAGATGCCTATATAAGACAAAGCCCCAAATATCAGGACTGTCCCTTTAAAATTGGGACGTCTGGTCAGCCTATTCCTAAGAGAAGCATAAAATAACAGACGGTACAAAAATAAAGAATCTGTACATGGCTGATGTCCTCTTGGGATACAACAAGGAACTTTTAATATGTAGCATTTCATCTAATGCTGAGGTAATTGTTTCTCTTAATCACTCAGTGTTTTCTCTAGGGGGCAGAAGAGCCTAGTGGAATAAGTGACAGACTAGGATTTAGATTACCTGAGTTTAATTCCTAGCTATGCCACTGGCCTGCCACATGACTTAAGCAAGTCACATCCTTCCCTGTGCTCAGTTTCCCCATCTGTATAACTGGGGATAATAATACTAACCTGCTTTGTAAAGTACTTGGAGATCAAACAATTAAAACTGCCAGATAAGAACCAGATATTATATTTCATAGATTCACCAGGAACTAAATTGAAATTACAATGCAAGACCCAATTCACTGAAAACCTCAGGCTAGATGGGGATATCTAGTCACAGATTATTTCATTTCTCTGTCTGCCGGCCCTCGCATGTGTAGTGGTTTAACTGACAGAGTTTAATAGAGAGATGGACCCTAAAAAGGCAGCAGAAAACTAAAGGGGAGTCACATTTTGTCTCTACAGAGAGCTTTATATACTGCAAGATGCAACAAAGACCATTACAAGGATTGTGGTTATTGGCAATGAATCCTCTGCCCATCTCTCAACCACCACCACCAAAAAAAAAAAAAACCCTGACATGATTGCTACTGCATTATTACCGGTCTTAAAGGCAAACTGATAAGCGACTTCCATCAGTGACAGTATAAGTGAAATTTGTTTCTCCTATCCCCTGTCCCAAATTGAGAAATGGCTTTTAGAGCAAATGATACTTACATTTTAAAAATAATATCCAAGTAGCTATTTCCATAATCACATCTAGAAATAGGTATATGCTTCAATACTACAAGACTTTAAAACATTAGAAGAAATGTTTGACATACACCACCCTGTTTCTTTGGAGCCCAGCCCCGCAAACTACTGTGAACTGTCCCACTGAAGTGAATGAGACTAATTACTCCCTGGGCAGCCATCCCATTAGGCACCGCGGGGAAGCAGTTGGCCCAGGAGCTAGGGAACCTGGAAGTGCTGGAAGCCCCAGCACCATGGCAGACCACCAGGTGGACTACTGGGGAGGTGAGCGGTAACTGAATTCACTCATCACTAGGTGACCCCCTGTGGCCAAGTGTGGCATCACAGCTCCAGCACCACGGCCATTTTTCTGCACTGGAACTCTGCCCTGCATCCAGGTCACTGTCTTCAGTGCACCCATTCCAGGTTCCCAGTTGTCCCATACTAAGATGCCTGTCAGAGACACAGAAATCCTCCCACCCTCTCTGAGGCTCTTCGTCAGCCAGTCTTCAGTTCAGCTTGCTACCCCCTTACAATTTTCTTGCACAGCCATTTCATTGGGGCTGACAGAGGAACCCCGTCCCACCCTCTACTCCAGCCTCTGGCCCAGGGCCCTTTAGGTATGCTCCTTTACCCCGATGCAGTGTTCCCTGGGCCACTTACTACTTTCTTCTCAAGTACCCCTCTGGGTCTCCCAGTCACTCCCCTGGTTAGTCAGGGTCTCACCAAGGCCTCCCAGCCTAGGGAGCTTTCTTTACTCTCTCTCTCCCCCTGCTTGGAACTCCCCCACAGCTTCCCTTCCTTCTCTGAGCTTCCTCGCTGGTTATCCCTATCATCCCATTTGCCTGGCTCTCATTCTCGCTACTGCTACCACCGTCTGCTGTTAATAGGGATTTAGTCTGATTTCCCTCAGGTGGGGCTCATTCTATGATCAGGTTGGTTTAGTGCCAGGCTCTCCAGCCTTCCTGGCGAGCCACCCTGTTACACAAGTGAGCTGGCACAAAACCAGGTGGTTTCTGACAGAAATTTGTTGAACTCCGTAAGTGCCTGCAGAACATTTTGATTTGAACAAACTGACATTTTCTGATGGGAAAAATTTTCCATCAGAAAATGTCGAACCAGCTCTAATGGTGCCACACAGGGTCAAATTCTGCTGCCAGATACAATAGGGTAAATGTGGATTAAGTCCGTGGATATCAGTGGAGTTAATTCAGATGAGCAGGGGGGTAAATGATGGCACAATCTGGTTCTCCTCTCACTCAAATGGGTTTAACACTGGTATAATCCCATTGACTTTGTGATAGTTTCTCTATGTGAGTTACATCTGAATTACACAGCTCTCCTCTTCACGTACAAACTGCTTTGGGGAAAAGGGATATCTTTTCAAATTTCCTCCGTGACAGGCTGCATTTGCATCAGGCAGTGATGATTGATGTAGCGCTGTGCAGTAAATAATGTCAGCACATTACAGAACTTCGCATCAGTTAATCTTACTTATCACACAAGGTAACACCAACACGGGGGGCCATTAACAATATGAAATATGTCTGCTGTGTTGAGTATTTGGAGGTCAGGATCGTGGCGTCTCTCTTTTTTTAAATAGATATTTTAGAACTAGTTTGTACTAACTGCACCATTGTGAGGGAGCAGAGGGGTATTGACTAGAGAAATGGGAATACCTCTCGGTGTGGAGAGGAAGCATGCCCACCACCCATTATTGTACCCCTTTAAGAGGTGCAGTGTGGCTCTGCTGACTGGTGCGTGAAGGGTAGAGCCAAGGCTCTGAGGATGCACCACTTTTCCATTCTCACATGGATTTACCCTGATTGAAAATCAATGGCTAGTGCAGTTTTTGGAGCTTGTTTGGAGAGGGAAGTTGTGCATAAGTCTTTTCCTGGGCTAAGGGCTGCAGAGATCCAACGGAGCTATTCACTGACTGAAGATCAGGCAGAGTGCCATACACCACTCCTATCTCTGGCATACCCCCGAAGTACCCCTGACATACCCCCCTCTCTGGGGAGCAGATGGTGTAGATCCAGCTTCTCTATTGAGCTTGTGCTGGATGTTGTGAGAGGCGTGCTGAAAAGAAAAGCACATTGGGTCCAATCCAAAGCCTGTTGAAGTCACTGGGGATCTTTCTACCGACTGCAATGGATTTTGAATCAGGCCCCCATTGCTGAGGGGAACTATAGGTTGTGTGATTGCTGGGATTTTTTTTCTTCCCTAGAGCAGATGGGAAGGATAACCAGTGTGCTTTACACATATAAAGATTTCTGGCTGACAGCTCGTCCAGAAGCAAATGTAGTTATCTCTGAAATGAAATCTGGGATGGCAACTGCCCGAGGATGACTGGATGGATGGCTTGTCTTTCAAGCATATGTCTTTGAAATGGAGGCCTGCCATGTGACATGGGCTGTGCCACACACAGACTCTTCAGTAGCGATACAGAAGAACGATGGACAGAGGGAGGTTCTGTTTTGGTTGCCCCTAGAATGTCTCTGCACCACTGCTTTCAATCTCAAGGGTTTTGGCTCAAGTCTTATCTGCAGTAGTATTCAGGAGATACATAAAACAACTGCATCCCCTATAGAAACAGCTCCATTATTTAGTTAAATTAGGCCTTTCATCAGGCCTAGGTACTGTAACACTATTGGCAGACACCAGACAGTGCTTTTGCAGATGGTCTTGGTATTGTAGTTCAGTTTATCTGACTGTATAGGGATTAGATCTTCGATAGATGAAAACAGAATGCTGGATGTGTTCATTATTTCTGGATGCTGAGTATATCACCAATAAAATCCATTCTGTTCAACTTTCCTCCTCACTTTCTGACTGGCCCTTTTTCTAAGGAAGGTAACAGCTGCCTACAGGTTACACTCACATAAGGAAGCAAAACACTGCAGTGTCAAAATGATGCAACATGAGTTGACAGACCCAAGAGAGGCCACCACTGCAGCCAATTCCCATAGTTGGAGGATATCCCATGAACATAGTTGTAAATAAATTCTACAATGAGGCCTATTAAACATTAGTTTACAAAATAGATCATAGTGGGACTCAAGAAGCATATAAGCCTTCAGCAGGCTCTCTGCCCATGTTGAATTTTACCCCAGTGTGAGCAAGAGAGTCACAATCCAATCTTTAGATAACACAGGCAGAGCCCTAAATGTAATACAGACAGGAACGGTGATCCACTAGTTTGAGTTCTACCACGGAAAACCTGGGTTGCCTGCTCTACTAAAAACTTCTGGTGTGATTCTGAGTAAGTAACTTGGGACTAGAGGCTCAGTGGGGCTTTGGAACTGGGCCTCCATTCCCCATCTGTTAAAACAAGCATAAAAGCACTTCCATACCGCACAGGCTGTTCTGACGATAAATACATCAAAAGACAGTGAGGTGCTCACATACTATGGTGAATGGGGGCCATATAAGTACTGTAACAGAAGTAAAAAACAAAAGAGAAAGTCCCTGTCCCAAATCATCTACAATTTAAGATAGTAGAACAACTTCTGAAGCTCTCTGACATTTTTTTTATCCTGTCCTGGGAGTTTCTCTGAGTAAAGTGCAAGTGAAAACTAGGTAAAAAAAAAATAGAAATTTGGGCTTGAACCTTTATACCTAAAATAAAACAGTAGCACATTGTTTTATATTACCTAGAAGGGAGGAGAGGGAATGGGATACACAGCAGAAGACGACAAAATGTTCTCTCCCCGTTGTTCAATTTTTACTGCTATTCCTCTTGCACTTTGAGCAGAGATTGGGGAGTGGTGCTATTTGCCATAAATGTTCCTTATTTTAATATCTCTGTTAACTTTGTTTAAACTCTCCTGTCACCTTGTTGCTATGCTTTGTCAATAGAAAAGAGAGTGTGAATCCGACAAGGAATTTCCCAAGCTTTCACAACTCTAATTAAATATTTGCAAGGTTTTTTTTTTTTTTAAAAAAAATATATTTTACTTAAAAACAACAGGAAACATGAAAGTTAATCACAAAACGATGTCACTGTATATAAGATACATGCCACTGAATTTCTAGATATTACAGATGACAATTTCCTCATTCAAAAAGTGTTGCAAACAACATGGAGGGTGTGGGGGAGAGGTTTCTATATTAGACCTCATCTTGACAGATAAAGGGGAGCTGATCACAGAACTAAAAGTTAAGGATAGCTTAGGTACAAGTGACCATGACTAGATCACATTTATAATGTGCAAACTGAATAAAGTCCAGACCAGTGATATATATAGTTGGCACTTTAAAAGGGCTAATTTCACAAAACTGAAAACAACTATAAGCAATATAATCTGGGAGGAAGAATTTAATCAGAAAAATATGAATGATAATTGGGAATAATTTAAGAACACTTTAACAGAAGCCACAAAAGGCACAATTGAGGAAGATTATCACAGCGGTTAAAAAACAATTTGGTTTTAGAGGGGAAGTGAAAGCAGCTATAAAAAATTTAAAGTAATATATATCAAATGTGATACAGAGGAAAGTTGATAGTAATTAATATAAATTAGAGGTTTCAGAGTAACAGCCGTGTTAGTCTGTATTCGCAAAAAGAAAAGGAGTACTTGTGGCACCTTAGAGATAGTCTCTAAGGTGCCACAAGTACTCCTTTTCTTAATATAAATTAGAAGCTAGGAATTGTAGACAATTGATAAGGAAAGCAAAGGGACAGAAAGAAAAAAAAAACCTATGTCAAACAGAGTTAAGCACAATAAGGAGTTTTTTAAAGTATATTAGGAACAAAAAGAATCCTGACAATGGTATTGGCCCATTATTAGATGAAAATAGTAGAGTTATCAGTGATAATACAGAAAAGGTAGAAGCAGCCAATGCATATTTCTGCTCTATATTTGGGGGGGAGGGGAAACAGATGATGTAATCATATCATATGATAACAGTCTTTCCATTCCACTGGAGGATGTTAAATAGCAGCTGCTGAAGTTAGACATTTAAAATCAGGTCTGGATAACTTGCATCCAAGGGCTTTAGTGTTCTCCAGCACTGGGAATTTTTAAAATCAAGATTAGATTTGCACCCCCTCCCCCATAAATTATGTACAGTATTAAGAATTTTTTCAGGGATGTTCTATGGCCTGTTTTATGCAGGAGGTCAGATTAAATTATCACAGTGGTCCCTTCTGACCTTAAAATCTATTCATCTTTTCTTCAGACTCGTCACCTGCTACAGATCTGCAGACAACCAGTCACTGGCTGCTTGTCTTGTTTTAAAAAGCTGATTTCTCCTGATAAGTTGTACTTTTTATTAAGTTTATACTCTGATTCTAGAATGAGCTTCATGCAGGTAAACCCCTGCACACACTTCTTTGCAGGATCGGGGAATTAGCCACTAAAGTTTTGCATCAAGTACCGAAATCTGATGTGCTCATAGATCTAGCTGAGTGGACCATTTTTGAGCCATCAAATTCCTTCCTGGAAGGCAGTGCTGCCTTGTAGCCAATCTTGGTTTCTAAAAAAAAAAAAAAATTAATTGAGTTAGAAGAAGTGGATTGTGAGTAGCCCAATGTGTTTTCTAAATTGTTGTTTTGCATATAAATTGGAAATTATTCCTTTCCTTCACCTGAGGTTGCAACAACTTTATTATTTTCATCCCTCCCGCCTCCCCCAATCTCTCCCCTTAGAGGAAGCAATTCAGAATTATTGGAAAATTATAACATCTTGCTGACAGTGTACTTATAAGTGATCAATCAAACATCCACAAGATGACAAAACAGTTTTAAGAATACTTTATTAGTCTGAAAGCTTTCAAAGGTCAAGTTATTTATCTTCTTCTATTCAAGGACGTATTGTGAAGTCAATCAATTTTAGTTAAGCAATCAGGCCTTCTTCTTTCGTTTTCACCTTCTAGATTAACTAGCATAATTAAAGCTCTGTTGCTAAGCAAAATGCAGATTATCTTTTTTGATGGGCAAAATGCTCCATCTGGATGCTCTGTCAGTTTTCACTCATTTTGCAGTGACTGGTTTATTTAGCTTTGGTTTTCACAGAAGTGTTTTACAGTTACACCATTTCCACCAGTAGCAAACTTGATAATCTCAAGAGGGGAAAGATTCAAATAAAAATGTAACCCCCCTAAAAACAAACAAACAAAAAAACCACAACCCACTTACAGAGACAGTTAAAAAATTCCCTGTTGCTTCAATGAGAGCAGAGTTGGGTCAATGCTGAGAGCTTTTCAAAATTCCATCCAAATATTTTAATTGGCCTACATCCTTGAAAATTGTCAGTAAGTGGACTGGGCCACAGAACTGGCCGAAGAAGACCGAAGTGATTTATCTCACTCCGAGGTGGGTTTGAGTCAGGTTGGTCAATGGTGATATATGATACGATCCTACTCCTATTGAAATCATGGGGGATTTTGCTATTGTCTCCTTGAGAGACAGCAGACTTCTAACAAGCAAAATTTTCAGCTGGTGTAAATCACCATAGCTCCATTAACTCCAGGTTAGATGCTTCCGTGGCACTACACCAATATACATGAGCTGAGAAGTTGGCTCAGCTCATATATGGGAATAATTACTCCCAGCCCTCAGGTTTTGTTACGAAGAAAAGCCTGATTTTGCACCCATTGAAGGAAAGGAGTGTCTTGATGGTGAAAGCTGGATCAGGGCTGTCATGGTTCCTTCCCCACTTTGAACTCTAGGGTACAGATGTGGGGACCCACATGAAAGACCCTTTAAGCTTATTCTTACCAGCTTAGGTTAAAAACTTCCCCAAGGTACAAACTTTGCCTTCTCCTTGAACAGTATGCTACCACCACCAAGCATGTTAAACAAAGAACAGGGAAAGAGACCACTTGGAGACATCTTTCCCCAAAATATCCCCCCAAGGCCTACACCCCCTTTCCTGGGGAAGGCTTGATAATAATCCTCACCAATTTGTACAGGTGAACACAGACCCAAACCCTTGGATCTTAAGAACAATGAAAAATCAATCAGGTTCTTAAAAGAAGACTTTTAATTAAAGAAAAGGTAAAAGAATCACCTCTGTAAAATCAGGATGGAAAATACTTTACAGGGTATTCAGATTCAAAACACAGAGGATCCCCCTCTGGGCAAAACCTTAAAGTTACAGAAAACAGGAATAAACCTCCCTTTTAACACAGGGAAAATTCACAAAAAACAAAAGAAACTAATCCGCCTTCTCTGGCTTACCTATACTGGTTGCAATATTGGAGACTTGGATTAGGGTGGGTTGGAGAAGATGGATTTCGGTCTGGCCTCTCTCAGTCCCAAGAGAGAACAAAACGTAAACAAAGAGCACAAACAAAAACCTTTCCCCATCCCCAAGATTTGAAAGTATCTTATTTCCTTATTGGTCCTTTGGGTCAGGTGCCAGCCAGCTGAGCTTATTAACCCTTTACAGGTAACAGGATGTTGCCTCTGGCCAGGAGGGATTTTATAGCACTGTATACAGACAGGTGGTTACCCTTCCCTTTATATTTATGACAAGGGCCAAAACTGAACATTTATTGTGGGACAACAACAGAACTAGCATTACTTTGGAGATGACCTGATCCCAATGAAGGTACATGTGGGGTCCAACTTGTAATAGCTGTGGAGGGAGAAAGGAAGCATTCCCGTCTCCTCCCCACTGCTGCTGGGTGCATAGAAATGCTGAAGGTGGGGATACAGAGTGAAAGTCACCCTCCTGCACCACCTAAGTCTCACATAAACCCTTAAAATAATGGAACTTAGGTGGCCCTATACACTAGGATGAATTTCCCCCACAGTGAATGTCCTCCCATATGTTCCGAGCCTCACCCCCTGGTTATGGACCATGGACCATGACCCCATTGCACTAGATACATAAACAAACACAACAAAAAGACAGTCCTTGCCCCACAGGTCTCACATCAGTGGTTCCCAAACTGGATTTCGACCCCCACATAGGATCACACCCTCAGCAAAAGGGGTTGAGGTGAACTCTAGTGTGCAAAGTACTCCATTTTGTTCCACAAAACATGACTTTGTGCATGCCATCCATATGAGGTCACACTGTGCGGAAGACTTCGTTTTGTAGAGCAAAATGGTGTTCTCCTTGTGCTGTGACCTCACCTATATGGTATATGCAAGGATACGCTGTGCAGAGGAGGCCATTTTGCTCTTTAAAATGGTGTCCTCCATGTTGTGTGGGGTCCCAGCTGGAAATGCTTCATTAAAATGGAGTTGTGCTGGCAAAAAATTGGCATCCCCTGGCTTACAGTCTGGAACTCTGCCACTGAAGGGATATGCAATGTTGCAAAGCTGGGGAATTAAAGACTGAATTTTGGATCCCTCAGGTACAATACAAGTAACATGCTGCTGGGGATGCCCAGAGTTGTGAGCCACTGCATTACCTCTCTGCCTCAGGCAGAGTTTTGCTGGTGATTAGACTGCGTGTCAGCTCCCTGCCACACCAGTTTGTCTTCTTCACTAGCATACTCCTCAAGGCTCTCCCAGCCCATACCTCACCTCACAAGTAACAATCAGTTAGCTCCAACCTCAAAGAGATTTCTCTGCAACTCACAGTTCCTACCTCTGTGCGTTAACAGATGCTATTACGTTTGCTGCTCTGTTAAAGAGTCAGTACATCACAGTTTAATAATTTAACTGAGGTAAATTCACCCTTCCTTTCAAACACAGCATTGAATTTGTTTATAGTAAAAGAGCATGGATTAAATTATACCAAGTAAAAGAGATAAAGATAGAGATGGTTACAAGCAAATAAATGTGGGGGAAAAAATCTAAATGTCTCAAATTAAGTTTAGTAAGATTCAGTCTTTTTTCAAATGGTTTCTCTCCACCCCAGTCTCCTTTCTAACTTTTTACTGGCTGGCCTGGCCAGGGTCCATCATAGAGATCAAATTATGTGGTTTCTTTGTCTCCTCAGGTGAATGATAAAGATGGAATCCCTCTGTTTCTTACAGCCCAAAAATGTCTTACAATTCAGGAAGGCCTCCTGGGGATTCAGTGTCCTGTCTCTCTCTGGGGTTCAGGAGCCATGTTAATTCTCTGTCTCTCGAGTTCAGGGTCAGGATAACACTGGATAGTTTAGCTCAATGGCTTTGTTTGTCCACATTCGTTTGTCTAGGACAGACCAATTTATCACTTTTTCCTAGGCTAGTCTGTCCAGTCTTACACATGTTCGAGTAACTTCACGTGCACCGTTAACACATGCATTTTACAATATTAATAATCAGCACCTTAGTTTTCATATGATACCTCGCAAGACATATTTTGTACAAACATTGCAGTAGTGTGTATGGTGTGAATTTAGGGGTGTCTTGGGTTACAATGACGCACAGTAATTAGACTACAAGAAAAGTCCTCCAATATAATTTTAATAAGAGATTCTTTGCTTTCTTCTTCTGAGGCTCTCTTACTGGTCTGTCACCCAGCCTACAGGCTAATGCAACATGATTTTGTTCACCCGTGGCAGTAGCATTTGTGTGGTATATCAGATATTTGACGTATGATCCAAATGCTCATGCACAGAGAACTTGTGTCTTCCTATTATACAAATGAAACCACATACATAATAAGCTAATGTAATTAATATTCAGAAGGGCATTTTCCATGACACTGTTCCCTGACACAGCAACATCAAAGTTCGCCAGTCATACATGGCTTCTTCCAACATGACTACTGAAGACACTAGCTCTTGCTTTTGTTTCCTTTATTTTTTCCGGTGGATGGCTCTATAAAATGGTTCCTCCTGCCAGCCACAGGTTGCTAGCCTGACCCTGAGGTCTCATGTTCCCTTCTCATACTGGGGTAACACTGCTGGCTTCCCTGGACTTACTCCTGATCCATATCAGAGTATGTAAGAGAATCAGGCCCCTTGAGATTACTTCCCCCTGCCTCAAGCTGCTGGCAACCACTCTGCCTAAGGAAGCATGCAGCCTCCTCCTGGAGCCTGGGGCAAAGCACTGAAGAGGGACACTTCCCATAAAGGTGCACTGAAATCCTTCTTCAAATCTTCCTTAAAACTCCCCGTTACTGAGAGGTCTACAAAAAAAACAAAACAAACAAACTTGACATTGATTAAGTTACTGGTGTGCAGAGACCTCTGCCAATCACACTGACTAATTTTTCCTTGTGCTCCCACTGTCTGTACCCCACCATTGTCTGAGACTGTAAGCTCCTCGGGGGAAGAACAGTCTTTTTGTTCAGCATTTCTATTTCACCTAGCACCATGGGGTCTCAATCCATGACTGGGGACTATTAAGATAGTATCATAGCAATTGTTTGGATATAGATATTCAGGCCTGTCTGCAAAGGCCTGTACTTAAAATTTAGGTGTATTCTTATCACTTGGCTAGTTAGAGGTATAAAAGAAAGAATCAAAATCACTGTCTGCCAGTGTAAGTGCCTTCTCTTACTGTGACAGTCTGAGGCCCTGTGCTTAGGCTAAGATCTTTGGCTAAGCAGCTGAGGCAGTCATAAGCTGGGAAGCGAACAGTCACCTCCTCACATTCCAAACTAGTCACACTGAAAGAAGGTGCTATTGGGCTGTTAGTAATATAATCCTGTCCTGATAATACCTGTCACCTCCAGAGAAAGGGAAGTGCCTAGAAGATGTAAAAGGAAATTTAGGTTGATAGTTTTCTGTCTGGTAAGAACTCACTTATCAATAGACAGCTGGGAAACCCTTATGTCTTTATAAATGTAGTTGTGAAATCCTCACTTCTGTATTGTTTTGTCATTTTAGTTCCCACTTTGCTATTGTTTATTGGCATGGTCTCTGTCTGGTTCTGTGATTGTTTCTGTCTGCTGTATAATTAATTTTGCTGGGTGTAAACTAATTAAGGCGGTGGGATATAATTGGATAGCTAATCATGTTACAATATGTTAGGATTGGTTAGTTAAATTTCAGTAGAATGATTGGTTCAGATATAGCTCAGAATATTACTATATAAATTAGGGGCAAACAGGAAGTAAGTTGGGATTCAAAAATAAGGAAAAAGGATTTAAGCTTGCTGGAAGTTCACCCCAATAAACATCGAATTGTTTGCACCTTCAGACTTCGGGTATTGTTGCTCTCTGTTCATGCAAGAAGGACCAGGGAAGTAGGAGAGTGAAGGAAAAAGCTCTCTAACATCTATCATCTCCTTTAATCCCCACATTATGAGCACAAACCCATCAAGGCTCAAATTTACAGGCACATAGGCCCAGGTCCTCAAAGGATTTAGGGACTTAACTCCCAGTGACTGCATTTGAGGATCTGGGCCATGCTGCTTGCTGTTCATGGATGGAAGGGGAATTCTGCACATGAATAAAGGGAGTATAAGGTCGTAGTTTCCATTGCCTCAGCCATTCCTCCTAGATTGTATTAACGCTAACACTGTATTGTTTCTTTTCACTCTCAGTTTTTGCTTCCATGCTTATATTATTTAATCAGACTTCTGAATGAGAAGCAATTAGAAATGATATATTCCAGTTGAGTCCTCCTCTGCTGTATCAAATTAGCACAGTTATATAATTAGTTTCTTACTTCCATTGCTCTGTTCTAACCATTTTGCAACTCACTTTATTGCAACAAAAAACAAAAACAAAAAAAACACTAACCACCACACAGCTTCCTCTCACCCCAAACCCTTGATGTTATGTAAAATTAAAAGAGATATTATGGAATCCAATGGATGTGTGAAAAGTAGATGTGTGATCAGACATTAGTCACTGAGTAGCAGGAATAAATTCCAGCTAATTACCCCTCCCAGGGAAAATTTGAAGACGGGTGCAGTTGAAGTACATTCTTCTCACTTTTGGAAAGAAATGCTCTAGAAAAAAAAAACAGTTCTTAGGAACACAGGAATATGGTAATCTGAAGCAGTAACTTTATGGAAAGATATTCAAAGCAAAAAATGGGAATTAGGTACTAAACTTCTACTGACTTTCAATGGGAGCTGAGTGACTAACTGTCCAACATGTCTTCAGAAATCTGTCCCTTGGTGATCTGCCCAGACTTAGAAGTGTATTTCATCTAGAACTGAGGAGCAACATGGAGCCAGATCATCAATTGGCATAACTCAACATAGCTCTGATGGATTTCCACAGACTGAGGATCTGGATCTATTCAAAGATATCTTTGCACTGCTCTATGATAAATATTCCCAGTTTGGTTCAGCTTTTGAACTTGGCCTTTTTTTTCATAGCCATAAATTGCCAAAAGGAATGTTGTGCTAATATAGGCCCTGATATTGAAATCACACTGTTTTTTAAAAATGTGCATTGTTATCTGAGATTGCTAAAATTAAAAGGGACAAGAACACCAACAACAGCAAGAAAACATTTTTGTTTGTTTTTTTTCGGTGTGTTCACACTATACATATTTATTTGGGAGCTGGAAAATGTATTACCTGCCAACAAAGGAGGAAAACATGTATTGCTAATTGTGTCTACAATATTATATTGCTCTAACTTATGTAGAAGAAACCACATGTACCCTCATTATGGGGAAAATCTCTCCCAACCCAGCAAATTGCTGCATAAAGAAAGATGGCCTTGTGACTAACACACTGACAAGATCTGGGTTCAATTCCAGCCTCTGTCACAGGCTTCTTGTATAAACTCAAGTAAATCACTTAATCTGTCTGTGCCTTTGTCCTATACAATTGGGAATAACAGTATTTAGGATATTTATATTTAAGTATTTCGGAACAGGGTCTTGTGTGTGTATGGCTCCTAGCACAATGGCACCCTGACCTCTGCTTGGCCCTCTATGTGCTACCATAATACAATTTATAAGTCCCATTACACAGTGAACCTAAGGAATTCTCCCTTTGTGTAGAAAGCTCCCCAGAAGGGGGTAAGGAGCAGCTGGAGCCATGGCACTATTCCCCCATCATTCCAGTCCACAGAGCCACTCAGACACGCTAGGAGGTGCAGGGTTGGTTCTCTCAAAGGCCCTTAGTGACCACACTGCAGTTATCTTCAGTTGTCCTAGACTGCTTCAATATGAGGATAGACTTACACTTCTGATTATGAATGGTGGCTGGAGGGGAAGATTCATAGACTCCCCCGACCTTAAGGAGTGGTACAGCTGTGCAGTTAAAAACATTACAGAGATCAGTGTAAGCGGTGTAGGTATTTAAATCAAAATTGTATGCAAGGAGCTGATTATTTTCTTGCCTCTTGTTCCCTCCATTTTCCTCAGCCTCCATCCAGTAAGTGATTTATAAAGGGAGAGTAAGAGAAGGAAGTGTAATTCCATTGGGCATAAACATTAAAGCTGTAGACATACCTGATTGATGATATGGCTATACAGATCTGTTTATTTACATCCATGTGACATTCAATTTAATATTGGCTGGATTTTTTAAAATCTTTATCCATATTTATGTGTATACTAAAACAAGTAATTTCAGCCCTTGCATACATTCTTCCAAATGAGTTGAGAGCACACTGATAAAGCTTTCAATGTCTTTGCTATTTCCTGAGATGATTATGCTTGTTTTCTAAAGCCCTAGTCTTCCTGGCAAGGTTTCTTCATTTTTAATAGTCTTCAAGTGGCACAAAGTCTAAAATGTAAACTCCTTTGGGGTGAAGTTCACTGGTGGGCAGGGGCTGATGTAAGGTTGTTTTTGCCATTGAAGTCTCATGGCAGGAGATTTTAGTGGCACATAATCCTTGTGCTCAGTTCCTCCCCCCACCCCCCCTCCCCCTGGGATGAATTTAAGTCTTGAAGAATCAGAAGCCTTTGTTCATATTACCATAGTACCTATAGGGCCCAGGTTAGTGCCTTGTTACACTGTACTAAGCACTTGCTAAGACATTCAATGAAGTAGTAAAACATTCAATTTGTAAATACCTGGAGGATGAAGGGGTGTTTACAAGCAGCCAGCATGGATTTACTAATAACAAAAAATGCCAAACCAGCTTAATTTCATTCTTTGATAAGGTAACTGGCTTGGTGGATAGGAGGAATGCGGTGGACATAATATACCTGGCCTTTAGCAAGACTTTTGACACAGTCCCACATGATCTTCTCATAAGGAAGCTGGAGGAACATGGGCTTGGTGGAACTACCATTAAGTGGATGCATAATGGTTAAACAATCACAAACAAGGAGTAAGTATTAATGGAATGATATCAGATTGGAAGGAGGTCTCACGTGGGATTCCGCAGAGATCTGTTCTGGGTCCAGTGTTGTTTAACATCTTTATTAATGACCTGAATGTAGGAATAAAGAACATACTGATCAATTTATCAAGAGCCTTTTGAATTTTAGCTCTATCCTCCAAAATGTTTGCAACCCCACTCCCCTCAGCTTTGTGTCATCGACAAATTTGGAGAACTGGGCTGTAGACAACAAAATGGAATTCAACAAAGAGAAATGTAAGGTGCTACACTTAGGGAAGAAAAAACGGATGCACAAATACTGAGTGGGGGGAAACAGACTTGGCAACAGCACTGCTGAGAAGAATCTGGGAGTTGTGGTGGATCACACCATCAACATGAGTCAATGTGATGCTGTTGAAAAAAAAAATGAAAAAAGATTGAATTTACAGAGGCAGAGCATGCAAGTCATGGGAGGTGATAGTACCACTCTACTAGGCACTGGTTAGACCTCCACTGGAATAGCGTCCAATTCTGTTCACCAATGTATAGAAAGAATTGTAGAGAAAGTGGAAAGGATCCAGAGGCAAGTGGCAAAGATGATCAAAGAGATGGAGTACAAGCTATATGAGCAAAGGCTGAAGCAACTAGATATGTTTAGTTGGAAAAGAGGAGATTAAGTGGGGACATGACTGTGGAATACTTGAAAGGCTGTCATAAAAAAAAAGATGGAGAAAAATTGTTCTCTTCTGTTGCAGAGGGCAGGACAAGAGGCAATGAGTTCAAATTACAGCATAGCAGATTTAGATTAAATCTCAGGAAAAACTTGCTAACTGCATTCCATTGTCCTACTATTTTTAAACTGCCTAGGAAAGCCATGGAAGCTCTTTCACTGGAGGTTTTCAAAAAAGAGGCTGGATAGCCCACTGTCTTGGATGGTTTAGTCAGAAATATTTCTGTAATTTGGAAGGGGGTTAGATGATCCTCGCGGTCCCTTCTAAACCTATGGTTCTATGATTCTAAGAAACAGTCCCTACCCCGAAGAATTTACAATCACAGGGATTGGAAACAGAGGCACAGACGGGTGCCTAAGGTCACACAGCAGGTCATTTGCAGAGCCAAGCATAGCAAACAAGTCCTCATCAAGAACCCCCGTCACTGGACCACACTGCCTCTCAAATACCCCATAAAATTATTACTACTTCAGAGTATTGCATAGGATGGCATGACAAATATTACCAAGCTTTTATGAGAAAATAGGACTGGGAGAGGGGTGGGAGGTGTTGGCTTAATGATGCAATACATGCTAACATGTTAGGCAAGTACAAGTCGGCATCCAATTTGGCCCTTAAGTTTCTATAACATATCTAGCAAGATATTATAAAAGTTGACTAGTGGTTTATTTTTAATGCTAGACTGTCTGATAACGCAACGTCCCTGAACTTAATAGAAATACTCATAAATAAGAGATTAGATTAAAAAACAAACAAACAATGTGAGAATGGAAGCTTTCCCCAGCGCTCTTCTGCGTAGGCCATTGGTGAAAGGAGGACAGCTAAAGGAAACTGAGGTCAAGGTGTACATGGAACAGATCACGAAAACTTCACCAGCCATTCAGTCAAAACTGGAACAGAAATAGAAACAAAAAAGAGGGTACGTGACCTGCCAGAAGCTGAGCCCATTTAAAGTGATGGGATAGCCAAGTAATGGTGCACTTTGGAAGAGCTGGTTTCAGAGTAGCAGCTGTGTTAGTCTGTATTCGCAAAAAGAAAAGGAGCACTTGTGGCACCTTAGAGACTAACAAATTTATTTGAGCATAAGCTTTCGTGAGCTACAGCTCCGATGAAGTGAGCTGTAGCTCACGAAAGCTTATGCTCAAAAAAATTGGTTAGTCTCTAAGGTGCCACAAGTACTCCTTTTCTTTTTGAGAGAGCTGTGATACTGGCAATACAGATCAGACATTCACATAATGCTCTTAAAGGACAGAGGCTGGTTACACCTGGAAACCTAAGAGATTAAAATGATTCAGAAGATCACCCAGCATTAATGGCACACTCAATGAGAGCACATGAAATGGATTTCAGGTGGGGCTGTGAAAACGATTCAGGACTCAGGAGAAAGCTATGCAGTTTGTGTTAAGGAAGAACAGTGGCATTCAGTGCCATTTTTCATAACAACACTGCTGGAAAAAGTGGGTGTTACTGGAATCTTCCCACTTACTCCTAGTAGTGCCATCTATTAGCAGTTTTGAAAGTCTCCACCGTGGTCATGTTTTCAAGTGGTAAGCTGAATATTTATGTGCTCTGTCAGAATATCTAAGAAGTTCTATCCTAGAACTCCATTTACACAATAGCAGCTTCTTTAAAGGAACAACCCTTGACAATCATTTTCTTCCCAGCACCCAACAGCTACTAGTCTACACTTGGCAAATTTTCAGTTTTCCTGGAAGTCTGGAAATTGTTATTCAAACAAGCACAAAACACTGATTTTGCCATTTTCACTGACAAAAAAAATTATTAAAAAAACAAAGGCTTCCCATTCGTTTTGTATGGGGAGATGTCAGCAAACCAGTAAAGTGCCTGAAACCACTATGGCTTATTGCTAAAAGCAGCCAAGTCAGCAGGCTGTAAATTGGCCATGTCACAGCCTCAGCTGGGCCAAGGCAGGAGGGGAGGGGGTTTTGGGTGCCACAGAAAGGGCAGCTTGACCCCACGTCCTTCCTGATAAGAATTGTGTTAAAGTTGTTGATACATGCATTTTAGAAGAGCAGGATGTGCCCCCAGGAATGTGTCTAACAGAGTCTCAAGGCTGCAAACTCTGGGAAAAAAACACCTGGTTAATCAATAATCAGAAGAAAACCTCTTGCTTGACCATTGAAACTGCTTGCTTAACAAGTTTTCTTTGAGGGACATGTCATTGTATTACTTTGTATAAATAAACGGTGAAAAGTTTGAGGTAGTGAGACTCTTCTGGACTGGACTCTCCCTCTGGATGCATCTTGTGTTCCCCACTGGCAGACGGGCTGCCACTGTGCCACTCGAGAGCCACACTCAGCTTCTGTAATTATTGAGGGTTGGGGGTGTTTTACTAACCTGTTGCGGACGTGTGTAAGTGCTTGAGACTAAGTAAAGTTTAGCTTTAAGTGAAAGCACTCTTGTGTTGTCCTGTTTGTGCCAGCCATCTATCGGTCGGACGGCCGTGTCTCCCCTGATTTATTTTCTGACACCACCTCTCACAGAGTAAAAGTTACCAAGAGCTTTGGGTTGAAAGAACCCTAGGCAACAGTTTCAGTGGACATTTTTGCTGTCTTAAGCATTCTTCTTGGATTCTCAAAATGTTTTCCTGGTAAGAAGAAAGCATGCTGGTCTCTGCAAGTTGTTTATAAGGGCTACATTATCAGACCTGGCACTCAATACTAAGTGAAACAGATGTGCTACTTGGGATGTCTCCTTACAAGCAGCTACAAATTAAAGGAACTGCTTTGACTTTTAGCACTTACACATTCATCTGTTTTCCATCACAGCTTTTCCATCACACACTTCTTGATCACTGTGTTGGCCAGAGTATATTTGGAGCTAAAAAGCTTTTCAGTTAACCATTGACAACAACACAAATGTATCATATCCTATCTGTAATGATGGATTCTGTATGTTTGGGCCTACATTTTCAAGAGTGTTTAGTGATGTTGGATGCCTCTCTTTTTAAGTGCCCTACATGAGGTACTTTAAAAAGGGACCAGATTTTCACAGAGAACTAAGAACACATCCTCTGAAAATAAGGTCCCTTTGAGGTGTCTCTAATTGGGCTTTTAGACTGAGGCACCTAAAATTGCAAGTCCTCAATGAATGTTTTGGCCTAGGACACTACAGTGATGGGTACTGCCATCTGAAAAAAAATAAAATAAAAAAATCAGACTTCTACAGAGTCTCAAGTTGGATGCCAAAAAGTTTATGCACATAAAATCAGCAGTCACTATGGGCTTTGGTCATTTTCCACAATTTTAGCTGACTGCCTTTTTCCATGAGTGCAATCTTCGTTGATATCCCACTGTGGCAACTGAAACTGATATGATCTCGCAATGCCATCTGTCCTGTGGTATAATAGAGCAAGAGTGTGTGAACTATCAAGTAGGCCATCGTTTATTAAAATCTAACATATCCATGGAGGACATTGTGCTGACCGTGTGATGGATAAACCTTGCTAGAGCTGGACAAGAGTTCAGACAAAGAGTGAGAAATTCAGATTTGGTGACAAACCTTTTTGCAAGTTTGTGTCACTTTGTCAGGATCCTGACAAGGCCAGTCAGGATCAAGGGTCACAGCAGGGTCAAACCTGATCCTGAGAGTAGCAGAGGAGTTCATAGTCAAGCTCCAGGCTGGGGTCCATAAGTCCGAGTCAGGTTTCAGGGTCCAGGTCAGGAAGCAAGGTCCAAATCAAGCCAGGGGCTAAACCAGAGTTCAAGAACAGAAGTAGCCATGGCAGCTACAGAAGATCCACATAATGTCAGGACACTTCCTGGAACACCCCCCTGGGATCCCTGCCCTATATAAAGCCACCCAGGAGCCATGAGACTGCTGCCTGTCAGAGCCCTTAAGGCTGGCCTTCTTGGAGGCAGTGTCTGCAGCTGGCAATGGGTAATGTAGTGCAAAACTTAGTTAATGCTGCTGCGAGTAGCAGTATTGCATATTTGCTGCCTGGAAGCTCTGCAAGCCCATGTTTGAGACTTATTGGGCCTTATGCACTTTCAGCTAATTCTCTGTGCTGACCCACCCATGCTCAGAACCTCCCAAATGACTAAAAAACATTTCATCTTTTAATTCCACACAAAACCGTTTTGAAATTTCCTTCAAATGTATTTAAGAAGTTAAAAAAATGCTAAGAAGGGCTTGAAATCTAAAGTGTTTCATTTCAGCTTGAATATGGCATTTTTTTTTATTTTTCAGAATTCCCAGCAAACCGAAAACTCTATTATTCACACAGTTCTAGGCTTTGCTCAAGAAGCTTCTCTTCGTGTTGGCAGTTTCACTAGTAATGGTTTAACTGACCGTGCAATACATTTCTATAATTCTAATAGCTGCCCTGCCCTAGTCTTCCATTTTAACAGCTTTCCTGAACAAGATAATTGTTATAACTGAGGGTTTTTTTATTTTTTTGATTCCTTTAAGTCAAGCATGAGATCATTATACATTAGAGACTGTGCTACGTTCCTAGGTTATTAGGATGGACACTTGATTCAGTCAGCCTCACCTCAGTCCCTGGAAAAATCATGGAGCAGGTCCTCAAAGAATCAATCTTGAAGTACTTGCATGAGAGGAAAGTGATCAGGAACAGCCAGCATGGATTCACCAAGGGAAGGTCATGCCTGACTAATCTAATTGCCTTTTATCATGAGATTACTGGTTCTGTGGATGAAGGGAAAGCAGTGGATGTATTGTTTCTTGACTTTAGCAAAGCTTTTGACACGGTCTCCCACAGTATTCTTGTCAGCTAGTTAAGGAAGTATGGGCTGGATGAATGCACTATAAGGTGGGTAGAAAGCTGGCTAGATTGTCGGGCTCAACGGGTAGTGATCAATGGCTCCATGTCTAGTTGGCAGCTGGTGTCAAGTGGAGTGCCCCAGGGGTCGGTCCTGGGGCCGGTTTTGTTCAATATCTTCATAAATGATCTGGAGGATGGTGTGGATTGCACTCTCAGCAAATTTGCGGACGATACTAAACTGGGAGGAGTAGTAGATACGCTGGAGGGGAGGGATACGATACAGAAGGACCTAGACAAATTGGAGGATTGGGCCAAAAGAAATCTGATGAGGTTCAATAAGGATAAGTGCAGGGTCCTGCACTTAGGATGGAAGAATCCAATGCACCGCTACAGACTAGGGACCGAATGGCTAGGCAGCAGTTCTGCGGAAAAGGACCTAGGGGTGACAGTGGACGAGAAGCTGGATATGAGTCAGCAGTGTGCCCTTGTTGCCAAGAAGGCCAATGGCATTTTGGGATGTATAAGTAGGGGCATAGCGAGCAGATCGAGGGACGTGATCGTCCCCCTCTATTCGACATTGGTGAGGCCTCATCTGGAGTACTGTGTCCAGTTTTGGGCCCCACACTACAAGAAGGATGTGGATAAATTGGAGAGAGTCCAGCGAAGGGCAACAAAAATGATTAGGAGTCTAGAACACATGACTTATGAGGAGAGGCTGAGGGAGCTGGGATTGTTTAGCCTGCAGAAGAGAAGAATGAGGGGGGATTTGATAGCTGCTTTCAACTACCTGAAAGGGGGTTCCAAAGAGGATGGCTCTAGACTGTTCTCAATGGTAGCAGATGACAGAACGAGAAGTAATGGTCTCAAGTTGCAGTGGGGGAGGTTTAGATTGGATATTAGGAAAAACTTTTTCACTAAGAGGGTGGTGAAACACTGGAATGCGTTGCCTAGGGAGGTGGTGGAATCTCCTTCCTTGGAAGTTTTTAAGGTCAGGCTTGACAAAGCCCTGGCTGGGATGATTTAACTGGGAATTGGTCCTGCTTCGAGCAGGGGGTTGGACTAGATGACCTTCAGGGGTCCCTTAGAACCCTGATATTCTATGATTCTATGATTCTATGATTGTCTGATTGAATAGCCTTTGTTACCATTGGCCATGAGATTTTATTGATAGACTTGGAGATTCTAGCTATGGTGGGCTGTCACTCATAACAGGTACGGATTCTTTTTGACTTGGAGCACTGGTTGCTTAATTGCTCATCTGGCCCACGGTATCTCAGGCAAAGCAACAAAACTTTGTTCTGTTCCACTGGAGCTCAATCTTTATATGCAGTTGCTGGGTGGAAATACTGGGAGAATCTGGACTGTTGTCTCTTCAGTATTTGGATATCACACAGCTATATTTCACCATTTCTATTACAGTAGCACCAAGAGGAGCCAATTCAGATGGGTCCCTATTGTGAGCCATTGCACACATACAGTAAGAGTCCTTGCCCTTAAAAATTTACAGTCTAAATAGACAAGAGCAGGGAGAAGAAAAAATATTCTTCCCCCCATTTTATAGATAAGGAACTGATACACAGACAAAAAGTGACTGCTAAAAATCACAAAGGACGTCTGGGGTAAAGCCTGGAGCTGAACCCACATCTCTCAAGTCCCACACCATTGCCTTAACTACAGACTCACCCTTGATCTCTCTCTTCGCAGACCTCAAATGCTGTGGTGACTGTGTTCTTCCAATGTACGGCCGAGAGTGGCCCTTGGAGGCAACTGAAGCCAGTCAGGCAGCGGCACAGACAGCTGCAGCAGGCACAGGAGCCAGCAAACAGAGCTGTAAACAGGGGAGTTTGAGTGGGAGTTCTGCTGGAGGAGCTTGTATTGTGGTGCTCGTTGGGGTTTGTTTTTGCTGTGGGTGCTGGTGTTTTGGTGTGGTTTGTTTCCCAGATTAACAGGATTTAGGTGGGAAGGCTATGACAGATACAGAGGCGGCAGTGGGAGTGACCCATGTAGTGGAAGACACAATGGAGATGACTGGATGTGGAAGCTGTGGTATGTACATGATCCCGGAGGAGGTACCTGGAAAGAGTTTTGTCTGTATGAAATGCCGTCTGACAGAGCTGATGGAAGAAAAGATCCAAGGTTTGGAGATGCAGGTGGAAAGTCTGGTTCAGTTTAGCAAGGGGTTTGAACAGATTATGGAGCAAAGACATGAGACAGCTGAAGGGAAAAACTCAGACTTGCAGATGGAAGCAGGACCGAAGAACTCTGAGGGGAGACTGCTGGGTGAAGAAAATGGACAGTGGAAGCATGTGACTAAGAGAACCAGGCAGAGGAAAAGACGGGCTAATGAAGAAGAAATATAGCTCAAGAACCGGTTTGCAGAGTTGGAAAATGAAGAAGGGGCTCAGCAGGAGGTCACTGAAGGTGGAAGGGCAAGGAAGAAGAGAAGAGTGGCTTGTCCTATAGGAAAAGGGGAAGAGTCAATGGAAGAGTCAACACCAAATATGAGCCCCAGGAGGATACAGGATGGGTTGAAGAGGATTAAAAGGGAGAATAGGAATGGAAAGAACTTGCAGCCAGAGGGAACAGGGGATAGACCAGAGAATCACACCGTCGCCAGGAAAGGGCAGATCTATGTGATCGGGGACTCCTTACTGAGAAGAATAGACAGGCCTATAACCAGAGTTGATCCAGAGAATAGAAGGGAGTGTTGTGTACCAGGTGCTAAGATACGGGATGTGGACCTGAGGTTGAAAAGGATCCTAAAGGGAGCGGGAAAGAATCCACTGATTGTCCTTCATGTGGGAACAAATGATGCCGGTAGATTCTCGCTGGAACGTATTTTTGATTTCAAAAGGGCTCACTTTCAAAAATTAAGGAAATTAGTTAGGGAAGTGGATTGGACTGAATAATTTATGGATCTAAAGGCAGAGGACGCCTGGGATTACTTCAGGTCAAAGCTGCAGAAGCTGTCAGAAGCCTGCATCCCAAAAAAGGGGAAAAAATTCATAGGCAGGAGTTGTAGACCAAGCTGGATGAGCAAGCATCTCAGAGAGGTGATTAAGAAAAAGCAGAAAGCATACGGGGAGTGGAAGATGGGAGGGATCAGCAAGGAAAGCTACCTTATTGACGTCAGAACATGTAGGGATAAAGTGAGAAAGGCCAAAAGCCATGGAGAGTTGGACCTTGCAAAGGGAATTAAAACCAACAGTAAAAGGTTCTATAGCCGTATAAATAAGAAGAAAACAAAGAAAGAAGAAGTGGGACCGCTAAACACTGAGGATGCAGTGGAGGTTAAGGATAATCTAGGCATGGCCCAATATCTAAACAAATACTTTGCCTCAGTCTTTAATAAGGCTAATGAGGATCTTAGGGATAATGGTAGCATGACAAATGGGAATGAGGATATGGAGGTAGATATTACCATATCTGAGGTAGAAGCGAAACTTGAACAGCTTAATGGGACTAAATCGGGGGGCCCAGATAATCTTCATCCAAGAATATTAAAGGAATTGACACACGAAATTGCAAGCCCATTAGCAAGATTTTTTAATGAATCTGTAAACTCAGGGGTTGTACCATATGACTGGAGAATTGCTAATATAGTTCCTATTTTTAAGAAAGGGGAAAAAAGTGGTCCGGGTAACTATAGGCCTGTTAGTTTGACATCTGTAGTATCCAAGGTCTTGGAAAAAAATGTGAAGGAGAAAGTAGTTAAGGACATTGAGGTCAATGGTAAATGGGACAAAATACAACATGGTTTTACAAAAGGTAGATCATGCCAAACCAACCGGATCTTCTTCTTTGAGAAAGTAACAGATTTTTTTAGACAAAGGAAACACAGTGGATCTAATTTACCTAGATTTCAGTAAGACATTTGATACGGTGCCACATAAGGAATTATTAGTTAAATTGGAAAAGATGGGGATCAGTAAGGATGGATAAGGATCAACAAGGATGGATGAGGAATTGGTTAAAGGGAAGACTACAGTGGGTCATACTGAAAGGTGAACTGTCAGGCTGGAGGGAGGTTACCAGTGGAGTTCCTCAGGGATTGGTTTTGGGACCCATCTTATTTAATCTTTTTATTACTGACCTCGGCACAAAAAGTGGGAGTGTGCTAATCAAGTTTGCACATGACACAAAGCTGGGAGATATTGCTAATTTAGAGAAGGATCGGGATGTCATACAGGAGGATCTAGATGACCTTGTAAACTGGAGTAATAGTAATGGGATGAAATTTAATAGTGAGAAGTGTAAGGTCATGCATTTAGGGATTAATAACAAGAATTTAGTTAGAAGCTGGAGATGCATCAATTAGAAGTAACGGAGGAGAAGGAGGACCTTGGAGTATTGGTTGACCACAGGATGACTATGAGCCGCCAATGTGATATTGCCATGAGAAAAGCTAATGCGGTCTTGGGATGCATCAGGCAAGGTATTTCCAGTAGAGATAAGGAGGTGTTAGTACCATTATACAAGGCATTGGTGAGACATCATCTGGAATACTGTGTGCAGTTCTGGTCTCCCACGTTTAAGAAGGATGAATTCAAGCTGGAACAGGTACAGAGAAGGGCTACTAGGATGATCCGAGGAATGGAAAAACTGTCTTATGAAAGGAGACTCAAGAAGCTTGGCTTGTTTAGCCTAACTAAAAGAAGGTTGAGGGGAGATATGATTGCTCTCTATAAATATATCAGAGGGATAAATACCAGGGAGGGAGAGGAATTATTTAAGCTCAGTACCAATGTGGACACAAGAACAAATGGATATAAAGTGGCCATCGGGAAATTTAGACTTGGAATTAGATGAAGGTTTCTAACCATCAGAGGAGTGAAGTTCTGGAACAGCCTTCCAAGGGAAGCAGTGGGGGAAAAGACCTATCTGGCTTCAAGATTAAACTCAATACATTTATGGAGGAGATGGTATGATAACATGATTTTGGCAATTAATCGATCTTTAACGATTCATGGTAAATAGGTCCAATGGCCTGTGATGGGATGTTAGATGGGGTGGGATCTGAGTTACCACAGAGAATTCTTTCCTGGGTATCTGGCTGGTAAATCTTGCCCACATGCTCAGGGTTCAGCTGATCACCATATTTGGGGTCAGGAAGGAATTTTCCTCCAGGGCAGATTGGAAGAGGCCCTGGGGTTTTTTCGCCTTCCTCTGTAGCATGGGGCATGGGTCTCTTGCTGGAGGATTCTCTGCACCTTGAAGTCTTTAAACCATGATTTGAAGACTTCAACAGCTCAGACATAGGTGAGAGGTTTTTCGCAGGAGTGGGTGGGTGAGATTCTGTGGCCTGCATTGTGCAGGAGGTCAGACTAGATGATCATAGTGGTCCCTTCTGACCTTAATATCTATGAGTCTATGAAGCTTAATCTGGGTTTGATAAGGGTGATGCTAGGGGGCTGGGGAAGGCTATACACTGGACCACAATGCCTACCCTAGCCAAATCTACCACATTGACAATACAGAAAGGCAAATGACTTAAGCATGTTGGGATAGGACCTCAGCTGGTATCAACTGAAGTTTATGTGTAGGCACCAGTTTACATCCTCCGAGATTCTAGGCAATTAAGCTTGGCTGTTTGTGGGTGGTTTTTTTTTTCTTTACACACATAAACACTTCAAAGACTTTGACGTCTTGATCTTGTAACAAGCACCAAAGCCTAAACATCTCTGTGTTTATAACAGTTACATTTTCCCTCTCCCCTTGGCTCACTTGCTTGGTTGACCTACTTTCCAACACTTTCCCTAAAGGTAACAAAACCTTTTTGAATCTCCCATACTACTTTTGATATCTTTAATGAACAGGATCTCCTTCTGAAGGCAGTGCATAACTACACACATTAGAAGAAATCCCAACAGCTCTTTGTCATCCAAGAGATGATTTGCATATTGGGTCAGGCAATAGTTTCCATCAGCTCTCTAATGAGAAGCTCATTGCCCTATTCCTGCTAATTATACTTGAACTAGAATGGCCGAGTTGGTTTTTGTAAAAGCATTTTTTTAAAATGGAAAGTTTTTAAAGATGAACTTGGCCAGTTTACACTGCAAGACTGTTACAGGAAGTTTATCAAAGGTACAAATGGGAGTTAATTGCACCACTTAATTCACATCAAAATTCAGCGGGAACAAAGCAACTAGCTTTCTTAGGCCCCTTTGAACATGTCTTCTACCAGCACAAAGCCACAAAAACCCAGCTAGACATTGGGGATGCCTGTCATGTCAAAGGAAGATCCAGCATAGCCAGAGATCCCATGCCCTGACTCCAGTCCATGCCCCACCGTTAAGATTTGCATGTTCCTCTGAGGTCTGGTCTAGAGTGCAAAGGAAATAGGGACTCTTGGGGCTTGTCTTCAACACAACAGTTAGCTCAAGTTAGCACACTTGAGCTAACTGTACTTGGGCTAGCCTAAAGCTCCACAGAGAGTGAGAGCACTCACTTCAAAACACTCCAGTTACATGGAGTGATTGGATTAGCTGCTGATGAGTTGTAATGGGGATGCAATAGCTAACTCAAGGATCAGCATCACTTGAGCTTCAAAAGCTCTCTTCTCCCTCAATAGGGTACATCTACATGGCACATGTGAGCAAGTCTCCCAGTCCAGGTCATACTCTGTCTTGTACTCGTACTCTTAAAAAAAAAAATCTGTGTAGACAGCACTTTGAAGTTGCACCTCAGACTGCAGCTTGGACTCAAACCAACCCCCCTACGTTCGGCTGGACCTTGCCTCTGAAGCCTAAGTCACATCTTCAAAGCGCTGTCTACACAAAACTATTTCTAAAGCCCAACTATGCCAAGGCAAGCTGGGAGGTTCCCTGGCACATGCTATGTCAACGTACCCTTATATATTAGCTACTCAAGCTAATCGCAACATTTAATTCAAGCTAGAGACTTGTGTGTGGATGGAGTTGAGTTGTGGGTGGGGTAACACTTGAGTATTTCATTTCAGCTAACTGAGCTGTGAAGGCACCCTGTGTTTGGTAACTTGGTAACTCTTTTCCCACTAGGTGTGATGGAATAATCCACACCTACAAGGAATGGGGGGAATATTTATGCCAATGGGGCCAAACCTTGTTCTCTTGGAGACAATGGAAATTTGACCCTAAGTCTGCAGCAGAACCCTGCATAGAACTGAGATAACCTTTCTGCCAATCTCCTTACGTTTCTGTGTAGTGCCATTAGCATTTGGAGATCATCCAGACTGACAACTTAGATGCATGCTGAGGTAAGTGGTGAGTACATAACTGCTGGTATGGCCCAGAAGCACAACAAAAGCTATAAAGGTAAAATTTTATTGCAGGCATTATGCTTCATTTTAAATAGTCAGTTCCAAAGTACCGTAGTTACTGTGTAATAACACTCTTTCAGTGTGCCTCTCAGATGGTGATGGTAGAAACTATTTCAGGCCCCACTGTGCAAGTCAGTTCTTGAACACAAAATATTTACTGAGACTTAGGAACATAGATATGGACTCTTTGAAAAGACTGCTTGCTTATTAAGCATTATAATTAAAAAAAATTCCCATAGCATGGTACATTCAGGATTGGATTCTCCCTTTGAAGGGAAAATACTGAAAGAGAAGTCAGGCCATTTAGCTGGGCAGGCCACTCAGAATGTAAGAAAGATTTTGATCTAGGATGATCATAGACAGGTTTAGGTCTGGGCCGTTCAGGAGGAGGGGTAGTCCAGTGGTTAGGGCACTAAACTGGGACTCAGAAGAGCAGGGCTCCAATCTCTGTTCTGTCATTGCCTGTGTGGCCTAATCATTTTGTGACTCAGTCTCCCCTCCTTAAAAGGCAGATAAAAAAGCCCTGCCCTACCTCACTAATACTGGAGAGTAGAGCTGGTTAGAACATCCCATTTCAATGAAACCAAAATCTATGGTGAAATGGTACTAATTTTGATTAAGTTTTGTCAAAAAAATTAACAAATATGTCAAAACATCTCCTTTTGACACTCAGAATAAAGTTTCTTTTTTTGGTTAAAAAATGACTTAAATATCCCTTACTGTATTCATTTTTTTGAACAGGCTGAAATCAAAACCAGACATTTCAAGTGTATTATAATGAAACATTTCAAACAGACTTTGCCGCCCCCACCCATTTCAGCAAAAAATTTAAAATGTTGGCTTTTTGTCGCAGTTTGAGATAGCAACAACTATTATTGGTGGGTGTGATGGGGTGAACTCACCCCGCACTGGATGGGGAAGGGTTAACTGTGGGTGAGGAAGCCACGCCTCCACATTCCTTCTGGGCATGGTCCAGGTGTAGCAGCAATATAAGAGGGAGCAGCCCGGCTCAGTATGGGCTGACTGCTGGAGTGGAAGGATGTTCCTTGATGGCTCTTTCCCAGGAACCACTGGAGCCCTGGACCATGGAAGCCAGAGGCGCCGAGATCTGAACAGACACCGAGATATCTTTGGACACCAAAGAGAGGTCTGAGCTACAGGGGGTTGCACCGGCCAAAGAATCCAGAGACTCTGAAGACGCACAGTTTGCTGACTGGAGTGACAAGGTAGGAAGTAGCCTGTGGGGGACAAGCCATTGTCCTGAGCCCGGTCAGTGTGTTGCAGATGGATCCCTGCTGACTCAGTGGCGGACACATTTGCAACTGCAAGTACCCTGGACTGGGACCCGGTGGAGCAGGGAGGACTCAGATCCCCCTACCTGGGTGCCACCCTCCCTGGTTGGTGCCCCCCACCTCAAGCAGCCACTTGACCACACAGTCCCACTTGGAGGGTGACCCTAGTTATTTGGGCTGCTAGGTCATACAACCACCCCTAAAGGGTGACCCTAGTGACTCTGGCTGCTAGACCGTACAACCTCCCTCAGAGGGTGACTTCAGTGACTCTGGCTGCTAGGCCATACAGCCATGCCCAGAGGGTGTAATTCCATTGACTCTGGCTGCCAGACCTTGTTGCCGGGGAACCCAGAGTATCAGTAATGACTCTGGCCACTAGGTCTTACTGCCCTCTAGACCCAGGATCTCTCTGTTGACTTTGGCTGTTGGGCCTTACTGCTCTGCAGAGAAGGGCTATCCCCCGGATGTAGGTCACATGACCCTATTGGCCTGTGGAACAAGGTGATTCCGTAGACTCCGGCCATTGGGCCTTAAAGCCTGGTGGACCAGGACATCTCTATAGACTCGTACCCTTAGGGCAGCTTGAAGGACGGGGTGAACTTACCCTGCACTGGATGGGGTCTCCCCACCCTGTCACAGTGGGACACAAATATCCTTTTTCCATCTGCTCCAGTTGTAAGGATAACTACCTCAGAAGATTGTGAGGCATAAAAGATAGTGAGGACCATATAAGTATCTTAGACAGATTGATCACACTACAGATGCTGAGACATCGTTTATGGGCGGTGATACTAGGTAGACGTTTCTGTCTAGTGATTGAATCCCTATGAACATTTGATATTATGAATGACTCATGCAGACATTCAGAGAAAGCTTTAGTTAGTGGATTATGCTTTACACTGAGGGCTAGAGTATAATCAACTACTTCGTGTGTATGCAAAAGAAGGAAAAGCACAAAGAAACTCCTGTCAGTGTTCCTAGGCTGCACTACAGGCCGCCTAGAAACTTCCTTCATACATGCAAGCCCCTCCCATTAAAACATCCTGATGGAGGCAAGGCCTAGCTCGGCAACCTCTCTGCTCCAGCCAATAGTGTAGGCTGAGTTCACAGAAGCAGTGGTTAAAATAGACTAAAACAAGAGGTCCTGCTTTCACCTCACCAGCCAAAGAGGATGGGGTGCTGTAGAGGAGCACTGTTACGCTAACCAGGGGAAGCTGTTACGCTTCTCTCAGCCTGCAGGCATTTAAGAATACTTGGGACAGGGATCATCTTTTTGGTTTGTCTTTGCACAAGATGTAGCTCAGTGGGGCCCTGGCCTATGATCAGGGTTCCTAAGTGCTACTGCAATACATCGAAGCTATAAAAATACTCACACATGAAAGAACAGCCCACCAAGATGACTTCCTGAGGTCTCTTCCAACCCTAATCTTCTATGATTCTAAGTCAGTTTACAACCACATTGAAACCTGGAGAGAGAGCATGTGCAGTTCCATAGTAGAACTGATCAGAAAAAGGTATTTTAAAAACAATTTCCATGTAAAATAATCTTTAAACATTTTCACGAAAAACCCTGAAAACTGAAAATATTCTTAATTAAGAAACTGAAAACTGTTGACAAACTGAACTTCAGTGAAAACTGTTGTTTTGAGGACTAAATGTTTAATTTCTTTTAAAAAAGGGTTGAATGAAAAATTGACAAGCTCTACTCCCTAGCACTGTGATCAAGCCTAGGATGAGACGTGATGTATGTTGGTTTTAAAGTCACAGTACTTTTATTAATTTCCATCAGCACTCCTTTTTTAACTGACTTTACACAAAACCAGTAGTACTTAATGCAGGTGTTTCTACCCTAGATTACCCTTTGTATAGCTTTCTCTGTGCTTTTAGATAATGATGAAGTGGAAGAACTGGCATACTGTGAAAGAAGCTGATCTCACAGAATGTCTGACTTGACAAAGAAGAATGTTGGAATCTGAAGACCCATGAGAAAGTGGATACCTTTGAGATTTTTCCAGCCCACATTGCAGACCCAAGAGTCTCAGATACTTTGTAGAAGAACCCAGACTTTTGGATTTGTAGAGGGAATGGATTCTGGTGAACACATCTGCTGTCATCTGTAACAAGTATATGATACAACCACTAGCAGTGTGGCCCAGGTTCTCAAACATATTTAGATACTGAACTGCCATTGTCATAAATATAAAGGGAAGGGTAACCACCGTTCTGTATGCAGAACTATAAAATCCCTCCTGGCCAGAGGCAAAACCCCTTCACCTGTAAAGGGTTAAGAAGCTCAGATAACCTTGCTGAAACCTGACCAAAATGACCAATGAGGAGACAAGATACTTTCAAAGCTGGAGAGGGGACGGGGGTACAAACGGTCTATCTGTGTGATGCTTTTGCCGGAATCAGATCAGGAATGCTCTTCAGAACTCATGTAAAAAGTTAGTAAGCAATCTAGCTAGAAATGCATTAGATTTTCTTTTGTTAAATGGCTGGTAAATAAGCTGTGCTGAATGGAATGTATATTCCTGTTTTTGTGTCTTTTTGTAACTTAAGGTTTTGCCTAGAGGGATTCTCTATGTTTTGAATCTGATTACCCTGTAAGGTATTTACCATCCTGATTTTACAGAGGTGATTCTTTTACCTTTTCTTTAATTAAAAGTCTTTTTTTAAGAACCAGATTGCTTTTTCATTGTTCTTAAGATCCAAGGGTTTGGGTCTGTGTTCACCTATGCAAATTGGTGAGGATTTTTATCAAGCCTTCCCCAGGAAAGGGGGTGTAGGGCTTGGGGGGATATTTTTTGGGGGAAGACATCTCCAAGTGGGCTCTTTCCCTGCTCTTTGTTTAACACGCTTGGTGGTGGCAGCATAGGGTTCAAGGACAAGGCAAAGTTTGTACCTTGAGGAAGTTTTTAACCTAAGCTGGTAAGAATAAGCTTAGGGGGTCTTTCATGTAAGTCCTCACATCTGTACCCTAGAGATCAGAGTAGGGAAGGAACCTTGACTGCCATTGATTTCTTTTTTTGCAGTGTTATAGTATGTCGGTCCCAGAATATTAAAGAGACAGGGTGGATGAGGAAATCTCTTGTATTGAGAGAAACCATCTTCATATTTTATTTATAAAGATACGAGCATTTGAGCCCATGCACAGTCTCTCATTGATTTCAATGGCAGTCAGATGCCAAAATACCTTTGAGGATCTGAGTCTGAGTGCTTTGTGCCTAAAAAATTCACTGGTCCAGTAGCAAGCACTCCACAGCCTATACAGCAGGGGTGGCCAACCTGTGGCTCCGGAGCCACGTGCAGCTCTTCAGAAGTTAATATGCAGCTCCTTGTATAGGCACCAACTCTGGGGCTGGAGCTACAGGCGTCAACTTTCCAAAGGGCCAGGCTCTGCTCAATCCCTGGCTCTGCCACAGGCCCTGCCCCTACTCCTCCCCTTCCCACCCCCTCCCTATAGCCGGCCATGCCCTCACGCCTCCTGCCCCCTCCCAGAGTCTCCTGAAAGCCAGGAAACTGCTGATCAGGAGGTGCAGGGATGGGGAGGAGCTGGTTGGCGGGGCTGCCGGTGCGTGGGAGGCACTGGGAGCAGGGGGAGATGATGGGGGGGGGGCGTTGACCTATTACTGTGGCTCTTTGGCAATGTACATTGGTAAATTCTGGCTCCTTCTCAGGCTCAGGTTGGTCACCCCTGCTCTAGAGCATGTATGTGCCTTCTTGACCTGAGATACAGACATTTTCTTGCTCTGGGTAAATTTCCCAAGCTTCCTGGAGTATTACGAGGATTTGGTCATGTGGAAAGGAAGTAAGTGTGAAGTTTGTTGTATTTGAACATCAGCTGCTGCACCAACCCATTTATCTTCAGGTTTGATACATATACTGAATTTCTTGAGTATAAAGAGTTTTTTTAATGCACATGGAGTGTTAATAAGTCAGAGTTCTTGCCAGCCAGATCCCTGCAATGCACTGAAGCACAGATTTGAATTACCATACCAGCAAAATGAAATGGACATCTTGAAATGTTTGAACTAATTGAAGGATGTATTTTGTTCATTACTTCCGAGGGAAACTTCAGTTACTTTAATTAAATGGATGGGTGGATGGGGGGATGAATGACTGCTGCTACAGCAGTCAAACACAGCCAATTAGTTTTCCATTTTTTACCATATTGCTTTATTAAGATATTCAAATCAGAAGTATGGTACTAATAGATGTGACTGAAGCCATTCAGTTTGTCAAGGTGCCTTCCCCACTCTGAACTCTAGGGTACAGATGTGGGGACCTGCATGAAAAAAACCCTAAGCTTATTTTTACCAGCTTACGTTAAAACTTCCCCAAGGTACAAACTATTTTACCTTTTGTCCCTGGAGTTTATTGCTGCCACCACCAAGCGTCTAACAAATATAACAGGGAAAGAGCCCGCTTGAAAACATCTTTCCCCCCAAAAAATCCCCCCAAGCCCTACACCCCATTTCCTGGGGAAGGCTTGATAAAAATCCTCACCAATTTGCATAGGTGAACACAGACCCAAACCGTTGGATCTTAAGAACAATGAAAAAGCAATCGGGTTCTTAAAAGAAGAATTTTAATTAAAGAAAAAGTAAAAGAATCACCTCTGTAAAATCAGGATGGTAAATACCTTACAGGGTAATCAGATTCAAAAGATAGAGAATCCCTCTAGGCTAAACCTTAAGTTACAAAAAGACACAAAAACAGGAATATACGTTCCATTCACCACAGCTTATTTTATCAGCCATTTAAACAAAACAGAATCTAACGCATATCTAACTAGATTGCTTATTAACCCTTTACAGGAGTTCTGACCTGCATTCCTGCTCTGGTCCTGGCAAACGCATCACACAGACAGAGAGAACCATTTGTTTTTCCCCCCCTCCAGCTTTGAAAGTATCTTGTCTCCAAATTGATCATTTTGGTCAGGTGCCAGAAAGGTTGTCTTAGCTTCTTAACCCTTTACAGGTGAAAGGGTTTTTCCTCTGGCCAGGAGGGATTTAAAGGTGTTTACCCTTCACTTTTTATTTATGACAGAGTTACATAGTTAAAGTGAAATTCACCCCTGTGAATCTGCATAACACAATGTCACATAAGTCCTTCAGACCCTTCAGCACCCATCCTCCGGAACAGATTTTAAAAATGCTCAGCTCCCAGTTTGGCAGCCGAGTTGGTGGCCAGATTTGCAAAGAAGTTTGTTAAGGCTGATCATTAATGTCAAATACTGAGCTCTTCTGAAAATCTAGCCATATTACCTCTCACACTTGAGAAGACCTCCCTATAAACATACATAAAGCTACCCCACTGTCCTCGTTAAAACTTTTTCCACAAAAAAAACTTGACAATGGTTAGGCAGCATGCATGTTCAAACCACAGTTTGCCATGCTCACCAGTATTATTGTACTGATTCCTTGGACTCCATCTGTTTCTATGTATTCTCTCCTCTTTTATAGATTGTGAGCTTTCTGGGACAAGGACTGTTGTCATGTTGTGTTTGTACAGCATCTTGTACAAATGGGTCCTGGTCTATAACTGGGGTTCCTAGGCCCAAATTCCCAAAGGTATTTATGCCTAACTCCCAAGTGGATGTGAGCCCTCATTACTACCTTAGTCATTACACATAAAATAAGAGCATTGTTAGCTGCTGGGTGCTTAGCACATTTGGGACTCTGACCCTTATACAGGTGCTTAAGTAGGAGCTGTACTAAACATTGGAAAACCTAAAGCTGAACTCTTGAAAATTTGGAACCTAAGGCTTTGGTAGGTCTTATGCCGGCCCTCTGCACAGGGTTAAGTGTCCCCTTAGAGAAAAAGGCCTCCCCCATAACAAAAAAAGCTTCTCCAAACATGTCTTTCTTCAGTTACTACTGCTCTTCCGTAAGGGCTGCAATGTATTGTGGATCTAATCCCACCTACAGTCTCTTTTTGGTTAATCTGAATGTGGATATGTATGTGTTTTTTTTTCTTTAAAATCACTTTTCTAACCCCAAATTACTAGTCTTCCTTGAGATTATTGTTTAGCCCTATACCTTTGCCAGGTCACACATTGCAGCTGTTTTCATGATCAGCAGCAGAGTAAATATAACTTGAGAAAGTGAGTATGAATCAAGTGGCTTCAATTTTTTTTTTAATTCACCACCACTACTCAAGTTCTGAAAAAGAGGTCTCCTGTGACATTTCCAAACCATGTCATGCCTATGTGGACTCAGATTACAGACCTTGGGCCATGATTCTGCTCGAGTGTACATCAGGAGAAACTCCATTGATTTAGCTACACTGGTTGAAACTGATCAGACAAAATTGGTCCCTAGCCATTGAAATTCAAGACATATTAGAAAATAGGTTGTAGGGAACAATATTTTCCTAGCAGAGGGTGGGCATGATGATCAGATACTGGTATTTCTTCAACTTCTACGGAACGTGTGCATTGACTGAACAATGGAAATAGTCACGCTATTTATTTTGACTATTTTTTGGTGATGGTTAGCCACCCTGCCCCTCCCCACCTTTTGGTTCCTTTGTGACTGAGCCTAATTATCTTCCAATATTCATTTACTACCTTGGATGATTACAAAGTGCGGGGAGAAAAGGACATACATACGTCTGTGTTTGTTTTATTTTTTTGCTATTCATTATTTTTCCTGTGTGTTATATAACCTAATTCTTATGGTTTTGTTTCTGTGGCCCACCCACCCAATTAAGTGGTGGAAACTTTTTAAACAGGAGACCATATCTACTGGTTAATTAAATATTCCAACCACCAACATGACCACGCCAATCACCGTGAAGCAAACTAGCACTTTGACTCACTATCTACTCTTCAACCATCTTTACTGACTGACACAAAGTCTAGAGGAAGAGCTGCAATCCAAATTGCTTCTAATTCTTTCAATTAATTTTGATACAATCTCACTTCTGGAAAAAATCTCTGAATATTTATGAAAAACATTGAGACTATTGTAGCATTCCAACTAGTTTAGCTCCTTGACTTTCCTTGGGAAATAGATTTATTTGATAGAGGGTTCCCTTGCTGTTTGGTTTTCAACTTATCTCCACTTCTGACAAAGGCAACATTAGTGTGTGAGAAGGCTGAAGTGGATATTGACTTAATCTATTATGGTTTGTTTCAAGAAAAATCCTTCCAGTGATCAATGCCTGAAAGTACAGCATCAGTTTTGACCTTGAAACATGGATCAGACATGGTTGATTTTTATCAGGAAATAGACAATTAAAAAGCAATGTGTTTGTATTAAGTCCTTATAGGGTTTCACTGACAGAAATAAAAACATTGAATTCAGCACCAAGTCCTGGGGTTAATAGTTGCAATGCTTCTTTGCTCTCAAAATTAGAGTCAAGAATGAGAATATTCAGCATTTGTAGGGACTACAAATATCCCAGATATTAACTTTGAGATGACTTGCTATCATTTACCTCCAATCTGTCCCATAATCCATCCCTTCCAGAGTAATTGTCATAACTTTATACTCTTCAGCCTCCGCTGTTCTTTTTGCTCCTTCCTTAACAAATCCCTAACCAAATTGAGATTGATGGTCTTGAACCCTCATACAGTGGGCACTTAGGAGCTAGTAGGTTCCAACCTGCCACCCAGTGACCGGCTAACAGTTGCCAGGATAGAAGCTGAACTCCAACAAAGGAGCCCTGTCCACGAGTCTGGAAGAATGGGGTGGCTAATTCATTCACACCATCTATATAAACCCAGCTCTTGGAATCCCTTGTAGGTTGTAAGCCTTACTTTGTGTGTCTTCAGTGTCTCTAGGACTTCTGTGGCCTAGCCTTCCAGCCAAGTCACAAAGTTCAAAACAAACCCCTTCCAGGTTGGAAAAGAGTCCAACAAACCCAGCTCCAGGCCTTTTAAATTCAGTGTGGCTTCCCAACAAGCCTGGTGCCCTTTTCAGTGTTTACACAACTTCACCGGTGGGGGAACACAGGCCCACTCATCCAGGTTCCAACCCATGAACCCTACAACCAGAAGTCATACCAGTTATTTCAATTAATTGCTGCTATTTCCCTAGGCCTCTTCCCACCTGACTCCTTCATCTCCACCCCTTACCTTAGGGTTCCCAGGTTCTCTCTCTCCCAGCCTAAGCAAATGCCTCCAGAACCAAACTCTAGCTATCCCTCAATCACCTTTTGGCCAATACCCTTTCTTAACCAGTCTTAGCCAGAAACTGACCTGTTACCCCCTGCAGCACTCTAACTGGCTGCTTCCGAAAGGCTTCTCTAGCCAGGCCTGCTCCTTTCCTGGGGTGGGGTGTAATAGGACGGTGGGGCCTTCAGGAGAGGGCCACAATGGGCCTCATAGGCTGTATCACAAGCTCTAACAGCACCATGGCCCACCTACCCGTCCTTTATTTAGCTAGATTTTTTCTAATTTCTATATCATATTACAGAGAAAGCAGGTATATCCAGTCATAGGAGCAGCTGTGTGAATATTCATGGGGGCCTATAAAACTGCATAACAAGCTATTGCCATAAACCCAGGTACCTCTGATGCTGAAACCAGGTGCAATGCTAACAAGCTGCAGGTGTAGACATGAAGAAATTAACTGTGAGTCCCTTGATCATGGTTCAGCATTTATCCCAAATGCACTTGCGGATCTGTCATATATTTTGGTAATTTCCCTTTTAATTGGTTCACAGTTTTCAGTGAGCAGCCATCCTTTTTACCTAGCCACAGAGAAGTTTCTGTCTTTGACTTTGACATACAGAGGATTTATCCACAACAAAAGGGAACGTAATCCTGAGAAACATAGGGTAAAACAGACATTTAGGAGCAAAATTCTGCATCAGGACGCAGAAAGGCACATACAGATGCAGTGGGGATCGAAGAAGCAGAGCATCTGTCCCCATCAGACAAAATCTGTGGGGCAGGGATAAGATTGAGGTGATATGACATCTGCATCAAGCTGAAGTTCCTGTGACCTAGCAGGCGGATTCCATATACACAAGTCTGAGGAGAGGAGTTCAGGGCTGATCTTCATGGCATCATTCCTCAGATTTCAGTTTACAAATGCGAAATCCCTAAACCAGTTGAGATTAGAGGATATTAATAAGCAACTAGATATGGCATTTGTTTCCATTACAAATATGTCATGTTGGTTCCCTCCTTGTTCAAAAGACTCAGGGGTAAGCCAGATATTTAGACAATTGTCCAATAACAAGTTGAGGTCCTTTACAGCTCTCTGTTTTCAGTCCATGAAGTCAAGTTTAGTTAGAAGAAAAGTACTCCTTTTCTTTTTACGGATACAGACTAACACGGCTGCTACTCTGAAACCTGTCATTAAGTTTAGTTAGAAGGCTGATATACTGGCACTGAGAAATGTAACCGCCTTTGTCCATGCAGCTCTGGGCAGATAGAAGATCTACCCCATTATACATTATATTGTAATTTGTATTGCCACTTGAGGTCAAAATGGCTTTCCATGTTTTTATCCCGGATGCCTTTTGCTATGACTTCTCAGTTAGGAACTGACAATGTACCTGTAATCTGAGCGGTTCCCCTATTTGCATGGTCAGCCACTAAAAGAAGGAAAAGACAAGCGGCATGGTGATACTATATAGTTTAATGAGTTTATGGTCTTTTTTATTTGCTTATACATGTTTTTTAATATTTTAAAATTCTGGATTTAGTTGTGAGTCTTATTGTGCTATCTTTTCCTTTTGGCTCTTTGGCCTATGACTAAGTCACTATTAATAAACTTGATTTAGCATCATTCCATGGGAAAGCTGAGGGAATTTCTAATCTCAGCATTAACTCACACTCTCTGCCTGAGAACACGTTTTGAGCTGAATGCCTGCCTGGTGGCATTCTTATGTTGCCTTTACGGAGATATATAAGGGCAATATTATCACCACCAACTTATTATTATCCTGCAGCTTCAGAACTTATGGTTCCTCACTCCCACCTCTGCTCCCATCCAACTTTCCTGTGTGTAATTGCACCTCTACAGGGAAGTCTGATTGTCCTGGTGCCCTGAAGAACAGGAACCCAGGGCATACCACAGAAAGACTGTGCCTGAATGTGGAAATCCCAGACTTCTGTAATGTCCCAGGTTCTGTGGGATGCTCTCTGCCCATTCGACAAAAGGACATTATAGGTATAAGGAAAGTAGTGGGTCAAAGTGTTCCTCTCACTCACTTTCTGAAATCAATGGGTTTTCACATGTTCAAATGAGAACAGAAGTTGATCCACTGTGTTTTATGGTATGCAACTCTTCTATAGGTTTCTCTATGTTGTCTGTTTATCCTATCAACAAGCTTTGAATATACTATGCACTCAGAAGTCTGATATAATTTAAGTGGAAATCACAGACACAACTCTGAATATAATGAGCATGTTTTCCCTGACCAATATGCAGAAATCAGTAATGGTTACTTCCAATCCAGCTGATCTACTTAAATTGCTTCATTAATATAAGGCAGCCTGATGTGATCCAAAGTAGCTTCTCTGAGTCTTAGGTTTCCCAGTTGTATGATGTCTTCGGATTTACTGCTGTGCACTATGTCTTCCTTGTAAATTATTAGCTTCCACTTTGAGACTCAGGGCCAGTTCCTCTGCTGGTGAAAATCACTGTAGGTCCAATTAAATCAATGGAACTCTGCTGATCTACATCAGCAGAAGGGTGGGGCCTGAGAATTTGTAGTCTTAAACTGAAAATGACTATGAAAATCTAGTATGTGTGATTTTTCTGAAGCCACCTTTAACTTTCGCTTGCATATGAGCTATAAAAAAACCAACATATGATCGGTGTGGGTTTTTGTTCATGGAATCTTCCATGATTCTTCTATGACTGTTTCCACTTGCTGAAGAGTATGCACAAAATACACTCATCTGAGAAAAGACAACTTTCCATAAATAGTTTTGTGAGATGGATGTTCAATATTGATAAACAAGAGATGATAAAAAACAAGAAATGCATGTAAAGTTTTGGGGGAAAATCACAGTAAAAGCTATTTTCAGATACATATTTTTCCCCCTACGGTTAATATTAGATTCAGTTGATGAAGCAATCACACTTTTCTAAGGTGTCACCATAGAAACAATGAATATAAATTGAAAATATATTTTTTTATAAAGCAAAGATGATCACATTTTTATTTCAAATGATGGTAATAAATTCTGTGTGTTTCATCTTTTCAGGGCTTTTATTGTAAAATGGAAACATCATTCTATTGACAGATGTCTCTTTCAGCTGCAAATGTCTGTGCATGTGTATGCAGTGTTAGATGTCTGCTAGTGATTTAACTGCATTATCCAAAGTTTGACAGAAAAGCTACCTATACCCATTATATCCCTGCTTGCTGAAAGTCTCATTTCAAAAGTAGCTCTTATTTTTGGGGGGTGGTTGCCATGGCAACTTCATAGCACCTTATAATTTGATGAGCTACTGCTAAAAAGACAAGAAACGAGTTTTTGGTCTGAAAAAGAAGGTGGGGGAAAGCTTTTGACACACACACTAAATCATATTTCAGTATCTTTGGTCACCCTGCAATCAAAGGCAGATAGTGCACTCAGACTGCAAGATCTGTAGCAGTCTCCAAACATTTCTGCCATTTAGACATATTAGAGGTGTTTAACAAGCAGAACATTGTAGGGCAAAAATTAATAATGGAGATTTTCCCAAACATTAATACTGATTTGTAGGGGTCAGTATTAAATATCATAGGGGACAGTCGATTGATTCCCCAAAGCCTAATATCACAGGATGCAGGAGAGGCCTTATGATAGGAATAGATAACTAGTATTTAGGAGATCTAGATTCTATTTCCATTACTTCATATAAAATACTGTATTAGGGTAATTCCGTGACATGAGGAAACACTCCCAAAGACTCTATTGTTAGTGGCTCCTGAAAGCATCTCCTCAACGCTAGAGGCCCTGGGATAATGCAGAATTCACAGGGGGAGCAGTGCCTTGACCCCTTGTTTACGAGGAGTCACAGTCCCCGAGATCAGGGGAGGCAGGAGCTATTTGCATATATGGCTACAGCTATTTGCATATTTAGCTACAGCCTCTGATTGCCCCTCGTGCCTAGCTACGCAGATCCAGTAGGTGTCACTCTGCCAGAAGCTGGGTTTGTAGCTGCTCGAAAACCAGTGATGAAGGTGGTGAAGAGGGAGTTAGTGAAGCTTTGAGCTGTGTGGATTTCTGCACAAACTTCCAAGAGCTCAGCAGGGATGCTCAGAACTGTCAGAACAAGGAGTAATGGTCTCAAGTTGCAGTGGGGGAGGTTGAGGTTGGATATTAGGAAAAACTTTTTCACTAGGAGGGTGGTGAAGCACTGGGTTACCTAGGGAGGTGGTGGAATCTCCTTCCTTAGAGGTTTTTAAGGTCAGGGTTGACAAAGCCCTGGCTGGGATGATTTAGTTGGGGATTGGTCCTACTTTGAGCAGGGGATTGGACTAGATGACCTCCTGAGGTCCCTTCCAACCCTGATATTGTATGATTCTGTGATTCTAGGGATGATGGAGCAGAGCAAATGCTGCATCTTTTCTCAGCTAAATCCCAGGCTAAAGCTTCTTCTATGAACAACCCTTGATTCTTGCAGGGGGTATGGGGCAATGGAGACAACATTATCTCCAGCTTCACTGGATGAGGGGCAGATAGGTACTCAGAAGAGACCCACTATGAGCCTAAGTGGAGGGTTTTAGAGCTGTTTTCGGGAGCCATTTGCAGTGGAAAACTAACTTTATTGACCCTAAAAATTTATGAACAATGTTACATTTTTATTGGCCATTCTTATATTAACTCTATAGGTATATTACCATATACATAGCCATGTCTTTTTCTATATATATATATATATATAAACTCCAGTGACACAGGATCCTCTGGATGGTTGTGGATGTGCTTGGCAGAATTCTATCGATCTATCCATAATTTGATGGGTAATATCAATATTTATTTTAAAGTATTTTTTTTCTGATTTTTATCAGGCAGGACAGTCAGACAATGATTATTTAATGACACCAGACATTGAGATTCAAAAAGTTACAGCTACCGAAATGGTGCCTCTCCTTCATCTCCGCTAATGCCAGCATTGCAACATGTTTTATTCACATAAAGGTGGGACTCTGATAAGTTCTTAAGCAGCCATTTTTCTTACTTTGCCAATCTGTAAATTTCTATTATTGAGGGAAATATTCATTCATCACTTTTTGTCTTTATGGTGGAATTGACATTGACCAACAAAAATTTAATGCTTCCAAGCCTAGTTATGGACAAGTTATAGCATTGATCACTGGGGTGATATACTTTTGCCAAGAAGTTTGGATCAAACTGGTAAAACCTCAGAACATACCTAAGTATTTGGGGCAGGGATGATCTTTTGGTTCCATGTCTATACAGTGCCTAGCACAATAGGCTCCTTGTCTGTGACAGTTTTCAAATATCAATTATAATTATAAACCAAGTAGCAGTTTAATCCAGACAGATGTTCAAAATATCACTCAGCAATGAAGCAAAACTTTATGGAAGTGGGCTCTCTCTCTTTCTCTCTCTCTGCTAAATGCTACCAAGGCCAGATTCACACAAGAGATAACTGAAGAAATGTCAAATGAATGACCGTTGCAATGGTTATTTACAACACTGCTTTAAAACTCAAATGAATCATTCTAGAGATAATTTCTGATTTTTTATATTCATTCTGAACTGCTATTTCATAAATATTTACTTGTGGTGCAACCTACATATGTACCCATTTTCTATAAATATTGAACGTGGGCAAGTATCTCTGGAATTCTTTTTTAGAATCTGAAAGTAGATAAATCATGCTTAGAAAGGCTGATTGGGAATTTAAACAACAACATCAACCCTAAATTACCACCTCTCATGAATTGACCCAAGGATATCTACAAATTTATACGTGCTGGGCTAGATTGTGTCTTTAGGGCCAGCACTGAGGAAGGGGTTCTCTGCCCATTTACGTTATCAGCATCAGATATGCATACCTTGCTTTCACCCACAGACAGGCCTTACAGCCACCCCCATCACCACACCATACCCCTCCTGTGCATGCCTGTTTTATAACCAGGGCACAATCTAGCTCATTATTAGTAAGTACTTTTCCCTATATTGTGTGGACTAAGGGCTAGATTCACGAAGCGGCATAGACATTGCAAGGCCTAACTCCTAAGTGCCTCGCCACTCAGTGGGATTCACAGCCCCAAGTTAAGCGCCAGGCTGCCTGTACAATGCATGGGGGGGTTAGATGCCTCAGAAAGGAATCTCAAAAGCCTGCTGAAGCTGAGTGAGGAGCCACCTAAGCTGACCAGTGGTGAAATACAAGATTGCCATATTGTCTCCTTGTTCTCCCCAGCTGTCTGTTTTCAGCTGTTGTCTCTTGCCTTATACTTAAACCATAAGCTATTTAGGATATGGAATGTCTTTTTGTTATGTGTTTGCACAGCACATAGTACAATGAGCTCATGGTCCATGACTGGGGTGCCTAGGTGCTACTGATAATACTATTAATAAATAATAAGAATGACTTTGTTTCCATTCCCATTTCCCGCAGTGTCTCTCCAGAACCACTTGCAATTCATCTCAAGTGGCCAGGAAAGTCTGTTAAATAATTAACCCTTAGTCTGGTCATTTCTGATTTGAGCTGGGAGTACTTTATCCAAACTTGCATCTAGAGTAATTTCAGCTCATATAATTTCTCTGCAGCTCTCCTAATCAGTGTTTACTAACAAAGGAAACTAACATCACTGCACAGGCATGGACTATTTGCTTTTTCTGATTAAACAGAAATGATACTGATCACATCTGCAGCTTTACTGGAGATGGCACAGGACTATTGCTGTGTTTAATAAACTGGTTAAAGTAATCCCTGGGGTTTTTTCCTCCTTTTCTTCAACTTATATCACCAAGACCCCATATCATTAATAATACATTAGATTGTTAATTAAAGATTTTTTTATTACCTCACAAATGAATTTAAAATGTAAACCACTGATTAAAACAAGGAAAATGGGACTTGGCCAACTAGATGAAAAAATTAATCATTGAAGGGGCGATTAATGAGAGCTAGCCACGTACTGTATCAACAATTTTAACAGGGAGTTAGCATGTCAAAAATGAACAGTATATTAACATAATCTGAATTATCATTATTAAAATGATATGCCAGTTATAATTAATATTTTATTATCATCATCATAGCTTCAGTTCTCTTATGGGCAGACTGTATCCAGTGTTACTTCTCCCCAATCTACGTGAACTGCAAGTTTTGGTCCATTAACGAAATGACACATTATATTTGCATCATAGATTCATGGATTTTGAGGGACAATTATAATAATCTACTCTGTCTACTTGCATAACATAGGCCAAAGAAGCTCACCCATTGATTTCTGCATCAAGCCCATAACTTTTTAAAAGAGATCCAGTCTTGATTTAAACACTTGATGGAGACTCTGACACATCTGGAGGTAAATTCTTCCCATGGCTAATTACCCTCACTTACAAATGAGTCATTTCTAGTCTGAATTTTCCTAGCTTCAGGTTCCAGCCATTGGATCTCATTATGCTTTTTTCCCCTACTAGATTAAAGGGCCCTCTACTTTCAGAAATCTCTTCCCCATTGAGATACTTATAAATTGTGATCAAGCCACCTCTTAACCTTTTCTTGGATAAGATAAGCAAATTGAGCTTCTTAACTTGCTCACTGTAAGGAAGGTTTTCCAGAATGTGAATCATTCTTGGATCTCTTTTTTTGAACTCTTTAATTTTTCAACATCTTTTTGAAATATGGACACCAGAAATGGGTACAGTACTTCAGTAATGGTGTCATTAATATTGTGTAAAATGGTAATTCTACCTCCCTTCTTGACCATTTAGGTTGGTTATGTTAGATAAGACCTAATAACTTTTTCTCAGCTGTTTTTTGAGTTCCCAAGAATTTAAAGGAACATTAGTGTTTATTCCAATTTGGTTACTCTTTATGACATGCTATATTTAAGAATGCATAACTGTTTCTATTACAACCCATCGTTTTCAGTGACCCAGAACTTTATCAAACTTTCAACTTCCTAATATTTTCTGTGGCTGATCCCTGCCGGAGTTGATTTTTTTTATTCAGCCATCCTTGAGCAAGAAGAAATTGAAAGAAATAAACTTTTCCCAGTATAAAAATAATCCTTGTAATTTGTTTCGAACAGCCCCATATGCAAAACAACTATGGATTAAAATATGTAGTTAGTACAGTCTTAACCCTCATGGAGATTAAAAAATATTTCCTTGTTCCAGGGGTGCAGGGGAGGAGAACTGTTTCAAGCAGTAGAGTTTATAAGTCTCTATAGTGCTGCTTTTTCATTACCTTTAATCTATTTTTTTTTGTGTGTACACATTTTATACCGACATGAGGTTTCTTTAAAAAAAAAAATCCTAGAAAATACCATATACAAATAAAGTTATTACACCATTTTGGCCCAGCAGTGAAACTCTCAGAAGTCAGAAATTGGGAAACCTACAAAGATTTGGCAGATATATTTTGGTCCTTGTTACCCAGGAGGTCAGACTAGATGATCATAATGGTCCCTTTTAGTCCTAAAGTCTACAAAATATAAAAATGGAATGCACAACTTTATATCTGCCTCCTTGTGCATAGGCACTGTGCTACAAACTTTGATTATGAGCATATACGTTTTCTCAGTTAATACAATGCAATATTGCACCATTTTTTCTACAACATTAGAAAGAAATATGTAGCATCGTGAAGCATTGAGCACTCATGAATTCTAATCCTATTCTGGCCCTGATTTACCAGCTTTCCTTGGGAACACAATTCAGATCTCTGTGCTTCTCTTCAAAATAGCACTTGCTTACCCACCACACATGCTGAGAGAAACCCATGCTTGCACAGTAGAGATCTCTGTTCAACCCTAGTGGCCCACAGAGAGAGGTTTATGAACCTGCTACAGTGGCTGAGCTCAGAAGCCTGAGTTCGTTACCTCAAGCAGTGACAGTTCTTGTTTTTAAATCCAGAGGCCAGGCTTCAATCCCTTCTGCCAAGAGCACATCTAGGGGCTGTTTTACATGAGGATTAATGTATGTAAATCACTTGGAGGTCCTGGGGAGAGGCGGGGGAAGTACTTTAGAAGTATATCATAATACAATACTGGAAACTGAAGCTGGTGAAGAATGCAGGATCCCATTTGTTAAGCAATGTATCTCCATGGCAGCACCTGACAGAAGGACTTTGGAAGCTGGGTGGAGTTTCAAGTGTCACGTCTATCCCCATGTCACAGAACTGTTAGGGGGCTTATTCCTTCACCCACTTACTTCCCTGGTCCTTCTCGCATGAACAGAGAGCAACAATACCCGAAGTCCAAAGGTGCAAACAATTTGATGTTTATTGGGGTGAACTTCCAGCAAGCATGATTCCAGTTTCCTTCCTTAGTGTCCTCCTTCCCAGCTCTGACACCACAGAGCCTTACACCTGTGTCCTTGTTCCCATTCCTGCCCTTAGCCAAACATGATTCCAATTTCCTTACCCCCATTCCCTGTTCCCATCTTCCCCACCCACACGCCCACCCGCACACCTCCTGATTGACCGCAGACTATATAGTAAAACTTGAGTTCGGCTTAGCTATACCTTAACCAATCAATTTACTGAAATTTAACTAACCAATCCTAACATATTGTAACATGATTATGTAACCAATTATATCCCACCACCTTAATTAGTTTACACCCAGCAAAATTAATTATACAGCAGACAGAAACAATCACAGAACCAGACACAGATTATACAGACAAACAATAGCAAAGTTGAAACTATAATGACAAAACAATACAGAGGTGAGGATTTCACATCCCAGCTATTGATAAGTGAGTTCTTGCCAGACCGGATGCTATCAAACTAAGTTTCCTTTTATATTTTCTAGGCACTTCCCTTTCTCTGGAGGCGATAGACATTATCAGGACAGAACTGTATTCCTAACAGCCCAATAGCACCTTATTTCAATGTGACTAGGTTGGAATGTGAGGATGTGACCGTTCACTTCCCAGCTTATAGCTGCCTCTGCTGCTTAGCCAAAGGCCTTCGCCTAAGCACAGGGCCTCAGACTGTCACAGTAAGAGAAGGCCCTTACACCGGCAGACAGTGATTTTGATTCTTTCTTTTGTACCTCTATAACTAGCCAAGTGATAAGAATACACCTAAATTCTGAGAGTCTAGGCCTTTACAGACAGGCCTGAGTATCTATATCCTAACAAGAACCATAGCTTCAATGAGGGTGCTTGAGCTGCAGCCACTTCCCAGAGAGAGCCACTGATATTTTCTATGAGGAGCCCTCAGTTTTACAACCTTCTCCTCCCACTTCCTTCTTGGTCCAATGTAATCCAAACTTTGCTGACAGTTAGGGCCTAAGATAAAGCCTAACTCTTTGCGCAGATATATAGGAAAGAACAGCTGTGATATTAGTTGATATTTGAGGTAAGAGGGGTGTATTGTTTAGTCTTTCAGGTCTCAAGTTAATTATTCACTGTGTTTTGCTGGGAGGAGTGGCTCCTGGTCTATTTTTTAAGTGCTATATTTTTAATTCATGGTAAGGACTCCTTGAGCTCAGAGCAGGCACTTTCTTATATATGTTTTATAAACCCAAATAAAAAAAATACATAAAAACTGTATATTCCAGACAAACAGGAAATTTACTTCTATAAGAAGTGCTCAATAAACTGTATTTAGGGAACACACTGTGGATGAAGTGTAACAAAGACTGTTAGTAAAAAATATTCTTTTACGGGAGTTTAGAATTTGATTCCAGCATTGGCGCTTTCAGTAGCTCAACAACACTCTCAGTGGTAATTTGTTAGTACATCGTAGGCCAATGCTCTATCACTACTTACCACATACAGTTCAATACTCGGCACATGTGGAAGAATACACATGAGCCTGATCCAACCCTGTGTTACTTTGGTTTTTCATCAGTTGACTGCCCTTAAAATCAATTGAGTTCACTGGTGTGAAAAACGGGAGCAATGCAATGGTGACCTAATACCATATATTTAACATCATGTTATGGAAAACTGCAATCTACTTGTAGCTATCTATTTTGAAATACATTAATAATTTTAAACCAGTGTCATGCAAGATTCACCTTGCTAACGTGATGGATGCCATCTTGGCTGCTCTTTGACCTAGTCCTCTTTGAAACAGGACTAGATCAAAAAGCATTAATGAACTTTTAATGCATGTCAGCAGGGTCCACATGGACGGTTAGTGTGCAGCAGGCTAGCATAGGGTAGTTTCACACCCCCAGCTTGCTGTAAGCTAAATGTTTGTGTACACAGGTCCTACATATCAATTCTGTATCAGATCAAATTCTTATTCATTAGAGAAGTACACACTATGTTAAAAAAGCATGCCAAAAATTACTGTAAAGTTCAAAGTATTAATATTAACTATTAGGCTCATCCCCACTGCCAAACTGCTTTTGCTGACCCTCCTTATATTCCACCTCATCTACCGCAACCTCTCCTTTTTGGCCACACAAACATACACTCATTGCCCATCTCCAGTTCACATAAATGCAACGTCCGAAGTCATCTTCCGGGCTTGTCCATTTGATTACAGGGCTGCCCTCTTTGAATCCCTTCACTAGGTCTCCATCCGGTCTCTCACCTTTAAACTACAGTTCACTTCCTTCAAAGCCTCTACATAATGTTTCTCTACACATTCTCCCTTGTCAAGCTTCCCGTCACCCCTTGCCTGCCTTTGTTCCATAAGCATTCAAGTATTGGTTGCTCCTCATTGACCCCTATACATGGTTAGTCTCCTTGAACTCTTCTGAAAGACCCTTATTACCCTGCTCACTTTTAATTCCCTCCTCAGAACCACTTCTGCCATGAGTCTTTTAATTGGTATAGAAAATGCCATTGTTCCACTTCCCTGATTTCTGTCTTCTTACCTCTCCATCAGTCAATTGGCTGTGAGCTCCTCTGGGCAGGACTGTCCCTTCTTGAATGTCTGAAAAGTGTCATAGCACATTCTGGGCACTTCCACAAAACAAATAATAAAGAATAATATGCAGTACTATACCTGGGGGGAATCTGATGCTTATTGTTAATGTTTACCTCATAAGCAGCACAGCAAAGAGTCACATAAGAACCATGCATTTTAAAAGGCATAACAAATAGGACCTGTGGGTGTGATTTAATTTTTTCAATGAAACAAAAAATCTGTTATTCATGAATAATCCATTCCACATAAATAATCTGTGGAAGGAGCAAGGAAGAAGCAAATACATTGTGCTTGATCCAAGAATGGTTTGGCCTTTGATTATTTCACCTTCTGCACTTCTTGATTGTGTGACGGAGGGAAACATTCCTGTAAACTTAGCAAAAGAAGATTAATGAGGATGAAAGCATATGGAGTATTTAAATGCAGCCTGATATATTTGAGATAGGGTGGCCTGGGACCTACCTCCTTGATACCCTAGGAACTGTAAATGTAGAAGGATATCACCTGGAAGAGTACAGAAAGAATTTTGCTAGCCTTTCAAATTTCTCCCAATCCACAATTGAAACTTTAGCTGATCATACTGCCCAGCTTCTGGGAAATCAGGGCAAGCCTGAGTGATTAAACTGCAGAGAAGACCCTTAATAACTTGCCTTTAGCTTTTCCCTAGACTTGTATATTCAAAGGCACTATATAGGAACCCTTTGTGTAGTGCTATTTCCAACATTAACAAATTAATCAGAGAGGCAGTTTTTGATACCTCAGTTATTATATTTCAAGCCAGAGGACTTTTCTACCTCGTGTAATCAATCCACAGACTCCCCTGGCCAGACAAGCTAAATTGAATGTACTAATGCTAGGCTGCCTAACTTATTAAAAGGACTAAGATGTCCCATTTGCATACTAGGTTTTTTTATTCTTCGATAAAAAAAATTAACTAGTGCATCTGTTCATCTTTGTAATATACTCTCTGGGCAAGGAAACAGAGAGTACCTGAATTAAATAAAGCCGGCTAGGAAGAACATTTGTTTTTATTACAAATATCCTACCTATGAGGGATAGAAGTTGTCGCTATTTTTTCTAAATCTCATTTCATTTATTTATTTTGCTCATGATCAGTATCATTTCAAATAATAATCCAAGTGTTTATCGTTGTGAGGATGGGGGGTGGGTAGATAAACCTATTTGTGATCCATTGAAATAGAAACTCCATATCAGGTTTCAGAGTAACAGCCATATTAGTCTGTATTCGCAAAAAGAAAGGAGTACTTGTGGCACCTTAGAGACTAACCAATTTATTTGAGCATGAGCTTTCGTGAGCTACAGCTCACTTCATCGGATGCATACTGTGGAAAGTGTAGAAGATCTTTTTATACACACAAAGAATGAAAAAATACCTCCCCCCATCCCACTCTCCTGTTGGTAATAGCTTATCTAAAGTGATCACTCTCCTTACAATGTGTATGATAATCAAGTTGGGCCATTTCCAGCACAAATCCAGGGTTTAACAAGAATGTCTGGGGGAGTAGGGAAAAACAAAGGGAAATAGGTTACCTTGCATAATGACTTAGCCACTACCAGTCTCTATTCAAGCTTAAGTTAATTGTATCCAATTTGCAAATGAATTCCAATTCAACAGTCTCTCGCTGGAATCTGGATTTGAAGTTTTTTTGTTGTAATATCGCAACTTTCATGTCTGTAATCGCGTGACCAGGGAGATTGAAGTGTTCTCTGACTGGTTTATGAATGTTATAATTCTTGACATCTGATTTGTGTCCATTTATTCTTTTACGTAGAGACTGTCCAGTTTGACCAATGTACATGGCAGAGGGGCATTGCTGGCACATGATGGAATAGATCACATTGGTGGATGTGCAGGTGAACGAGCCTCTGATAGTGTGGCTGATGTTCTTAGGCCCTGTGATGGTGTCCCCTGAATAGATATGTGGGCACAGTTGGCAACGGGCTTTGTTGCAAGGATAGGTTCCTGGGTTAGTGGTTCTGTTGTGTGGTATGTGGTTGCTGGTGAGTATTTGCTACACCACCCTATACCGAAAACCTACTGACCGCTATTCCTACCTACATGCCTCCAGCTTTCACCCTGACCACACCACACGATCCATTGTCTACAGCCAAGCTCTGCGATACAACCGCATTTGCTCCAACCCCTCAGACAGAGACAAACACCTACAAGATCTCTATCAAGCGTTCTTCCAACTACAATACCCACCTGTGGAAGTGAAGAAACAGATTGATAGAGCCAGAAGAGTTCCCAGAAGTCACCTACTACAGGACAGGCCTAACAAAGAAAATAACAGAACGCCACTAGCTGTCACCTTCAGCCCCCAACTAAAACCCCTCCAACGCATTATTAAGGATCTACAACCTATCCTGAAGGATGACCCAACACTCTCACAAATCTTGGGAGACAGGCCAGTCCTTGCCTACAGACAGCCCCCCAACCTGAAGCAAATACTCACCAGCAACCACATACCACACAACAGAACCACTAACCCAGGAACCTATCCTTGCAACAAAGCCGGTTGCCAACTGTGCCCACATATCTATTCAGGGGACACCATCACAGGGCCTAAGAACATCAGCCACACTATCAGAGGCTCGTTCATCTGCACATCCACCTATGTGATCTATGCCATCATGTGCCAGCAATGCCCCTCTGCCATGTACATTGGTCAAACTGGACAGTCTCTACGTAAAAGAATAAATTGACACAGTTCAGATGTCAAGAATTATAACATTCATAAACCAGTTGGAGAACACTTCAATCTCTCTGGTCATGCGATTACAGACATGATAGTTGAGATATTACAACAAAAAACCTTCAAATCCAGATTCCAGCGAGAGACTGTTGAATTGGAATTCATTTGCAAATTGGATACAATTAACTTAGGCTTGATAGAAACTGGTAGTGGCTAAGTCATTATGCAAGGTAACCTATTTCCCCTTGTTTTTTCCTACCCCCCCCCCCCCTCCAGACGTTCTTGTTAAACCCTGGATTTGTGCTGGAAATGGCCCAACTTGATTATCATACACATTGTAAGGAGAGTGGTCACTTTAGATAAGCTATTACCAGCAGGAGAGTGGGTCTGTGTGTGTGTGGGGGGGGGGAACCTGGATTTGTGCTGGAAATGGCCCAACTTGATTATCATACACATTGTAAGGAGAGTGATCACTTTAGATAAGCTATTAGCAGCAGGAGAGTGGGGTGGGGGGAGGTATTTTTTCATGCTTTGTGTGTATAAAAAGATCTTCTACACTTTCCATAGTACGCATCCGATGAAGTGAGCTGTAGTTCACGAAAGCTTATGCTCAAATAAATTGGTTAGTCTCTAAGGTGCCACAAGTATGCCTTTCTTTTTGCGAAACTCCATATCAGAATGCTTCAGTTGCTAATAGATGGGGCAGGGGGAAAACAACCTCTGATACATTTTTGATTGACCTTTGACTGTAACTTGTCATACGTCCTACCTCCTCTATACCATGGTTGAAATCTACTAGCATTGACCAGGGAGGAGTATAAAAATATTGCTCATGCATGCAGGAGTGAACTCAGGAAGGCCAAATTACACTGGGAGTTGCAGCTAGCAAGAGATGTTAAGAGTAACAAGAAGGCTTTCTTCAGGTATGTTAGCAACAAGAAAAAAGTCAAGGAAAGTGTGGACCTCTTACTGAATGGGGGAGGCAACTTAGTGACAGAGGATGTGGAAAAAGCTAATGTACTCAATGCTTTTTTTGCCTCTGTCTTCACAAACAAGGTCAGCTCCCAGACTAATGTCCTGGGAAGCACAGTATCGGGAGGAGGTGACCAGCCCTCTGTGGAGAAAGAAGTGGTTCAGGACTATTTAGGAAAGCTAGACAAGCACAAGTCTATGGGACCGGATGCGCTGCATCCAAAGGTGCTAAAAAATTGGCAGATGTGATTGCTGAGCCATTGGCCATTATCTTTGAAAACTCGTGGCGATTGGGGGAGGTACTGGATGACTGGAAAAAGGCTAATGTAGTGCCCATCTTTAAAAAAGGAAAGAAGGAGGATCTGGGGAACTATAGGCTAGTCAGCCTCACCTTAGTGCTTGGAAAAATCATGGAGCAGGTCCTCAAGGAATCAATTTTGAAGCACTTTGAGAAGAGGAAAGTGATCAGGAACAGTCAGCATGGATTCACCAAGGGCAAGTCATGCCTAACTAACCTAATTGCCTTCTATGATGAGATAACTGGCTCTGTGGATGAGGGAAAAGCAGTGGACGTGTTATTCCTTGACTTTAACAAAGCTTTTGATATGGTCTCCTATAGAATTCTTGCCAGCAAGTTAAAGAAGTATGGGCTGGATGAATGGATTATAAGGTGGATAGAAAGCTGGCTAGATTGTCAGGCTCAACGGGTAGTGATCAATGGCTCCATGTCTAGCTGGCAGCCGGTATCAAGCGGAGTGCCCCAAGGGTCGGTCCTGGGGCTGGTTTTGTTCAATATCTACATTAATGATCTGGAGGATGGCGTGGACTGCACCCTCAGCAAGTTTGCAAATGATACTAAACAGGGAGGAGTGGCAGATATGCTGGAAGGTAGGGATAGGATACAGAGGGACCTAGACAAATTAGAGGATTGGGCCAAAAGATGTTCAACAAGGACAAGTGCAGAGTCCTGCACTTAGCACAGAAGAATCCCTTGCACTGCTACAGACTAGGGACCAAATGGCTAGGCAGCAGTTCTGCAGAAAAGGACCTAGGGTTACAGTGGACGAGAAGCTGGATATGAGTCAACAGTGTGCCCTTGTTGCCAAGAAGGCCAATGGCATTTTGGGCTGTATAAGTAGGAGCATTGCCAGCAGATTGAGGGACGTGATCATTCCCCTCTCTTCGGCATTGGTGAGGCCTCATCTGGAGTACTGTGTCCAGTTTTGGGCCTCACGCTACAAGAAGGATGTGGAAAAATTGGAAAGAGTCCAGTGGAGGGCAACAAAAATGATTAGGGGGCTGGAGCACATGATTTACGAGGAGAGGCTGAGGGAACTGGGATTATTTGTCTGCAGAAGAGAAGAATGAGGGGGCATTTGATGGCTGCTTTCAACGATCTGAAAGGGGGTTCCAAAGAGGATGGATCTAGACAGTTCTCAGTGCTAACAGATGACAGAACGAGGAATAATGGTCTCAAGTTGCAGTGGGGGAGGTTTAGGTTGGATATTAGGAAAAACTTTTTCACTACGAGGATGGTGAAGCACTGGAATGGGTTACTGAGGGAGGAGGTAGAATCTCCTTCCTTAGAAGTTTTTAAGGTCAGGCTTGACAAAGCCCTGGCTGGGTTGATTTAGTTGGGGATTGTTCCTGCTTTGAGCAGGGGGTTGGACTAGTTGACCTCCTGAGGTCCCTTCCAACCCTGATATTCTGTGATTCTATGAAAGGGAAAATATGTTGCATCCAAGCACAGAATCATAGAAACAAAGCTGGGAGGGATATCACAAGGTCCTCTAGTCCATCGTCACATGCTGATTCAGGACCAAGTGCACCTAGACCATCCCTCACAGGTGTTTGTCTAATCTGTTCTTAAAAATCTCCAGTGATGTGGATTCTACAGCCCCTCGTGGTAACATGTGCAGGAGGGAAATCAGTAACAATAATTGTTTCCTGGGAAATCAGAGCTACATATTATTTTAAGCTGAAATAGTCTTATATTTCTAGCCTACGTAAAAAGCTGACAAATTTGTTCACTTATTTGAGACTCTTACTCAACCTAACCAAGAAGGCTCCTTCACAGTTTATCAATTTCCAAAGGCCGTTTCCCCAGGGATTTATAACTGGAGTTGAAGTACCTTCCCATCATGGATAATTTCTCTGTCCTCAAGTTTAGAACGGAGCAGCTGGATACATTCACAAAAAATAATAGAACTAATAAGATTCTCAGTGATCCAAATCCTAATTTCAAAGGTAACGATGTCATATGCTTTCTCAGCTCTCCCCCCAGTGAAGAGGTAAAGTTGCTGTGGAAGCTCGCATTTTTGTTGTCAAGCTATTTTCAAAGAGATCATATTGTATGAAAAAACAATCACCTACTGATTTCTTTTCTTCTTGACTAGTAATTTATTAGTATTATCCCTGCAGCCAAAACACTTGGGATATTTAAGAGAACTCATCAGCTGAAGTACAGATGATGAGTGCTGCCTGAGAGGTTCTAAGCAACCTTAGGCCCTGATCCTTCAATTTACAATGCATAAGCAGACGTCTGCATCCACATGGAGCCTTGTTGACTTCAGCAGGCCCCTGCACAAGTTCAGCAGCTCTCCTGTGCTTCATTCATTGCAGGATTGGGGTCTGTATCATGGAGTCAGATGATACAGTTCCCTGAAGGGATGGTTATTGACAGGGCACCAGGGAACACTTGTTCCATTTGTTCAACTTAACCTGCATTCAGCATCTCTCTTTGCTAGTGAAAAATGGTGGCAGCATCTTAGCTGTAAGTTCTCTGAATAGTCAAATCAGATTTGTGAAAGAAGCATGGGTTTTATGATAAAAGCATGGAATTTGCTGGAGTCTTAGGGAATGACCAGATAAAGATTTTTAGATACAGGGCTGTGACATGGTGTAGCAAGTCCGCACTGGGCCAATGGAGCCTGACCAATCATTGTGGGCCTAGGAGACCACACACCCCTCGCCCCTGCTGTGCATGATCCCGGTGGAGGAGACAGATAAAAGGAGGAAGCCCAGCTCAGCCTAGGCTGGTGGAGGAGGAGCAAGGACATGTGTTGCAGGTTTCTGCAGAGGAACTGCGACTCTCCAGGCTGTTGGGACTGTGAACCTAGACTGACTGGGACATCGAGCTGCTGCCAGATAAGGAGATGGCTGAGATGGGCCATATGGTAGGAATTGACCCAGGAAATGTATTAGAAGCCAATGCATGAAACCCTTTAACAAGAAATGTTCTGGCTTCTTAGGGCCTTGTGTTGGAACCCGATGGAGTAGTGTGGGCAGGGCCGTCCTTAGGCATATGCAGCATATGCAGCTGCATTGGGCACCCTGAAATTTGGGGCACCACCCTCGCTGGCTGTGGCACGGACTCCTCTCTTCTCTGGCGCCTCTCCCATGCTGGACTGGCAGGCTTCTCTCGAACCCAACCCCCTGGCCCCTCCCCTCCCCCCAGTCATTCCTCAGCCAGCCAGCTGAGGGCTCCGGCTCGGGCTGGGCCTAACGGGGCCAGGAGCGAAAGTTTGCATGTGAGTGAGCAGGGGGGAACTGGGCCAGGCAGGGCAGTCAAGGCTGGGAACAGAGCAGGTGGGGGGGATACCCACAGGCTGGGAAGAGACGGGGGGAGGTGAGCTTGTGGGGGTTAGAGCAGGGCACAGGACCGGGCTGGGGATGGCTTGGGGGAGCCACGCTGGGAAGGGAAAAGAGCAGGTGCTGTTCTTTATCTGGCTCAGTGAGTGAGCAGCGAACGTGCTAGGGCCTCCTGGGGAAGCAGGCTGGTGGTCCCGGGGAGAGTAGCTGTTCCGAGCAGCCCCACACTACCTGCACCTCTGCCCTCTTCTGCCCACGTGCCCTGCCCCGCCAGCAACTCCTTGCAATCTCTCTCCTCGTGTCCTTTTCACTCCACCTCCCTCTGCTCTAAAGTTTAAGCCCAGATGCCAAGGATTCCCTTTGGACCATCACCTTTCCTCTCCTCCCTTCCCCAGCAAGGATTCGCAGCAGACGGGCTGAGAGGAGGGAGAAGCACACACACAACCAGGCTGGGGAGGACGGAAAGTTAAAGGAAAATAGAAGAAGGTGGCTTTGCTTTTCCTGCCCACTCACAATATTCCAGTGTCAACAGAAGGAAACCGACACTAAAACAAAAGGAGGAGGGGGATGTACCTGGAGCAGAAAAGCAGCAATCAGGGCTGCAGAATGCAAGGTAGGGTGACCAGATGTCCTGATTTTATAGGGACAGTCCCGATATTTGGGGCTTTTTCATATATAGGCACCTATTACACCCCACCCCCGTCCTGATTTTTCACATTTGCTATCTGGTTACCCTAACGCAAGGGTGGGAGTGACCTCTTAGCTGGGGAGGAAGATGGACTGGCACTTGACAAGGCTGGAGTAGCTGAAAACTTTTATTTAGGGAAAAGGGATATGAGACGCTGAATTCATTTTCATTGTTGCACAGAAACTCTTGCCAGTTTAGTGGTAGAGGTATGTAAGGTGTGGCACGCCTGGACTCCCTTTCCTCTCCTATTTATGGTTTGGGCCTTGAAACTGTTGGCAATGTAAACATCCTACACTAGGTCCGTCCTCCTGCACCTGTGTCTTGAGGTATGGAATGAAAAAAAACTTTTTCATAGCACAGCCAAATATGTAGTTAGCAACAGGTTTCAACATGTTTGCAAGAGCTGCCCCATCAAAAACTGTGGCATCAATTGCTGGAGTTGTGGCTTGCAGTTTAACATAGAATAGACATCAGGTCAGATTTTTTCTAAAGGCATAGTTTCTCATGCCTGATTCTCATGTTGAAAGATATTGTTCAGGTTGCCATCATGTTTTTGGCAAGCTATATACATCTTTGAGAAGAGGGAACCATCATTTTTCAAGGAGGAGAGGTGCAATTTGGTCTCAGAGATCTCCCTTGCAGGAGGTCTGCCTCAACAAGGGGAATTCACTTCACTGGATAGGCTCTGTGAATGGCTTAATTTTATCTTGCAATCTCAGTTACAAATGTGGTAACTTCTGCTGCCTTATCTTCTCAACCTCCCTTCCAGAGACAATGACCAGGGGGTCTGAAATGTCATTGGTGTTCAGTTTGACTAAATCTACACGCTCTTCTGAGAAAGGGTTGTATGATCTCAGCAAGTGCCTGAATATGTTGTACAAATGATGCCTGGACACCTTGTACCAGCTCATTGCGCTTTGGGTGGTTCCTTTCTCTGCTGAAGCTTCAAATTCTCCTGTGAACCTGGCCACCTCTAGTCCTGCTATCATCCAGCACTGAAGGGTCTCTGGACTTTGTGTTAGACCAACAGATCCACCATTCCTTTTGATTATGGCATTATTTTGTGGATGAGCTGGCACAAGTGCGATTGCAGAGAAAACATTCTGTGTATTGTAAACAGTGAAGTCCCCCTTTAGGAAATCTATAGCTCTGCCTGGATGTGCTGTATGAAGGTTTACCATATCTCAGAGGTGAACCAACACACAATGAGCATAATAAGTATGAGCTAACACAGAATCAGGGTGACAGCTTTCCAAGGAATTCAATGTAGGGAGCCAAGTTTGTCTGGTGGAGTGAAAACACATAAGTCAATACAAGAAGCTCCAGATGAAGTGGGATATGCCCAGAAGCAGAACATTAGGTTTTCTAATTTTCTCTTGTCACACCATTTATGATACCCCATGAAGGCCGCATCTTCCCTGACACCTTGGGTATACTGTGTGTATGAATTCTGGAGCAAGGTGTACAGACTGACAAATGGGAATGAGGATATGGAGCTAGATATTACCATATCTGAGGTAGAAGCAAAACTCAAACAGCTTAATGGGACTAAATCGGGGGGCCCAGATAATCTTCATCCAAGAATATTAAAGGATTTGGCACATGAAATTGCAAGCCCATTAGCAAGAATTTTTAATGAATCTGTAAACTCAGGGGTTGTACCGTATGATTGGAGAATTGCTAACATAGTTCCTATCTTTAAGAAAGGGAAAAAAAGTGATCCGGGTAACTATAGGCCTGTTAGTTTGACATCTGTAGTATGCAAGGTCTTGGAAAAAATTTTGAAGGAGAAAGTAGTTAAGGACATTGAAGTCAATGGTAAATGGGACAAAATACAACATGGTTTTTACAAAAGGTAGATCGTGCCAAACCAACCTGATCTCCTTCTTTGAGAAAGTAACAGAATTTTTAGACAAAGAAGACGCAGTGGATCTAATTTACCTAGACTTCAGTAAGGTGTTTGATACCATGCCACACGAGGAATTATTAGTTAAATTGGAAAAGATGGGGATCAATATGAAAATTGAAAGGTGGATAAGGAATTGGTTAAAGGGGAGACTACAATGGGTACTACTGAAAGGTAAACTGTCAGGCTGGAAGGAGGTTACCAGTGGAGTTCCTAACAGATCAGTTTTGGGACCAATCTTATTTAATCTTTTTATTACTGACCTTGGCACAAAAAGTGGGAGTGTGCTAATAAAGTTTGCGGATGATACAAAGCTGGGAGGTATTGCCAATTTAGAGAAGGACAGGGATATCATACAGGAGGATCTGGATGACCTTGTAAACTGGAGTAATAGTAATAGGATGAAATTTAATCGTGAGAAGTGTAAGGTCATGCATTTAGGGATTAATAACAAGAATTTTAGTTACAAGCTGGGGACGCATCAATTAGAAGTAACAGAGGAGGAGAAGGAACTTGGAGTATTGGTTGATCATAGGATGACTATGAGCCGCCAATGTGATATGGCTGTGAAAAAACTAATGCGGTCTTGGGATGCATCAGGAGACTTATTTCCAGTAGGGATAAGGAGGTTTTAGTACCGTTATACAAGGCACTGGTGAGACCTCATCTGGAATACTGTGTGCAGTTCTGGTCTCCCATGTTTCAGAAGGATGAATTCAAACTGGAACAGGTACAGAGAAGGGCTACTAGGATGATCCGAGGAATGGAAAACTTGTCTTATGAAAGGAGACTCAAGGAACTTGGCTTGTTTAGCCTAACTAAAAGAAGGTTGAGGGGAGATATGATTGCTCTCTATAAATATATCAGAGGGATAAATACCGGAGCTGGAGAGGAATTATTTAAGCTCAGTACCAATGTGGACACAAGAACAAATGAATATAAACTGGCCACCGGGAAGTTTAGACTTGAAATTAGATGAAGGTTTCTAACCATCAGAGGAGTGAAGTTTTGGAATAGCCTTCCAAGGGAAGCAGTGGGGGCAACAGATCTATCTGGCTTTAAGATTAAACTCGGTAAGTTTATGGAGGAGATGGTATGATGGGATAACATGATTTTGGTAATTAAATATTCATGGTAAATAGGCCTAATGGCTGTGATGGGATGTTAGATGGGGTGGGATCTGAGTTACCCAGGAAAGAATTTTCTGTAGTATCTGGCTGGTGAATCTTGCCCTTATGCTCAGGGTTTAGCTGATCGCCATATTTGGTGTTGGGAAGGAATTTTCCTCCAGGGCAGAGTGGAAGAGGCCCTGGAGGTTTTTCGCCTTCCTCTGTAGCATGGGGCATGGGTCACTTGCTGGAGGATTCTCTGCTCCTTGAAGTCTTTAAACCACAATTTGAGGACTTCAATAGCTCAGACATATGTGAGAGGTTTTTTGCAGGAGTGGGTGGGTGAAATTCTGTGGCCTACGTTGTGCAGGATGTCAGACTAGATGATCATAATGATCCCCTCTGACCTTAGTATCTATGAATCTATGACTGCTGGGCACACCTTGTATGGGTGACATGAAATAATTTCAAGAAGTAGTCAGCTGTTCCTGGGGAGATTATTTATTCCTGAGGGCTTCCATCTATCCACTGTCTTCTAGTCAATCTCCAATCCACTTTAGACTTTTCATTTCCGGATGAAGACCACCCAGCATAATGACAATGTTTTCCTCTTCACAGCTAGCAGGCCAGAGTCACTGTATCTGTTTTGGTTATGGTGAAAAGGGGCTGATCCACAGTGTTCACAGGCACTTGGCACTGGTTTAGGTGGTGTAAAGCATTTCTTATCACATCCATGGCATGACAAATCGTTTCTGTTAGGATATAGATATTCAGGCCTGTCTGTAAAGGCCTATACTCTAAGAATTTAGGTGTATTCTTATCACTTGGCTAGTTATAGAGGTACAAAAGAAAGAATCAAAATCACTGTCTGCCAGTGTAAGGTCCTTCTCTTACTGTGACAGCCTGAGGCCCTGTTCTTAGGCTAAGGCCTTTGGGTAAGCAACAGAGGCAGCCATAAGCTGGGAAGCGAACAGTCACCTCCTCACATTGCAACCTAGTCACATTGAAATAAGATGCTATTGGGCTTTTAGGAATACAATGCTGTCCTGATAATGCCTACTGCCTCCAGAGAAAGGGAAGTGCCTAGAAGATGTAAAAGGAAACTTAGTTTGATAGCATCCTGTCCGGGAAGAACTCACTTATCAATAGCTGGGATGTGAAATCCTCATTTCTGTGTTTGTTCTATCACTGTAGTCCCCATTTCCCCATTGTTTGTCTGTATAATCTGTGTCTGGTTCTGTGATTGTTTCTGTCTGCTGTATAATTAATTTTGCTGGGTGTAAACTAATTAAAGTAGTGGGATATAATTGGTTAAATAATCATGTTACAATATGTTAGCATTGGTTAGTTAAATTTCAGTAAAATAATTGGTTAAGGTATAGCTAAGCAGAACTCAAGTTTTACTATATAGTTTGCAGTCAATCAGGAAGTGAGTGGGTGGGGGAAATGGGAACAGAGAATGGGGGTGGGGAAACTGAAATCATGTTTGGCTAAGGGCAGGAATGGGAACAGGGCCACAAATGTAAGGCTCTGTGGTGTCAGAGCTGGGAAGGGGGACACTAAGGAAGGAAACTGGAATCATGCTTGCTGGAAGTTCACCCCAATAAACATCGAATTGTTTGCACCTTTGGACTTTAGGTATTGTTCCTCTCTGTTCATGCAAGAAGGACCAGGGAAGTGGGTAAAGGAATAAGCCCCCTAACAATTGCCACAGACTTGGAGTCATCTGGAACGAGAGAAGAAGCACAGTGATAGCTGGGGTGAAATCTGACTGACTTTTTGCTGATATGGTAAGCTGCCTAGGAAATGTCTTGGTCTCCACTGTAGGTATCCAGACTCGCTGCGTCCCTTCCTTGTTCAAGCCACCTGCATTCTTCTTGCAGGGCTTGGGTAATCAACTGGCATTCAGCCTTGATTTCAACAATTGTGTCAGGGATGGAAGCATTGGTTTTCTGCAAGATCAATGGAGAGACAGTTGTGTAAAGCTCAGGAAGTGATAGTCTTCACTGATGCTGCACTCTGGGGTGGGAATTCCACAGACAACTCCCTCCATTTGAGTACTGGGATGCTGAGAAAGTGATATTCCAGTTACATGGAAGGAGTCTGTTGCAGTAGTATGTCACACAGGCCCCTCTGCTCACCACCAGAACATCTCCTTCTGGCCGTATCTGATGTTCTGGTGGTGAGCAGAGGGGCCTGTGTGACATACTACTGCAACAGACTCCTTCCATGTAACTGGAATATCACTTTCTCAGCATCCCAGTGGTCCTTCTCTTGCTCCTCAGGAGCTGCCATGGTTTATCTTCATGGCTTAGCCCTCCAGCCAAGTCCCAGTAGTCGTCCCCTTCTGGGGTGCTATCAAAGTCCTCTATGCTGTCCCGGAAAGTCCTTAAGTTCGCTGCCCTGGTTGAGCCAATCTCTCAGTGACGTCAATGAATGGTCCTGGACAGTCTTCAAGTTCACTGCCTGGGTTGTGCCACTCATTCAGTGTTTGGTAGGGGAACCCAGGCTTGCCCCCTACACTGAGTTCCAGCCCAGGGGCCAAATATCCATCAGCTAAGGTACATACTAGCACAAACCTTTCTGCCACCCCCGTGCACTACTTCCCACCTTGCCTAACCCAGGGTGACATTCTCCACCCTTCCAGCTAATCCCCTATCTCCTGGGTCTAGTAGACAAACCCTCTCCCTTGTGTCCAAGGGAGAGTGACTACAGCCTTCCTCCCTGCACTTATAGAAGCTCCCTGGACAGATGAGCTTCACTTGATTAAGGCTTTCCTCTCAACCTAAATATCCACTGGTTTGCAGTTTAATAGGCCCATAGAGCCTATATTGACCCCGATGGAGCAAATGTGGGGAGCATACCCTATCACATAGTGGAGCTGAGATTGTGGTCTATGGCCACATTAGTGAACAGACCATGCCCTTCTTTGTCTGCTTGGAGATAAGGAATGTGTGACAGGATACAGGATTTTAGTTCAGTGCTGTGAATGTGCCCAGCCAATGTCACCCCCAGGTGTTCTAATCTAGCTGAAAAGAGCATCTCCTCGTTCCCTTCATGGACGCCTGGGTTGTGAGTAATTCTGTATTTGAGTGGCACTCCCTCCCAGCCAATCAACTTTGTGTAGACTAGCAGGGAGGGAGGGAGTGGGAAAGGGATTGCACTTTAGTGACAGCTCGGCAAGAAAGGGGCAGGTCCCCCACTACAACAGAGCAGGCTGGAGAATATGTGTATTGGTCTCAGTACTTCTCCCATGCTCTTCCATTTGAGCTAACTTTGTAGCTAAACTTTACTGATGTAGCTAAACTTTACTTCCAAGGGCCCTACATGTGCAGAAAGCCAACTTTTTTGTGAAAAATACTCCTCTTTCGGCTAACCTTCCAAACTTTCAAATGGCTCCAAATTGGCTCCATTGAAACACCCATTGAAACACTCACAGAATCCTAATGCTCCCAATCTAAAAAGAAAAGAAGGAAAAGATTTCTAAATGGCCACTCTGCCAGAATTGTACAGCTCTGCAAATGAAACCAGTGGGAGGGACATTACACAGAAAGGGGGAATGGAAAGCTGCCCAAATGGAGATGATGCGGAAAGCTACAGCCCCGTCATTACTCCTTCTATTCACACTTCTTGCAACAGCTGATGAACTTCCAGGGGCTTTTTGCATCCGAGCCCACACCAGGGGAAAACCTTGAGAAGCTTCCTGTGGGTTGCCTAGTTCAGCTGGTCAGAGTATGGCACTAATGGAGCCAAGATACTGCAAAAGAGCCCCTGGGTGGCTGTGGGTCTGGAGAGGATGGCTTTGGATTTTTGGCCTGACTGCTATGGACAGCAAGGCCAAAAATCAGATGCCTGCCTGGCCCACCCACCATGCTCATCAGCAGTCCTTAGTCAGCTAGCTTGGAGAATGTGGGCATCGACCCCACTACCTCTCACATGCAAAGCGAGCAGTCTACCACTTGAGCTAATTCCCCATGGCAGGCCTGATTCCCAGGCACCAGGCGAAAAAGGCAAGGGCTCTGTAGCCTTCAGCAGAACACAGCGTGAGATGGGGAGCTACCCAGAGTTGGGGAAGGGGCCCAAGTCCCGGCACAAACACCAACACTCCCTCCCTGGAATGTGTCAGGGGTTGAGAGTTAGCCCCTGGAACAAGCACCAAACTTTAGAAGACAACACAGGGATAGATCACTTGATGATTGCCTGCTCTGGCCATTGCCCCTGAAGCATTGCCTGGTATCAGCTACTATCAGACATGATACTGGACTAGATGGACCATTGGTCTCACCCAGGAGGGCTGTTCTTATCTTCACCACTTTCCTCTAACCTAAGCAAAACCAGGAGCAGGCCCATCTCACCAGCCCAAGCCACAGAGGAAGGCTTAATACTCAGCATCCCAAGCTAGGGGAGAGGCTTCAGAGTCGGCCTGCACAAGGTGAGCTTGGGAGTTCCCTGGACACCATCCTCCCAGTGCCCACAGGAAGCCCCCTAAGCCCACACTGGAGCCCAGAGCCACTCTGAGGGGACAGTGGAAAGTCAGAAGACTGTTACACAACACAGGGAAGCAAAGAAAAGCAGCACTGGCCTGGGTGTTGTCAAAAATTATTGATGAAGAATTATGACAAGTAGAAATAAGTGGGACACACTTGATTCAAGAAGAAGGAGATTATAAATTAGTAGAATCATCAGAAAAGGAAACAACACCAGCTGGATTGATGTAAAATTATATAACAATTGGAGGAAATGGCATGCCTTGGATCATGGTGGCCCGCCTAACATTGTCTCTTTGGAATTGTGTGGGTAGAAGGCCTAGTAAACAAAGGCAAAGAACCGATGATGCAATGGAATGGACTATAAGTGGTTGCCTATGATTTCTGCAAATGGGAGTCGTTTAATGATCCAGAGGCCCGTGTGGATATAGATGTGGTTTTCGTTGGCTCTGCACATTTTATGATCTTATGATCGGAAGGAATCTCGGCTGGCCATCGGGACCATTCTGACCTTTGGACTCTGGTATAGTATGTTTGGGGTGTGAATGTGGAGTGAGAAAGATTTGTTTTGTAATCAGTAAAGAGCATTCAGAGTATTTTATCCCAACACTGTGTCCAGTATCTACCTGCTCCCCATCCCGTAGGGAGACCTCTATTGCGGGTCTAACACTCATTATGCCCTTCCAGCATGACTGTGAACCACTGATAAATACTCCCTTGGAAAGGTTTTCCAACCAGTTATGCACCCACCTTATAGTAGCTCCATCTAGGTTGCATTTCCACAGTTTGTTTATGAGAAGGTTACACGAAACACTATCAAAAGCTTTACTAAAGTCAAGATATACCACATTTACCACTTCCCCCTTATCCACAAGGCTTGTTATCCTGTCAAAGAAAGCTATCAAGTTCTTTGACATGATTTGTTCTTGACAAATCCATGCTGACTGTTAATTATCACCTTATTATCTTCTAGACATTTGCAAACTGATTGCTTAATTATTTGCTCCATTATCTTTCTAGGTACAGAAGTTAAACTGACTGGTTTGTAATTCCCCGGGTTGTCCTTATTTCCATTTTTATAGATTGGCATTCTATTTTCCCTTTTCCAGTCTTCTGGAATCTCTCCTGTCTCCCATGACTTTTCAAAGATAATAGCTAATGGCTCAGATATTTCCTCAGTCAGCTCCTTGAGTATTCTAGGAAGCATTTCATCAGGCCCTGGTGATGTGAAGACATCTAACTTGTCTAAGTAATTTTTGACTTGTTCTTTCCCTATTTTAGCCTCTGATCCTACCTCATTTTCACAGACATTCACTATGTTAGACGTCTAATCACCAGCAACATTCTTGGTGAAAATCGAAACAAAGTCATTAAGCACTTCTGTCATTTCCACATTTTCTGTTGTTGTTTCTCCCCACAACCATTGAGTAACAGGCCTACCCTGTCCTTGTCCTTCCTCTTGCTTCGAATGTATTTGTAGAATGTTTTCTTGTTACCCTTTATGTCTCTAGCTAGTTTGAGCTTGTTTTCTGTCTTGGCCTTCCTAATTTTGTCTCTACATACTCGTGTTATTTTTTTATATTTATCCTTTTTAATTTGACCTAGTTTCCATTTTTTGTAGGACTCTTTATAGGACATTCAAGATTTCCTGGTTACACCAGGGTGGTCTCTTGCCATATTTCCTATTTTTTCTATGCAATGGGATAGTTTGCTCTTGTGTCGTTGTTAATATGTCTTTGAAAAACTACCAACTATCTTCAGCTTTTTTCCCCTTAGACTTTCTTCCCATGGGTTCTTACCTGCCAACTCCCTGAATTTGCTAAAGTCTGCCTTCTTGAAATCCATTGTCTTTATTTTGCTGTTCTCCTTCCTACCATTCCTTAGAATCATGAACTCTGCCATTTCATGATCACTTTCACCCAAGCTGCCTTCCACTTTCAAATTCTCAAGTAGTTCCTCCCTATTTGTCAAAATCATATCTAGAACAGCCTGTGGCATTCTGTACCTTGGGGGAAGCGCCCTGTAACCCCCATATTCCTCATTTATATACGTTTTGGTCTTGCATATAAAACATGCCTTGTAAGGTATCAGGGTAAAGGTTATGATCTGCTGAAAGTCATTTCTCTGTCCATATATGTATATCATTAACGCATATGAAGTTATAAGAATTATGTTGCGTGGTTGTCACTAAAGCATGCTGTAAGTTGGGTATTCAGCCAGATATTAGCTCACCAGAGGCAACAGCAAGAAAAGTAACCAGGGTGGGGTGTCAAACAACCCATCAGGAACCATCGTCCAGCAAGGGAGCTGCAATTCAATGACTCACCTGCATGAGGTCACACCAGGAGAATTGCTCAACCTTGCCCAGAGACTCAGCAATGACCCCCAGACATGCCTGGACTTGTCTTCTACAAGCACATGGGCTGAGGGTATAAAACTGAACACAGGGAGCCCAGGCTTGGCCTTTCTCCTTCATCTACTGATGCTGCAAGCAACAAGGACACTCTGAAGACTCCAACTGAGGGGACTGGCCCAGATTTCAAGGGTGAAATCTATGTACTATGAACTGCAATATCCAGGGCGGTGAGAATAACTGCTTAATCTAGATGTTGCCCAGCCTAATACTCAACCAGTTGCCCAGCTGAGAGTTTAGACTGCGTGCTTATATCTTATTTTCTTTTGGTAACTAGCTCTGACTTTTGCCTATCACTTATAATAACTTCAAAATCAACTTTTTTGGGAGATTGATTCCCTATCTGATACAAGCAACAAGTCAGCAATTGGCAAACAGAAGACCCAATTTTCCCAAATATGACACTGACCATCAATGGACCCCAGTTTGCTTTGGAAGAATTCAAGGATTTTGCACATAAATGAGAGTTTGACCACCACACCTCTTCCCCAGCATACCTACAGAGTAATGGTAAAGCTAAGTCAGTGGAGCAAATAGCTGAGACAGTTACAAATGACTGTTTCTTCTGGTTCAGACCACTTGTTATTACCACATAGGAATATCCTATCACCAGCATGCCGAAACAGTCCAGGGCAGGCACTGATAGGATGAAGGATCAAAAGCCAGCTACCAAGGAGGGGAGACTTGTTGCAGCCAGAAGGATGGAGACACAGCTGAGAGGACAGGGCCAGCAATCAGAGAAACCAGGCACTAGAGTACGTGAGGTCTGTCAAGGACCTACTGGCCCCTGACACAGGCACTGCTTTGAGGATCCTGACATTAGAAAGACACCAGAAGGAGTGGACTTAAGAAGTCATGAGGGGTGTGTGATAAATGAAGTGGGGGGTAGCTTCCTTTTAGGAACCCAGCTAGCCAGTTAGCTGTAAAATCCCTCTTAGTAGCTGTTCTCTACTTCCTTTACCTGTAAAGGCTTAAAAGTCACTGCTTGCATAGATAAATGGAAGTGAATGGCTACTTGGTGAAAAGAGCCAATGGGAAGGCTCAAACTTTTTACAAAGTTCCCTTTGTCTGTCTGTGTTGTTCTCCTGAAGAGCAGAAACAGGCTGGAACTATGCTGTAAGAGCTTGGCCAGGTATGAAAAATCATCAGATCAGACCTAGAAACTACTCATTTGAAACCCCAGATATGTAAGTACGATTAGGTTTATCTTATTTCTTTTGGCTTGTGGACTCCTCTGTGCTAACCCCAGGTGCTTTTGTTTTGCTTGTAACCTTTAAGCTGGACCTCAAGAAAGCTATCTTGATGCTTAATCCTTGTAATTATTTTTTTTTAATCTAGCAAAAAGCCTAAGTCCCAGATGTATTTTTTCTTTTGCTTTTACTAAAATTTACCTTTTTTAAGAACAGGATTGGATTTTTGTGTCCTAAGAGGTTTGTGCATATGTTCTTGTTTGTGCATATGTTTGTTTAATTAGCTGGTGGCAACAGCTGGTTTCCTTTGTTTTCTTTCTCAGCTCTTCCCTGGAGGGAGGATGAAACGGCTTGAGGATACCCCACAGAAAGGAATCCCGAACTGCACCTTCCTGGGTTCTCAAAGGGGTTTTTTGCATTTGGATGGTGGCAGCATCTACCCATCCAAGGTCAGGAAAAAGCTGTAACCTTGGGAGTTTTATAAAAGCTTGGAGTGGCCAGTATTAATTTTTAGAATACTTGTGTGCCCCCACCTTTTGCACTCAAAGTGCCAGAGTGGGGGGATCAGCTTTGACAGGGTGTACTGGCACCCAGGTCATACAAGATGACTATGCAAGAGGGACAAATGATCTGAAGGAACAGGAGGCACTTATGAGCTAGCCATCACAACACCAAGAGAGCCTTCAGAGATACCGTGATCACCACAGAATGGAGAGACAAAGAACCATCTGGAGGCCAACCCTACAGAGAGGGTGAAGACTCTACAGAGAGATAGTTTACAAACAGGTGACAGAGAGAGTTAGGTCACTCCTGGTGTGGTCAAGTGTTGAGGAGACCAAACTACCACAAAGACTATGTAACCAGCTGCATTTGTGGTAAAAACGAGATTCCAACTCAGCTATGTGATAGCAAGCTCTGGCTGAAGGGATACAGGGTGTGGATCTGGGCACTGAATATTTGTTTTTAATGTTAAAATGTTTGTAAAATGGGGAAGATGTATCAGGATCAGTGGAACTGGAATCAGAGGGCCCATGTTCGCTAGAGGGACAATTATGATGGGACATTGGGGGATGAGGGAATGCTGGGAAGTTAGGCTGGAAAGCAAGTCAGCCACATGAACAGAGCAGTGCAGTGGACAGGGTTTAATAACATTCCACTTGTTCAGCTTAACCTGAATTCAACATCTCCCTTTGCAAATGAGAAAGGATCTTAATTCCCATTGACTTTTGGTAGGTGCTTAGTATCATCCTCAGTCAGTCATATTACAGGTCATAATCATTCACGGTGTAATGCCACTGTAGTTCTTGACATTTCAGGCAACTTCATTGACTTTTCTGGAGTTGTATGAGGGGTGAATTTGGCTCATTGGTGTCTACAAGCTTTGGAATAACTAAGGGCTTATCTACACTTGAAAGGTAATTTGGATTGAGGTAGGGTATGAATTTAAAGTTCAATAGCTTTTCCATAATAACTCCATGTGTGTACATATTCTTATTCCAGAATAAAAGTGTCCACACATGGGGTTATTCAGGAGTAGAATATTCCTGCATAACTATTACGGAACACCTCCATGCAGAGACAAGTCCTAAATCAAAGAAAGATTTGTACATGATGAGGGAGCAGCTTTAGAGACTTTAGACTTGGCTTGTGTTATAAGTCTAACGTTTTCCTCCTCCAGGTCAGCCAGATTAAGCATCCAGTCAGCCACTCAGCTGAAAAAATGGAAGGGCATGTGCTCTTCTGATACACTCTCTGACATTTTATTTTTCAGTAGATTTATCATCCTTCTCTGATAACTAGTAATAGAAGAAGGCAAACACTTTGCTATTATCTATTCATTTAGCAGTCCTGTCACTTTCTAGTGTCTCTTTTGCCAGAATGGTGACAGTCCCCTTTGTAGGCCTCAGTAACCTGGACAACAGATGGGCTGTTTTATTGTACCCTGCATTTAATGTAAGACAAAAAGGCTGTTTTGTTGTTGTTGTTATTATTAAAAAAGAAGAGGAGTTAGCTTTGTTCTAGCAAAAGAAAATTTGGCAAGAGTCATGGGCAGGGCAAAGATGACCTTGAGCTAGATACTTTTCAAGGGCTTTGATTTTTTTCTTCAGCCTCATTGAACATAGCCCATGATTTCCCCTTGTAAACATAAGAACAGAGGAACTGCTGTACCGGAACAGAGCAATGGCCCATCCAATCCAGCATCATGTCTCTGATCGTGGCCAATGCTGGATGCTTCTGAAGGGTGTAAAAAAACCCCATAATGTGTCTAATTGGGCAATAATACACCCTGGGGAGAAATCAGCAGCTGACTCCAGCTGGTGATCAATGTGTTATCTGAAGAATGAGAAGAGAGAACCCTTGCAAATTTTTATCCCAGCCAGTGTAATGGCAGATGCTGTTCTTATTCATGAAAATATCCATGCCACTGCCTTCAGCCTGATAGAACATATTTCCACATATTCATTAATAATTTAAAATCACAAAAAATGTCATTTTAGGTTTCTATAATACCCTATATTGTTGTAGTCTTTCATTATCTGAAATGCAGTGATTGCTTAAGCAATAGTCTAAGTTGTCTAAGTGCCCATCAGCATTCAGAATCTTCCTGGATAACAGAAAAGCTCTTAAATTTTCAGTCAAGAACAAACAAACAAATGAAAATCAGAAGAAGGTTGCTAACCATCCGAGGAGTGAGGTTGTGGAACAACCTTCCAATAGGAGCTGTTGGTGGGGATTGGGGGAGGTGCAAACAGCCTAGCTAGTTTTAAGATGAAGCTTAATAAATTTATGAATGGGATTATACATTAGGGTTGCCTGAGATAGCAGGTGACTGGACTCAATGACCCAGGAGGTCCCTTACAATCCTGTGTCCTGTGAAATCTGCCACACTCAGGTAGCACCAGTGAAACATAAAACCAAACCATTTTACAGAGGTGGCCCAGCATTTACTCTTTGGCAAGTAACATGTGGAGTTACAGGCCCATTTGACATTAAAAGGAGCTTTAATGTGTCATCTGTTCCATTCCCTGCATCAAGTTAGAATTGATTTCACTCTCTTCTAAACAGCCTGATAGATGGCTGTCTAATCTAGCTTTGACAGTCTCTGCTTAGTAAAATTCCACACTCTCCATTGACAGCTTCTTCCACTGTCCTAATATTTCTTAAACGGCAGTCACAAAGTTTTTATTGGTTTTCACCTATATTCCCACTCCTGCATGTCAAATCCATGAGTTCTTCTTCGCTCATTGACTAAAAGAAACCATTCTTGTTCTCATGACATGAGCCTGACTCAAAGCCCATTAAAGTCAATAGGAGTCTTTCCATAGAATCCAACAGGCTTTGGATCAAACATGTCAAATTCTTGCATACCACTCACACAAATAGATATGGGACAATCTGTTGGTGCAGACAGAGTTAGTGCAAGGTCCTCAGCAATTCCTAGGGCTTTATGCAGGTCATATAAATTTCACACAAAAGAGAGCTGGGCAAAAGATTTTGCAGTTTGGCCAGCAAACCAAAAAAAAAAATTCCATCAGATATATGGGTCATTTCCAGTAACATTTGGAATTTGTCAGCAAACTAGAAGAGCCTAGTCAGCTTCAGAAAACCATGCACGCATCCATCCCCCTTATAGTCTTTAGCCAGGTGCTTTGGGCATTTTCCTGAGAGGGAGGAAGTTGAATCCACACTCTAGAGCAGGGACTTGGATTGCCTTTCCTCCTAGGTGAGTGTCCTAACTGCCAGGACTTATGCCAGGCTATTCTGCACTCAATATGCTCCATTGTGTGTAAATAGACAAGCTGACAAGCTTTCAAGCTACAGAGAGCTCTTCTTCTTCAGGTCTGGGAAAGTACTCCCAGCATCACAGATAAATACAACGTGGAACAGATTTTTCAGCATAAACAGTCAGTTCAGACAGGCCACCCACAGGTGTTTATAGTTACCATAGTTAAAATATATTGTAAGAGACCTCTGAATCAGGCAGAGAGAAGATTTGAAATTACATCTCCTAGCTCCCAGGGGAGTGCCTGAGTCACCAGGCTAAAGAGTTGTTCTCATTCCTTTGAGCCCCTGAATATGTGTGTGTTTATACAAAGTGGAACAGCTTCAACCAGAGAGCTTGAGTCTGGACTATTGCATAGCCTGCTGTTTAGGGCATTCCCCTGGAGAAGTGGAGAGATCTGAGTTCAAGGATCCTAAACACATGGAGATGGGGGGTTTGAACAAACTTGCACACTTTCTTGAAGCAGGCCCTGAAAAACCCTTCCCTAGCCAAAACTGATTGGCTCAAATTTGCAAATAGTCTTAGGTTGTCCAAAATATCATCTTTTGGTGAATAAACTATTTCTCAAAAAAAAAAAAAAAAATCACCCAGCTGTATGTAAAATGAGTAAAAGGTCTTGCTTCTGTGACATCATCCCATCTCTCACTACCTTGACCCCAACAGGTCCTTAAGGCAGCACTAAATCCTATGGACTTTTTTGGCTTCTTGGGAACCATGCTGCCATGGGGAAGAGGATTAGTAGCGTCCAAGAGAAGGGCAGCTGTTCATATATAGTCTCTCCCACCTACCTCCACAGATCTGTAATCCATGGGAGCACCCAGGGGGAGAAGGCCTCCTCTGGGCAATATCTTCCCCAGGTACTGCGTGCACACAGAAAGGTAGGATATCCTGGAACCTCTCCATCCGATTCTGATGCACGTACTCAAGTTGAATTGTACCCTACTCCACAAATAGTGCCATTGAACTCAATGAGATCCTTACAGGTATTACTCTGGGTGAATTAGGATAGTTCAGTGAGTAGGGAGCTAGCTTGGGTAACAAGTTCAGTTTCCTACTTTGCTCCAGGCTTTCTGTGAGACCCTGGGCAAGCCTGCACTGCAATTAAGCACAGCTGGCCTGTGTCGGCTGACTCGGGTTCACTGGGCTCAGGCTATGGGGCTGATTAACTGCCGTGTAGACATTCAGACTTTCACTGGAGCCTGGGCTCTGAGACACTTCCTACCCCTTGCAGGGTCTGTGAACCCTTTCCCAACTATTCAAATTTCACTGATACAGACTACAAGCTGGATATTTTGTCTAAAGAACTACTCTTTTGGGCACGGTTTACAATACTTTCTCATTCTGATGAAGCAGAAGTACCATGAATAGAGTCTCGCTCATGACATTTTTGTTAGTCTGCTTCCAGTCTTGGCCAGGATCAATGAATACATAACAATTAATATAAATTAGGACCTGGATCTAGCAATGAGCTTTGTTTGGATTCCCGAAGAGCCCCAGTGAAGTCAAGATGCATAGAACTGAAAATTGCTCTGCCCGCAGGTGGAAAAATTAAGTTATTGGGGTTCCATGTGGGAACAGGTGGCCACGCATGTGGTGTTCATCGTACGATTGAGGCCTCAATGACCTGGCACTCACTCTTCAACTCCGTCTTTCATTGCCCCATTTTATATATTTATAATCCAAGCATGCACTTATTAAATGATAATAACTAGCTTTTATATAAGCTTTTATAGCTTTTCCTCAGCAGATCTCAGAGCACTTTGCAAAGGAGGTCAGTATCATTGCCCTTATTTTTCAGATGAAATAAACAAGGCACAAAGAGGCAAAGTGACATGTCTGAAGTCATCCGCCAGGCCGCAGGTAGAACTGGGAATTAGAAACCAGAACTTTTGTATCCCTCTCCACTTCACTACCCACGAGGTCATATTGCCCCTCAAGGTAGATGCTCCTTCAAGGCACTTTACAAATATTAACTAAGCCTCACACCACCCCTGTATGGTAATTATTATTAAAAAGAAAAGGAGTACTTGTGGCACCTTAGAGACTAACCAATTTATTTGATCATGAGCTTTCGTGAGCTACAGCTCACTTCATCGGATGCATACCGTGGAAACTGCAGCAGACATGAAGTGAGCTGTAGCTCACGAAAGCTCATGCTCAAATAAATTGGTTAGTCTCTAAGGTGCCACAAGTACTCCTTTTCTTTTTGCGAATACAGACTAACACGGCTGTTACTCTGAAACCTGTAATTATTATTAAGGAACTCATTGTGTGGATAGCTACAGTGAAGCACAGGGTGGCTGACCAAATTTCCCAGAGTCACACAGCAAGACAGTAAGAGAGCTGTGGACGGAATGCACAATGCTTAGTCTCAGTTCCCTTCTCCAATCACTAGAGATCAGCCAATTTGTTGCACTCCCACTGAAAGCCCTTCAAATCTCCAATAATATTTGTATTTAAATATGGATGGTGCCAAAACTTGTAACAATATTGGTTCTGTGACCTCCTTCAAGGTCTCGAAGTACTAAAATAAATGTCACAGACTAGCTGAATTATTAAAAATAATTCTACTTTTATTTAAAAAGAAAGAAGAAGATTCAGGGGGTAAAATAAGTCACTAAGATTTTGCAATTCTTTATCACTTCACCAAAATGCCAAGAGATCATCACATAACCCCTACGCTTGAGTTCCAAGCTCAAATATCTAAGTACCAACATCAACTAGAATTCTATAGGTCATATCTGATTACATTAAATGAGGGAATGGCAGCATGAGGACTAAATCTAATAGTTTGCTTCTGAGCTGTCCTTTATGCAATCCCACATTCAAGAATGGCAAAGCATTTATAGCCAGCTTGCTCAATAACTTCTTTTGGAATGTGACCTCAGCCAGGCTAGTCAATTAGCAGGGCTTGTTTTCCAGGTTTAATTAAATGAATTAATTTCATCATAACCTTCTCCAGGAAGAGTTGGGATGTGTCTTCTGAAATTGATTCAGCCCTAAGAATGGGGTGGTTGTTTAGAATTCTTAACTTTCCTGCTCTTTTGTACCCAACTCCTCAGGGACAATTGCTTCCTTGAAATTTAAATTATTTGCACCACATTCACTCTGGAAAGTCCACCAATTTTGATTACAACAACCAACTTTCCATATGTGTTTTGCTGTAGAACATGTTAACAAAGAGGAAGGCAAGTTGCTGTTTAGTGCAGGTGTCATCCTGCTCATATAGCCTGCAGCCTTTTATTTTATTTAAAACAAATTTTGTAATGTGGTATTATACACCGTGGGTTTGGCTCTGGTGGCTATGGTTTCAAGCTTAATAGAGTGAAAGTCACCTCTGCTACTTCCTTCAGAGTTAGTGTCTCGAGGAACACATAAAGACCAAGGGTAGTGTCCACACATATATTTACCAATACAAAGTCCAGTCTATTTTATAAGTTTTATTAAAGTTACAATTAAAATTATGATTACCCAAGCATACAGAAATTCTATGCAGACCTATGCACAAGTTACAAATATGGTTATACTCACATCCTTAACAACAGTGCTAGGGTCTGATGGGTCTCTCATGGCTTGATCATCAGTAGAGGGATGGTTCCTGCTGGAGTCTCTCATAGGGAGCTCAAATTTTCCCATTCTGGGCATCCCCTTTTTATAATCTGATTCTGTCTATACCTACATTCTGTGCATGTCCACAAAAGTGTCAACCCTCTTTTCTCTTATTGGTCTATGTCCCCTGGAAACTTCCACAGGCTCTGTACAGTCCCTTTATTCTCATTAGAATTGACACACAACCTATATCCCATGGCTTAAGACACACGTCTGAGACAGATGCGCCTTTACAGTATTTTTATGATCCAATATTAATCTTTGGGTAATTTTACACAATATTACCACTTGGTATCTCTTTTCCCATAACCTTAGGACATCAGGGTTATTTTTCAATCACTTGTGTCATCATTTCTGGTCTCCAAAGGCCTAAAATAGCTAAGCTAAAGTCTTGCAGGCCTCAGCCTACATGTTCTTGCATTTCAGCTTGTCTTACTCATGTCTAATACTTGGTTCCTCTAAATACTGATCAATCTTATACTTTTATAATCCTACTAATTAACATACAAGTAATATATGTAATGTAACATGTTGAGTAATCATAATACCACACAATTAGTGGATAATAAACTAAAATCATGACTACAAGCCCCTGATTTCACAGGGGAGCTTGAGAGGTGTCCAAGTGTCCAACGAGCTCAGATTTCTTCCTCTGTTTATGTCCAGCTTCTAAGTATTGCATAGCTTGTTCATCCAAAAAAAGCTGAGCAGAAGCTAATGTGGAGATTTCCAGCCTGTTAGGTGGGAATTTTCCATCAGTTAACTAGCTGTATACCAATAATTAACTATTGTCAGACTTTCCATCTTGCAAAAACTGCATGCTTCAGAAAAAACAACTCAAGTCAGTAGTGCAGAGGGTCATATTTACTCCTCAAAGTCACTCACTTCTCCCCGCCCCTCCTGGTCTCTTAGTTATTATGCTAAGGTTTCAGAAAGACCTACTTTTAGCTGCTTTCAGCAATAAGTATAACAATTGGTATTCCAGCTGTTGGCAGTGGTTTAACCATGTTACTGGGCTCCAGGCTATCAAAAATCTGCTGCTACACTTGGGCACTGTTGTTATTACCTGGGGTTTCTGAACCCAAAGCTCTTGATAACTTTTATTCTTGATGAGGCAGTGGCAGGAAATAAATCACTGGAGACCCAGCTGTCCGACCGATAGACGGTTGGCACAAGAAGTACAATACCAGAGTGCTTTCACTTAAAACTTTACTTTATTTAGACTCAAGCACTGACACAAGTCTGCAACAGATTAGTAAAATACCCCAATTAATAAAACTGTAGATGTCCAGTGGCCAGCCTTCCATCTGCAGGGGAACCTGAGGGGTGTCCAAGCATTCAAGCATCCATGAAACTCAGATTTCTTCCTCTTTTTATACCCAACGTGCATTACATAGCTTGTTCATCCAACACCCCCGCCATCCCTACCCCCCACACACAAAAAAAAACAACCAAAAAAACAGCTGCTGAGCAGAAATTAAGTGTGGAGTTTTCTAGCCCGTCAGGCAGGTAATTTTTCCATCAGTTAACCAGCTGTATTTCACATAGCAATAGTTAAATATTGCCAGACTTTCCATCTTGCATAACTGCATGCTTCAGGAAAAAGCTCAAGTCAGGAGGGCACAGGTCATGTTTACTCCTTGTGGTCACTTACTTCCCCTTCCCCTCCTGGTCTGTTAGTTGTGCTCAGGTTTTAGAAAGGCCTCCTTTTTGCTGCTTTCAGCAATAAGTATATCAAGTGGTATTCCAGCTGTGGGTAGTGGTCTTGGCCTGTTACTGGCTCTGAGCTATCACAATTTTTCCCCTTCTCCAGTGTCTAACATGTCATAGATTTTCATGCCAGAAAGGACCATGGTGATCACTCACTCTGATCTCCTGCATTATGCAGTGTACAGAGTTTCACTACATGATTCCTGCATCAAGCCCAGAACTTCTGGTTGAGCTAGAGCAGATCTTGTAGAAAGAAAAGCATTTTTAGTAAAAAGAAAAGGAGTACCTGTGGCACCTTAGAGACTAACAAATTTATTTGAGCATAAGCTTTCGTGAGCTACAGCTCACTCTAAGGTGCCACAAGTACTCCTTTTCTTTTTGCAAATACAGACTAACACGGCTGCTACTCTGAAACCTGTCATTTTTAGTAAGGGACTAATCCAAGCCCATTAAAGCCAAAGGGAATGTCTCCACTGACTTCAGGTTTCAGAGTAGCAGCCGTGTTAGTCTGTATCTGCAAAAAGAACAGGAGTACTTGTGGCACCTTAGAGACTAACAAATTTATTTGAGCATAAGCTTTCATGAGCCACAGCTCACTTCATTGGATGTGGATTTGGATCAGGCCCACCTCTGCTTAGTTCCTCCAGAATTGGTTAAAGAGTATTTTCATTCTTTAACAGAAAGTATAAAAAACAATTCCTACATAATAGTATTTCTCTACCATTTCCCGAGGGATCATGGCATTCACCCAGTCCAGCTCCCTGTAGTATCCGCTGGTGAATGTAGTTTTTAATTAAAGTAGCTCTATTTGAATTAATGAGCCATACCCAAGCTAATAGCACAGAATATTCTATAACAGACCATTGGTCCTCGGAGAGTTTTCTGTTGCGAGAGAGATTGCTATCTCAATGGAAATAACTGGAAAAAGAAAGAAATTGAATAGTTTTTTCAGAAATACCATTTTACACTATTCCCCCCCCCTTTTTGTTTTACTTATTAATATAAATAGTAATGATCATAGCATAATTACATTTTCAACTTGCAAGGATGGCTAAGGACAGCTGCAAAATTCAGTAAGAACATGATCTAGAGGCTGAGTTTAACTCATTGCCAATCCTATAATACAATAACAATAAAAAATGATAATTAGCTCTCACATAACACTTTTCAAAAAAGTCACTCTCTCTCTGGCCCAATGACTGTTTAAGTATTTATCCACAGTGGAATAGTCATTGGACCAGGGTGGGAGGAAGACAGAAACTCTGTAGTCTAGTGTTAGGGCACCCATCTGGAAGATGGGAGACCCTCAGACAAGTTCCCACCTGCTCCAAACACTTTCATTATTTATCCACAGGGGAACAGGTCCAACAGGAGAGTTGAGGGAGCCCCCATATCTGACAGTCCCAGAGCTCAGTGATTGGAGCACTCTCTAGAGACATAGCAGACCCCTGTTCAAATCCTGTCTCCCTCCTCTGGCAGAGAGGGGGGAATTGAACCTGGGTATCCTACATTCCATATGAATTCTCTAGCCCCTGATCTAAAAGTTACAATGTAAGCAGCACAGTCCCATCAGCCATTTTTCATGGAACAAGGCAGGCACCTCACCCATTCCCTCAAGATTTAGAGATCTAAGATGCCTGACTCCAGGGAGCAGGTTCTCCTTTGTGGATCATCAAGCAATGCTAGGTGCCTCACTCCAAGAGGGAGTGGGACTTAGCACACACCAATCATTAGTGTCTCCCATTGGCTAACTTAGGCGTCTCCCCACCTAGTGTGCTGGCTTTTGTGCACCATATTCTCAGATGCCTATTGTCACAGTTCAGAGCCACTGCATTCGTATGTCTGTCTTGTGGTCCATCATGAACACCCACTCTAGACCCCCGGCTTTTCAGCCATCACCTTAACAGAGTCCTGTGGCTCTTTCCCTCCTGACAGGGGTTTTACAGGCTGCACAATTACCTGTCGACCATGTGATATTCCCAGCAAATCAGACTGCCTCCACCAGTGTCCATGCTTTGCTGTCTCTCCAGAGACAATGTTAAATATTTAACATATTTATACTCACACCACCCATGTGAGGCAATGAAGTGCTTTTGTTCTGATTTTACAGTGGGAGAACCTAGGCCTAGAGAGACTTACTCGAGGACACAGAGGAAGTCTATGAGAGAGCAGGGAATTGAATTCCTCTATCCCAACTTCCAGGCTAGCATCCTCACCACTAGACCATCCTTCCAATGGCCACCCAGAATTGCTCTCAAAGGGGAGGGAAGGGGACCGATGGAGAAATGACTTACCTACTGGGAGAAATACGAGGGAATCTCTGGCTAATGGGGAAGCAGTGGTTAAGCTTTTGGTTTAAAGCAGGTGTTCTCAGGGCATGCTTATTCCTCCACATAGTGCATTAAGAACCATCTAGTCCTATTTAGCTATAGCAGATGGTCTCAAAAGTATTTCCAGTGTAGAAATGAGAGAAGGAAAAGTTGAATTAATGGACTAGAAACTTCACTTACTTCTATCTTAAAAACTTTACAACCTAAAGGAGTGATATTGGGGTGAAGGTAATACACTGAAGTCAGCAGCTTGTTTGACTGACTTCTAATGGCAAAGCATTCAGATATTTTGCTTTCCATATCTTGACTGGAAATATTTGCTCCTGGTCATTTTATAATACAAAGCTGGCCCAGACATTAAGGCAACTGTACCAGTTTGTCTGCCCTTTACAAATGAAATGGCTAAGTGATCCTATTTCTAAGCTTCAGAGGTTTGTTTGTTAATTGGTAAATGTTGATTTCAACATACACACACAAACCAAAAAAAAAAAAAAATACTTCCCTCAATCATCAAAATGTAAAGATAACCAGAGGAAGAAAAATGATGCTTGAGACCTTAGAGTTTGATTTTAGGATACATATATTTCTACACGTGTTGGTGACAATTTGTGTTTTAATCATTATAAAGCGGGTGTTCTCAAACTTCATTGCACCACATCCTCCTTCTGACAACAAAAATTGCTACATGACCCCAGGAGGGGGGACCAAAGCCTGAGGCCGTCCAAGCCCTACCACCCCGAGGGAGGGGGAGGAGAGCAAAGCAAAGCAAAACCTCGCCTCCCCAGGCCGGGGTAGGGGAGGGAGGCAAAGCCAAAGCCCAAGGGCTTCCAACCCAGGCAGGAAGCCTGTAAACTGAGCCCTGCACCCAGGGCTGAAACCCTCCAGCTTAGGCTTTGGCCCCCAGGCCTCAGCAAGTCTAAGCCAGCCCTGGCAACCCCATTAAAACAGGGTTGCGACCCACTTTGTGGTCCCAACCCACAGTTCGACAACCGCTGTTATAAAAGCACTAACTTTTTGAATCTCAACATCCACTGTCATTAAATAATTATTGACTGACACCTCCCCCCCGCCCATAGTTTCCTGCAACTCTGAAAACTTAATTGGATAAAAATTAGACTTTTTTTAAATAAACATTGATATTACCTGTCAAAATTATTAAATGAAAAAATTGACTTCTGCCAACCCTACATATTTTACTGTTTATAAGAGACTGAGATTTGATGCTGGCATCCAAGTTTCACACTGGCACCTCTTCTGGTTGCCAGAGTGTGAACACCTAATTAACAGCACCTGAATCATCCCAGAAATACAGTTATTGATATAGTTATGTGTAATTGCTGTTTTTATTTCAGTATCCAATTGCATCCAATTACAAGCTAGGTGCTTGTAGAGATACATTGAAACATATTGCTCATTTTACATTTAAGCCATTGATTGAGCCATCTGTGTATTCCATAGCACCTTACTCCTTCGGTACTCTCCTTACAAAGGGTCTGATTTTATCAAATTATTTATATTACAGTAGTTCGTACCCCATTGGGCTTGGCACTGAAGATACATGTGGCAAGAGACAGTCCCCACCCCAACAAGCTTACAATTGAAATTGATAATGAAATTCTGTCATCCGCACGTTACAGATGGGGACATTGAGGCACAGAGAGTAAGGCCCAGATCCTTAATAGTATTGATGCTCCTATCTTCCATTGATTTCAAGGCGTATGCAATTGCCCAAAGTCATGGAGGTAGCTTGTAGCAAAACCTAGCTTTCCTGCATTCCCTTTGGGGGGGATTGTTGCATCTGTGAACTACAGTAATACAAATAGTAATACACCAATCAGTTCCTCAGATGCCCCAGAAACTGCTCAGACCCACTTTTATCTTGTGGGCAGGCTGCATTTTATAAACCCATCCACCAATACGAGTACATCACAGTTTGAACCTCTATTTCTTTCGGCCCTTCTTTACTAGATCTTTGGGAGAAAAGGCAATCTCTGTCTCTCTGGGGAGCACCTTTTTTCCAGGCTCAGCTAGCCCCATCCTCCTCAGTGAGGCTTCCTTCCTGGCTTTGATCAGGTTGTTCAGCTGAGGACTAATTAGTTCCTTACCTCCTCAGCCTCTCTTTCTGATTAGTTAATTATTCAGTCAGCCACTAGTGGGGGAACTAATTGAGGCTACAGTGATAAGAGTTTCAGAGTAACAGCCGTGTTAGTCTGTATTCGCAAAAAGAAATGGAGTACTTGTGGCACCTTAGAGACTAACCAATTTATTTGAGCATGAGCTTTCGTGAGCTACAGCTCACTTCATCAGATGTGACCCACCTGTTAGGTCCCAGCACTCTGTCAGAAGGCCCTTAACTGCAAGATCAGTCTTTTCCTCCCACTGTTCCATTAGGGATCTCCCTGCTGAGTAAAGTACTACTCAGCATAAGAAAGGGTGCCTGACCCTTACTTGTGTGTATGTGTACATGAGTGAAACCAGCATACAAATCCTGTTATTAAAATACACTGATAGGATGTTGCACTTCTACCGTGCTCTTCATCCTAGGATCTCTAAGCACTTCACAGACACATCACCTCTATGAGATAGGGAAATTAAGTGTGTTCCAATTCCTATTGACCTCCCTGGAGAAGGAGCAGGCCCATCAAGCTCATCCCCGCTACTCTCTACCCATCTGAAACTGCTTGGTGAAAAAGGACCAAACACGCTATAATTTAAAATAAAAATGCAGAGTTTTCAGGGTTTGTTTTTTTTTCTGGGAGGTGAAGTTTTGAGTAATTCGTACTTTATATAAGCTATTGCCCTAGCCTTCCTGATGCTATATTTGATGTGTACACACTTTGATTCCCCCCCCCCACCCCAACACATCCTTACTCTATAACATTTATGATGATATAATTAAAGGTCAGTTGCTGTGTTCATAAACTTTGATATTTCAGGGCTTTATAGCTCATCAAATCACATCCTGCTGACACCCACCTTGCAATTTATCAATCTGCAGCTTTTTTATTTTCTTTCTCCAAGTGGAATTGGACGATCTAAATTACGTTTTAGATTTAATGAAGTAAAAGATAGCGGGGATGATTTCAGGGGTTTTTTTCAGTCAGTTTATTATTGGGTAAATCACATTTTTGCTGGGAGTCCCAACCAGCAGACCACATGTACAGATGTGTTGCTCCACTTGTTCAAGTGTCAGGGAGGCTTGGGGAATATCTTACATCACGTCTATCCCTAGTGCAACAGACAACCCCAGAATAATAGCACAGTTAGTTTGTCCAGCTCATTTGAAGTGGGGCAGTGCCAAGATTCCCCAAGTTTCTTGTTCCTTCCCACCCACATGCACATTCCAGGGTGGGAGGGAGAATGACACAGTCCTCCTTACTCTGCTCTCTCCTGGCTTCAGGAACTCACAGTACGGGTTGCACACAGGCAAGTGAAGAGTTGTCATGGGTGAGAAAGCAAAGCCATGATTTGGCCCTATTTGTGTGGTTCACAGATACAACAATCAACGTATGTGTCTGTAGAGCACCTAGCCCCCTGCTGGCAACATATAGGTAATTACATTAAACACAAACTATGTAAAGAAGAACATTCAGGTTGCAAAGCCAATCACTCAAAAGTTAGGAAGTGCCAGAATTAAGATCGCTATGAAACTACAAACAACTAAAAAAGGGGTTTGTAATGGGAAAGTGTCAGTCAAACAGCTCTAGACTCTGCTACCAGCTCTACCTATAATAGTCTCGCTCCCACTTTACCATTCCTAATTACAGCTGTTGCATGATCATGAGATTTTCAGTCCCTTTTAGAATGCAGCCATAATACTGGGTTCTACAATCTAGCAGAGAAAGGTACAACACAATCCAGTGGCTGGAAGTTGAAGCTAGACAAATTCAGACCGGAAATAAAGCATATATTTATAATGGTGAGAGTAATTAACCATGGGAACAATTTACCAAGGGTCATGCTGAATACTCCAACGTTGGCAATTTTTAAATCAAAATTGGATATTTTCCCCTAGAAGATCTGCTCTAAGAATTATTTTGGGGAAATTGTATGTCCTGTGTTTCACAGGGGGTTAGACTAGATAATCACAATCATCTTCTAGCTTTGGAATCTATGGCCTCCTCCAGTAGAAAATATCAGTTTGCTTGTTCCCAGTGATCTATTTTCCTTTAATTTATTCTCAATTATCTTAATAAGGTCATTCATGAATTTAACCAAGTGATATCTTGTTTTTGTGTAATAGCTCATGAACACTACAGCTTCAACCATGTCAGAAGGGACCAGTCACAATGCAGCTCCCATTAATGCAGGTTCAAATGCAGTTCCACTACTGGAATGAGGATTAAGGATTAAATATGCAGTGAATCTGAAACCTACCAAATCTTTAGTGTTCAATTCACTGCACCTTCTCAAGTCACTCAAACAAGCGTCTTGTGCTTACTTTGTCCTGATGCACTCGACAGCTGGGCAATAGTGAAATGTGCTCTTGGGAAATCTGAAGGGGTTAAAAGATGGTTAAATTCCCATCTATGTTACATAATAGAACCAGATTGTACCTTGTTATGTGGGCAACACTATTGTAACTAGTCTCCCAAAGAGGTTGAAGTGATAGTTTGGGAAGATACAAGCATGGGAGTGAGAGATAGAATCAGTTTTTGCTGTCCCCCTTATAAGCCAAATCTGTGCTTCCTTTTTCAAACTTCTTTCTTTACATATGTGAAAAAGACAAATATCAGAATGGCAGATTTGGAAGAGTGGAAGAAATTGACATGTGGCAGATACATGAGAATTGCTATGGGGCCTTTATTTACATATAACTGGAACACATTCTTTATAACCTGAGGTGAAGAGAATAAAAGTGACATCTAAAAGGACCTTATCCATGGGCAGATTCCCAGCCACCTGCTGAACTTGTGCTACAGCCAGGAGAGATATCAGCCACTGTTGTTTTCAGCTGCCCAGATGACACTGATGGAAAAATCTGATTCAGAGATGGGATTGACTTTCAGACGACATGGATGGTCAAAATTTGCAGTTCCAAATCACCGAGAACGAGAATTCCACACACTGTAGCTGACTGAGAGGATGGGGCACACAACATGAAGAGAAACTAATGTAATGGTCATACCCATGGGGGACTTATTGATATTTAACAAATCTGTACCGGAGCTGGAGATTTAATAAAAAACCTTGCCCAGAAAATTTTACAGTCCAAATAGACTAGGCAGACAGAAGGGGGGTGGGGAAAGAGAGAACAGGAGAACAAAACAATTAAAGGATTTACATAAGGTATGATAGAAAGTCACTGGCAGAGCTAGGAATAGAGCCCATGTTTTCTGACTCTTATTCGAGTGCCCCATCTGCTGGACCAGGCTTGCATCTTTAGGGAGGATAATGCTCTTGGTTTCAATGCTGTTAAGTTAGAAATTAATTTAGCTCATCATGTCCAGGTGTAGATTGAAGTTGTCCACCTCCCACAGTGAGGGGTCTGGTATAAAAACTTAAATGGATAAAGTCTCTAATTTTGTTTCAACTGTCTCCATAAAAGTAAATGTTTTTACAAGATTTTATCAAGAAGTATTCCTAGGACCATTCTTTATATATTTCCACCTGAAGAACAGGACCACCTTAGTAAAGATCCATTTATTGAAAGTATAATTCTGGTGGGAGTGTGGGTATCTTAAGGACAACCTTCTCTTCTCTTCCGCAACCCACGAACACACCTAATTAAAAAACAAGCTCCAAATAACCAGACTGACCCTACATCTTCTGGGTTGAAATATCAACATATCAAATTGAGTTGAAGTTTAATTTGTTCTGAAGAAAAAATGTCAAAACTTTTTCCTTTGAACAGTTTTTAATTCAAACCTGTCAGAACTTTTCACTTTGTGTGAAATTTTAACATTTTTTTTAGGAATGAAATTTCTAAGTTCCACATGAAATTTGATTCCATTCTTTAATCAGCTGTAGAAACAACTGTGTTATTTATCAGATGGCTTGGCTTTGTAATTTACCCTATGGACCTCACCCTGATGTACATGTGTGAATAAATAATTTCAGAAATATTCAAGCAATCCTTTGCTATTGCCTAGGAAGCTAGCAGCCAATTCACTGAAGGAGTAAATTGATTAGTGATATGTTCTGCTGTGGCATACTTCAAATCTGAAGTGGTCACTGCACCTTAAATAGCTCTCTTAGGAGTCGTGGTAAACCACTTCCAGTAAACAGCAAACTGAAAATTGAACATTGGGGAGACATAACAGCAACTGTGATATTTTATCATCTCAGGTGTAGATACAGTAAGAACATTTTTTAAAAAAATACTCTATCAAAGACAAAATGTTTATTGGAGATATTGGGTTCTATTAAGTTTTTGTCAGGAATGAAGGGGAAAAGAGAGCACAAGCTGGTCTCTCCCCTGCATAGCCAGGTGGTTAGGGGCCTACCTACAATGTGCAAGACCTAGGTTCAAGTCACTACTCTACCTGGTTTAGAGCAATCTGAGATGAAAATCCTGGCGTTGAGCAGATACCTCAAATTTAGGTCTCCTACATCCTAGGCCATTCCTCTAAGCACCAGGCTACACATACCCCATTCCTCTTCCCAATCTAAACAGATCAGGTTTCATTCATGAACTGGACATTTTGACAATGCCATTAAAACACACACACACAAAACACTCGAGAAGTTTGGTTTTCACCCCAACAGATATGAAAACCTCCAGGATTACTACACAACAGAATTGCCACCCTCCTGTCAATTGTCCTCAGGACAGCTTTAATGGCTAGGGTAACATTTTATGGCTATTTCTCCTTCAAATCAGCTGTATTATATTTACTGCTTCTAGCCCATACAGCTCAGTCTACTAGGTGCCATAATGCAGAGCCAAGTTTAGCATCTTTAGATGATTTGTGAACTGTTTCTGCCACCTTCCAACCCTAAAGGACATCTGCCCACTCTGATTACTTTACATGGGGTTGCCTAGAAGACTTGGGGGAAGGTTCTTCATTCTTTTTGACATACCCAAAGATTAACTGGCTCTTAACTACTTTGTCTCATTGGTCTCTGACAAGAAGTACTTACTTATGAACTAGGAAGACCTGCCAGTCACAGATAGCATGAGAAAAAGAAAAAACAGATACAATAGATCTTAAAGACAGTACAGAGGTATTTAATTCACTAGCTATTGCACTCAGACCTCTTTTCTCATAAGCTTTCTATCAGTCCCAAGTTTACCTAAAGTCTTCTCCATTCTGAGGAACCTACAGCTCCTTTACCTAAACGATGCCTTTACGTAAACAAATGTGCCCAAAGTCACTACATTCTTTCCTAGGGGCTACCTCTCCTCACTCTGCTGACATACTGTGACCCAGTACTACTTTCCAAAGCACTCCTGCAGTAGTTCACCTTACTCTAATACCACCTCTCCTTCTACCCAGTGAGCTGTAAAAACCTGTTTTATAGGGTCCCAGACTCCTTCCACTCCCAGAATGCTTTACTAAAGGATAATAAGAGGCAGAGCTCCCTTCCCCTACTCCATTAGTGAGTAAGACCAGACTATACCTTAGTCTGTGGAAGGACAAACTGCCTAGAGCCTATTTCCTAGTAAGTTTAGTTTCTGAAAGAGTTTCTGTTTTTCCTACCCTAGTCTTTTGTTGTAACCCACTTCCATTTTCTCAGATTCACCAGTCTTGATTTTTCTTTGTTCATGCTGTGGTTTATTCTGTACTCCTCCTACATGGGGGAGATGCACCCCCTTTTCCTGATCTACTCTCTCTCTCTCTCTTTTTTCCTAAATTTCTTCTCAAACCCTGCTTCTACCACTATGCATGTAGAAAAACTAGCTAAATTATAACTAGCTGATATTTTCAGGACAACAAACATGAATCAGTGTCTGTCTAATTTTCTTTCTGCATTCTTTATTTGTTGCTTCTCATCTTAGATCATGAACTCTTTGAGGGAGGGCCTACGGTTTATCAATTTGGATATTGATTACAAAATTGTAAGTGCTATCATAACACAAAGTAATAGCCCTAATAATAGAGAGCTGGGTAACGTGTGGTGGAAAGTTTTAGGTTTCATCCTTCCTCCCTCCCTGCCTCTGAATGAATAGCTGGTTTTCCTGGGCTCTGTTTGCCATTGCCAATGTTTAGAAAAGTTTAGTGACTAACAGCTGTTCCTGTAGTCTGAAAACAGTCATGTGTATTCTCCTCCATATAAGTTAACATGTTTACAAAAATTAACTGATTAATAATCACAAGTTCTCTTTTAAGGTAGGTACCCATGTTTGAAAATGTGGACCTCTGAGACTTGACAAAGGCTACTGAGAAAGACGGTGATAAATCCAGGATTAATTATTTGTTCTCTAGCTTATGCTTTGTCTGACCATGCTGTCTCTTGGACTGTTGAACCATTGCAAGAAGTCACAGGTGTCAATGATTACACAGGGACAAAGTAGTGGAGAATTGGGCCCACTAATGTTAGGCACTTGAACCTGGGTGTAAGTTCACATCACTTTTACTCAGGGTAATTCTACTTGCTCCAATGAAGTCACTTCAGATTGGCAACAGTGTCCTGATTTAAGGTCTGAAGTCAGTTAGGTTTGAGTAGCTATCATGACAGCCTGGGCTTTCCATCCATTCAGCTGAAGTGAGTTGTGGCTGTTTTGGCTGATTCCAGCAATGATAGAACAGTCTTAGTAAATTCAGGATTTATCAAAATATTTTATGAAACTGCATGTCCATCGCCTCATATATGAAAGTTAACACTGCACTGGCAAAATACATTATTCAGCAGTAATAAACAAATCAGAATGAATAAAAAAATCCCCAAACTGAACCCTGTGGGGCTTCAGGAGTTTGATTCTGCATAAATGCTGTGAAACTATTTATGTGAACTCTGTTTATGCTTTGGTAGATAAATGTGGGACCCATTTATGTGCAATGGAAATAATTTCATCCCAAGGCTCAAGCTGTTGAGTGAAATGGAATGTGGTATAAAATGCTGCAGTGAGGTCTAAGGGAATGGGAATAAAGGGGGAAAAACCTTATCACAGATTTTCAGCAAACTATTTGTTAATTCTCCTGCTCTGAGAAGGCCAGACTCCCTGACTGAATATATTCCTACATCAAATTATGCTGCAGGTGAGCAGTGACCACACACACTGGGGAATTTAAGAATGGACAATGCAAAATGGCTAAGACAATATCGCCCAGTTTTTCAGAGCAGGCTTTTCAGAAAGGTCTTAACAATCATCAGCAAAAGATGTCAGTCATGCATCCCCAAAACCTAATTCAACCAGGGAGTTAGATTCGGTCTCTCTCACTCCATGAATAGTCCCATTGAAATAAATGTGACAACTTGCAAAAATAAGGTGCTCCTAAGCAGAAGAAAGGAGGACAGGGTCATATCTGTGGTTATTTTAGAGTACAACTTTTTATTTATTTATTTTTAACCCAGCCAATATGAATGTGTGTGAAGTTATCTCAAAAGTGTCTATAAGTCAGGTCAGCTTCATGAAGTGAGTATTTTCTGGGCAGCTTCAGAAATAAGTGGGTCATTTGGATTCTTCCTCATCTCATAGCTATTGTATTTACTGCATGTAGCGGGGTGGCTACCCTGCTCCTGAAATAGAAAGAGTTAAAAGCAGCCCTGGAGAGGGCTGTGGCTTGGGATGGCTGATTGGGGAAGCAGCTGCAGCTGGGCCATGCCCCAATCAGACCCCAGGTGGCCTGTACAAAAAGGCTGTGAGCCAGAGGCCCCAGGAGTCTCTTTCCAGGCTAGGAGAGAGCAGGGCCTGGCTGCCTGCCTGACAGGGTACTGAGGGTGGTTCAGGCTGGCAACTCCCTCGACTGTAGGGCCTGGTCCAAGGCCCATAGAGGTACTAGGAGGCAGAGGAAGGCAGCAGATCTGAACCCCCTTGCCTATGATGAGTGGCCTTTACACTGCAGTCTGTCTCAGGGAGCAGGGGCTTGGTGACGACTGGCAGTAGCCCAGACTGAGGCAAGGCAGGGACAGGGGGTTTGGGTCTCCCCTTCCTGGGGAACCCACGAGGCAGAGTGTGGGGGTACCACCAAGGGGCAGAACCCCTGAGAAAGGGGTACCAGGGTCTGTGAGGCACACAGGGGCCAGAGTTGTGCGGATCACCGGCCTGCAGAGGGCACTCCAGGCTGGAAAATTCCCTGCAAGATGAGCAGGAGGCACTGCCGGGTGAGTCCGGCTCCTTTACACTGCAGTTCAGGACAGGATGATTGTGGAACCATTTGTTGTTGTTGTTGTTGTTGTTCTGTATATCTGCAGCGCCTAACACAGCAGGGTCCTGGCCCAAGACTGGGGCTCCAAGGTGCTATTGATGATACAAATAATAATAAATATTATTCAGAAAGACATGTAACCCTATGCTTAATGTCAAGCACACGCTTAAGTGCTTCCCTGAATTTGAGGCCTAATATTTCTTTTGATGGCAGTTGAGTAAAGAACATCAGCATACGTTCTATTGACTTGCTTTATGCATCTCTCAGATTTTGCTGGAGCCACATAATATCTAGAAATCATTCGGTGGACACAGGAGAAAATAATGTCGAGAGTGCAAAAGCAAAAAGTCACTAAAGGAAGTTGCATGCCATTTAAAATACTTTTATGGGTTTCCTGCTGCAATTATTTCGACAGTTTGTTTCCAAATGTGGTACTAAGCTGTCATTCATTAATCTTAACAGTATTCGTGTGTCATCTCCATGCGTTTTAAGCAGATGAATGAAGTCACTAGATTGCAGTGTAAGGGAATTGGCCCATAACTGAATGGGAGTGAAACCTAGGGAACCAGATTGCACACCTACACTTCAATAAGCACCAAGTCAAACGGGTACTGAGCCCTGCCCCTAGTGTGTCTCTCCTCTGCTTTCCCTCCTCAGCCTCTGAGCAAAATCCCCAGCTAGTGAATATTGGCATAGTTCAATGCAGCTAAGCCAATTCACATAGTCCTCTGTTTCTATCCCAACTTTATTCCTCTCTCTGCCCCATTCACACCTGTCCCATCACTTCCAGGACAAAATTGACCAGAACTCCCCTTCTCCCTTAATGACTGACAGGAAGAAAGATATCCTTATATCTTTATAAGATATAGTGCGTGTTTGCTGGGAGGGCAGTGTGAGAGCCTGATCGAGTGCCTGATTGGCTGGTAGCCTACAGGGGGCGGGCACTGGGGCTGTCTGTTTCAGGGAAGCCTGGCTGTTTAAAAATAGCCAGAGCTTCGCAACCGGCTGAGCGGTGGGGAACAGCAGAGCAGCACACAGCAAGAGTTTGCCTGGGAGTTCGCCTGGAGTGAGCCCAGTGAGGCTTACATCTTGCCAACTTCTCTGAGGAAGCTCATAGTAGGAAGGTGATAAGGAAGGGGGTGTTCAGCTGTTGTGACCTGCACTGGATGTGCCATGTTTGTCTTTCTTCCACAGGACAGAAGCGACTTTGTCTGTACAAAGTGCAAGCTGCTCTCCATATTGGAAGAGAAGATTGAAGGTCTGGAGCAACAGATAACGACCCTGTGTTGCATACGAGAAACGGAGGATTTTCTGGACAAAAGTCAGGATATGCTTCTACGGGCACAAAGCTCTAAAGATTTGGAGCAGGTTGCACAGCGGAGCCAAGAGGCCAGTGAAGAAGCTTGGCAACATGTGACCTCAAGAAGAAGGGGGAATGTCCGGGTTCCAGCAACACAGACACAGGTAACTAACCGCTTTCATGTTCTCTCCACAGGTACCATTGCGGAGAGTGGACCAGATGATATGTCTGCGGGGAGAAAGCAGAAGAAGACTCCGCTGGTTGGAAGGCATGAGATGCACTGTCCTGAGATGGGGGCTTCCACGACCACCACTCCCAAGAGAAGGAGGCGGGTGGTGGTGGTCGGAGACTCTCTCCTCCTGGGGACTGAGTCATCTATCTGCCGCCCTGACCGGGAAAACCGAGAAGTCTGCTGCTTGCCGCCGGCTAAGATTCGCGATGTGACGGAGAGACTGCTGAGACTCATCAAGCCCTCGGATCGCTACCCCTTCCTGCTTCTCCACGTGGGCACCAATGATACTGCCAAGAATGACCTTGAGAGGATCACTGCGGACTACGTGGCTCTGGGAAGAAGGATAAAGGAGTTTGAGGCGCAAGTGGTGTTCTTGTCCATCCTCCCTGTGGAAGGAAAAGGCCTGGGTAGGGACCATCGAATCGTGGAAGTCAATGAATGGCTACGCAGGTGGTGTCGGAGAGAAGGCTTTGGATTCTTTGACCATGGGATGGTGTTCCATGAAGGAGGAGTGCTGGGCAGTGACGGGCTCCACCTTATGAAGAGAGGGAAGAGCATCTTTGCGAGCAGGCTGGGTAACCTAGTGAGGAGGGCTTTAAACTAGGTTCACCGGGGGAAGGAGACCAAAGCCCTGAGGTAAGTGGGAAAGCGGGATACCGGGAGGAAGCACAGGCAGGAATGTCTGTGAGGGGAGGGCTCCTGCGTCATACTGAGAATGGGGGGCAATCAGCAGGTTATCTCAAGTGCTTATATACGAATGTACAAAGCCTTGGAAACAAGCAGAGAGAACTGGAGGTCCTGGTGATGTCAAGGAATTATGACGTGATTGGAATAAGCGAGACTTGGTGGGATAACTCACATGACTGGAGTACTGTCATGAATGGTTATAAACTGTTCAGGAAGGACAGGCAGGGCAGAAAAGGTGGGGGAGTTGCACTGTATGTAAGGGAGCAGTATGACTGCTCAGAGCTCCGGTACGAAACTGCAGAAAAACCTGAGTGTCTCTGGATTAAGTTTAGAAGTGTGAGCAACAAGAGCGATGTAGTGGTGGGAGTCTGCTATAGATCACCGGACCAGGGGTATGAGGTGGATGAGGCTTTCTTCCGGCAGCTCGCAGAAGCTACTAGATTGCATGCCCTGGTTCTCATGGGTGACTTTAATTTTCCTGATATCTGCTGGGAGAGCAATACAGCGGTGCATAGACAATCCAGGAAGTTTTTGGAAAGCGTAGGGGACAATTTCCTGGTGCAAGTGCTAGAGGAGCCAAATGGGGGGGAGCTTTTCTTGACCTGCTGCTCACAAACTGGGAAGAATTAGTAGGGGAAGCAAAAGAGGATGGGAATCTGGGAGGCAGTGACCATGAGTTGGTTGAGTTCAGGATCCTGACACAGGGAAGAAAGGTAAGCAGCAGGATACGGACCTTGGACTTCAGGAAAGCAGACTTCGACTCCCTCAGGGAACAGATGGGTAGGATCCCCTGGGGGACTAAGATGAAGGGGAAAGGAGTCCAGGAGAGCTGGCTGTATTTCAAGGAATCCCTGCTGAGGTTACAGGGACAAACCATCCCAATGTGTTGAAAGAATAGTAAATATGGCAGGCGACCAGCTTGGCTTAACAGTGAAATCCTAGCGGATCTTAAACATAAAAAAGAAGCTTACAAGAAGTGGAAGGTTGGACATATGACCCGGGAAGAGTATAAAAATATTGCTTGGGCATGTAGGAATGAAATCAGGAGGGCCAAATAGCATCTGGAGCTGCAGCTAGCGACAGATGTCAAGAGTAACAAGAAGGGTTTCTTCAGGTATGTTGGCAACAAGAAGAAAGCCAAGGAAAGTGTGGGCCCCTTAATGAATGAGGGAGGCAACCTAGTGACAGAGGATGTGGAAAAAGCTAATGTACTCAATGCTTTTTTTGCCTCTGTCTTCACTAACAAGGTCAGCTCCCAGACTGCTGCGCTGGGCATCACAACATGGGGCATAGATGGCCAGCCCTCTGTGGAGAAAGAGGTGGTTAGGGACTATTTAGAAAAGCTGGACGTGCACAAGTCCATGGGGCCGGACGAGTTGCATCCGAGAGTGCCAAAGGAATTGGCGGCTGTGATTGCAGAGCCATTGGCCATTATCTTTGAAAACTCGTGGCGAACGGGGGAAGTCCCAGATGACTGGAAAAAGGCTAATGTAGTGCCAATCTTTAAAAAAGGGACGGAGGATGATCCTGGGAACTACTGGCCAGTCAGCCTCACCTCAGTGATCAGGAACAGTCAGCATGGATTCACCAAGGGAACGTCATGCCTGACTAATCTAATCGCCTTCTATGATGAGATTACTGGTTCTGTGCATGAAGGGAAAGCAGTGGATGTATTGTTTCTTGACTTTAGCAAAGCTTTTGACACGGTCTCCCACAGTATTCTTGTCAGCAAGTTAAAGAAGTATGGGCTGGATGAATGCACTATAAGGTGGGTAGAAAGTTGGCTAGATTGTTGGGCTCAACGGATAGTGATCAATGGCTCCATGTCTAGTTGGCAGCCGGTGTCAAGTGGAGTGCCCCAGGGGTCGGTCTGGGGGCCGGTTTTGTTCAATATCTTCATAAATGATCTGGAGGATGGTGTGGATTGCACTCTCAGCAAATTTGCAGATGATACTAAACTGGGAGGTGTGGTAGATACGCTGGAGGGCAGGGATAGGATATAGAGGGACCTAGACAAATTGGAGGATTGGGCCAAAAGAAATCTGATGAGGTTCAATAAGGATAAGTGCAGGGTGCTGCACTTAGGACAGAAGAACCCAATGCACAGCTACAGACTAGGGACTGAATGACTCAGCAGCAGTTCCGCGGAAAAGGACCTAGGGGTGACAGTGGACGAGAAGCTGGGTATGAGTCAGCAGTGTGCCCTTGTTGCCAAGAAGGCCAATGGCATTTTGGGATGTATAAGTAGGGGCATAGCGAGGAGATCGAGGGACGTGATCGTCCCCATATATTCGAAATTGGTGAGGCCTCATCTGGAGTACTGTGTCCAGTTTTGGGCCCCACACCACAAGAAGGATGTGGATAAATTGGAAAGAGTCCAGCGAAGGGCAACAAAAATGATTAGGGGTCTGGAACACATGACTTATGAGGAGAGACTGAGGGAACTGGAATTGTTTAGTCTGTAGAATAGAAGAATGAGGGGGGATTTGATAGCTGCTTTCAACTACCTGAGAGGTGGTTCCAGAGAGGATGGTTCTAGACCATTCTCAGTGGTAGAAGAGGACAGGACAAGGAGTAATGGTCTCAAGTTGCAGTGGGGGAGGTTTAGGTTGGATATTAGGAAAAACTTTTGCACTAGGAGGGTGGTGAAACACTGGAATGAGTTACCTAGGGAGGTGGTAGAATCTCCTTCCTTAGAGGTTTTTAAGGTCAGGCTTGACAAAGCCCTGGCTGGGATGATTTAATTGGGGATTGGTCCTGCTTTGAGCAGGGGGTTGGACTAGATGACCTCCTGAGGTCCCTTCCAACCCTGATATTCTATGATCCTTTCCCCTACCCTCCCAAGTTCCAATAAACCAAACAACTGGTATCTGCTGTAGAGAAGACCAGACTGTGTTCATCATCAAGACTCTTCCCATGTCCCATCCCAACCTGGTGTTGCTGACTCACATGATTTACTTGTTTTCTCATAGCCTGGAGTCCTGTGGCTTCATGCTTCCATTTAAAATAATAATGAAAAAGTTTCTAACCTTCATGGTGGCAGAGAGAAGCTTGAAAATGTGTTCCAAGTGCCCACTAAAGGCTCAGAAGCCAGAAAGCAAATAAAAAGAACTGCATTTGAGCTCTTTGAGGGACTGACTCATGATTTTGGGAAGGCTGAGATTGGCAGTGCTGCTTAACACTTATTAGATACCTGAGGATCCTTTGTCTGGGAGCCACAGGCTCAGGGTGTGTCCGTTTTGAGATCTGTTGCAATGTGTTCTGAGATGTGCCAAAACGTGAAGGCCCATAGAGTGTGAGACTCAAAAATGCAAGCATATGTACTGACATCACAGTGCTATTCTCTTTATCCTTACTTCTCTGAAGAATTGTGGACTCTGTGGAATAACTTATTTTATGCCCCAAGGAGGATTGTGGCTTGACCTACCAATGCCAGCCCCACTTGCTTTTGACCAAAGCAGGGGGAAACTTCCCTCCTGTCAATCATCCTGAGTGAATGGGCTCCCACCAGAACCAACTTGTTCATTTTCCCATCTTAGTGATGAACTCCTCCCCTCAACTGAGTGCTAATGCCTTGAACATAGGTGGATAAGGCAAAACTACTTATGATGGTGGACTTCGCTTTGGATCCATCCCCAGATGATGCTATTTTAGGGTGTAGTTTTTTTAAGCCCATAAAGTGTCCTTGCATTGATGTGTGGTGGAACTGTGCATGAAAACAACATCTCCCTTATGCATAGCAGACATCTGCAAAGATGGAGTAGCATAAGATGCTCTCTTTCAAAACCATTGAAAGATTCGGTATCTTAGAGCTCTCCCTCATTATTTGGTACATCCCTGATGTTTAGACTAAAATGATCTACAGCTCTGCTCCATCTGGTGGTAGTAGTTTTGTACTGTGATGGAAAATGTGAAAAATAATTATGGAGTTCAATATAAAGGAAATTTTTTTGAATCATTATTCACAGCAGCCATGACATATGGCTCTGAGCCTTTGCCACTGTTGTATCTTAGTCTGGCCTTGATTTTTGTTCCTCTGTCCCTGTTCTGTGTGCATTCATGTGTCACAGGCTTACCAGCTAGACAGTGATGCTTTTTGTACAATTAGCTTGGAATCACAAGGGCATGACGGCACTGGCAACTGAAGAAAGAGCATTCAAGAAAGAGGCAAATATAACATACAACCAAAGGGAAGAAAACCTGAAGGGAGAAATAATGTTGAGGAAAATATTCATTGCACAAGTCTAGAAAATCCCTGTGGTCTTCAATCTCTGGAGGGATGGTGCAGATGTTTGATCTCACATTGAACACACAAAACCAGTAGTACAATTTCACCAGAGATTTAACTCTCACAGTGTGGGATTCAACTAAATATTTATTTCAGGTTATTAAATAAGGGCTCCCCCATTTCACTTCTTCCAGCAGCTGTCTTATCTGTCAATTTCAATCTGTTCTCATAATATACAAGGTTATAAACATCAACTCAGATCTTCAGATGTTATAAATCAGCATAGCTACACTGATTTCAGTTGGCACCATGACTATTTACACCAGCTGAGGGTCTGGCCCACTGATTCAGAGCTTGTAAGGCCAGAAGGGACTATTGTGATCCTCTAGTCTGACTTCTAATTATAGCTGCCGATCTTTCATATGGTTTATAAGATAAACAATTCACTTGTTTCTTCTTTCCAAGACAGTTTCCAGGAGTTACAATTCTGAGATTATTCCTTAGAGTGACTATATCAAAAAGTTTTGTTTTATTAAAGTTATTATCAAAAATAATATCTATAATATCACTCACAAAACCTCCATATCACCTGTAGGCAAACGCTCTTCACAAAGTCATCCTCGTCCTCAAAGGAAGCGTACACAACACTTCAAAAGGTGAGCCTAGGAGTTTAAATTCATAACTTTGTTAGAAGCTAAAAATCATGTACATAATAAAATTACTGTGTCTATGGCTCATTACAACAGTCTATATAACCTACTACCCCTCCTTTGTCCTATGATTGCAGAGGTGCTAACTACTCACTTCTCCTTAAATGCACCTTAGAACATGTTAACTCCATATGCTAAACAATCTGTTCCACCTTGCCTTTAGCTGTGGCACTTGAAGTACCTTTCCCAGACTTGAAGAAGAGCTCTGGGTGGCTCAAAAGCTTGTCTCTGTCACCAACAGAAGTTGATCCTATAAAGGATATTACCCCATCCACCTTGTCTCTTTTTAAAATATTTTTAAGACTGTTAGATATGGCACATTGTACTTTTGAAAAGAAAGCAACACCTGTGATAGCTGTTTGTATTTTTACCATTATACCATTTTTAGCACAAACTGAGTGAAGTACTGCAAGGACTTAGCATGACCAATTTCATTTGACAAAGCTTTTTGCAATGAAATAGCAAAAAGCTCATCTGGGGAGCAAATCTGTTTGCAGCTCTTAAGAACCAAGCAAAAGAAAAGAGAAGAAATCAGCAAGGGGGAAAAAATCCTTTCTGGAAGAAGAAGGAAAAAGTGTCCTCTTTAATACAACTGATTAGCTCAAACATTCTAGAAAGGGTTAGAACAAGTGCCAGTTCTCTAGGGAATTAATGTATCACTGCAGTTAGCAAGCTAAGAAAGTGGCTTTGAGATTGAATTAAAAGTACAGTGGCAAACCACTTAAGCAAAATGATTTTAGAACTTCCTAATGCCCTTTAGTTGTTTTGACATTCAGGATCAGATTTTTTTATGCAATAGGATGCACAATGATGTTTTTCACTATGGTACTTTGTGTCTATGTGACGGATTTTCTCCCTGGCATTCTTATTTTACCAACAATTTTCATTGGGAAACGTGAAGTATTCAAACACAACGGTTTTCCCATAAGCATCTTCATTTTGAAACCAGTTTTGACAGAAAATTTTCAAAGAGCTCTAACTCGCACTTTATTTTTCAGTTGCGATATTTTACAATATCTGACTTTTTTACTTTGACATGATTATTCTTGGGTGTGGTACGGCAGACTCTAGGAACCCGAATCACTGACCAGAACTCCATTGTGATAGGTGGAGTACAACTGTGGAACAGAAAGATGATCCCTGCTCCCAAGAGCTTCCAGTCTAAGTGATTAGCCAATCAAGCTCCCAATAAAGGTGTCGGTTTCATTTTAGAACTGAAGAACCTGAAATGCAAACTTCACATTTTGACCAGAACTTTCTCAGGTGAGGGTGGTTTGATCCATTGACTTTGTTCAGACCTAGCTGAAATGTACGATCATTCGTTCATATTTGCATAGTTCCCAAAGGCCCCATCAGAATCAGGGCCTCATTTTGCAAAGGACTCACCTGGCCAAGAAAACACCAGGGGAAATTCTATGCTGTGCCTTTAAGAGCTGAAGTAGGGACCTATTCAAAGGGGGGACAGGGCGGTGATGCTAATATGGTGGTAAGACACCCTTGTGCCTTCCTGATTCTGGGCTGTGTCAAGGGCTGAAGCCATCCCTGCCATAAAGCGTGTTTAATGGCTGTCTAAGTTAAGCTACAGGAGTTTTCCCTAGTTTGGCCTTCGTGTAGCAATGTTGCCTAGAATATCCACAGCACTGTGGCTGCACCCCAGCATGCCCATTCCCCTGACCATCCTTCCCCCCCACCCCCAGCATGACTTCTCTGCTCGGGCTTCCAAGGAAGTCCTCAGAGAGGAATTCTACCATGGTTGCATTGGGGCTTTTATAGTCCCGTTGTGCTGCTCCAGCCTAGTATAGAGGCTGAAGCAGGGGTGAGATGCTGCCACAGTGTTTTCCCTGAAGAGATTAAACCTTAATTTTAAGGCAAGGCAAGAACAAAATGGCTGTGTTAAACAAGAGGCAGGACAAGGATAACGGCTGTGAGTTCACAGAATGGCATAAGTTAGCCAGGTGCACAACCTGGTGGTTGAAGATCATTTAAAAAGCTTCGCTGTTTTTCACCCCAGCCTAGCCCGTCCTCGGCTGACTGATGCCTAATGTGCAGTTTCATGTGGAACTGATGTGAAGCCGAGTGAAAAGTCACAGGTTTCAAATCAAGATTTGTTTTGCATTTTGTGTTAGAACCTGACACTCACAGGAATACGCAGCCAAATGACTCCATACCACCTCCTGTGAGGGGAAAAATGCAGAGTTGTGGATGGCTGTACCTTGGAGAATTTGATAACAAAATGGCTAGATATCACAGGAATTCAAATGATGATATATGCACGGCCTGCAGGCTTCATGCACCCTCTGTATGTAACACAGAGAAAACTGATCTCCAAAAATCTCATTTCATAAGCAGCATTCAGAGAAAGGACACACATTGTACCAACCCCATGGCACACCGTTTACTGCTACTGTTTATAGATGAGAAGATTTGACTTCCCTACCAGTTTGCCATGGTCAAATGTACCCAAATCTAACCCACGTTAGATTAAATACATAGGATTTAGCAGGACTACATTTTTTTGAACTCGGGACCTTTAAGTTCACACCCATAGCATCCACGTGGGAAGTTACAGTGCAGCACTTACATGTGCTTTGCTATTTACACCTCCAAAGTCTGAACTGTGGGGCAGTGTAGAGACATCCCTCAGGTTTGTCTACACTTCGCTTAAAAACCCTGTGGTACCAAATCTCAGAGTTGACTCAGGCTCACGGGGCTCAGGTTGTGGGGCTAAAAATTATGGTGTAGATGTGTAGGGTCCAGCTGGAGCCTCAACTCTGAAATCCTGTAAGTGGGGGAGGGTCTCAGAGTCCAGGCTCCAACCCAATCCCAAATGTCTACACTGCAATGTTTAGCCCCACAAGCAAAAGTCAGCTGATCTGGGGCAGCCGCAGTCATGCCATAGGTCTTTATTGCTATGTAGGCCAAGCAAGCTCCCATTTGTTGCATGACTTAACTTTTATGCTAATTATGCAAGAATAGCAAGTGATTAGAAGACTGAAATCACAACAGTAGGCAACACTGAGGAGGACTGGGAATTTTAGTGTAAATACCTTGACATATAGTCAATTAACTCTTAATGCTGACAAATGTAAAGTGTTGAATGTTGGGTTGCAAAGCAACAGCAAGCAGTAAATAAACCAAACTGAACTTAAATCAGAAAACTGTACAAAGGACCTTGATGTTCTAACTAGGTTGTCTGATCTGACTTCACATCAGCTATAGCTGGCCAATTTTGTGAAGGATGAGTGCATGTTTAGTTCATGGGATTGGTTGGAGAGTTGGGGAGTACTACGGCCAAGAGGTTAAAAATAAGAAAGTGCTGAAATAAGCTCCTCATTTTGTCAAAGTGGCCAGTGAAAGTGAACTAAGGAGACAAGGTGGGATAAGTAATTGGAACAGCTAAAATGGGGAAATCCAGTGCATTTGTAGAGAGAAGATCACAGAGGCTCGGAGACTTCAGTTTTTAAAGTGTCTGTCTAAGGTATAAGTAAGCATACTCCACAATATAGTTTATTTTGATCTGAGCTGACACCACTTCAGCTCTTGTCTCTCAACAACATACCCAGCCACTGTAATTCTCATTGTGTCTTCCCCTTGGTCTCTCTGATCATCTGCATGTTCACCTCCAGCTCCACGTTAAGACTCTGCTCTTGCCAGGTACAACATGCAAAAGAGATTGCCCCTCCTGCACAGAGTTCCACTGAAATCATGGCGTGTCAGTGGGCACCAGAATCAGTCCGTGCATTGTACATTGCAGGAACAGGGACTAACCAAGTAAGTGAGATACTGGCTGAGTACTTGGTTCTGTGATGTTCTCACTGGTGACAAGGAAGAGAACAATAGAGATGTGTGTGAGTCTTGACACTGATAATCAGGGCTGCAATCCTTTAAATTTATAGGCACCAGATTTTTTAAATGGTATGTTACATAAAAATGACAGAGGATGATAATAGAACTTTATTTAATCTTAGTGTAGTCCCCCCCTTCCTATTCACTGGCCCAGTATGAGATTGTTCAAGATAAGGGAAGCCTGTCTTGCGACTTTTTACAGAAGTTTGGGAAACTGAGAATGAGGCTTCTTTGTGTGCTCTCTGTTGTATGCCTGTGTGTGTTCACCTCAGACCAGACCCACTCAGACAATCCACCGGGAACAAGGCTTTATTCCTTAAAGAACATAGAACAGGATTGCAGTCCTGCAGCCTCCTCTCTGCATGCCTGCTACGTGCTCCCAGTTCAGTCAGTGCTGAGACCTCCTCCTGGGAGAGCAGAGGGCATCCTGGCAGGAACCAGGAAGTTCTCCCAATATGTCGCAGTTTGTAGTCCACAACTTGTCATTTCCTGGGCTGCTGCTGAAGCACACTGGACCTTTGGCTACATTAGATAGGGGCTAAGTTTTCAATTACATGAAAATTTTCACAGAAAGTATCTGCTTTCCTCCAACTTGTAATATATAATTGTAACAATGTTCAGTTTTGGGCTTTTTGTTGAATTATGAAAAGTCAAAACTTTTTGCAAGGTCTGGAGAACTTCTGAGGGGATGGAAAGAGCTGGGGAACACAGGAGCACTATGGAAGGCTGTTAGATTTACACTCAGATTATGTCTACACTGCATTCTATTTTTGGAGTCGTGTAGAATATGTATTCAACTGGCCTCCCTATCAGGGCTTTAAGTAGCAATGTAGATGGTGAGGACATGACCTAGGCTAGTGGGTACATATCCATACCTTTCAGGTGTGTCCATACTCTAAGCACATACCCTACATAGTTCTCTACTCACCCAAGTTGTGCCTTCCTGTTTACACTGCTGTTTTTAACAGCATAGTATCCTGCTGCCTACCTACAGCTAGAGTCTTTCCCCCACTATAGAGAAAGACTTCAGCAGTGGGGAGTTGCCTTCAGTTGAACTCTCATTTTATTTCCTGAATGACAGGGTTTGCATAATTATAAATGCTATTTTTTCCCCAAGGAAAGAAATATAATATGAGGAAGAATAGTCTCCTCGATACCCTTAAAATATTCCAAATGCTTCAAAGAGAAGGAAGCAAAGATGCTCTATATATCTTTTCAGAAACACAGCCCATGCTTTTCTTTGCTTGAATTTCTACTTTGATGTTTAAAGACATAGGTAAAATTGGGAAATAAGATTAAACCCACCAAGGGTCTAAATAGGTTTAATTCCAAAACCAATATTTGAATCGGTCTTTTAAAGGGTTGGATAGGAACTCACTTGAGTGTTGTAATTTAAGCCTTTCTTTACCAATGTAAACAAAATACGCTGTAACCGATTACTAACGTTCATTTTATTGGATCACAAATTGTGTTCATCAATAAAATGATGAGGCTAAAACCATAAAATTTCTAAAAGGAAATGCACATTTAGATTTTGGGGAAAACTTCCTTGTTTGTAAACATCCAAACAACCTGGTACCATACCTGAAATCTAGACAATCATTAGAGACATTTGCTAGAAAGTACATTTACATAAGGGTTTTCCTTTGAAGGTTCCCAGATTTTAGGATTAGAAATACATAACTGTCTCTTGCCATCATATACAATAATCAACAGAATAGTAATCATATGGTCGTCCTCTTTAAGAGTTGGTGACAAATACAAATTCCTTTCTTATAACAAGGTCTGAAATTTTGAATTAAGTAAAGTACATGCATAAATACGTAACTCATTTAGTACATATCTTATTTGTAAGAAAGTATTCTTACATGTGAAAGAGTTTATCATTAAGATACTAGTATAAGTGACTATTAGTGTTGAAAAGCATGTTCACATACTATTCAATATAGGAATTATACAGAAATTATAAGTGTAAGGTCATGCATTTAGGGATTAATAACAAGAATTTTAGTTATAAGCTAGGGACACATCAACTAGAAGTAACGGAGGAGGAAAAGGACCTTGGAGTATTGGTTGATCATAGGATGACTATGAGCTGCCAATGTGATATGGCTGTGAAAAAAGCTAATGTCGTCTTGGGATGCATCAGGAGAGGTATTTCCAGTAGGGATAAGGAGGTTTTAGTACCGTTATATAAGGCACTGGTGAGACCTCACCTGGAGTACTGTGTGCAGTTCTGGTCTCCCATGTTTAAGAAGGATGAATTCAAACTGGAACAGGTACAGAGAAGGGCTACTAGGATGATCCAAGGAATGGAAAACTTGTCTTATGAAAGGAGACTCAGGGAACTTGGCTTGTTTAGCCTAACTAAAAGAAGGCTGAGGGGAGATATGATTGCTCTCTATAAATATATCAGAGGGATAAATACCAGAGAGGGAGAGGAATTATTTAAACTCAGTACCAATGTGGACACAAGAACAAATGGATATAAACTGGCCACTAGGAAATTTAGATTAGAAATTAGACGAAGGTTTCTAACCATCAGAGGAGTGAAGTTTTGGAATAGCCTTCCGAGGGAAGTAGTGGGGGCAAAAGATCTATCTTGCTTTAAGATTAAACTCGATAAGTTTATGGAGGAGATGGTATGATGGGATAACATGGTTTTGGTAATTAAATATTCATGGTAAATAGGCCCAATGGCCTGTGATGGGTTTTAGATGGGGTAAGATCCAAGTTACCTGGGAAAGAATTCTGTAGTATCTGGCTGATGAATCTTGCCCATATGCTCAGGGTTTAGCTGATCGCCATATTTGGGGTCGGGAAGGAATTTTCCTCCAGGGCAGATTGGAAGAGGCCCTGGAGGTTTTTCGCCTTCCTCTGTAGCATGGGGCACGGGTCACTTGCTGGAGGATTCTCTGCTCCTTGAGGTCTTTAAACTACAATTTGAGGACTTCAATAGCACAGATATAGGTGTGAGGTTTTTTTTGTAGGAGTGGTGGGTGAAATTCTGTGGCCTGCGTTGTGCAGGAGGTCAGACTAGATGATCATAATGGTCCCTTCTGACCTAAATATCTATGAAGAAACTAAGAATAGTGAATATAATATTAGAAGACATTAACTTTTGTTTGTATTAGTAATGTTTATGAAGTTGCCTGGAATATCCAGAGCACTCTGAATATTTGGAAGTAGGATATTAATTTTACAATAGGCCCTGAAAGCTGTTTGAAATGAGAATCAAACTGGGATATAAAACCTTCCCATGCTTGAAGGCAGGATGGGATAAATTCTCCTCACATTAAAAGTATTAGTAAGAAGCATGAAGAAGAAACCTGAAACTTCAAGAAAATAACACCCAATTTACTACATAAGACTGCTAATTCTTCTTACCACCCTTAAATATTTTAACAGAAAATAGAACTAAAGAGGTCTCCAAATGATGCTGCTATTTGGCATTATCGATTAAAACATATAATAAGAATTAAAGAATTCCAGGAAGAACTGAAATCATGTGAAAAAGATAACTCTTCTGATGCTTGCATGCCACCTGCTTCATGGGTAATAAGAATGCAATAACACCTGACCTGCCTAAATGATGGATTTGTCACCTGTCACTGAAGATGGGTCATCCCCCCACAATTTGTGATGTCCAATGATAAGGTGCCATTTTTTTTTTAAAGAGACGCTTCCGGGGAATAGGCCAAATTATCAATGCAGCTGAAGGAAAGAAAGATGCATAAAAAGATTCCTGGCCATATATGTGTGGTAGCGGCATCTCTTAAAGATCAAAAGATCCTGAGTGCAGAGTCATCTTGAGCCAATCCAAAGAGGGCCCATCCTCTTCCAACAAGGCATGATCAGTCATTTGATTCTCCTCTCCAGAGAGGAGGAGTGATATTTTTCTTTAAGGATCCTTTATGGACAACAACCATTGGTGTTTGGGATTTTGAGTCCAGCAACCAAACATAAACCCACCTTAAGAAAGAGATGCTTTCCTGAAGATCAAAGATGCAAAGTAGAAACCATCAATCCATGAAAAGACTCCAAAAACAGCTGAGTTAGGGGTGAGACTGTTCCACTCTATTTAAAATGTAGAAGAATTGGGAAAAATCAACATTTACAGCTAAACAACTCCACAGGGAAATTCTGTGCTTCAAAAGAAGACTGAAAATATTCTCTCTACTATTGAACGAATTGGAATTCATATATTGTGCTGGTAGGACATAAATGTGACAGATTGCAACCCCACGTAATATCTTTGGGGACCATTGTATTAAATTTATGAATGTCTTATCTAGGACTTTGCTCTAATCCATAGAATCATAGAATCATAGAATATCAGGGTTGGAAGGGACCCCTGAAGGTCATCTAGTCCAACCCCCTGCTCGAAGCAGGACCAATTCCCAGTTAAATCATCCCAGCCAGGGCTTTGTCAAGCCTGACCTTAAAAACTTCCAAGGAAGGAGATTCCACCACCTCCCTAGGCAACGCATTCCAGTGTTTCACCACCCTCTTAGTGAAAAAGTTTTTCCTAATATCCAATCTAAACCTCCCCCACTGCAACTTGAGACCATTACTCCTCGTTCTGTCATCTGCTACCATTGAGAACAGTCTAGAGCCATCCTCTTTGGAACCCCCTTTCAGGTAGTTGAAAGCAGCTATCAAATCCCCCCTCATTCTTCTCTTCTGCAGGCTAAACAATCCCAGCTCCCTCAGCCTCTCCTCATAAGTCATGTGTTCTAGACCCCTAATCATTTTTGTTGCCCTTCGCTGGACTCTCTCCAATTTATCCACATCCTTCTTGTAGTGTGGGGCCCAAAACTGGACACAGTACTCCAGATGAGGCCTCACCAATGTCGAATAGAGGGGGACGATCACGTCCCTCGATCTGCTTGCTATGCCCCTACTTATACATCCCAAAATGCCATTGGCCTCCATGAGGGAGGATTACCACGACTCCTCCAGAAATTATAAAAACCTGATGCTTGGGATACGGGGGGTGATTAAGGTGAGCCACTAAGACTGTAAATGGCTCCATAGAGAACACCCCTGGGATAGTTTGCATATACTGGTTCAAACTGGATTTTCCAAAGACCAAGAGACAAAATACAAACTTGGGACATATAAAGGCTAAACTTAAACAGGAGATTCATGTACAAGAATCTTTAAACTGTGCTTATTTGTGGAGTTGTTTGTTTGTTACCTCTTGTTCTATTGTCCTGCTAAAACTCATCCCTATATTTAAATACTACTGAAAATTTATTTGCAAGACAGTGGCATTTTGTAATACTATCAGTCTACCTGTTTCAGCAGCTAGGTAGTATATGCCTGTGTGAGGGTAGAAACTTCAGGTCTCTTTCCATTCACAACAGCTGCATGGTATTTGACTGACAAGAAAGAATACCTTACAATGCCTAACCTTCTTTATATGTGTAGTCTGGAAACACCAAAATACCCTTCTACACTGATGGACTGTTCTGTATATCAGCTTTAGAATCATAGAATCATAGAATATCAGGGTTGGAAGGGACCCCACAAGGTCATCTAGTCCAACCCCCTGCTCGAAGCAGGACCAATTCCCAGTTAAATCTTCCCAGCCAGGGCTTTGTCAAGCCTGACCTTAAAAACCTCTAAGGAAGGAGATTCTACCACCTCCCTAGGTAACGCATTCCAGTGTTTCACCACCCTCCTAGTGAAAAAGTTTTTCCTAATATCCAATCTAAACCTCTCCCACTGCAACTTGAGACCGTTACTCCTCGTTCTGTCATCTGCTACCATTGAGAACAGTCTAGAGCCATCCTCTTTGGAACCCCCTTTCAGGAAGTTGAAAGCAGCTATCAAATCCCCCCTCATTCTTCTCTTATGCAGACTAAACAATCCCAGCTCCCTCAGCCTCTCCTCATAAGTCATGTGTTCCAGACCCCTAATCATTTTTGTTGCCCTTCGCTGGACTCTCTCCAATTTATCCACATCCTTCTTGTAGTGTGGGGCCCAAAACTGGACACAGTACTCCAGATGAGGCCTCACCAATGTCGAATAGAGGGGAACGATCACGTCCCTCGATCTGCTCGCTATGCCCCTACTTATACATCCCAAAATGCCATTGGCCTTCTTGGCAACAAGGGCACACTGCTGACTCATATCCAGCTTCTCGTCCACTGTCACCCTAGGTCCTTTTCCGCAGAACTGCTGCCTAGTCTGTAGCGGTGCATGGGATTCTTCCGTCCTAAGTGCAGCACCCTGCACTTATCCTTATTGAACTTCATCAGATTTCTTTTGGCCCAATCCTCCAATTTGTCTAGGTCCTTCTGTATCCTATCCCTCCCCTCCAGCGTATCTACCACTCCTCCCAGTTTAGTATCATCCGCAAATTTGCTGAGAGTGCAATCTACACCATCCTCCACATCTTTTATGAAGATATTCAACAAAACCGGCCCCAGGACCGACCCCTGGGGCACTCCACTTGACACCGACTGCCAACTAGACATGGAGCCATTGATCACTACCCATTGAGCCCGACAATCTAGCCAGCTTTCTACCCACCTTATAGTGCATTCATCCAGCCCATACTTCCTTAACTTGCTGATAAGAATACTGTGGGAGACCATGTCAAAAGCTTTGCTAAAGTCAAGAAACAATACATCCACTGCTTTCCCTTCATCCACAGAACCAGTAATCTCATCATAAAAGGCGATTAGATTAGTCAGGCATGACCTTCCCTTGGTGAATCCATGCTGGCTGTTCCTGATCACTTTCCTCTCATGCAAGTGCTTCAGGATTGATTCTTTGAGGACCTGCTCCATGATTTTTCCAGGGACTGAGGTGAGGCTGACTGGCCTGTAGTTCCCAGGATCCTCCTTCTTCCCTTTTTTAAAGATTGGCACTACATTAGCCATTTTCCAGTCATCCGGGACTTCCCCCGTTCGCCACGAGTTTTCAAAGATAATGGCCAATGGCTCTGCAATCACAGCCGCCAAGTCCTTCAGCACTCTCGGATGCAACTCGTCCGGCCCCATGGACTTGTGCACGTCCAGCTTTTCTAAATAGTCCCTAACCACCTCTATCTCCACAGAGGGCTGGCCATCTCTTCCCCATTTTGTGATGCCCAGCGCAGCAGTCTGGGAGCTGACCTTGTTAGTGAAGACAGAGGCAAAAAAAGCATTGAGTACATTAGCTTTTTCCACATCCTCTGTCACTAGGTTGCCTCCCTCATTCATTAAGGGACCCACACTTTCCTTGGCTTTCTTCTTGTTGCCAACATACCTGAAGAAACCCTTCTTGTTACTCTTGACATCTCTTGCTAGCTGCAGCTCCAGGTGCGATTTGGCCCTCCTGATATCATTCCTACATGCCCGAGCAATATTTTTATACTCTTCCCTGGTCATATGTCCAACCTTCCACTTCTTGTAAGCTTCTTTTTTATGTTTAAGATCCGCTAGGATTTCACCATTAAGCCAAGCTGGTCGCCTGCCATATTTACTATTCTTTCAACTCATCAGGATGGTTTGTCCCTGTAACCTCGACAGGGATTCCTTGAAATACAGCCAGCTCTCCTGGACTCCTTTCCCCTTCATCTTAGTCCCCCAGGGGATCCTGGCCATCCGTTCCCTGAGGGAGTCGAAGTCGGTTTTCCTGAAGTCCAGGGTCCGTATCCTGCTGCTTTCCTTTCTTCCCTGCGTCAGGATCCTGAACTCAACCAACTCATGGTCACTGACTCCCAGATTCCCATCCACTTTTGCTTCCCCCACTAATTCTACCCGGTTAGTGAGCAGCAAGTCAAGAAAAGCGCCCCCCCCTAGTTGGCTCCTCTAGCACTTGTGCCAGTAAATTGTCCCCTACGCTTTCCAATAAACTTCCTGGATTGTCTATGCACTGCTGTATTGCTCTCCCAGCAGATATCAGGAAAATTAAAGTCACCCATGAGAATCAGGGCATGCGATCTAGTAGCTTCCGTGAGCTGCCGGAAGAAAGCCTCATCCACCTCATCCCTCTGGTCTGGTGGTCTATAGCAGACTCCCACCACTACATCGCTCTTATTGCTCACACTTCTAAACTTAATCCAGAGACACTCAGGTTTTTCTGCACTTTCGTACCGGAGCTCTGAGCAGTCATACTGCTCCCTTACATACAGTGCAACTCCCCCACCTTTTCTGCCCTACCTGTCCTTCCTGAACAGTTTATAACCATCCATGACAGTACTCCAGTCATGTGAGTTATCCCACCAAGTCTCTGTTATTCCAATCACATCATAGTTCCTTGACATCACCAGGACCTCCAGTTCTCCCTGCTTGTTTCCAAGGCTTTGTGCATTTGTATATAAGCACTTGAGATAACCTGTTGATCGCCCCTCATTCCCAGTATGAGGCAGGAGCCCTCCCCTCACAGACATTCCTGCCTGTGCTTCCTCCCGGTATCCCACTTTCCCACTTACCTCAGGGCTATGGTCTCCTTCCCCCGGTGAACCTAGTTTAAAGCCCTCCTCACTAGGTTAGCCAGCCTGCTGGCAAAGATGCTCTTCCCTCTCTTTGTAAGATGGAGCCTGTCTCTGCCCAGCACTCCTCCTTCATGGAACACCATCCCATGGTCAAAGAATCCAAAGCCTTCTCTCCGACACCACCTGCGTAGCCATTCGTTGACTTCGACGATTCGATGGTCCCTACCCAGACCTTTTCCTTCCACGGGAAGGATGGACGAGAACACCACCTGCACCTCAAACTCCTTTATCCTTCTTCCCAGAGCCACGTAGTCCGCAGTGATCCGCTCAAGGTCATTCTTGGCAGTATCATTGGTGCCCACGTGGAGAAGCAGGAAGGGGTAGCGATCCGAGGGCTTGATGAGTCTCGGCAGTCTCTCCGTCACATCGCGAATCCTAGCCCCTGGCAAGCAGCAGACTTCTCGGTTTTCCCGGTCAGGGCGGCAGATAGATGACTCAGTCCCCCAGAGGAGAGAGTCCCCGACCACCACCACCCGCCTTCTTCTCTTGGGAGTGGTGGTCGTGGAACCCCCAACCTCAGGACATCGCATCTCATGCCTTCCAACCAGCGGAGTCTCCTTCTGCTTTCTTGCCCCAGACATATCATCTGGTCCACTCTCCGCAACGGTACCTGTGGAGAGAACATGAAAGCGGTTAGTTACCTGTGTCTGTGTTACTGGAACCCGGACATTCCGCTTACCTCTTCTGGAGGTCACATGTTGCCAAGCTTCTTCACTGGCCTCTTGGCTCCTCTGTGCAACCTGCTCTATATCTTTAGAGCTTTGTGCCCCTAGAAGCATATCCTGAGTTTTGTCCAGAAAATCCTCAGTTTCTCGTATGCAACGCAGGGTTGTTATCTGTTGCTCCAGACCTTCAATCTTCTCTTCCAATATGGAGAGCAGCTTGCACTTTGTACAGACAAAGTTGCTTCTGTCCTGTGGAAGAATGACAAACATGGCACATCCAGTGCAGGTCACAACAGCTGAACCCCCCCCCCCTTCCATATCACCTTCCTACTATGAGCTTCCTCAGAGCAGTTTGCAAGACGTAAGCCTCACTGGGCTCACTCCAGGCGAACTCCCAGGCAAACTCCTGCTGTGAGCTGCTCTGCTGTCCCCCACCGCTCAGCTGGTTCGCGAAGCTCTGGCTATTTTTAAACAGCCAGGCTTCCCTGACACAAACAAACGGACACCCTAATGCCCGCCCCCTGCAGGCTAGCAGCCAATCAGACACTCACTCAGGCTCTCACACTGCCCTCCCAGCAAACACACGCTCGGATACTTCCTCAGCAAGCAAATACACACACACTCGGATACTTACCAGTCCCAGGCAAACTCCTGGGACTGGTAAGCTTTGCCAGTGCTTACACAGTATTGCCAAAGACAAAACACATACAATCTGTAGCTCACGAAAGCTCATGCTCAAATAAATTCGTTAGTCTCTAAGGTGCCACAAGTACTCCTTTTCTTTCTGCGAATACAGACTAACACGGCTGTTACTCTGAAAACAATCTTTTCAGAGTCCCTCTCTCCTCTGTGCAAATTCACTTGACTGGCATAACTGCCACTGCATCCAGCTCAAGCTTTTCTATATACTTCTCATTTTACTTTCCTCTACACATTACTGGACTAAACGGCTCTATTTTTCATAATTGTAAACACACTTAATGTCACACAAACTAGTTATCCCATTCACTCATTGTAAATGTGATTTGTATATTATTGTTGTAACAAACTTCTCATACTGTTTTAACAATCCTCACCTAGGCATATGTACACTGCATACCCTTGAATTATAGTTGTCACATGCCCTTGAAACCCTCAAACCTATGTTTAGTTCTAGACGTTTTCTTAACAGTACTAGAAGGAATTACCTAGTTTGCTTTACTAGCAATTGTTTAGGCTGACACTTAAGTATCTAATTTAGCTAACCAGTTTTGTATCTTAAGTTGATTTATACAGGCTGAACTCTTGTTTCAACCAATAAGCCTGACTACCCACAGTCCAGTCTGCTATGCTGAATTATGTTAAGTCCAGATGGGAATCCGTCTGACCTTCTGCACGTTGCAGGCCACAGAATTTCACCCATCCACTCCAGTAGTAAGCCCATAATTATTGATTGTGTTACTGTAGTCCTCAAATCTTGATTTAAAAACTTCAAGTTACAGAGAACCCACCACTTACTCTACTTCAGGCTAGCAAGTGACCCATGCCTTGTGCTGCAGAGGAAAGCAAAAAAAAGCCTTAGGGTCTCTGCCGATCTGACATTGGGGACAATTTCCTTCCCAACTCCAAATATGGCCATCAGTCAGACCCTGAGCATATGGGAAAGACCAGACACTTGGGAAGGGCTCTGGGTTACTGAAGAGAATTCTTTCCCATCTAGTACCCCATCTCTATCCATTGGAGATATTTTCTGAATAGTGGTTGCATACAGGGCCATATGCCATTGTAGGCAATCTCACCATATCATCCCCTCCATAAATTTATCAATCTCAGTCTTGAAACAAGTTAGGTTTTTTGTCCCCACTACTCCCCTTGAAAGGTTGTTCCAGAAATTCACTCCTCTAAACCTTTGTCTAAATTCAAACTTAAACTTACTGATGATCAGTTTCTATTTGTTCTTGTGCCAACATTGGCCCTTGACTTAAATAACTCTGTTCTCTATGAATACACCAGTCATGAGGAATAAACACCAGGGAGAGCAATCTCCCATCATCCTTCATTTTTTTTAGATTAAACAAGACAAGCTCCTTATGTCTCCTCTTGTATGGTAGGTTCCCCATTCCTCTGATCATCCTAGGAGCCCTTCTTGCACCAGTTCCAGTTTGAATTCATCCTTCTTAAACCTCAAACAAGAATTGCACATAGTATTTGAGATGAGGTCTCACCAATGCATTGTATAATTGCAATACCATTTCCCTATCTCTACTGGAAATACCTTGCCTGATGCATCCTAGGATTGCATTAGCCCTTTTTTATGCCTGCATTATATTGGTGGCTCACAGTCACCTGTGATTGACCAACATACCCAGGTCGTTCTCTTCCTATTGCTTACAACTGAAACGTCCCCAGTTTATAGTGAAAATTCTCATTTAGTCCCAAGTGCATGACCTTACACTCTGCAATATTAAATTTCATCCCATTTCTATTACTCCAGTTTTTAAGGTCATCCAAATCTTTTTGTATGATATTCCAGTCTTCCACTGTGGATGTGGTAATTTCCACTTTTTCCCATTAACCACCCTTCCACTGCCCCAATCTCCTCATTGCTCTTATTTAAAAGCTGAGACAAAGTATTTGTTTAGGTGTGCATTTAGGTATGGGCCATCTTAACCTACAACCCATCCTCAAAGTTTAGCAATCCCACTTCTTTCCTTGTTTTCTTCTTATTTATATGGCATGGAACCTTTTCTACTATTTGTTTTAATTTCCTTTGCCTGGTCCAACTCTGCTTGGCTTTTGGCAGTTCTCACTTTTTCCCTACACTTGCTGACTATCCCTTCTTCCATTCTTTATAGACTTTCTGCTTTCTTTTAATAACCTGTCTGAGATGCTTGTTCATCCAGTTTGGTCTGCAACCCTTCCACACGCACACGCACACACACACACACACCCCGCTTGAAAGGCAGGCCTCAGATAGTTTCTGCAACTTTGACTTTAAGTAATTCCAAGCCTGTTCCACATTTAGAGCCTTGAGTTCTTCAGTCCAGTCTGCTTCCCTAACTTGTTTGCCCTTTTGAAATCAAGGACTCTAGTTGCAGACCTATTTTGGTTTATCCTTCCCTTTAGTCTATACTGAATTAACTCATGATCACACAAACCAAGATTGTCCTCTACAACCAGTTCTTCTATGAGGCCCTTTTTACTTAATACTAAATTTAAAATGGCATCACCTGTTGGTTCAGTGACTGTTTGGAGATAGCCAATAGGTTTCTTCACATTCCGGAATACCTGGGACCTATCATGATTTGTAGTACTTGTCCTCCAATCTATACCTGGAAGATCAGTCTCCCTTAATCATACATTCTCACTCGTATTTATTTCATTAAAATATTAGAGGTCTCTATCCATATCCAAATCAGATCCTGGTGATCTAGCACATGACAAGCACTATCCCAATGGAGTCTTTGTTAGCTTTCTTCTCCAGAGTGATTTTTCACAGAGATTGTTTTATCCATTCCATTACTTCTACCCCCTCATTAATATACAATGCTACCCCACCATCTTTACATTTATGTCATTCCTGAACAGCACATACCATTCAACGTGTTCCAGTCATGACTACTATTCCACCATGTTTGTCATCCCTAACATATCTGGTTTAATTTCCTGCACCGGTAGTTCTGCCATTTTGTTACCCAGCCTTTTTGCATTGGTGTACAGACATCTTAGTTGTATCTGCTTGGTTTCACCCAGATTTCTTGCCTGATCAGGCACAGTCATTTTACTGCCATTATCACTTACCTGACAGTTAGTGCCAATACCACTGACAGTATTTGTTCCTCTTGTCCATTCTCCTACCTTCTGTTGTTCCTTTCTCCGTGGCTGTATCCTCCCTATTATTTGATTCCACCCCCACTCCCTCATCTCCATATGGGAATCAGGTGTGGAGATCACTTGAGTATCTCCTATCAATCTACCCCAAGTTCCTAGTTTAAAGGTCTTGTAATCAGTTGTGCCACCTTCCCTCCCTACTCAAATGGAATCCACCCCCTGAGAACAGTCCTCGCTCCATGAATGCCTCCCAGTGGTTGAAAGCCCTCTTCATATCACCATTGCCTGAGACATCCACTGATCCTCACCTTGTCTTATCTTCACTCTCCTGCTCTGGGGACAGATAGAATACCACTGAAGATGTTTGATTATTAGTCTACCAGAGTTAAGAATGCCCTTTTTTTACTTTTAGTGTTCTAAGTAACTGATTTGAATTCTATTGCTTATTGAAACTAATACTCCAAATAGACTTGCCCTTTACACATAGCTAACCAAATGCCCTTCTTAATTTTATCGTGTATTGATTAGAATGTTGCAATCAAGCTGTCCGGAGTAGCTCAAGTGCAGGAATACTAACCTCAGAGCAGACTATTATAAACCATTGCACAAACACCAGATTGGTTGAGCTCTGTACGTAGAGTTTACCAATCAAGCATCAAGTGCTATAACTGCCTTAACATGGAGTCAGTCAGTTCCCCTGGGTACTCCAGTCTATCTTGTCACCTGGACAAGCTTGCCTTTGTAGTACATGGTCCCTTACACCAAAAATCACAACAATATTCAGGATACTCTCAGTCCCAAAAGATTGGTCACTTACCCGAGGTCAATTGCACATTAGGTCTCTCAAAGACCATGCTGGTAGCAAATCCTATAGTAAACTAACTAAGGATTTATTTGCTATTAAAAAAAAGTTATTTACAAGGTTAAAACAGGTGAACATACACACAAGTGATTTACTTCTAGGTTCCAAAAGGTGGTAGAAGCTTTTAAAATAAACAAGCTTTATATGTCCTTTAGGGCTAACACAGACCAAGCACTGGGGCTCTCTTGCTTATGCTTAGTAATCTTTGCCCGCTCCCCACCCCCAGAGTCCAAGCAGCATAAAGGTACATTTTACTCTCATAAGGATTTTTTTATTCTCTTCCCCTGGAGTTCAAGGTGATGGGATGAGTCTCCCTTTCATGTGTGTGGGGTAGAGTAATCAATAGTCTCTTGTCTTATGTTCCACAATGGTTTGGCTGGTGTCTATGCACTTTCTTTTGCTGGGCAGGAGATAATGCCACCTAGGGCAACTTAGTATATCACACTTGGTAATGCTTCTCTGGCTGCTGGCTTACAGTTAAAGAGCAACCACTTACCTTAGGAATATCTGTATCCCATTTTAAAAGTGAAATTAACGTATGCAGCAACTTATAACCATTCCATAACCTCTAAACACTTTTATAAATCAATACCTATTGTACCAATACTAACTGGTTTCCAGCTATGCATGTATCAGCTAAGGCCTAGGGGCCTTGGCATGAGGGGCATCTGGTCTGCCAGCATTGCAGTTGGTCTTTGAGCATTACTGTTAGGGGGCTTATTCCTTCACCCACTTACTTCCCTGGTCCTTCTCGCATGAACAGAGAGCAACAATACCCAAAGTCCAAAGGTGCAAACAATTCAATGTTTATTGAGGTGAACTTCCAGCAAGCATGATTCCAGTTTCCTTCGTATCTTCCTTCCCAGCTCTGACACCACAGAGCCTTACACCTGTGTCCCTATTCCCATTCCTGCCCTTAGCCAAACATGATTCCAATTTCCTTACCCCCATTCCCTGTCTCCATTTTCTCCACACACACCCACCCCCTCACTTCCTGATTGTCTGCAGACTATATAGTAAAACTTGAGTTCAGCTTAGCTATACTTTAACCAATCATTTTACTGAAATTTAACTAACCAATCCTAACATATTGTAACATGATTATGTAACCAATTATATCCCACCACCTTAATTAGTTTACACCCAGCAAAATTAATTATACAACAGACAGAAACAATCACAGAACCAGACAGAGATTATACAGACAAACAATAGCAAAGTGGGAACTATAATGACAAAACAATACAGAAGTGAGGATTTCACATCCCAGCTATTGATAAGTGAGTTCTTGCCAGACAGGATGCTATCAAACTAAGTTTCCTTTTACATTTTCTAGGCACTTCCCTTTCTCCGGAGGTGATAGGCACTATCAGGACAGGACTGTATTCCTAAGAGCCCAGTAGCACCTTCTTTCAATGTGACTAGTTTGGAATGTGGGGAGGTGACCGGTCGCTTCCTAGCTTATGGCTGCCTCTGCTGCTTAGCCAAAGGCCTTAGCCTAAGCACAGGGCCTCAGACTGTCACAGTAAGAGAAGGCCCTTACACCGGCAGACAGTGATTTTGATTCTTTCTTTTGTACCTCTGTAACTAGCCAAGTGATAAGAATACACCTAAATTCTTAGAGTATAGGCCTTTACAGACAGGCCTGAGTATCTATATCCTAACAATTACTACACTATATCACTTATTTACCTTAATACTTTCATTTGCTTATTTTATTGATTAGTTTTATTGTCTTTTGTTTTCCACCACTTTATTAAACAACTTCTTTATTTCAAAGAAAGTGTCTCTTAATTTGGGTTGGTTTCCCCATATGCCTGAGACGAGCTCATGGCTATTCAACGTGATATTACACCCCCGCCATAATTAGTCTCCCAAATAACAATTAATAATAATCCCATCTTGTTTGTCCTGATCCTATTAGAAACAATTGGCTAATAATGCCATCTAATAGATGGTGCTCACAGTTTTCAATTTTGTAAACTTAATTTTTTTTTGCTAGCTTTTACATTTTAAAGCATCAGGGACTCAACATTTTGAAAGATGCCTTTTCACCCCCAATGTACCATATCATTTGCCCAATTTTATACTGTCTTCTTCCAGGTCTGCTAGTTCTTACACAGAAAGGAAAATCCGTGTGTTTGATAAGATAGGCTCCAATAAGCTATGACATTGATTCTTATTTGCTCTAATACATCATTGTGTCACTACATCGGTTCTCTTTATGTAGCTGTTGGCTCCGCTACTTATAATAGTAGCAATCCTCGCCAAATGTTGGTAACCTTTCATGTATGGACCCTGACCGTCCTGTATTAGGATAAAAATCACCACTGTGGGTGGCTACTCTCAGTATGGGAAAGGTTGATGAGATACAATGCCACCATCCGTTCCAAAACACCTTCTCACCTACCGAAATAAACAGCTCCCCTTCCATCCACGCAAAAAACTCTCTGGATAGCCTCCACATCCTTGCTCAAAGCCTGAAGAAAAGGAAGGGGAAGGGAGTAGGATGCTGAAATCCAGCGGAGTGATTTAGCCATGTGCATAATGCTGCTACTTAAATGATTGTAACTACCAAGACAATTTTCATAACTGCAAATGCTGTTCAAATCAAGGCCACCAAGTATAACCCAGGTTCGCACTTGAGTTGTATTGTAGCAGCAGAGTGTTTTGTATCTTAAAGATAGCACTCTTGTTGCTTTCAAGGACATTGACTAAAGAAGGATTCTTGTTTTGGTTTATAAACATGCCTGTCCACAGCAGAAGGTAGACTGTGGTCCTAGATATCAGACTGAATCTTGGACCGGGTTCTTGGCTCCGCTTATAGCTGCAACAGTGCAAGGAATCCTTATAGCCAGTGTAATCTGTCAGTTGCAGATTCATGTGGTGTATAATGATCCAACAGTTAGGGAGGGCCAGTGTAGTTGGTTCTACATCAGTCTCCTACCATTGGGTGTGGCCAAAGAGCCCTTGTTTTGGGGAGAGTGCCAGCTTCCAAAATAGCCCCCAGAGGCTATTGACAGCTGGTGCAATTTTTCAGAAACATTGAGTTTGCTCTCTATCCCTTCATGGGATGGGGTTTGGCAGATTGTACTTGATCTGTGCATTTAAAAGTGACTTTTCCCACTTATCCACCTCTAAGCTATACCAGGTGCCAAACAGTTGGTCTGGAGTGTCTGAACGGGTATCTCTTTCATAAATAACCAGGTATCTGGATGCTTGCTGTCTCTGAGGGTTGGTAATAGACTATAGTGCTCTCTAGATCTAGGTTGCTGGTTCAGATTCAATATATTTGGTAGTGACTGAAGCTTGCTACAGTTTTGGTAGCTATACTGTCATCTTATGTAAGTTTGGGGTTGTCATAAATATAAAGGGAAGGGTAAACCCCTTTAAAATCCCTCCTGGCCAGAGGAAAACTCCTCTCGCTTGTAAAGGGTTAAGAAGCTAAAGGTAACCTCGCTGGCACCTGACCAAAATGACCAATGAGGAGACAAGATACTTTCAAAAGCTGGGAGGAGGGAAAGAAACAAAGGGTCTCTGTCTGTCTGTATGCTGCTTTTGTCGGGGATAGACCAGGAATGGAGTCTTAGAACTTTTAGTAAGTAATCTAGCTAGGTATGTGTTAGATTATGATTTCTTTAAATGGCTGAGAAAAGAATTGTGCTGAATAGAATAACTATTTCTGTCTGTGTATCTTTTTTGTAACTTAAGGTTTTGCCTAGAGGGATTCTCTGTTTTGAATCTAATTACCCTGTAAGGTATCTACCATCCTGATTTTACAGAGGGGATTTCTTTACTTCTATTTACTTCTATTTCTATTAAAAGTCTTCTTGTAAGAAAACTGAATGCTTTTTCATTGTTCTCAGATCCAAGGGTTTGGGTCTGTGGTCACCTATGCAAATTGGTGAGGCTTTTTACCAAACCTTGTCCAGGAAGTGGGGTGCAAGGTTTTGGGAAGTATTTGGGGGGAAAGATGTTTCCAAACAGCTCTTCCCCAGTAACCAGTATTTGTTTGGTGGTGGTAGCGGCCAATCCAAGAACAAAGGGTGGAATATTTTGTACCTTGGGGAAGTTTTTGACCTAAGCTGGTAAAGATAAGCTTAGGAGGTTTTCATGCAGGTCCCCACATCTGTACCCTAGCGTTCAGAGTGGGGAAGGAACCTTGACAGGGGTTGATTTCAGTCTAGCTCCCAGTACATAGGGGGTCAAGAAAGCACCAACCAAGTGGCAAATAGAAGCTGTCTAGGCCGAGAGATGAATAATTGAATAAGGATGCAGACCTGAGAAATTATCCTAGTACATTAGGGTTGAGACACAGATCAGGGCTGGAGAAACCACTTTTAGGGACTTGCTGCTGATTTATAGTGTGGTGTTGTGGGAAGAGCACTGGATGAGTACTCAGGAGGCCTGCGTTCTATTCCCAGGTCTGCTCTTGGGTAACCTTAGGCAAGTCACTTCTCTCTACCACCTATCAAAGTGGGAGAAGTATTCTGTCCTCTTTCACTCTGAGATTTACTGGTGGAAAGTTCTATATAAGGTATGTGGTATGGTTGTTACTGACAGAGTATATCTTATGGCCTTGTCACTCTGTAGCATATAGTTTTGAAAGTCATAAGTGCTCATGTTTGTAAGTAGCACATTGGCTTCCCCTCTAGTGGCTCATCTGAGCTGCCACAACACCTTGTTCACTGGCTGAGCTGTGAAAATTACTTGGATTGTTAGTTCTTTGGGATAGGGACTGTCTTCTTTTCTGTTAGTGCTTAGCACAATGGGGTCCTGATCAATGACTGGGGCACCTAGACACTGTGGTAATACAAAAAACAAACAAGTCCTTTAGCTCATGAGAATGGGGGCTGTACTTTTGGTCCTGATGTTCCCAAGTTTGATTCTTGCTGTTTACTGTCGGTGGCATCTGTGTGCTGTCATGGTTCATTTGAGGTGAGTCTTGAAAGACTGGGAGACTTAATATGGATAAATACCAATTTTGTGATGGGATACGTATCCCATCTACATCTCTGGGCTCTTCAAAATCAGCGAGGCTATCTTACAACCAGACTTTCTCTCACAAGACACCTGGTATGTCCTGCTTCATGGCAGTCTGGAGCCTGAAGCATAGACACAAAGGTCAAAGGGGCAGGCAGGAAAAGCTTTTATCCAACTCCATCTAAGCTTCAGATGCATTCTCATCTGGTCTTGGATTGGTTTTGGAGTGAAGGCTCAGTTCCTCTTAACTGTTTTAGCCTTGTTTCTCAAAGATTTTTGGAGAAGGGAGAGAGCAATGTTGAAGAAGAACACCTGATGAGAAGTAACCCACTAAATATCAAATGTCTGGTTCTGAACTCACTGTGACTCCATCTCCCAGAAGTGTTCTCTCCCTCCGCCCTCCTCTACCTGCATCTGTAATAACAAAACTCAGCACTGATAGTTTTTCATGTTTAAAAGTGTGTTGTATGGATACAAACCAAGTAATCTTTTCCATACTATTATCCCCAATTTACAGAGGGGAAACAGACAGAAAGGTGATGAGAATGAAGGTGCATTCTTGCAGTAACGATTTATCCAGCGTGATTACCTGGAGTACAGTACCAAGCATACATCACATTTCCCCTTTTGCTGCTGTTCATATTTGATTCAGCTACTGCACAATAGTGGCTGCATGGTACATTAGCCTAGTACAGTTATCTCTCCGATACACAGATGAACAAACACACGAGCATGGTGAGCTGTAAAAGCTTCACTGGCCTGAGCACAGCAAGTCAGAGATTCCCCAGGCACATTGACACACATGTGTATGAATGTGCCTGGGGAATCTCTGACTTACCGTGGCCTCCTTCTGTTGTGGGAAGGGAGAGCTGCATCCCAAACTTTGCTCTTTCATGACATCAGGTGCCTACGGCCACCCAGCAGTGTCAATGGCAGAGCCAGGAGGAGGGCCCAGGCTCATGTGCCTCCAAGCTTTGTGCTTGTTGTTCTCCACAGAATACTTTTTACTTCTAATGCTCCTAGCAGACTGGGTAGTGGAAACAGCCTCATCATTACATTCTACTCCAGTGCATAGCCCATGCAGCTGTTGTCTTCTTCAGGTTTTATTAATGTTTACGGAGATTTTCTATTTCATTTCCCGTCTCTCCGCTGAAAAATCCTGAGAAAAAGGGGCATTTTCATAGATATTAAAATGATGGAAGAATCTGATAGCTTCTTTTTTTTCCCTTGAGACCATTAACGGTTTCCATATTCACAGAAATATTGACTAGTTTGCCTCTGCAGGCCTTTCTACGTGGTACATCTAAATGATAGCCTGGCACTGAAATGATTATTCATAAGTATCCAATTGTCTGAAAAAACAAACCTATAAATTTACAAGAGCACTATACTTCAATAGCACTTTGATTTAAATGAGTTAATTGGCAGGGGTGATGGATGAAGTGACTGAACAAAGAAAAGAACTGCAACAAATTTTAGGAAATAGGGGGATCTTTTTAATGCTAAAGTTTCTATAGTGGAGCACATATCCATGCCAAAATATTAATAGGGTGGCCTAAGTCAGGGGTTTCCATCCTTTTTCTTTCTGAGCCCAGCTCTCCTCCCCCCTTCCCCCCCACTATAAAAATCCCATGATCTACTTGAGCCAAAACAACTGTTTTTTCAGTAGATCAAAGCTCAGGGGTAGCAAGCAGAGCAATTGCCCAGGGCCTCATGCCATAGGGGTCCCTACAAAGTCAAGTTGGTCAGGCTTCAGCCCCAGGCAGAGGGGCTTGGGCTTTGGCTTTCTGCCCTGGGCCCCAGTGAGTCAAACGCTGGCCCTGCTCTCTGGTTTATTTTGGCGGACCCCCTGAAACCTGCTCATGGCCCCCCAGGGGGCCCTGGAGGCCTGGTTGAGAACCTCTGTCCTAACTTATGCATGTATGAGGCCCTTGCTGTCAACTGTAGGCATGGAACTTGGCTTCCAAATACAGCCCTTTTGTCACTTAAGCAAGAGGACTAGCTCTTAAGTGGGAAAAGAAGCAACAGCTCTCCTCATGATCAGCCACAAGACGGCCATTGTGTTACCAGCAGAGTCTGTGTGCTCACACAAATCAGGACCATTTGTGCACATGGCCAGCTAGATGCACGTGCAAATGTAACATGTTGCCAGGATAACTCTGTCCCCCTCTAGTGGCTGGAATCTCATAAACAGACTTATAAATCAGCCAGTGCCTTGAGCTAACTGCCTTTAGCTCCAGTTTTTCGTTAACCAGGAGATCTCAATCCATTTCTCGAGATGACCCGTGCAGGTGCATCATTACACATTCGGTAGTAACGGGTATAAGAATCAGGTGAGCACAAAGATTATTTTAATTTATAAAGCTACCTATCCAGATCTCCGGTCCCTGTAGAAAACATTCAGTACGTCCTTTCCAAACCACCTCCTCACCTACCAAAATCAACAGCTCCCCTTCCATCCACCCAGAAAACTCTAGATAGCCTCCACATCCTTGCTCAAAGCCTGAGAAATAAATGTGCCTTGTAGGGTGATTAGCGTTTCATGTATGCTCTGACAGTCCTCGAATCTGGCCTCGGGCAGAGCAAGAAGTGGCAAGTAAGCTCCAGAGCTGAAGTCCCCTCACCAAGAATGACTTGCCTCCAGCCTCTCCTGTTTTCAGAAGGGAGCAGTTAGTTCAAGCTTCCCAGCTAATTTGAACGGCTAGTTCATCAGTAAGTGCATATCCCCAGTACTGTTTTTTTCCTGTAGCTTCAGATAACTGCTGCCACATGGGCTCCCCAGGGTGGAGCTGCACTAGTCTACACACACTGCTGCTGGCCACTGACAGTTGCATCACCATGCCTTCTAGACTTGGGGGTTGGATAGGGGGTGGGGTCCCGGGGCTGAGGAGTGGTTAGGGGCAGGGGACCTGGGAGGGGGCGGTCAGGGGACAAGGACCAGGGGGAGTTGGATGGATGTGGGGTTCTGAGGGGTGCAGTCAGGGGGCAGGAAGTAGGAGGGGGATGATAGGGGGTGGAGGCCAGGCTTTGGAGAGGCACAGCCTTCCCTACCCGGCCCTCCATACAGTTTTGCTCCCTGATGTGGCCCTCAGGCCAAAAAGTTTGCCCACCCCTGCCCTATCCACTAGGTCATGTTGCCATATCTGTAGATCTTGGACACTTCAGTCCTGCCTTTCTTTCTCTACACCTGCTGGTTAAACACAGCCCTTGATAATTAAATTACATTAGGATTGTGATTTATAAAACCACAGTAAAAGTTTATAACTGACAATTTATTTAATTGCTGTTAAACTGCATCCTTTGCACTGGCCTTGAAGTTAAGAAATCCGAGTATTACAAAATAAGGTAATTCCAATGTCTGTTTCCTGTATCTGTGTATTTAATAGGTATGTACTTCTGGGTAAAAATTAATCTTTCCATAAACTTTTACACTTTCTACAAAAAATGAGATTAAAATTATAGAATTACTGATGTATTCATTTTGCATATGTACAGTTATGCAAATTTAGTCCTCCCTATTCACAGTTTAATTCACTCATATGCCATTACTCTTTCTTACTAGATAATCTCTGGCATTAATGGGTTGTTCAAGGTTGAATGCACCAGGAAAATGTGCATTTCTTAGAGACGGTTAGGGTAGTTGTTTGTTGTAGTTAATACAGCAATAAGAAACATTATATATAATATATATAGAGAGAGTTTTATTTTATGGGGGTAGGGGGAAGCATGATGTTGCTGCTGTGGGTTGGGTTAAATAACTTTGATACTGGAGGGGTGTAACCACCATTTTACATTTAAAATAGCCAGTAAGCTCCTTTTATGTAATCATTGTTTCAGTTCACTAATGGCCCCATCCCAAACAGTCACACGTGGGCAGATGAATTTCACTGGTGATTGCTTCCCTTTCACAGATTCACAAAGCAAAATGACCAGAAAGACAAAAAAGCACCAGTCAAGACACAGCAACAGAATCACTGGTAGCATGGCCCTGAGTAAAAGCCTAGAGAAAGCTTTTTGGGCCCAATGCTGGCCGAAACAGACAAAACAGCTAGGAGCTGTTTTTTCTCCTGTGTTCAGGGAAATAGGACTTTGATAGTTATTTGTAAACGCACAATAAGAAATGCCCATATCCTTGAAGGATACCTGACTCCATCATTAATATGTCTTCTGAATGGAAATAGCCAAAGTGCAGGGCCCCGTTGGTTAAATGCTCAGGTCTAAAAAGGGTATCACTATTAGTCAGCAATCATCCAAACACAGCCAAGGATAATAGTGATATTACAGCATGTGTGGTGTGGGGGAGGGGAGAGCTGCAGAATACAGAAGAGGCTTCCATTTTATACAGTGGGTCTCCAAGCTTTGCAGGTGAACACCCTACATGGTAAAGATGCATCTAAACGGTTTTGAGGGAGGATCAGTTACATCCACCAATTACTAACCGAGAGGCAATGAAGCCTAGTAGGTACAGCAATGGACTACAAGTAGAGACAAGGGGCTGAGAGCTGGGTCCATCCTTACTTTCCAAATCTGCTTTTACCCTATAGGCTGGGGTAGGGAAGAGTACCAGACACCACATCTTTGTAAGGCCCTAGCCACATGACACATTTATAACAAAGGACTCAAACAACCCAAAATAAAACACCCAAACTGAAAAATACTGTCCACAATTCCCAGCAGCTTTTCCTTGCTTCCACCAGTGAGGAGAAAGGGAAAGGTGTGTACTCCTATCACCCTCTGCTTCCTCTTCCTTATATACACCCTACCCAGCTTTATAATCCTTAGGGCTCTTTTAGCCTGTTCCAGGCTGCAGCTTTACCTTGTCAGAGACCTTTCCGTTTGTTTCCTGTACTCCTGCTCCCAAGCTCCAGAACACTGTGAAGGAGATCCAGGGACCATGCAGAATACCTGCCCTAACTCTCATCCTGCAACTTGCCCCATTTCCTTAGCCAAACACTTCTGTCTGACTCCTGTGCTTACACACCATGCTGATTTCTCTCTGCACTGGACTCTACTCAGGTGCTCTCCTTGTTCCCCCTCCATCTAACAGTTTTGCCCTGCCTACATCTCTTCTCTAGTTTCTCCCTACTTTCCCTTTTATTGTTTGTTCTCTGTCTCCTCTTGTCTTCCACCTTGCTTTGTCTCCTTCTCCTACTCAGGTGCTGCACCACTCCTTATGCAAATACAGAGCTTTCCTTTTTCCTGTGCATCAAGCAACCTCCTTCAGATCTTCTCAAAACATATTACTTCTGCTTAACTTTGCAATACTCAGCCTTTCTTGTGTGTCCTTGTGTGATGAAAGATGAGTCATAGCATGAAAAATACAGGAACTTGGTCAATTTAAGGCATATGACTTAAAGGTGATTGGCTCCATTGCTCAAGAGTTAGCACGAAAGCTTATGCCCAGATAAATTTGTTAGTCTCTAAGGTGCCACCAGGACTCCTTGTTGTTCATACTGGTCTTATAACCAACCACAAGTTGCCAGTTCAGATTTCATTGGGTCCTTTAAATATAAGAGTGCTAACTTCTCAGGAGGTCAGACTAAATGATCAGTGGTCCCTTTTGACCTTATCTATGAACCTGCACACACAATCTCTTAATTTTATTCCCTTTCCCCATGCTTTATCTCAATCCTTTCCTTACCCAAACACTATGGCTGAAATGCTAGTGATGTGGGGGGCAGGAGGTTATTAACTGCCACATACATGTTCATATAAGAAAAGGATTTGTAACGATAAAATAATTCAGATCAGGCAGACTTACTGGTGATATGCACAACATCTAAAACAAGCTGTATTACAATTGACAAACACTGCTCCAAGATCTGACTCTTACGTATCTAGACAAATAACTATTAAGACCACTTTCAGTTCTGTTGTCTGACTCCCAATAGGGTTACACTGGCCCCAGTGTGGATGTGTGGTTTTTATTTGATTTTGTTTGCTGTACTTTTTTAATAATTTCACTTAAGTTTTTTCAAGATAGGCACATAGGGCATCACCCTCCAGTACCTTGCACCTTCTGCAGTCACTTGCACCTGTGCAAAGTGGGTGTGAAACACGACCAAATCAGAATTGTCTCTGTCTGTACAGCCCCAAGAACAACTAAAAGCTTTATCATTCAATGAGCCTGCAACAAAGAGGTGTGTGTGCTGCTTTTAACAGGAACTTCACTCTTGGATCCTATCTATGCCTCTGCCACGGAGTTCCTCTATGGTGCTGGGCAACTGACTTAAATCAAACTGGCCACAGCTTGTTTGTCCCTCAGTTTCTGGATGCCTGACTTTTCCCCTTGGGACTTATTTGCAGAAGAGCTGAGTATTCATCAGCGTAAGTGATGTCAATGGGAGCTGTGCTTTGAAACTGTTATAGGATGCTAAGGGGTCTAAAAAATCCAGTCCTAGCCAAATACAATTGGGCACCCAAAATTAATAGATACATCTGAGCTTAATCTGTGTGTCTGAGCTCCCCACCTGTAAAATGGGGATAATAATACTCCCTCATTTCAAAGGGGTGTTTGTAAAGATAAATGCTTTAATATTTGAAAAACCCTAAGATACCATAGGCATGATGAGCACCACAGAAAGATCTGTGAGGAAATTAATAATTTTGTCTCCAGAGCAGGTTTGAATAGTGTGCAGGAAATAAGGCTTAGGGAAACACTTTGAACAATGAAGAGAAAACAACATAGAATAGCTGCTCATTCGGTGATCACTGTCCATTCTGTGCACTGAATGAGGCATGGGGAACTGTAGAAAAAATACTATCATAATTCATATGCTGGGGGGTGGAGGGGGAGGGAATTAAGGTTACCCAGACAACCTAAATACTGGATTTTTTTTTTTAATTTTTAGTCCTTGATTTTGCAACCGTACTGTTTTCATGTAGTTTTGGGTAACCTTATATGCAGTAAGAAGAAAAGGAGTACTTGTGGCACCTTAGAGACTAACCAATTTATTTGAGCATGAGCTTTCATGAGCTACAGCTCACTTCATCAGATGCAGTAGAACCCCATTTATCAAATCTAATTGGAACCGGGGCCAGATCAGATAATCAAAAATTCGAATAGTCAGGAGAATGGGCGAAGGGCTTTGTCTGTTATTTTAAGATGCAGAGTTGCTTTTAAACTAGCTGATCCCATCCCGGAAAAGCACAAAAACATACCCCCCTTCTTATATACTTAACAGAATATACCAACCGCTAGTTCTTGCAAACAATGTTTTGTTCATTTATTTTACAAGGATGAAAAAATTAGACTATTTCAGGAGCGGAAGTGACCTCAATTTCCCATATTCCTGTGTGGGTGCTGGTTGTTCGGTTAATACAACGAGCTGGATAATGGAGGGTAGATAAACAGGGTTTTACTGTATTGAGAGAAGGCCTGCTCTCAAAATTTTGCACTGTAAAATGTTTTTGTAACAGTTTGGAGATGCTTCAATAACTATCAAATTTTTGAAGTGAACTAAAACTGAACAGGCAAATCCTATGAGGTTTGCACCTCACTTGTCTGTTGCAATAACAAGCATATTAATGTTGCACTTCTGTTGGTAGTAAATATTCTCAACTTCCTTCAGAATTTTATTAGCAAGAGTGCATATTATTTCACTGTTATGTTTTTACATAAATAGTTATAGCTGTTTTCAGTCATATAAGTTATAGGATATACTCATCTTAGAAGAGAACATCTGCCACACTTTATGACCATGTTTAATAGTCCTTCTGTTACCTTGGTCTTTGCTTTCTTAAACCTAGTAGGAGAAGGAGTTGGGCAGGGGCTGGGGAGAAAGCATCAAATTCCTTTAATTTAATTACAGATTGCTTACTTTTGGTACGCCTAAAGGCCAGCACAAGTCCTGGGCATAAATTGGTGCAACTCCCATTAGTTTTGGCAGAAAATTTGCCTGCTTAAATTTGGTCCACAAATTCTATATTCTGGTCCAACCACCAACCCAGACTGCTAAGAATTTGTTGTCTATACAAGAGTTGGCGTAATTCCACAATGCTTTGCACAATGTGTAGTCATCTGCACTTAGAATCATAGAATATCAGGGTTGGAAGGGACCTCAGGAGGTCATCTGGTCCAACCCCCTGCTCAAAGCAGGACCAATCCCCAATTAAATCATCCCAGCCAGGGCTTTGTCAAGACTGACCTTAAAAACTTCTAAGGAAGGAGATTCCACCACCTCCCTAGGTAACATATTCCAGTGTTTCACCACCCTCCTAGTGACAAGGTTTTTCCTAATATCCAACCTAAACCTCCCCCACTGCAACTTGAGACCATTAGTCCTTGTTCTGTCATCTGCTACCACTGAAAACAGTCTAGATCCATCCTCTTTGGAACCCCCTTTCAGGTAGTTGAAAGCAGCTATCAAATCCCCCCTCATTCTTCTCTTCTGCAGACTAAACAATCCCAGTTCCCTCAGCCTCTCCTCATAAGTCATGTGTTCCAATCCCCTAATCATTTTTGTTGCCCTCCGCTGGACTCTCTCCAATTTTTCCACATCCTTCTTGTAGTGTGGGGCCCAAAACTGGACACAGTTCTCTACATGAGGCCTCACCAATGTCAAATAGAGGGGAATGATCATGTCCCTGGATCTGCTGGCAATGACCCTACTTATACAGCCCAAAATGTCATTGGCCTTCTTGGCAACAAGGGCACACTGTTGACTCATATCCAGCTTCTCATCTACTGTAACCCCTAGGTCCTTTTCTTCAGAACTGCTGCCGAGTCATTCAGTCCCTAGTCTGTAGTGGTGCATGGGATTCTTCTGTCCTAAGTGAAGGACTTTGTACTTGTCCTTGTTGAACCTCATCAGATTTTTTTTGGCCCAATCCTCTAATTTGTCTAGGTCCCTCTGAATCCTATCCCTAACCTCCAGCATATCTACCTCTCCTCCTAGTTTAGTGTCATCTGCAAACTTGCTGAGGGTGCAATCCACACCATCCTCCAGATCATTAATGAAGATATTGAACAAAACCAGCCCCAGGACCGAACCTTGGGGCACTCCGCTTGATACTAGGTGCCAACTAGATATGGAGACATTGATCACTACCCGTTGAACCCAACTTTCTATCCACCTTGTAGTCCATTCATCCAGCCCATACTTCCTTAACTTTCTGGCAAGAATACTGTGGGAGACCATGTCAAAAGCTTTGCTAAAGTCAAGGAACAACACGTCCACTGCTTTCCCCTCATCCACAGAGCCAGTTATCTCGTCATAGAAGGCAATTGGATTAGTCAGGCATGACTTGCCCTTGGTGAATCCATGCTGACTGTTCCTGATCACTTTCCTCTCCTCTAAGTGCTTCAGAATTGATTCCTTGAGGACCTGCTCCATGATTTTTCCAGGGACTGAGGTGAGGCTGACTGGCCTGTAATTCCCAGGATCCTCCTCCTTTCCTTTTTTAAAGATAGGCACTACATTAGCCCTTTTCCAGTCGTCCGGGACTTCCCCGGATCTTCATGAGTTTTCAAAGGTAATGGCCAATGGCTCTGCAATCACATCCGCAAACTCCTTTAGCACTCTCGGATGCAGTGCATCTGGCCCCATGGACTTGTGCTCGTCCAGCTTTTCTAAATCTTCCCGAACCACTTCTTTCTCCACAGAGGGCTGGTCACCTCCTCCCCATGCTGTGCTGTCCAGTGCAGTAGTCTGGGAGTTGACCTTGTTCGTGAAGACAGAGGCAAAAAAAGCATTGAGTACATTAGCTTTTTCCACATCCTCTGTCACTAGGTTGCCTCCCTCATTCAGTAAGGGGCCCACACTTTCCTTGACTTTCTTCTTGTTGCTAACATACCTGAAGAAACCCTTCTTGTTACTCTTAACATCTCTTGCTAGCTGCAACTCCAGATGTGATTTGGCCTTCCTGATTTCACTCCTGCATGCCTGAGGAATATCTTTATACTCATCCCTGGTCATATGTCCAATCTTCCAGTTCTTGTAAGCTTCTTTTTTGTGTTTAAGATCAGCAAGGATTTCACTGGGAAGTCAAGCTGGTCGCCTGCCATATTTACTATTCTTTCTACACATCGGGATGGTTTGTCCCTGTAACCTCAATAAGGATTCTTTAAAATACAGCTAGCTCACCTGGACTCCTTTCCCCCTCATGTTATTCTCCCAGGGGATCCTGCCCATCAGTTCCCTGAGGTTGTCAGTCTGCTTCTCTGAAGTCCAGGCTCTGTATTCAAGTTGCAGTGGGGGAGGTTTAGATTGGATATTAGGAAAAACTTTTTCACTATGAGGGTGGTGAAACACTGGAATGCGTTACCTAGGGAGGTGGTAGAATCTCCTTCCTTAGAGGTTTTTAAGGTCAGGCTTGACAAAGCCCTGGCTGGGATGATTTAACTGGGAATTGGTCCTGCTTCGAGCAGGGGGTTGGACTAGATGACCTTCTGGGGTCCTTTCCAACCCTGATATTCTATGATTCTATGATTCTATTCTGCTGCTCTCCTTTCTTCCCTGTGTCAGAATCCTGAACTCGACCATCTCATGGTCACTGCCTCCCAGGTTCCCATCCACTTTTGCTTCCCCTACTAATTCTTCCCGGTTTGTGAGCAGCAGGTCAAGAAGAGCTCTGCCCCTAGTTGGTTCCTCCAGCACTTCCACCAGGAAATTGTCCCCTACACTTTTCAAAAACTTCCTGGATTGTCTGTGCACTGCTGTCTTGCTCTCCCAGCAGATATCAGGGTTATTGAAGTCCCCCATGAGAACCAGGGCCTGCGATCTAGTAGCTTCTGCGAGTTGCCGGAAGAAAGCCTCGTCCACCTCATCCCCCTGGTCCGGTGGTCTATAGCAGACTCCCACCACGACATCACCCTTGTTGCTCATGCTTCTAAACTTAATCCAGAGACTCTCAGTTTTTTCTGCAGTTTCATACTTGAGCTCTGAGCAGCCATACTGCTCCCTTACATACAATGCAACTCCCCCACCTTTTCTGCCCTGCCTGTCCTTCCTGAACAGTTTATATCCATCCATGACAGTACTCCAGTCATGTGAGTTATCCCACCAAGTCTCTGTTATTCCAATCACATCATAATTCCTTGACTGTGCCAGGACTTCCAGTTCTCCCCGCTTGTTTCTCAGGCTTCTTTCATTTGTGTATAGGCACTTGAGAACTCGCTAATCGTCCCTCTTTCTCAGTATGAGGCAGGAGCCCTCCCCTCTCGCACGCTCCTGCTCGTGCTTCCTCCCAGTATCCCACTTCCCCACTTACCTCAGAGCTTTGGTCTCCTTCCCCCGGTGAACCTAGTTTAAAGCCCTCCTCACTAGGTTAGCCAGCCTGCTTGTGAAAGTGCTGTTCCCTCTCTTCGTTAGGTGGAGCCTGTCTCTGCCTAGCACTCCTCCTTCTTGGGACACCATCCCATGGTCAAAGAATCCAAAGCCTTCTCTCCAACACCACCTGCATAGTCATTCGTTGACTTCCACGATTCGACGGTCCCTACCCAGGCCTTTTCCTTCTATGGGAAGGATGGACGAGAACACCACTTGCGCCTCAAACTCCTTTATCCTTCTTCCCAGAGCCACGTAGTCTGCAGTGATCCTCTCAAGGTCATTCTTGGCAGTATCATTGGTGCCCACGTGGAGAAGCAGGAAGGGGTAGCGATCCGAGGGCTTGATGAGTCTCGGCAGTCTCTTTGTCACATCGTGAATCCTAGCTCCTGGCAAGCAGCAGTCTTCTCGGTTTTCCCGGTCGGGGCGGCAGATAGATGACTCAGTCCTCCTGAGGAGAGAGTCCCCGACCACCACCACCCGCCTCCTTCTCTTGGGAGCAGTGGTCGTGGAACCCCCATCCCTAGGACAGTGCATCTCATGCCTTCCAATCGGCGGAGTCTCCTTCTGTTCCCTTCCCTCAGATGTATCATCTAGTCCACTCTCTGCATTAGTACCTGTGGAGAGAACATGAAAACGGTTACTTACCTGTATCTGCGTTGCTGGTACATGGACGCTCCCCTTTCTTCTTCTGGAGGTCACATGCTGCCAAATTTCTTCACCGTCGTCCTGTCCCCGCAGTGCAGCCTGCTCTGAATCTTCAGAACGTTGTCCATAGAAGCATATCCTGATGTCTTTCCAGGAAATCTTCAGTTTCTCTTATGCAACACAGGGTTGATACCCGTTGCTCCAAACCTTGAACCACCTCTTCCAATATGGAGACCAGCTTGCACTTCGTACAGATAGTCACTTTTGTCCTGTGGAAAGTCACTTCTGCAAAGAGTGTGAAGTGGGTGCAAAAGGCGGTTTGTTAGCATATTTTAGTCACTTGTCCTCATAATCCTAGATTATTAGGCTTTGAAGAGACCACCAACTAAATCATCTCAGACAGGGCTTTGTCAAGCCAGGCCTTAAAAACCTCTAAGGATGGAGATTCCACCACCTCCCTAGGTAACCCATTCCAGTGCTTCACCACCCTCCAAGTGGAAGTGTTTCCTAATATCCAACCTAGACCTCCCCCACTGCAACTTGAGACCATTGCTTCTTGTTCTGTCATCTGCCGTCACTGAGAACAGCCTAGTTCATCCTCTTTGGAACCCCCCTTCAGGTAGTTGAAGGCTGCCATCAAATCCCCCCTCACTCTTCTCTTCTGCAGACTAAATAATCCCAGTTTCCTCAGCCTCTCCTCGTAAATCATGTGCCCTAGCCCTCTAATAATTTTTGTTGCCCTCCGCTGGACTCTGTCCAATTTGTCCACATCCCTTCTGTAGTGGAGGGACCAAAACTGGATGCAATACTCCAGGTGTGGCCTCACCAGTGCCGAATCGAAGGGAATAATCACTTCCCTCGATCTGCGGGCAATGCTTCTACTAATACAGCCATTGGCCTTCTTGGCAACAAGGGCACACTGCTGACTCATATCCAGCTTCTCGTCCACTGTAATCCCCAAGTCCTTTTATGCTGCTTAGCCAGTCAGTCCCCAGCCTGTAATGGTGCATGGGATTCTTCCTCCCTAAATGTAGAACTCTGCACTTGTCCTTGTTGAGAACCTCATCAGATTTCTTTTGGCCCAATCCTCCAATTTGTCTAGGTTACTCTGGACCCTTATCCCTACCCTCCATCGTATCTACCTCTCCCCCCAGCTTAGTGTCATCTGTGAACTTGCTGTGGGTGCCATTAATCCCATCATCCAGATCATTAATAAAGATGTTGAACAAAACCGGCCCCAGGACCGACCCCTGGGGCACTCTGCTTGATACCAGCTGCCAACTAAACATTGAGCCGTTGATCACTACCTGTTGAGCCTGATGACCTAGCCAGCTTCCTATTCACCTTATAGTCCATTTATCTAATCCATACTTTTTTAACTTGCTGGCAAGAATACTGTGGGAGACTGTATCAAAAGCTTTGCTAAAGTCAAGATATATCACGTCTCCCTGCTTTCCCCATATCTACAGAGCCAGTTTCTCATCATAGAAGGCAACCAGGTTGGTCAGGCATGACTTGCGCTTGGTGAATCCATGTTGACTGTTCCTGATCATCTTACACCTGCTTTGGGCTCCTTTCTCCCTTGTGTAAAATGACTACATGAGGTACAAGACAATGGAACATGAAGACCTGAGTTAATGTTCTAAAGTAAACGGAGCAATGATAACCAAGTTCTGTAGTTTCTTCAGTGAGTTTTGTAGTTTGGTGGTAAACAGTCAGTGCATGTACAGCAATATTTACCCAAACAATATCCAAATATTTGAGTCTCTGGCAGATCCTAATGCTCTTACACTGAAAGCAATAGGTGCTTGCCTGAATCAGAGATGTGTAAGGACTTCAGGACTTGGCCCATAGATCATGGAATCATAGGTTAAGAAGGGACCTTGAGAGGTCATCTAGTCCAGTCCCTTGAACTCATGGCAGGACTAAGTGCATCCGGAGTGATGTGTAACTTATTTGTACCTGTTTGTAAGAATGCACTCCTGAGTGGATGTCTTTGTCTGGCCTAGGGGGCAGTAGAGAATCCTGCCCCTGACTGAGCCAGTACATTGGGATGTATAAGTAGGGGCATAGCGAGCAGATCGAGGGACGTGATCGTCCCCCTCTATTCGACATTGGTGAGGCCTCATCTGGAGTACTGTGTCCAGTTTGGGGCCCCACACTACAAGAAGGATGTGGAGAAATTGGAGAGAGTCCAGCGAATGGCAACAAAAATGATTAGGGGTCTGGAACACATGACTTATGAGGAGAGGCTGAGGGAACTGGGATTGTTTAGTCTGCAGAAGAGAAGAATGAGGGGGGGATTTGATAGCTGCTTTCAACTACCTGAGAGGTGGTTCCAGAGAGTATGGCTCTAGACTATTCTCAGTGGTAGAAGAGGTCTCAAGTTGCAGTGGGGGAGGTTTAGGTTGGATATTAGGAAAAACTTTTTCACTAGGAGGGTGGTGAAACACTGGAATGCGTTACCTAGGGAGGTGGTAGAATCTCCTTCCTTAGAAGTTTTTAAGGTCAGGCTTGACAAAGCCCTGGCTGGGATGATTTAATTGGGGATTGGTCCTGCTTTGAGCAGGGGGTTGGACTAGATGACCTCCTGAGGTCCCTTCCAACCCTGATATTCTATGATTCTATGATTGGCAGGGGGTACATATTCGTAGTATGTCCCGCAGAGTCTGCGGGAAACTATTACTGTGCTTCATTTGACAATAAACCTGGTCGGGTGCCTTTGTACCTTATCAGAGTCCGTGGTCGTTGCGGGTTTTCTCGGGGTCTGCTCTGTCAACTCTCTGTGCAGAGCCGGGCACCACACAGAGGGAACGCACGCATGCACTCATGTAGCTGACTTATCAACATTGAACAGAGCAGAGCACCACACCGGTGACATCTGATGACATTGAGGTATAACCCCTCTACGCAGTAAGGTGCCACCTCTCACCTTGTACATGTTGGTTCAAACAAAACAACTCTAGCCATCATATTACCCTTTTGCCCTATCTTTCGGATGGGTCAGCCTGTTCCTTGTTATCCATGTGGAATGTACAAGTATCGGAGTGTTGTGATACCATCCTAGCATATGTTTATATCTCTAGTGTCCAATACCTTTTAGGTATGTATATTTTTGCAACATCAGCCCTTTCCTTGCCAGCTTCTGTTAGCAGGGCCTGTCTCTGGCTCACAGCTTAACTTTGCTTTATGTTAGCAAAGTCTTGACCATTACTTTAGTGCAGGCCTTAGACCTCATACCAGGCCTCTGATATAAGGGTTTGTTTCAGGGCCTCATTTTACTACAACTGTTGACTCACATTTACCTTGTGGTCCACTATGTCCCCAGATCCCTTTCTGCAGAACTCCTTCATAGGCAGTCATTTCCCATTTTGTATGTGTGCAACTGATTGTTCCTTCCTAAATGGAGAAGTTTCCATTTGTCCTTATTGAATTTCATCCTATTTACTTCAGACCATTTCTTCAGTTTGTCCAGATAATTTTGAATTATAATCCTATCCTCCAAAGCACTTGCAATCTCTCCCTGCTCGGTATCATCCGCAAACTTTATAATGTACTCTCTATGCCATTATCTAAATAATTGATGAAGATATTGAACAGAACCAGAACTGATCCCTGCAGGACCCCACTCATTCTGCCCTTCCAGCATGACTGTGAACCACTGATAACTACTCTCTGGGAACAGTTTTCCAACCAGTTATGCACCCACCTTATAGTAGCTTCATCTAGGTTGCATTTCCACAGTTTGTTTATGAGAAGGTCATGTGAGACTGTATCAAAGACTTCACTAAAGTCAAGATATATAATATCTGTCGTCTTCCCCCCATCCACAAGACTTGTTACCCTGTCAAAGAAAGCGATCAGGTTGGTTTAACATGATTTGTTCTTGACAAATCCATGCTGACTGTTACTTATCACCTTATTATCTTCTAGATGTTTGCTTAATTATTTGCTCCATTATCTTTCCCAGTACAGAAGTTAAGACGACTGGTCTGTAATTCCCCAGGTTGTCCTTATTTCCCTTTTTATAGATGGATACTATATTTGCCCTTTTCCAGTCTTCTGGAATCTCTCTCTCATCTTCCATGACTTTTCAAAGATAATCTCTAATGGGTCAGATATCTCCTCAGTTAACTCCTTGGGCCTTCTAGGATGCATTTCATCAGGCCCTGGTGACTTGAAGACATCTAACTTGTCTAAGTAATTTTTGACTTGTTCTTTCCCTATTTTAGCCTCTAATCCTACCCCATTTTCACTGGCATTCACTAAGTTAGACGTCCAATCACCACCAAACTTCTTGGTGAAAACTGAAACAAAGAAGTCATTAAGCACCTCTGCCATTTCCACATTTTCTGTTGTTCCCCCAGCTCCCTACTCATTGAGTCATGGGCCTACCCTATCCTTGGCCTTTCTCTTGCTTCTAATGTATTTGTAGAATGTTTTCATGTTACCCTTTATGTCTCTAGCTAGTTTGATCTCATTTTGTGCCTTGGCCTTTCTGATTTTGTCCCTACACACTCATTTATTTATATTCTTCCTTTGTAATTTCACCTAGTTTCCATGTTTTTTGTAGGACTTTTTGTGATTTTTAGATCATTGAAGATCTCCTGATTAAGATGTTAGAAGCGGGAAGAAATGCATTGGGTCTTAGGCCCAGTTCCTCAAAGGTATTTAGGAAACCAATGGAAGTTAGGAGCCTCAATACCTTTGGGTGTCTAAGGCATAATGCCTATCCAATCTTCCAACTCACGATTCTGTATATGCAGGAATCACATCACCAGCTTCTGAATCTGGGACTATTTCTTTGTGAGGCAAACCCATAGCCGGACTAGGGCTGCTCATTCAGCTGCCATTATGCATCCCTCTAAGACAGCCTGCAAGTGACTCAGTGCTCAGGCATGCAGATACATATCCCTGAGCAGTGCCCGAGTCAAATGACTCCCAGGCACAAATATTTCACAACCCTGCCAGACCTGCAAGCTAGTCTGTGCAACAGCACTACCTGGCCAGGACCCCTCCTACTGCCTTCTGGTGTCACGGACCTCCTAGGCTTTCAGCCCGCCCTTGATCAGGTTCCTATTTTTTTCCAAAGCTTGTTCTAGGCCACTTCAACATTGTCTGTGCCCTACCCTGACCCTGCTTCAGCCCTGTTCTGGATCCATTCCATCCCTGTAACCATCTCCTGACCCCCAGCCCCATGGACTTGCTTCCAATATGGCTTCAACCTTTGACCTGCTTCCTGACTCTGATTACAACTAGGATTATGATTTGTCCACGAACTCTGACCCCAGTTCTGACCAATGATCTGTCCCTGGACCCTGGTTTCAGTGTTGTCCTTGGCCAAGTTCCAACCCTCTGTCCGGCTTCGACCACTGCTCCAACCACCAGGCCTGACTGCCTAGAACCTCAGAGCCTGACAGTCTCTCTCCACTATATCTATTTTCTCTCATTTGTTTTACCTCTATTATCCATTAACTTGTGCTCTAAGCTTGCATTGTGAGAGATTTCTGTGCATGAACTATACTTAGGCTAGTGACCAATAGCACATGCTTTCCTGAATCAGGAACTAAACAGACAATTAGGAGAAAGGAAATACAGTTATCCTCACTGTACAGATGGGGAGATGAGATACAGATAAATTGTGACTCAAGGTCCCCACAATATCTGTGGGAAAGCTGGGAATTTGAACCCACCCCTTCTAAGAGTCAATTTAGTACCTTAACCACAAGAACATACTCATCTTCACTGGGAGGAGAGGGAACAAAAAACAAACCTGGTGTCAGGCTACTTTGGCCATCAAGCAATTTGACTGGTGAACTTCTGTACATTCTTTATAATGAAGATTAACAGATTTTAAGGTGAGAAGATGACCTAGAAGACTAAATCATCTAGTTTTAACTCCTGTATAACACAGGCCACTGAATTTCATCCAGTTACTCTTGTATTGAGTCTAATAAGGTGTGTTTGACTAAGGAACACTGTTGTCCTTTTTGATGCAAGGAAATAAAATTTGGGGCCTTGCAGGTTTTTAGCTGTGAGCAGAAATTGATGAAGTCTGGTATTTTCTTTGATGCAAAGTCCTGCTTCTGCAAATGCAGGAGGAACCAACACCAAAAGGAGAAAAATATATTTTTAGTTTACAGACCCATGCTTCTTTCAGCCAGAACTCCTGACCCCCACAACCTTTCTCTAAGCTTCTCCAAGAGCCACTTTGCTTACAGGCTGCTGCCTGGCTTTCGTCCTCTGCCTTTGAGTCTCTCTCTGTTTCTTGTCTGCCTATCAAGCTAGTCTTTTGCACACTCCCACCTGATCACAATACCCAGTGCAACCCTTCACCCACATGGTCCTCGTTTGTGGCCGGACTTTTAGGCCTTGTTTTAGGTGAGGTCCGTTTACTGTCCCTTACAGCAACATTAAATGAAGGGTGCATTCACAGCCATTAGTTTCAATGATGTTTTAACTCAACCGATAACAAGATTTAACCCAGCACATAACAATACCTTCTAGAAAGGCATCCAGACTTTAAGTCATCAAGAGATGGAGAATGAACCAATTCCTTTGGTAGCTTGTTTCAATAGTTATGCAATTTAAAAATGTGGCTTAATTTTAATTTGAATGGTCTGGGTTTTACTTTCAGCCATTGGTTCTTGTTATGCCTTTCTCCATTACATTAAAAAGCCATACAGTACTTGGTATTTTATCCCATGAAATTACTTATAATCAAGAAACCTCTTGGGGAAAAAAAATGAATACACCAGAACTGGATGCAGTATTCCAGTGGCTGTCTCACTAATACCATATATGGAGAAGTAAAACTGCCTCCTGACAGATATTGGGGTATCATCCTGATGATATGTTAAGTTCTGCAACCTTAAGAAGAAAACTGAGAACAAGTTTTTTAAAAAATCACACTAAGTAGAGCATAAACATTGTTGGAATTGTACCACTGAAAACTATGTGAAGAGGCTTTTACTAACAAAGTGGTGTGTGCCCAGGAGTCTGTGTCTGATTACAATTTGTTAATTTAGAAGTAAATAATGGATGCCTGCTGCTTCTCCCTCTGTAAGTGAATTGTACATATATCTCTATTATTATGGGTGAATACATTAACATATATAAATATAATGCCAAGAGCCAGAGATGTACCCATTTGGGTAAGCTAAACTTTTGAGATTGTCTTCATTTTTAAACTTACTGTTAAAAGACTATGACTTGGTGCGGAGTCAGATGCAATATGCTGCATGTATGACAAAAAAAAGTATGACAGTACCTTTTCTTATGGTCAGCAAACTGATGTTTCTCCAAAGAGGATGAAAGCCATTAATGGTATTTTTATCAGAGTTGAGCATGGGCTTTTCAAAAGCGTGCTGTGCTGGTCTAATTCTGCTCCTCGTGAAGTCAGTTGGCGTTCTGCCATGGTCTTCAATGGCAGCACAATTAGGCCAATGTTGAGTGCTTTTGGCAGGCCTACCCCTACCCACCCTATCTTTCCAGCCACCCAAAGGAGCACAGCCTACCAGTGATGGATTGGGACTAAATGTGGAGTGATCCAGTCTAACAAAGGGGCTCCTAGAAACCAAAAGGCTCTCAGAACAATCAAAGTCCTCTCCCTAATGCACTGTGTGTGACTCTTCTTGCTTCCTGACAATGTTACTGGCTGTTCCCCAGTCACCTTATCAGACCCTAGCACTTTTGGCTGGTGGCTCCACTCTCATGGGACCCCAGATCAAAATTTTGTGGTGATGGTCCCAATTCCGGCACAAGGTTTGGATACCTTGTTCCATAAATTCAGTCTTATTCCACCCCTGTACCATATGGATTTAATGTGCACTGCATTCACAACAGGTGTCTTCAGTTGAGCAAACCACTCACTGCCATCCAGTCTAAATTCCAGGTGAACGGGAATTTTGCCTGAATGAGGACTGCAGGATTGGGATCTATGCATTTGTTACATTTACCTTGAATCCTAGGTAGGAATACTAGCAGGCCAGCAATGTCAAAACACTGATATTTTCATGTAATCCTTTTGTATTGGACCATAGAGTTCATTTTCTTGTAAACTTCTTTGGCAATCAGGGTTAATGATTTTCAGTCACTTAGCTGGATTCCAGTCCAGTCCCTGGAGGGGGAAAGAGAAACTATATGAAACCTTGAACTAAACAGTATGCCTTTAAGTGATTTAATATACCTAGTCAAGGTCCCGCATGGAAATATCAAAGAAGATACAAGAGTAATAGTGATAGCCAAGCAGCAGCATCCTCAGAGCCTAGTAGTCAAGTTACTCTTGTTCCCTTCTGGGGAAAGGGTTTGACATTTTTATGCATTATTAGCTTCCCAAAGGACTAGAAATTAGTAGATTTAAGGGAAAAGATATTGGTCATGTGTGTTTTGGTAGCTGATTGAATATGAATGGTGGCCAGTGCCATTAAATTAACTGGGAAATCTGAATAATTTGTCATAGAATCATAGAAGATTAGGGTTGGAAGAGACCTCAGGAGTTCATCTAGTCCAATCCCCTGCTCAAAGCAGGACCAACACCAACTAAATCATCCCTGCCAAGGCTTTGTCAAGCCGAGCCTTAAAAACTTCTAAGGATGGAGATTCCGCCACCTCCCTAGGTAACCCGTTCCAGTGCTTCACCACCCTCCTAGTGAAATAGTGAAATTGTCCAAGCACTACCCAGCAGAAACAGAGACAAATATTTTGCATTCTCACACATCTGTCTGTGGGAGGGTGCCCCTTTTCAATTACATGGGGAGTGCACACATGCAAATTCTGCTCCTAATGAAGTTTATGCACGTAAATCCAATTACTCCATTTCCCAGGAGGTACTGGGAGCAGCTTTTGAACTTGTCAGTGCTCACCTTCCGGCCTCAGGCTCTCAACTGTCTCATCCCCTCTCTGTGTCCCCAGCGATGCCATCAAACAATCCGTAGTCAGAAAAAGGGATTGAGCAAAAGAAAGGTAAGGAAAAATCCTGTCAGCAGCTTCCTCCAAGATATGGGCCACTCTTACTTCAGAAGGGCCCTCGGAGTACCAATGTTCACTTCAGAGTCCTCTCGACTCCAGTGCCAGCCCCAGTCCTTTTCCCCTTCAACTCAGGGGTTCTGCACCGTCTTTCTGCGGGATCAGGGACTCTGTAGGCTCAGTCCTAACTGCAGAGCTGGAGAAGCTCAACAGTCTGTTCCCTTCCCAGGGTTGCCCTCATCCAAGTGGAGTTCCCCCTTTTTAATTCCTCCTCCATTTCTGGAGATTTGCATGTGGGACAGAGCCACTCCAGCGCAAAGCAGCTTCTTAACCCCTTCCATGCTCGTTTGTGGTTTATACATCCCATCACAAACCATCTGTGCAAAACTTGAATATGTGGTAGCAAAAGTCTTCTTTGCCTTTTGATTGAAGAATGCAGGGGTAGTGAAATACAGTTACCAATACTGCAAATATTTTAAAAATACAGGAAAGCAGGACTGTGCTTAATGTGTCCCAGATAAGGGGGTCACCCTCAGTTGAAAGTACCTCTTTAAGCCATGGGTTCAAATGCCAGAGCCCTGTGAAAGTAAGGGGGTGGGACCAGATGTCCAAGCCAGGAGGCTGTGAACCCTCCCGTCCAGTCCTCCCTGGACTGGTTAAACCTGTTCCTCCCCGCTATTCAAAGAGCGAGCTAATTAGGCTTCATTAGGACCCTCTTTGTTATTTTAAATGCTCAATCAGAGCTGAAACCATGTTGTGGTAGGACTGTGTTTCTGCCCTTCCTGCTAAGAGCTAAAAATCACTGAGAGCTGAAATCACTTGAGATGGGGCAGTGTTTCTGCCCAGCCTGAGAAGAGCTGAATATTACACAGGGACGGATGTGTAGAGATCACAGCAGAGCAGCCGGTGGCAGCAGAAGGTGATTGACAGTTGGCTGGCGAACAAGTGGCTGGTGTGGTGGAGAGCTGCAGCATGCGGCCAGCAGAGCGGCTGGTGGAGAGGGGTGACAAGCCAGTTCTCGAGCAGTGGAGTGAGTAAGGTGCCTCTCTACCCTCCCCCTCCACTCAGGGTGGGAGGTGAACTCTGTAGATGCACCTTTGAACTCTGGGTCTGCACTGACCAAGGACAGCAATTGAGAGTGGAGTGCAGAGAAGGGTCGGGCAAGTGAAAGGGACTTTTGGGTTGCTGGACTTAAGAACCTGAGGGGAAAAGGACGCTGCCCAACCTACGTGGAAGTGGGTCTTTTGCTCATGGTTTATGTTTATGAACCCTGTTTGTGGTGGTTTCCCAACTTAACTCCCAATTACTTCCCTCCTTTTATTAAAAGTTTCTTTTCTACACTCAGACTCTGTGCTTGCGAGGGGGGAAGTATTAACTCTCAGAGGTGCCCATGGGTGGTGTGTAATTTTCCCAGGTTACTGGGTGAGGGCTCAAGCGGTTTTGTGTTGTATCGATGGAAAGGAACCCCTAGATATTGAACCCGGCCCTCGTTGCTGTTGGCTCCACCTAGCAGAAGGGTTACATAATGGAAGAATGAAAACCAAAACAAGCATATTTCAGTTTTTATAAAACTAAAACCTGCATTCAGTTTTAATAAAACAAAACATTTTTGTGTGAAATTTTAGAAAAAAAAATAATGAAGGAAGAGAATTCCATGGAAAAGTTGGCATTTCTAACCAGTTGTAGTGATCAGTAGATCTTGTATCATTTTACTGTGTTCATGCTACTGTGTGGAAATAATAGCATATTGGAAAGCATTGCAGGGTCTCATAGCAGGCTGGACTCCCAAACACTGTAGGGTTGGGATTTATGCTCTGGTATTTTACATATTTCAGATACATGTAGCTTGCTTTTATTTATTTTATTTTTAACTCCCAAATTCCTTTTAACACCAGTTTCCTTGATTTCTCCTTCCCATTGAGCATGTGGGTTTCTGCTTTTTCTTCCTTGGTGAATTAGGCTGCAATTTTCTAAGATGAACCTCATCTGTTATCTTCTCCCCATGTTTAAAATGCAGATACCTTTTGTAAACCATTACAGATAATGCTACTCGACCTATAACTGCAGCTCACACCCATACATCAAAACCCATCCCACACAACCAGGGCCCGGCTGTAATGGTAGTGAGTGCTGATGGATGGTCTGGTACTTGACCCTGTGGATGATGGTCTTATTTATGGAAATAAGAGCTTTCTGTAGAACCAGCATTTTACCAGTACATTTCCCATTCAAACAGTGCATAATATCTGTGAGGCAAAGGGGGGAAAGTTGCTTCTGTCAGCCCTTGTGTCTGGCTGTTCACACTCAGCAATAAAGAGAGCTCTGTGTGGACCTGTACAGCTTAGGGAGACTTTGGACTAAGTCTTTGGTCAGCAGGGGGTTGGACTAGATGACCTCCTGAGGTCCCTTCCAACCCTGATAGTCTATGATTCTATGAAAAATCACTTGAGCAGTGAGCCATAGAGATGCTTTCTGATGCACTGTGTTCTACCTAGCTCTGCTGTATGGGGTCTGTTAGACTCAGTGTACATCTCTGAATATAACACTATCACTGCAGCTATTAATTTTGCAGTGCCTGCTGTACATCTGTGATTATTACACTCTCACTGATCCTACCAGTTGTGTCAAACTGCACAATAACAAGTGGGCCCTTTCAGAACTTCTAGGGACTCTGCAGCATATGTTGGGAATTAATAAAAATGAATTATTTTCCAAATAGTAGAATTTTATACAGTAACAGAACCAGGGTAAAGAAAAATCTGTGCAATTTAAAAGCAAATACATTTTTTAAAAAAATAATGGAACAGGAAATTAACAAGTGGAAAGAACATTTATGTCCATTTTACCTACAATACAACAACCCTAGCTTTCAGAGGTCTGTGTTTGTGGAGCTGTGGTTGTCCTTAATATCCTCTGGGGTGGAATGGAAGTGCTAGGGATACAGCCCCTAATGCCATGTTGCATGATAAGGGGTGGGAGAGTAAGGAAGGTGCTGTAATGGAGTTTGTAATGGGTTCCCACTGGGGTACCACTGAGCCGCCCAGCCCACCAACCTTGGCTTCCTCTCACACAGTACTGCTGTGACAAGTTTCAAAACAATCCAGCCTGCAATTTCACCAGCATACATACAGGTAGGGACACACCCAGCTGCAGTTACTTGTAGTCTCTCTGACCAGGCCCTGCAATGAACCAACAATGGAAAGGCTACAGCTAACGCAACTCCCAACTCCCCAGGCATGTACCCCTCTGGAGTATAAACTCAAAATTATACCTTCTCTCGCTGCACAGGGAACTGTACAGTGTAAGCTCATAAAGTTCATCCCCTGCCTCAATGGGGAGAGGAATATGAAACAGCCTTTGCCCCTTAAGCTAAGATTTCCATAGACTTCACTCCAACTCACTGGTTTAGATAAAGCAAAAACAAGTTTATTAAATAAAAAAGAGATTTTAAGTGATTATAAGCATAGCAAACAGATCAAAGCAGATTACCTAGCAAATCAAGAAAAAATGCAAACTAAGCTTAATATACTAAATACATTGGATATGAATTAGCAGAGTCTCACCCTAAGAGATGATACAAGTAGGATTCAGATTCTTAAGGGGCAAACTGCACTTGCTTTATATCTTGGAATCCCCAGGTGTTTCATTCACAGGCTAGAAATCCCTTTAGCCTGCGTCCAGCACTTCCCCCAATTCAGTCTTTTTTTCTTCAGGTATTTCCAGGAGTTTGCTTGTGTGGGGAGTGAAGAACACCTGATGTCACTCCCTGCCTTATATAGCTTTTGCATATGGCAGGAACCTTTGTTTCAAAGCTTGGTTCCTAGACCAGACTGTGGAAAAATATTGACCTCCCAAGATGGATTCCACCATCATGTGGTCTGATCACATGTCCTTGTAGAGTCATAAGATAGCAGCCATTACTCACAGGCTGTTCGGAGTGTTCTCAGGAAGGCTCATCTCCAGGTGGGAGATAAGCTTCTCCTAATGGTCCTGAATAGGCCCTTACCCACCCACTATTTAGACTGAAAGCATCTTGTCTAGTGGGTGTTACCCAGGTGTAACTACATTTGAAATACAGATACATCGTTAATATTCATAACTTCTAACACAAGAATGATATATGCATTCGGATAGGATAATCATATTCAGAAAATCATAACTTTTCCAATGATATCTCACATGACTTATCTTGCATAAAACACATCTTTAAAATATGTCATAATCATATCATAATAATATCACTGTGAAGAATATGGGGTGCAGTGTCAGAGTTGTCCATGGATCACTAAGGAAGGCAAACCCATGATTGTTAAACCTGCAGGTCCTCAAGAGTCTGCAGCATCTGTGCTTGCTACCAGAGAAGCCTGACTATGTGCTGGTGCATTTCCCTTTCCTTTTCCTACTGGGACTCTGGGGCCTTTCTCCTCTCCACTCTTTCCTTCTCCAGGCTTCCTGCAATATTCATTTTCCAGGCTCTTTGCTCAGGGGCTGATTCAGCACTGACTTGCAGGATCTCATTGAACAAGTCATCCCAAGTTCTCTTCTTTCTCCTCCTCATCTGGCTCAGACATTCCACGGGTGTGGAGGGGGAATCCCTAAAGACCACAGCGGCAGTAGGTGCAGATAAAACAGAGAGGTAGAGTTGTCAATATAATCACAATGGAAAGTGAAAGTTAAGATTTAGAACTCACAGAATATCAGGGTTGGAAGGGACCTCAGGAGGTCATCTAGTCCAACCCCCTGCTCAAAGCAGGAACAATCCCCAACTAAACCATCCCAGCCAGGGCTTTGTCAAGCCTGACCTTAAAAACTTCTAAGGAAGGAGATTCCACCACCTCCCTAGGTAATGCATTCCAGTGTTTCACCACCCTCCTAGTGAAAAAGTTTTTCCTAATATCCAACCTAAACCTCCCCCACTACAACGTGAGACCATTACCCCTCGTTCTGTCATCTGCTACCACTGAGAACAGTCTAGATCCATCCTCTTTGGAACCCCCTTTCAGGTAATTGAAAGCAGCTATCAAATCCCCCCTCATTCTTCTCTTCCCTTCCTTTGTCCTACCCTACCCCCAAAAAAGTTATAAATGAGACATGCTTAGTGACTCTTCTGCTTCAGAGCACTTGTACATAGTGCCACTCAGCACCAGCCATGGTGAGTATGGCTCACCAGGGGTTAGGGAAATGAGAAGGGTATTGGTCGGTTGCCTGAAACTATGAGTAAAGGGCAATGGCACTGAATACCGGCATCATTTTCACTTTCCACAGGAGATGGTGATTTTTTGCTCATATCTCACTCCGGAAGGTAACAAAGGCACGGAAAGCACAGCTGCTATTGGTGTCCCGAAGCCATCCAGCTCTGTATGCTGCTAGCCTATTACTGCTGCAGTTACTGCTGGCTGACTGTGGGGAAGTGATCTACTGGGGAGGAAGAAATAAGGCTGCCATCCTAGAAAACTTTGGGATAGGATTTCAGAGTACCTCCATGAAAGTTTCACCGAGATCTCTCCAGAGAGTTCAAGGCACATCCCCGTGTACATAAATTGCTCCACATGCCCCCTAATTCCACCGGAGAATGAAAAGCAGATAATGCTATCTCTCTTTCTTACACTGCTACCTCTTCCAGTATGAGTAAATTAATTAAAAGTCAACAGCTGTGACCTGCTAAGCTGGGGACAGTACATCATTTTAATGGAAAATACATTCACACACCTGAGATTCCTTCCCCTGCTTTGGGCTCCCCGTGCTTGCCTGCTGGGACTGACTGGACTGTGGTGGGGTCTCAAACAGGTCCTGGCTTGTGGAATAGCTGCCCAGTTGCGTGTCCCACTTTCTCCTTCTCCTCCTCTATATTCTCCTCAACCTCACTGTTCTCACACACTCACAGTGTTCTGTGTCTCAGGCTTCTCATAAGTATCCATGGTGGTGTGGGGAGTAGTAGTTGGGTTTCTCCCAAGTATGGCAAGCAGGTCTGTGGCTTGGCACTGGATTGACTGTTGGCCTCCCTGGCCTCTTGGTATGCCAGATGCAGTTCCGTCACTTTCACATGACATTGTTGCTAGTCCCTGTCTTACTGATTCTCCTGTATCCCCTGTATAATCTGCTTGTAGATGTCCACATTTCTATGGCTGCTCCGCTGCTTGAACAGTCTGTACTCCACACAGGCCCAGGAGATCCAATATCTCCTGATTATTCCAAACCGGAGCATTTAGCCAGTAAGGTCGCCTGGGCAGTTACACACAATAACGGAGACCTGCTAGCTGTGCTCGGCAAGCTGGACAGTCAGGGAAAGGCACTCCAAAAATTTGGGGGGAGCTTCAAAGAGGAAGGGGCCTTTTGGTCTCTGGGACCCTTCGGCAGTGGAGTTTACAATTGTTACCAGAGCGGTCAGGGTCAGGCATAGTGGGACAGCTGCTGGAGGACTATTACGATCGACATAATTAATGCAGCATCTTCATTTGCACTGTGTTGACCTCTGTACGTTGACCATGGCTCAATGCCGCTTGGGAAGGTGGTGTTACTGCATTACTGTAATGTGCCACTTAAATCAGGGGGAGACCCATCTTAAATGTAGACACATGTACCACCAGATCGACACACAGGCAATTTATGTCCATCTAAATTTGTAATATAGACCAGGCCTCAGTATGTACTCCTAATATGTACCAAAACTCAAGATGTTGTATGATTCCTTATGAAATTTAAACAGACCTTGCTTCATAGGGTTCTTGTAATCACCTTCTCATTTAAGCTTAATTATATGTTACTGACTCATTTTAAAGTGATACCATATTTTTAAATTATGCCTCATCCTTTGCTAGTGTTGAACAGAAGCAATTAAATGGGAAAATCAGACTATTAAAACAACACTTAATACCGACAAACTGATAAAGTACCCCACATGCTAATCATTAGAATTGCTGTTAGGCTAATAGGCCTTAACTGTGCTACTTATGTTTGCATATTTGCTTGTTTTAAATGTGACCTGTCCACTTCTCTAAAGGCAACGAAAGGCAAGGACCATAAATTAGCACAAAAGAGTGTTTTCTTCCAACCTCTCTCTTTAGTTATACATATCTAGGACTGGATTTTTTTAAAAACAATAACTTAGCATGGGCCTAACTCTGCTCCGACTGAAGTCAATGGGAGTTTTACCCTTCCTTTCATTGGAAACAGATCAAAGCTAAGTGGTTTTGAAAACATGTCAACCCTTGTGTCTATCACATACCCAAATGGGAAATGCTAAAGCAAGCAAAGCCATTACAAACGGCACTGGATTTGGACCAAAAATAGGCTGAAAAAGGACAATGAATTGGGGGTGGTGTCAGACAGTAAATAATCTGGTTCAAATCAAATACCTTCTGATAGCTCACACAGTTTTGTGGTCAATGTCTCACAGTCTTCTATGGTTGCTTATTTCCTGCCCCCAAAATATAGTATGTTGCCAAAGAGATTGCAATTCCCATTTACTGAGTTTACAAAAGGGAAACAAGATAAGTAGTCAAAACATACTCATCTAGATTATTGTATAGATTTGGTTCTCTTCCTCCAAATTATGCGGTAACTGATCTCTATCTGTCTCTCTCTCACTCTGCATCACACTGACCAAGAAAGAAAATCTCCAGATTAGAGTAAAGGTAAAAATGTCTTTTTTTTTTTCTGTATATCTGAGCAGAAGAAATAATACTTCAAATAGGACTTTACACAAAGTCCATTGAAACCGATGGAAATACTCCCATTCACTTCAATGGGCTTTGAATTAGACTCATAGTTAAAGGTCTTTTGTTTTGCATTTGTACACGAGATCTCAGAATGGGCAAGCATATCCAGAGAATGAATGGATGGATCCGCATTATTAACTGAATCTTTATTGAGATGTATACAAGTGGCACATAATGAATGATTGATTTTCCTTTTGTTTTTTAGATTGAAAAAATATCCTAGGAGATATATGCAAATGTTCCCTTTACTAAAAGGGAAAAAGTCTTCTTTAAATAGATGAAGGCCAGTCTTCGGATAACAATCCATCATGAGTAAGACTTTCAAAAGTGTCTGAGTGTCTTAAGAGCTCAAATCCCATCAATAATCCTACCATCACTGTAACATCTTCATAGCACTGTCACCTGTGACTAGTGATTGTTGAGAGCCTCAGTTCTTGAGGACCCAATAGGAGAACTCTTCTAGGGACCTGATTTACAGAAGGTGAATTCTCAGAACTTTCTGAAAATTGGGCCCAATGTGTCTCAAGTTGGGCACCCAAAAATTGGAGGCACCCAAAATTGCTAGTCACTTTTAGAAATCTTTAGTGCCTAAGAAGTTCTCTTTTTATTTTAATTTAATTTTGATACCCTATAATCAGCCTTTGCTCTTTGCAAGAGTTGCATACCTTGGCCTAATCTTAGTTGTTGGGTTTTTTGTGCAGATGCTGTTGGTGGCCAATGATATACAGGAGGACAGACTAGATGATCTTGTGGTCCCTTCTGGCCTAAAATTGTATGACTCTAAGACATGAATAAAGGTCCAGTCCATGCTTACAGAATCTTAGACTCTAACAACCACCCTGCCTGATGGTATTACAGCACCTTCTCTGTCTGAGGGCAGTGAGGACATGCTGGTTAAAAGTGAACCGTAGGGTGTAGAAATTTCATTCTTGTATAAAAATTCAGGGATAACAGCACACTCTTGGTTCAAGAGCTGACAATAATAGACATAGGGGTCCATTGACAATGACCGCCCTAAAGTAAAATCTTTTACGCTATATAGATACAAGAATGAGTTCTCTCATGTCTTCCTCCAACTCTTTAGTCTCTTCCTCCTCCTCCATTTCCCTTTGTCTTCTTTTAGTGCTTTATTGTGACTCTGTTCTGCATCACTTGAATTCTTTAGAAAGTTGTCCAATTTGTTTTAAATGATCTGCTCTAGTTCAACCACAAGCTATGGGCAGGTTTCAGAGTGGTAGCCGTGTTAGTCTGTATCAACAAAAACAACGAGGAGTCCTTGTGGCTCCTTAGAGACTAACAAATTTATTTGGGCATAAGCCTTTGTGGGCTAAAACCCACTTCATCAGATGCATGGAGTGAAAAAAAAACAGTAGGCTATATATATATATATTTTACAGCACATGAAAAGATGGGAGTTGCCTTTCCAAGTGGGGGTCAGTGGGAAGGATGCAGAAATCACTGGGTGAGGTTCGATGGCCTACGTTATGCAGCAGGTCAGGTTAGATGGTCACAGTGGTCCCTTCTCATCTTAAAATCCATAAATATTTAGGCTGGGGAAATACCTAAAGCACCTTTAAAAAAATTCAGCCCTAACATTTTAGTGTGTCTATTTGGTGGTTTTCCTTGTGGCACCTTCTTAAAATTTCCCTTTTACTGCTCATGATTTTTTTTTTTTTTTTTGCTGCAGCTATTAGAATGTAGGAACCAGAAAGGCATCCAGCTCCTGTACAGGAGAGAAAGGGACTCTTACTTCTATTGGACCAAATTTATGTCTGTGACCTGGCCCTCTTGTGCCACTCCAGAACAGGAGATGCAACATTTCCAGATGTCCCAAGCTGGGGACTTTCTCCAGTGTGAGGAAGTCCACAGCTGTCACTGAGAAAGCATAGGTAGCTCTGGCATTTCTACAGTGCCTTATATAATGGGGGTCCTGGTCAATGACTAAGGCTTCTAGATGCAACAGTAATCCAAATAATAATGCTGCTAATTCCTGTCAGACTCTGGCTGAGCAGTAGTGTCAAGGCAGACACAAGTGTAGCTAGGTCACAGGTCCCCAAACTGTGGGGCACACCCACTGGGGGGGGCATGGAAGAATGTTTGGGGGTGGGCATGACTGGAGCCCAGGACAACCCCCATAGGGGGCAGGAAAGGAGCGCCACTCAGCTCTGCTCCTGGCCCTGGTTGCTGGCCCTCCACCCTGAGCCGTGGCCCCATTCCCAGCCCTGGGGGGAAGGGGTTGGTAGATCGGGGTAAAGGGGTTCTACTGACCCTGACAAGTTTGGGGACCGACCTAGATTATTATTACATTCTGCCTACTCTCTGCTGACATAGGGGGTTCTCTGGTGCCACAGCAGCCAGCATATTTTTGAACAGCTCTAGGTCTTCTGTAAAATGGGTTGGGACCATAGTAGAAGCAGGAACCATACCTTTGTACACTCTCCACCCCCTCAGGCAACAGTTGCTGTTGAGAATCTAGGCCAATAAGAGGGCTCTGAGCATAATTTAAATATACAACTGTTGAGCCTACCAGGTTGTTCCAACTAAATCCAAACTGGGTCCATTACCCCTGAGTAGCAAATTCAGTAGAAGAATTTTATGTTTTCTAGTTGAGAAGACTTTTTAAAGATTAGAATGGAGAAGCTTCTGAATTTTTTCCTACTAGAAGAGAATAATAATAAACACGTCTCATCCCTTGTGCAAATGCACATTGAAATGACATATTTTAGAAGCTAGCCCGTGATCTGTTTGATTCACTCAAACTTGACATGAGGAAAAAATATTAGCTGGAGACTGAACAAACACTGTTCAATAATTTAGTACTAAGCTCTTCAATATAGGGCTAGAATTAGGTTATAGTTCTCAGCGTGCCTGTACCGCGTGCTAAATTTGAAGACAAGGTTAGCAGAGAAAAGTGAAATGCCTCCTGAGCTGTGGTAATGGACAGAAATATCAGAGGAGACTCTGAACAGCTACTGTTTGAGCTTATAGCCTCAGCAGTTGGAAGAATGGACTCCCTAGGGAGCAAAGGAAATGTCACTTCCAACCATGTGAGGTGAAAGAAGGAAGACCTGGAACACTGTGTCTTAATATGTCCTTTCAGTTCCCCTACTCAGAATGAAATGTATTAAGTCAGTCGTATAGCCCCTACTTTCTTGTAACAAGGAGGAAGTATAATTAGTCTTGCAATTTTTCCTTCTTTCCTAAAGTTGCTAAATATGCCATAATTTATGCAAAGTTATCAGATTAGCCATCTTTTAGCAGGTTGATGGCTGCATGTGTAACCCATTAGTGTGTAACCCAATCCACAGAGGTTATGAACTGGTAACAGTCCCACCTACAGAAATTTGACTCTCTCTCAAGTTATAGCAGCTTGTGCATTTAGCTCTGGAGGTCCCTGATTTAATCCCAGATGTATTGGCTAACATGGTGGCTATCACACATGCCATAGCTATGTGTTTACACTAAGGGCTCAGGTGTTGGCAAAGCCAGCTAAGGGATTGGTATACCTATTTCCCATTAAATCTCTAGACAGCTTTTAACATCAAAGCCTTAAATCATCAGTATGTATTTCACACACAATTTTAGACCTATTCAGTAGAACCAGAACTGATTCACGGACTCTCTTGCTTTTGTGAAGAATTCAGGACATCTGGTACGCACCTAGGATCCTCTGTTTTCTTGCTAGGCTTATAATTATCTATGCATCTATGTAATGCATGTTGCAAGCCTTATGCTCTGTGGATTATCTTCTAGTTCAGGGTAAACTGAGTAGGGAGAAGACATTTACACAGCTCTAGCTCAGTTTAACTACTAATACTATTCTCATATAAAAGAATCTTTGCCCAATGGCTTTTGCCTCTTCACTCCTGAAAAGCAGCTCAATGTTTTCAATTCCCATTGTTGATCTGTCTGTGTAGTCACATCTGTTTGTATATTTTATATTGCACTCACTCATCAACATGTTATCCAAAGGCCTTAAAGATTCTAGTCGTAACTGTAATATCTGTACCTTACTGCATTCTGAGCTTGTCCCTGCATGGGAAAAGGTGAATCTTGCCACTCATTCTAAAGGGGATGATATTCACAGTCCTTCAGATCTCTTGCAGAAGTAAATCCCATGCTGAGTGTAACCAGCTTTGGTCATAGCACGCCAGCTGCTTAGCCATTCTCAATAAGTTTGTAGGCATCACAGAAGAGCTGAGTTTTAAGGAGAGACTGGAAGGAAGGTAATATAGTGTCCTTGCAGATTATTACAGTCAGCTTCTGCCATGTATAAGGCGTGGCATAAAAAAAAGTGCAAAGATGTTTGAAAAGTAGGTAAGAGAGGCCAGCATCATTGGTGGAGAGAAGGCAGCAGTCAACAACTTGATAGCATCTAAGAGATGAGAGACAGAATGGGGCTAGGCCGTGAAGAACCTTAAGAGTGAAATAGTTTATGAATGACATAGTGAAAAATAAGGAGCCAAGGTGGGATGCTAAGGAGGGGAGTGGTGCAGCCAAGGAGGAAGTCAAGAAGCTAATTCATCGTCATTCTGAATAGATTTGAGAGATGGAGGATTGGAAAATTAATTTTGAACGTTGATTCCAATATTAGGGATATTACCTGCTCCCAGCATTACCCCCTTTATAATGAACCTCCTGATATTTGAACTTTTTTCTGAAAGCCTCATCCTGGAGGCATGTTATTTTGTGACAATCTCATCTTGAATTGTCTTTTTTTTTTAAGTAAGTTTCTAGCCCTCGTGACTGCAGGGTAAAGCTTATAATCATGAAAGCTGGAAAAACAGGAGGCCACTAAAAGGATCCCAACATTTATTACCCTCATAATCTCATGATTCTGGGGCCTGACTCATGGATTTTTTGGATGCTTGGGGTTGGCAACACTGTGCTCCAGCAATATTCCTATACTTAAAGTAGGGAATACCTCTAGAACTGGTCATATCCCTAGAAATAGAATGAACTTTTAAAGTGCATCCGCTGCACTTTGTTACCTCCAGGGCCGGCTCCAGAGTTTTTGCTTCCCCAAGTGGCAAAAAAAAAAAAAAAAATTCTGCCAAACGGAGAGGGGGAATCCTGCGCTCCGAACACGGAGGCGGAGTGCAGGTGCAGCCGCTGAATTGCCGCTGAGCACGAAACGCGCTGTGATGGAGCGGCTGCCAAATTCCTGCCACTGCCGCGGGTGGATTGCCGCCCCAGAGCCCGATGTCCTGCCACCTCTTTACATTTGCTGCCCCAGGCACCTGCTTGGTTCGCTGGTTAGTCTCTAAGGTGCCACAAGTACTCCTTTTCTTTTTTCTCTTCAGCAGTGCATCTCAAAGACCTTAGCAAGGAGCTTAGTATTGTTGCCCCTGTTTTATAGATGGGGAAACAGAGGCACAGAGAAGTGAGGTGACTTGCCCAAGGTCACTGGCAGAGCTGGCAACAGAACCCAGGTGGTTTTAGTCTCAGGCCAGTGCTCCATCTACTAGCCCACACTGCTTCCCAATGTGTTGTGTTAATTTGGGCTAGGAACCTTGAAAAGCTTTACATAAATTAACACTATTGAAGACACACTGATTAATTGCTAATCTTGGGGGGCGGATGGGGGGAAGCGTGTTGGAAGTAGCTAGGTAATGTTTCTCATCTGTGTACAGTACCTTTTAAATGTCTAGGAATCTGCTGGAGCAGCTGCCATTTTGTGTTTGCTGAGATGCAGAATGTGACAGAATGCCCATATAACCCACCGGAGGATGGGAGTTACATGCCCCCCCTCTGCAGAAGATAATGTCTGACACAACCACACTGAGAGAGCCTTCTTCCCCATTGAGCTCAAGCTCTAGCAGCTCATGCTTTTAGCTCTGGAGGTCCCCAATTCAATTCCCAGTGCATCCGCCAAGATGGTGGTTAGGGACTATTTAGAAAAGCTGGACGTGCACAAGTCCATGGGGCCAGACGAGTTGCATCTGAGAGTGCTAAAGGAATTGGCGGCTGTGATTGCAGAGCCATTGGCCATTATCTTTGAAAACTCGTGGCAAACGGGGGAAGTCCCGGATGACTGGAAAAAGGCTAATGTAGTGCCAATCTTTAAAAAAGGGAAGAAGGAGGATCCTGGGAACTACATGCCAGTCAGCCTCACCTCAGTCCCCGGAAAAATCATGGAGCAGGTCCTCAAAGAATCAATCCTGAAGCACTTACATGAGAGGAAAGTGATCAGGAACAGTCGGCATGGATTCACCAAGGGAAGGTCATGCCTGACTAATCTAATCGCCTTCTATGATGAGATTACTGGTTCTGTGGATGAAGGGAAAGCAGTGGATGTATTGTTTCTTGACTTTAGCAAAGCTTTTGACACAGTCTCCCACAGTATTCTTATCAGCAAGTTAAAGAAGTATGGGCTGGATTAATCATCATCATCATCATCATTATTTTATGTGTAATGTGTCAACAGTGCTTTTGGTGCTGTGCAAGACTCAAAGGGTCCTCTTCTGCTTCCCTTACTCATGCTGGAGAAGTAATTTACTTTGTAAATAGGCCCTTTGAAATCTGTAGGATTCTTTGTAGAGTAAATTATCTTCAATAAGAGTAAGGGCAGCGGAATTGGGACCACAAAAAGATGCTCTCTCCACTGACTGTGTTTAAAATTGAAAGGCAAGGGTCTGACCCATTTAGAATATCATGGTTGGAAGGCACATCAGGAGGTCATCTAGTCCAGCCCCCTGCTCAAAGCAGGACCAATCCCCAATTTTTACTCCAGATCCCTAAATGGCCCTCTCAAGGATTGAACTCACAGCCCTGGGTTTAGCAGGCCAATGCTCAAACCACTGAGCTATCCCTCCCCCCGCTCAATTTATACACGTTGAGTAGCACTGTGCTCCAAAATGATGAATGGATGAATGCACTATAAGGTGGGTAGAAAGTTGGCTAGATTGTCAGGCTCAACGGGTAGTGATCAATGGCTCCATGTCTAGCTGGCCGGTGTCAAGTGGAGTGCCCCAGGGGTCGGTCCTGGGGCAAGTTTTGTTCAATATCTTCATAAATGATCTGGAGGATGGTGTGGATTGCACTCTCAGCAAATTTGCGGATGATACTAAACTAGGAGGAGTGGTAGATACTCTGGAGGGCAGGGATAGGATACAGAGGGACCTAGACAAATTGGAGGATTGGGCCAAAAGAAATCTGATGAGGTTCAATAAGGATAAGTGCAGGGTCCTGCACTTAGGACGGAAGAACCCAATGCACAGCTACAGACTAGGGACCGAATGGCTAGGCAGCAGTTCTGCGGAAAAGGACCTGGGGTGACAGTGGACGAGAAGCTGGATATGAGCCAGCAGTGTGCCCTTGTTGCCAAGAAGGCCAATGGCATTTTGGGATGTATAAGTAGGGGCATAGCGAGCAGATCGAGGGACGTGATCGTCCCCCTCTATTCGACATTGGTGAGGCCTCATCTGGAGTACTGTGTCCAGTTTTGGGCCCCACACTACAAGAAAGATGTGGATTAATTGGAAAGAGTCCAGTGAAGGGCAACAAAAATGATTAGGGGTCTGGAACACATGGCTTATGAGGAGAGACTGAGGGAACTGGAATTGTTTAGTCTGCAGAAGAGAAGAATGAGGGGGGATTTGATAGCTGCTTTCAACTACCTGAGAGGTGGTTCCAGAGAGGATGGTTCTAGACTATTCTCAGTGGTAGAAGAGGACAGGACAAGGAGTAATGGTCTCAAGTTGCAGTGGGGGAGGTTTAGGTTGGATATTAGGAAAAACTTTTTCACTAGGAGGGTGGTGAAACACTGGAATGCGGTACCTAGGGAGGTGGTAGAATCTCCTTCCTTAGAAGTTTTTAAGGTCAGGCTTGACAAAGCCCTGGCTGGGATGATTTAATTGGAGATTGGTCCTGCTTTTGAGCAGGGGGTTGGACTAGATGACCTCCTGAGGTCCCTTCCAACCCTGATATTCTATGATTCTATGATTCTATGGTGGCTGTCTCACTGGCTTTCTTTCTTATGCTGAGTTTATATTTGTCATTTTTAGTTATTTTCCTTTCTCTAGTGAAATTTATCTATACTGGAGTGGACTCATGCTGGGTCCTAATAAAAAGCAATAGCTAAAATGGCCACTCTACAATGCAAAATGGGTTTGCAGAGATCTGGAGGGATCATACATGAACTCTTCAGTAAAATTAATTTCAGACCTAGCTATGGATACTAATCCTTAAGGTAATAGCCAGAAAATAATATCAGTTGGCAGTGGGAAAATAGAGAAACAACTGAGCATTTAAAACATTAATCCATACATTTCAAAATACGGTTCAGCTGAGCCGGTTGCACTGGAGGTAGAGGCCTTATTGAGGTCTAGGTGCATGGCTTGTGCAGAAAGAGAAGCCAGACACATTTGCATTAAGATCCCAAACTCCTTGTTATCCAAAGCAGGATCATGTCACCTGGCGTCTGTTCAATTCATTGAAACTGAATTAAAGGTAAATTTACATTTCATTTGCAAAAATGCAATTTAAATTACATTAAACACCTTTTCTCGATCACTGAAAGCCATCCTCCAACAATATAAGAAAAATTGAAGCTAGACTGTATGTGCCAATAGAATGGAAAATGATAGGGGTGGTCATTTTATATCCCACATAGTTCTGCTAAAACATCCTATTATTTTGTTATCCTAATATACCCTACTCCTCCCAACCACTTGTTTCTTCTCTTTTGAACGGTGAGCTCTTTGGGGCAAGGACTGACTAGTCTTATGTGGTTGTCCTGTGCCTAGCATATTGTGGCCCTGATCTGGCTGAGGCCTCTAGGCACTAGTGCAATATAAACTCCTTCATTATACGGTCACTGGAGAGGAAGAGATGAATGGGAACTCTAGTGGACATGCTCTAGGAGCACCATAACACAACTTACTTGTTCCTACTCGCCTAATAATTTCCTTGTGAGAGAGACTTCTTCATTCTGATCAAGGCTTCATTCCCAAGAAAAGCTGCTTAGCTAAGAAGCTGCTAATCTGAAACAGGCGCCTTCCAACCATCTTTGCAGGGGAGGGTGGCTTGGATTTAAACTAAATGTAATATGAAAGCTCGTAAAGTTTCATAGCATGTTTCAGACTCATTTTAAAATTAAATTACTATGGACAAAAACAAAGTAGGGCTGTGTGTTTTGTTTGTTTGCCCCCCCACCACATCCACCCCCAAGGAGAACTTGAAAATCCAGTGGAGGGTAGGGAAGAGTGTTAATGAAGAGGGAAATGCTAGGGGAGCAACTCAACTTACTACTGGCTTTTATTTTATGTATGGGGAAATGATTCTGGAACAAAAGTACCTGATCTGAGCTTCCAACAAACATTCATCAAGGGAAAAGAGCAAACCCAAAGGTGCGCACATATTACATATTTTTAATTTATTTATGGTTTTATCGGAGATGGATGTGGGGAGCTGTTTTCTGATGCTGGTCAGGTGGCTTTGAGATCAAGGCTGAATCAGGGCTAAGGTTTAGGTTCAAATTTGACAGCAGCAAGTTTCACAAGTCAGCCATGCCTGAAATACATCATGAGTAGAAATCTTTCAGGAACATCTGTTCTTATATGTCAGCCACTTTTGAACCAGAACTAGAAAACAGGTCCCTGGATCAGACCAGAGCCAAAGCTACAGGAATGGATTCATGCTAAGGGATGTTGAAGCTAAGTTGAAGGAAGAATGCTTCTGTCAACCTGGTGACCATTAATTGGGGAAATGGAGTTCCTACAGCAATGGGGGGGAGGGGGGGAGAAACCTTCCATCATTGTAGTCTGTGTCTATAATACAGCGGTATGGCAGCATAGCTATGGCACTGTAGCGGCTTAGTATAGACATGGCCTCAGTATTACATGGTATGCATATCAATCAGTGGTCACCAGGTTCTTCCTTCAATTTAGCTGCATCTACATCAAGGGTTAGGCTGGCATAACTATGTCACTATGGGGTGTGGATTTTTCATACTCCTGAATGCCATAGCTATGTCAACCTAAGTTTTAAGTGTCAACCAGGCCTTAAATTGATATCCAGATCGACATGGGGTTACATGAGCAACCAAATATGATTGTGTTTTGATGTCCCATTCTGTAGACCATATTAGAAAATTGTTCTCATGGTATGAGTTCTGGCCACAGAAAGCAAGAGAGAGAGAGACTATTTTAAAAGGAACCTTTTACAGAGACTGGGGGACTGGAGCACTTGGTTAGATATATCATAGTGAAGGACCATGACCTTCCCACATCACCTACATTCCTAAAGAGTAACAGCACTGCCCAGCACAAGACTGAAGCTTGGAAGCATGGGAGCAAACACAATTTTCTACTGGTCCTGAGTATGTGTTGAATCCACCTGTTGTTTCTCATCTCGGATATACTTTACATACTCCTTGGGGCACAAACTGTGTTTTCATTATAGCTGTGTCCATCACCAAGCATAATGGAGCCCTGATTGGGTGCTCCTCCAGGAGAGAAATAAGTGCACTCATTGTACCACGTAAAGAAACCAATTCAAATTAAGACTATATGTTGTGAAAATTAACTCTTGACCAGGCATAATATTGTGACAGTATGTCAGCTGCCATCTTGGTCAAAATGTTGGGGGTTTAACCAGAGGTGAAAGTAAGCTGGTATGGTATGGTATGCCGTGCTGGACAGGGCCGGACTGGCTTTCCCAGCTCTTCCACTCCAAAACCAACAATTAATGATTTTGGCTTAGGGGTAAGGTAATAACTCTATAATGGTTCAATGGTTTAAGATTGTGATTAAGTTTGGGCGCATTTATTCATTTATTTAAAAAAATCTTTTAAACTTAAATTAGCACTTCAACCACATTGAACATTACATTGTACATAGTGTGAGGTAAGTCTCATTTTTCAACATATAATGCTTTTGCCCTCAGACACCTGCTTTCATTCGAAGTCTTCAAAACACTTTATAAAAATACACCAAATAAAAATATGCCTGTGAGTTACGTAGCTACAGATCACTGTACCCCTTTTAGCAGAAGGGTAGAGGGAAGCTTAGATAAGTTATCCCATTATGGGTCAACAGTAGAACTAAGAATGGAACCCAGGAGTCCAGAATTCTTTCATGCTCTAACCATTAGCACACACAAGGCTTATCTTACCAGGGTAAGTGAACCTAAGTTTCGTTACTCCAGCTACATGAATAATGTAGCTTAGGTCAACTTACCCCTGTGTCTTCACTGCGCTGCATCGACGGAGACACTCTCCCATCGACTTACCTTACTCTTCTTGGGGAGCTGGAGTACCGGATTCAACCAGAGAATGCTCTGCTGTCAATTTAGCATTCACTGGACCCGCTAAATCAACACCCACTGCATCGATTACAGCAGCATTGATCGCCTTGGTAGTAAAGACAAGCCCATAGAGCTGCAATGTATAACTATAGCAGATTTTATATGCAATGGCTATTAACCTTAGCCTATGTGTAGTAATGATTTAAGATATGATACATATTCTGCATGGAGGGAATAAAACTCTAACTAGAAGAGGGGTAGACTGGATAATCTCAAATCTTTTGCACTCTGCTTGGCATGATTCTATCCCTGAGATACGATACTGGTCTTTCCTCCATAGAGCTCAAATCACTTTACAAAGAGAGTTATGTATCAACTCATTTTCCAGTTGGAGAAACTGAGGCACAGAAAGGTGAAATGACTTTGCCTGAGGCTATGGAGAAGGTCAGTGGCAGAGCTAGAAATAGAACATATTGTGAATCCCGGACCAGTGCGTAATACACTGTTTCACAGTGCCTGGCCTTGGAAATAAAAGGAATCAAAGTTATGTTTCATTTTATCTGTGAGCCATCCCATTTTAGCTACACTTTATCCTAGGCTAAGTTCCACTTGGTTTCAAAGACTGGAACTTTTTTCTTGTAAAAAGAAAAAAAGTCAGTTACTATTAGTAGTCACATCTCTTTCTTCCCCAGATAGGTTTCAATGAAATAATACGAAATACAGCGTATCTCCAGTTAGGAAATTTGCCCTCAAACATTCAGCCAAAAATATTTTAAGTGACTTAGAGCTCCACAAAAGCCACTCTGCTCTTTTTTCAAATGGTCATTCAGTCAAAGTATGTAGGTGTCCAAGAAAACAGACACATTTTCTAAGCATCTCATTGCAGACCCAAAGCCATTTAAACAAAATCTGATATGTTTTTCAAAGTGTGTGCATTCTGTCAATGTAATGCAATAATATAATTTAGAAATAAAGAAGAGTGGGGAGGGAAGCTTTTGAGGATATTTGAGGATATTCAATTTAATAATGTGTGTAGTTGTTTGGTTTTAGAATTTTATTACAAGAGAAACTGAACTGCTCAAGATAACTATTCCAAACCTTTCAGAATTATCTGGTCTGTAAGCAGTGAAGGAAAAGCCTGCTTGTGTTCCATACTATTGTTTTGTTTGGTTCCTAGAAATGTGAGATAAGAGCTTTGTGGTGCTTTGCTTGCTGGAACTGTAGTTCTTCCCCTTTTAATTTGTTGCCATTTGTGAAAATATTACAGTATGCCTCTTGGGAGGGAAAAAATAAATGGTGACATACACTTGCAATCTCAATAAAGATTTATTTAATCCAGGCACAGAACAATAGTTTGCATCCCTGATGAGAGCAGATTACTTTCACATTTTACTTAATTCCACATTTTTAAATGAGAACAGCAGCACTGTGTTACCCCGAGTTATGTTTGTTGGTTTTTCCACAGTGTGTTTTGTTTTTAGGGCAAGTATGTGCCTTCCTCACTTCAATAAATGCATGGATAATAGAACTAACTGAGCTCACATGGTGCTGCAGACTCTTCTATTTTAGCTTCAGAGGAAGTATGTGGAAAAGGTGGAAGGGAATGGGAGTTGTCAAAAGTTGTCTCCCCTAGCAAATTACATGATTTTACTAAAAGAAAAGGAGGACTTGTGGCACCTTAGAGACTAACCAATTTATTTGAGCATAAGCTTTTGTGAGCTACAGCTCGCTTCATCCGAGTGAGCTGTACTTCACAAAAGCTTCTGCTCAGATAAATTGGTTAGTCTCTAAGGTGCCACAAGTCCTCCTTTTCTTTTTGCGAATACAGACTAACAGGGCTGCTACTCTGCAACCTGTCATGATTTTACAACATCCTCTTGAGGGGTCATGGTAATTGGTACATTGTTAAGCAGGATTTAGCACTCGGAGCCATATTTTCACAGGTATTTAAGGGTCTAGTGCAATTTTCAATAACAGCTAAGCAAGTTAAGGGCTGAACTCCCAATGAAGTAGATGGGGCTTAAGTGCTTACCTGATTAGGTGCTTTTGAAAGTACTACCAGACAGCTATCTGCATCTTTAGACACCTACATATCTGTCCCTCAGGGTCAACAAGGACTGTTGAGTTTTACACTGTCAGCTGGTCATTGTTAACCCTATGATTCAAGCCCCAAACTAGTGAGAGAAATCTCAAAAGTGGGCTGTGCAGGCAGCAAAAAGGGTACTCAGAGGAAGGACAAATTATGTTCCTGGGGCTGCACACACACACACTGCAAAACCTCCCACTAGAGCGTGCTGGTGCAATCTCTGCCTATCTCCCCTGCTCCCATCCCTCTTCCCCCAGAAAACCTACTGGAGAGCAACTCTCACACAGGTGTTTGGTGAAACTGACAAATTTTTGCAAGGCCAAAATGTAACACACATAGTTCTAAACCTGCTACATTTGATCCAGTGGCCATAAAATTGGAAGATTCAGGGGGTGTCAGATCAAGACCTTCATGAAAACAAAACACCACTTGGTTCTTTCATCTTCAATTGTAGCAGATTTTGTAGGCCATCTCAAGTTAACCCTGGATGGTAAATATCTATATTTGTTTGTGAAGCGAGTGTGCTGTTAACAATTAGCACAAGACCTATGCTACCATTAACCAGGCTAACATTAACTGTTTCAATGAACAGCATTTCAAACATCATAAAAATGCTTGTAACATACATTTTTTTTAAAAAAAGAAAGCAAACCCTGGGTGTAAAACAAAAATGTGGCACCTGCTCCAAAGTCCACTGAAATCAATGGAAAGAGTCTCGTTGATTTCAATGGGCTTGGAATCAGGACCTAGAAGAACAAAACATTGACACTGCTTATGCTGTCAGTCAGCACACTGCTAGTGCAGGAACTTGCGTATGAAGAGTTTGAGCAGCAAGTTCACCATTCCTGGATCACTGTTATTTAGCATTTCACCCCGCAAGCAGCAGTCTGTGTTTGATCTTTGGGACAAAAACATCTGTAAGCGTTCCGTGATCGAAGGCAAGTGCTTAGCAATAAAAACTTTACTCTCCTGACACTGTATGAGCAACTCAGCAATAGCCTGAGGACCTTCCCATTCCAGGCTCTATGCCTTGTCCCACAGGGTGACATGATAGATGAGAAGGATTGGCATAGCATATGCAGGCAGATCCTTAGGCTATTGCAAGCTGTCTTGCAGAATGTCAGGAAGCCCTTATTTTTTTTAATGCAACATGTCCCCAATTTAGGCCTGGACATATTTGCTGAAAGTGAATAATCTCCCCTAACAGGAAACCTATGCA